>NC_140589.1:384384300-384984300 GCF_964204655.1 Triturus cristatus | reverse complement strand
CATTCAATGGGGGAATGATGAATGACTGGAGGTGTTTGGAAGTTTAAGGCATCGGCGGGCTACCTAGTTTCTACGTAAAAATGTTTAAAAACTAGAACCACGTGAGTTATTAAAGGTGTGTGAATGTGCATTCCGATCGTGAGCGGCATGGGGGACAGTCGTATTTATTAAAAAATAAGAACCGGTATTGGGAGGACGTGAAGTTATGAGAAACACGTAACCGGGGGTGTTAACCATTACGGAATGGCGCGTGACTCAGTGAGAAAAGTAAGTGTAACATGTATGCTTACCCCAATTGAGGACATAGGGGTATCACATATGGCAGGTCAGAGTGGAAACTGACAATGAAGAACAGCGTTGTTGCTTTTGGTTTGGTCGCTGTGAAAAAAGTTACATTGCGGTTGGATTTGGTGTGTCATAATCGATGTGGGGTTGGGATGTAAATGAGTCTAAGGCACATACCTTGCAGTTAAGGTTTCTATAAAACTTAGTGGGCGCTGGAGCGTGCTGCTCCTTGCCTGGATCGGCTGTTGGGTAGTTAGACTGTGGTGCAGATGGGCCACATTTCAATGCGCCAAGGTATTGCTTCAATATACTAATATGTTACAGTCCAAGCTTGAGGGAATTGAAAATAAGGGGAGGTTTTAGTCAAAGGCTGCCTAAGTGAGGAAAAATCCTTAAAACAGTCAATTACATCGGGGTGAGGGGTTGTCTTACCTGTGGAGAGATACAGCAATGGAGATCTCTGTCCTCAGCAACAATGTGCTGTGTAGTAACCGGCTCAATGGCAGGCACTGGGCGCTGGTGCTTAGTGCTCTCATTTAAATAGAGCGGGAAACCACTGAAGGACCTCAGAGGGGTGCCAAAAGGGAGGAAGGACTATGGATGGGTGATAGCTGTGTGTAACAGCGGTGGCCATCTTGGGTGAGTGAAAAACCAAGTGCGGTTAGTGTGAAGTGCAATGCAAGGGCGTTCGTAAGTGTCAATGTGTGACAAAAAAGGAGTAATTTACGCATTAACTTATTACAGTTATTTACAGAACATGCTTGGGATAATGGCCTGCACAATTGGAAGTAAAATTTGAACATGTACTGACGAATGTGGTATATACAGTTGAAAGTCACAGTTTGTGGCATATACAGGTACAAGTCAAGGTTAAGAATTTTCTCAAGAGATCAACCAGAACAACCAATTAAAATCCAAGGTGTTGCAGTATGGTATTAGTCAATTCATAAGAGGGTAGTCCAGTCCTCATTCCTATTCAGGCCTAATTGGTTGTTCTGGTTGATCTCTTGAGAAAATTCTTAACCTTGACTTGTACCTGTATATGCCACAAACTGTGACTTTCAACTGTATATACCACATTCGTCAGTACATGTTCAAATTTTACTTCCAATTGTGCAGGCCATTATCCCAAGCATGTTCTGTAAATAACTGTAATAAGTTAATGCGTAAATTACTCCTTTTTTGTCACACATTGACACTTACGAACGCCCTTGCATTGCACTTCACACTAACCCCACTTGGTTTTTCACTCACCCAAGATGGCCACCGCTGTTACACACAGCTATCACCCATCCATAGTCCTTCCTCCCTTTTGGCACCCCTCTGAGGTCCTTCAGTGGTTTCCCGTTCTATTTAAATGAGAGCACTAAGCACCAGCGCCCAGTGCCTGCCATTGAGCCGGTTACTACACAGCACATTGTTGCTGAGGACAGAGATCTCCATTGCTGTATCTCTCCACAGGTAAGACAACCCCTCACCCCGATGTAATTGACTGTTTTAAGGATTTTTCCTCACTTAGGCAGCCTTTGACTAAAACCTCCCCTTATTTTCAATTCCCTCAAGCTTGGACTGTAACATATTAGTATATTGAAGCAATACCTTGGCAAATTGAAATGTGGCCCATCTGCACCACAGTCTAACTACCCAACAGCCGATCCAGGCAAGGAGCAGCACGCTCCAGCGCCCACTAAGTTTTATAGAAACCTTAACTGCAAGGTATGTGCCTTAGACTCATTTACATCCCAACCCCACATCGATTATGACACACCAAATCCAACCGCAATGTAACTTTTTTCACAGCGACCAAACCCGACCAAACCAAAAGCAACAACGCTGTTCTTCATTGTCAGTTTCCACTCTGACCTGCCATATGTGATACCCCTATGTCCTCAATTGGGGTAAGCATACATGTTACACTTACTTTTCTCACTGAGTCACGCGCCATTCCGTAATGGTTAACACCCCCGGTTACGTGTTTCTCATAACTTCACGTCCTCCCAATACCGGTTCTTATTTTTTAATAAATACGACTGTCCCCCATGCCGCTCACGATCGGAATGCACATTCACACACCTTTAATAACTCACGTGGTTCTAGTTTTTAAACCATTTTTACGTAGAAACTAGGTAGCCCGCCGATGCCTTAAACTTCCAAACACCTCCAGTCATTCATCATTCCCCCATTGAATGTCACTTATTAAATCCTGCTTGCCATAGCACACTCACAAACAAATCCCCACTCACTTGACCAGAATAGGCCCGAGCACGATCGTTTTAACCACAACTCCATGTGCACAATTGATAACCTTGACCTTCTGACATGCTATAACTTTCGAGTAATCTTAATATGTTCTAAGTTTTCCCTTGTTCACACAAGCTATTTTCTTTGTTTTCTTTACTCTGACAGGCGTTAAAAACCAGGCAAATGTTATAAATTTAGTCCTGAAGATGATCCCGTTAATCAATGAGCTTGGGATCGAAACGTTGACTCTTTAAAAATAGTGCCACAAATATCCATTGTGCTTACTCGTTGTGGTCTCTATTTTGTCAAACTTGCTACAACTTCATTTATGCCTGCAAGTTGCAACGGCTCTCAGTCTTTGCCTGTAACTGTTGTTTGTCCTAAACTGTCTGCATTGTTATTCCTTTTTTCCCCCCGCACGTTCCCCATGCTGTAGGGTGCAGGATTGTGCCCCACGATAAATGTAGTGTTTTCATTATCCTTGACCATATCCTTTAGTATCTGAAAAATAAAAATCCCCTGTCCGGCTGGACATCGGATGTGTATAGTAACCCATTGTGGTCTATATTTAATTTTATGTACAATTTAGTGTCTGCTCAGGACCATTGTTTTCTACATATATAACTGTTCCTATTTGTGGCTATCAGGGGGGGGGAAGTCGCCGTCTCCGCCCCGCAAATGGCTTGTCCACTACAGCAGTTGGCCCCCACTCACCTCCAGCGACCTCCACACGGCTCTTCACCACTCTGCGCACCGGTGTCCGCAAGGTCCCGGGCACCACATGCCATCCCTCTGCACTCCGGGCCATCGGTCGCTGTATCTCAGTGATGCAGAGGCCATCAGGTCACAGACTCAACCCGCTGGAGTCGGGGCGCATTCAGCTCTCCAGTGCTGTCAGGTGCAGGGCCATCGCCTTCGATATTACCGGAGATAATGTAGGAATAGCTGGGCCGACCCACGGAGCTTCAACAGCAAGCGGCCAACTTAGTCGCTTGCATGGCCACGCCACCCCTAGGCAACATAATATTAAGTCAGAACTTTGTAACTTCATAGAAGGCTGCAAATACCTCCTATAACCCTCTAAAAACACAAATAAGGTAAATAGTACTGAGACCATTTCTAAACGATAGTCTTACAAATGTCCATGAATCAAGCTTAAGAAATGTCAACACTAATTTTAATATATTCTTGTTATGAGCTCAAAAGACTATTGTATGGCAAGCACTACAAACCACAAAATATCAGCCTCAGACTAGTAGGCGGAGTGAGGAACTAAAATACAATTTTGAAGACAGGGTACACAGTTAGGTTATGTAGCAATGTGAATGTGTGGTGCTGAAGTCTCTGGATATCCCCAATGGTGGTTAGGCCTAGAGAGCCTCTTAGATAGTGATGCATTAGAATTTCACTCAAAAACAACAGCTGGGATAAGTAAGCAGTCCAAAGTGGAAGGCATTCAGGGAATTGAATTACGGACTCAAGTTTGATGGAGCTGGGCAAAATGCTGAGGAGAAGAGATGTATTTACAGGATTCTTCAGAGCTCAAGGATGTAGTAGTTCAGTCTCATTTTTGGAGGAGACTTGACATGGAGGCAACTTCGTTGACAAGATAATTTGATCTTAGGAGGATGGAGGGCCAGTCAATTTGGAATAATGGATCTTAAGTGTCTGGTTGGAAAGCAGAATTGAAGCACTTAGTTTGATAACCAGGGGCACAGAGAGTTATGGATTTATCATGACAAAAAGTATATTATGTAGTGATCTCTCAATGATTTGGAACCAATTTAGAGACATTAGGGCACAGCTATTTCTACCATTAAGTGTAGACCAGAGATGCTAGAAGTTGCATCATTTTGGACCTTTTGCATATTGCAGATTTTTTTGAGGGGAGCTCCAAAAATGCTGTACCAGTAATCTAGAGTAAAAAAAAAGTAGAAAACTAGCAGATTACATTCACTCTACATATACCAAGGATAAATTATTACTGTCTGGGAGGGACAGGCAAATATCTTTTAGCTTTGGCATATCAGGTTTGTTTGCATTTGGCTAGCCAGCATGCTGTATGTAATGTTAAGTTATGTTGATTTGTATAGTGTGCAAATCACCGTGTGGGTGTCCTGGCACTTTGGCAGGTGTGTGGGTACGTGGTCCCACAGGTGCTTTTTTGAAGAGCCAGGTCTTCAGCTTCTTGAAGAACTGAAGAAGTGAGAAGGAGGCTCTCATGTGTTAAGGTAAGTTGTTCCATATCTTGAGTGTGATGTAGGAGAATATACAAACTCCAGATTTGCTTTTGCAAATGCATGGTATGTGTGTAAGTGAGGCAGAGAGTAGTTGTCTGGTGGGTTGGTAGAAGTGTATGCGGCTGTTCAGGTAGTCCGGTCCTGTGTAGTGTAGGGCTTTGTATGTGTGCGTGAGAAATTTGAATTGGCAGCATTTGTGAATGGGGAGCCAGTGAAGCTTCCTGAGGTGCGGTATGATGTGGGTGCAGTATGGGAGGTGAAGTTTGAGACTTGCAGCAGTGTTCTGGATGGTCTAGAGTATGAGTAGAAGTTGTTTGGGGATACCTGCGGGTGATGAGTGCTTGCATGGAGGTCTGTCTGGTGTTCTGAGGCAACCATTTGAAGATCTTTCACAGCATGCATAGGATGTGGAAGCAGAAAATGCACACTGCATTGACTTGAGCCGACATGTTGAGCTTGTTGTCCAGGATGATCCCTAGATTTCTTTGCACAGTCTGTGGGTGTCGGTTTTGGTTCTAGCTCCGACAGCCATCAGGGGGAGTCCTAGGGGGAGGTCTTCTTGCCAAAGACCAATACTTTCATCTTGGTGGAGTTGAACTTCAGGCAGCTGGTTCGCATCAAGTCTGCGACCATGGTCACGCAGTTGGTAAAGTTGGTTCTGGTGGTGGTTTATTTGTCCATCAGGGAGACGATGAGTTGGGTGGCATTGGCGTAGGAAGTAGCTGTAATGTCTTGTGATTGGATGAAGTTGGCGAGCGGTATAATGTATATGTTGAAAAGGGTGAGGCTGAAAGATAATCCCTATGGAACTTTGCATATCAGTTTCTTAATATCTGATGTGAAGGGTGTCACCCTTGGGTTCTTCCCATGAAGGAACAGATTCATTTGAGAGCAGATCCTTGTATGCCCTTCTCATTGTTCCTTCTCAAAAGGGTGTTGTACCGTGTTGCAGGGATTCTGCCCAAAAACAGAACTATGTGCAGGATTATAGGACCTTGGTGTATAGGGACTGAGTCATCCTACCACCTGAGTACCCATGAGCCCAGGAGCGACTAGCTATAGTGTCTCACTTGCTCTCCTACTCACTCACAGAGAAACAAATGATTAGACACCCCAGAACACAACACTACCAGATCTCTCAGGAATCATGGTAAAAAGGCACACCCTTTCGCTCGTTCTCTTGTACTTGTCCACAATAAAATCTGACAGAAACACAAAATAGTTTAAAATATTTATTTTAACTAATATGCCCTAACATGCTTTATACATGCCACAAGTAGAAAAATGCATAGTAAAAATACAGTCATCATAGCAGCAAGTCTATATATCATGAAGGGAGATGTCAGCATTAAAAGACATTAGAAAAAAGACTATAGAACCTAAACTCCCTCCCCTTGCTAAGAAGCAGTTTTATTATATATTAGAAGATCGCTGGGCTTTGTCAGCGGACCCCAACCTTAGCCTATAGAGAGTAGAGCTACATCATAGGTGCTGTCCCGCTCTTCTCCCAGGAAAGATTCCTCTCCAAGTTTCTGCTACCTATTCGTGTATCCTAATAAAAACCAAATAACTTTTTCCAAACAACAGCTGCACCGGTATGCTTTGTCGAAGGGCTGAGGCCTGGCCACAACAAAATAATAAGGTGCATTGTTGGTTGACCTTGATCACAATGTTCAGTCAAAATCCGAGGAACCTGCAGCACGCGAACACATCGATGAAATCTCATGTGAATACAGCCATAGAAATTACTGAAAAAGTTGTATAGTAACGTGCGCAAAGCAGTAGGCAAGTTGCAGCGTGCTCATGCTAACTTAGATCAAACAACAATGTCCCTATGGGCCATGTGACAGCCTGCGTTAGAGAGAGAGGAGGAGACTAGGAGCAGTTGTGTTTTACAGATGGGCTTTCTCCTGTCAATGTAATACATAGGTGCTCTTTTGACATGTAATTTGTGAAACGCTCATTCTGCTACTGAATCTGGATGTTATTGTTAAGAACAGTGGTCCCTAGAGAAACAACAGTAAAAAAGGGGGAAATGAATATAGACCCAGTCTCTCTCGCATCTCGGAAGACGGCATTTACTGTCTGCAACCCAGGAACACAGACCTAGCACAACCCTATATCTGGAATTAGGAGCACGCTGCTGCGGCTCCCTACCCCATTGTGATACTCAAGTCATCGCGCCCTCCCCTTCCGATCACTGGATGGGTCTCACTAATACCGCGCCATTACCTTTGACTCTCTATGCGGTCCAGTTCCCCTACACCTCTGATTGTATTTTTCTTGGTCTGGCTGTTCACCATTCGTACCCTCAGTTCCATATTTGTTACTATCCATGCGGGAGTTGCCAACATTTATTACAGGCAATTGCATACAGGCATGTTTATTCTAAATGTCCTGATGATGATCCATTTATTGTATGTATGGATCGAAACACCGTTGACACCCGATACACCTTATACACTGCTCTAAATTGTCATTTAATGTGTAAAGGTGTTCTCTTGCAATTTTTTTGTTACATTGAAAATTGTGTGTTTAACAAACCTACAGCTTTGCCTGAGCCTTTTGTGTTCTTCATAGTTCGTCCCTCTTGGTTTAGTTGGATGCAGGCTTGTGTCCCACTTACAAATTGTCTTGTCTGTATTGTTCTTATTCAAATTTAAAATATTAAAAATCTGACCTCTGTCTGGCTGGACAAGTTATAGAAATATAGTACTGACTGGGTCTATATTAATTTCCCCCCTTTTTACTGTTGTTTCTCTAGGGACCACTGTTCTTACAAATAGCTTAATTCCCAAGGTCCCTGGCAGTCCTTACTTGGGTTCCTTTGTTTCTTTATAATATACTGAATCTGGATTTGCCAAGAACACTGGAATTTCTATGGCCTGATTGAGGTGAAAGCTTTAGACCACCAAAGGCAGAAATCTAGGGTTTGTCATGAGGACTTTCCTATCTTGGTGTACTTGGAAAAAATGCTCTTAAAATGCTCTTCAAGAGGAAGGCTCTGTATCAGAAAAAACCCATGGTGGAATAATCCTTTTGAGCCTTTCTGTGAAGGCTTTGATGAAAGGAACCCTGAAAAGCCAAGTGTGTGCCCTGTGTTGGAGATAAGTCACAACAGCAGCTAAGAGAAGTCTGATAGAAGTATAAGCAAGACTTGCCTTCTACAACGGAAGCAGGTAACGCACAATGTCTTGGACTGCTGCTTGAAGAGGATCAATATGTGTAGGGAGACAGTGTGTAAGAACCGTTTCCACTTGGCCACATAGCAGGCTCTGGTTGTAGGTATGTGTGACTCTTTAAGAATGGTCATGGGGGGGTGTGGCCACGACCCTGATGGAGTAAGACGTGTGCCTCGAGAGCTCCATCCTCCGAGGGTCAGTCGGGGCCTCTTTGAAGCTTTTCAAGGCACGGGGGTTGCGTCCGGTGCCTTCCCCTCGTGAGCATCACTGCCCCTGAGAGTCCCAGTTGGACCCCGTCGCAGAGACGACTGACTGCATCGCTCCTGACTGCCATCTTGGACTCGCCTGGAGAGGGTCCTGCGGGAGTCTCGGGTCCTGCAGCGGAGCTGGCCGCTGGGGAGCGGGGTGCTGCTGAGGCAATCTACGAGCCCCGGTGCCTCCGTGCCTGACAGAGTGCCTCCCTGGGGATCCCGGCCGCGCTGTGAGCTTCGGAGGGAGGTCCTGCAAGGCGGACTCAGTGTAGCCTGGAGCTGAGAACTGCGTGGGACCCGTGGAGGACGGGTATCGTAAGCTTGGGTGTGTGGCCCAGAGGTGAGGTGGCTGGCGGGACCGATCGATGCTGTGGGCTCGGCTGAGGGACACAACTGCAAGGCCTGGGTGTGAAGGTGTAGCACCATGAGCAGAGTGACCTTGACTCCCTGCCACACACAATGACCGTGCGCTTCTGGGCCCTGAGACCTGTCGCTGCTGGGCACCTTCTGCCATAGTCCTCCCCCTAGACTGTGTGGACTTTGAGGGGGGAGACCAGGTGACCACATATTTACTGGTGCACCGCCCTGGGACCCTGCGAGCCTTGTCCCCTTTCTCCTACACACGGAGCCTCGAGGGGCCCGGGCCTGCGTGTTGGCTGCATCCTGATGAATTCCTGGAGCCCTGCGGCGGGAAGCGCTACACCTAGCCTGGGATAAGCCACATCCACTGGGAGAGAAGGAACCGGTGCACGTGGCCCCGCTGGTGCCTGGCGTACCCCTGGACCCTAAAAAACATCCCACGACCGCCCCCTGCTAATTCCCCCGGACTGAATGGGCATAATGGGGGGATCCCTCATCCCTGACACGCACCGGGCTGTGGTGGCGCTGGGGCTTCGTATAATCTGGTTGCATCGACCTGGTCCCGGAAGATCGAGGAGCTCGGACCCCCATGCTGGCTATTCCCATATCACAGCCCAGGGGCCTGATGCAGGGGCTGGTGTCTGCTTAGCGCCGGCAGACAGGCTTGGCTGGTCTCGACGCTCCAGAACGCTCTCTCTCCGCTTCCCTGAAGCATTACTCTGGCTGATCTAGTGGAGGAGGAACCGGACGCTTGCACGACCTGAGCGTTGCTGTTCTTGGGGCCCTCTTGGGGGCCTGCACCCCTGCCTGAGCCTGGAGTACTGAGGGGCTCGGTCCCGCGTGTGGGCCGCACTCTGGGGGCCGCTATCGGGCCAGAAGCAGGGGACACTGCCTTAAACGTTCTGGGCTCCTCAGCTTTATCGTCCTCCCCGCGTGTCAAACAGCAGAAGAAAAACCCACGGTGGCCGAGGTGTGTCTGAGCTGTTCACTGATGTGGGCTTCTGCGGGCTGGGTGTCCTCATTGTCCATGTCATGCCCCACAGCAAACTTGGGAAGGCCACTGTACAGTCGGCACCTAAGGATACATCAGTGGTGAACCTGTGAGCCAAAACTACCCCGGCGCCTACTCAATAGGATCGCACTAAGGCCACCGGGCAGGAGACCACTGAGGCCGGCCCCATCACACTGGCCTTCATGTCCAATTTTCTTTAAGAGATAAAGATAGAAATCAGCCCTCTTAAAATGGAGGTCAAAACCTGTCTTAAGGCCATTCGGCGAGTCGTCGCCGAAATCGGCACAAGAGTGGATGATCTTGAACGTACTCTCGACACGCGAACAGAGGATCAAGAGGAGCTTTGGCGCGGCATGACGGCACTTGAGGAGCAACCTATCGAACTCCAACTTTAGCAGGGAGACCTCGAAAATAGAAGCTGCCGGAATAACCTCTGCATCCGGGGTGTTCCGCTGGGATCGGAGGGTCAGGACATCATGACCTATATTGTGGATCTCCTCTAGGCGGTCCCGGGAGGAGATTTTGCTGCTCCTCCAACGCTGGACAGAGCTCACAGCGCCAATCTGGTCCCTGACATCTTGACCCGGGTGCACTTCTTTACGGAGGAGGCAATCCTCCGGGCATCTCGGGCCTCTGGGGAACTGACACACGAGGGTCACCACATCCACATCTTCCAAGACCTCTCCCCACTCACATTGCACCACCGAAGTGACTTCAAGCCAGTGACTGACAAACTGAAGGAGTCCAACATCAAATACAGAGGGGGCAATCCCTTTGCCTTGATCTTTCAATGGGAAGGGAAGCGCAGATCTCTGAGCTCCTTCACGGAGCCCTCCCAATTGCTTCACCTTTCACCCGACCTTTGGCCCTCCACCCTTCCCCCGTCTGGCTCAGATCCTGGACCCCCTGCACCCAGAGTGGGCAATGGTCCTTCCTCGCATTATAACCCCTAAGACCAAAGCGGCGTCATTCCAGGCCAAGCAGGACATTATTCATCATCTGAAGCCCATGGAAGTCTTGCAGTCTTCGGGGGGAGGGAGGGAGGGCCCCTGGGCCTTCTGGCTTGGATGCTGGGGCGGGGGTCCCTTGAAAAGAAGTGTCCACCTTGGGGTTGGAGGGGACTGCCTCTTCCTCTTGCCAGAGTGGCTTCGAGCATGCCTTGTGGGGACTTGAACAAACTGAGGCCGACCTGTTGAGATGACCCCTTTGCCGTACTGGCTATTGAAGGCTCAACACAGACAGGTTCCCGCAACACGAAACTGGATTGGCTGCTGTCCTCTGGGGCGAGTGCATTTATTGGAACTCCTTTTGAGTCGTGAGAACTCCCGCTCCCTTGACTTGTATTGTACAGCCTGGGCATGGCCTGCACTGTGTTTGAGGGGCAGGGGTATACTCTGTGGGCACCCAGTGTCTCCCCTGCACCGGTATAGCAGGTCGACCATCGGGGGATGGACAGCGGCTGTTCCTCTGCCTGCTGGCCCACCCCGCCATTCCTCCAGTCCCAATGAGGAGTGACTCTCTCAGAGCTGCCCTGGTTTATACCACCGGGCTGCTCCAGGATTGGAACGGTGTTCTTTGGCCCAGTTGGCCTTATTATTGTTTGGCTTGTTGCTATTTCCTCTCTGCTGTCCCCTTTGCTCCTTTCTTTCTTCTTTTGGTCTCGTGGCGGGGAGAGGAGCACACCTTGGGATACCCTATATCCTTCGTTGGGGCTTCTTTGGGCATGGGGAGGGACCGGCTCTATTTCTCGCTTGGACACCTCTCACCGCCTTCCCCCTGCAGCATCACATCAGACGACTGCTTTGTGGGTGTTGGAGGCGGAGGGAGAGGGCTGGGATGGCCTGCTCAATTGCCAGTACTTCGGTTCCCTTGTGGTAAACAATGGCACACTTTAAATGTATTTCCCTTAATGTAAAAGGCCTCAATGCCCCTAACAAGAGGAGACAAATTTGGCGATATATTCTTCTGCATGACCCTGATGTCATTTTCCTCCAGGAAACTCATCTTCTACACACAGACACCCAGCGCATGTCCCACCCGCGATTCCCCACACGGTTTTGGGCCTCCACACAGACTTAAACGGCAGGGCTAGCTATCTTTTTTAAAGCAGGCACTCCCATACAGGTCACTCGAACAATACGCGACAAGGAGGGAAGTTTCCTAAAACTCACGCTTCTTATATATGGTAAGCCACACACGATGCTTAATGTTTACGTACCTAACCACACACAATACGCATACCTCCAGACCTTACTTAAAACGTGCTCTCCCTGGAGCCTGAACCGATTATCCTCGGGGTGACTTTAGCTTAGAATGGGACCCTAGCCTTGACCGCACTACCTCGTCTTTTCAGGGAACAGGAGCCATGTCGGCAGCACTCAAGGGTGATTTTGAAGCCCTGGGTCTCACGGACGCATGGCGCTACAAGGAACCTGAAGCACGGGACTACACTTTCTATTCCCATGTCCAGCAATCATATTCCTGCATCGATTATGTTTTTTCTGTCTCAGTCTCTCATTCGCTCCTTGGAGTCCGCAGCGATCTCAGACATATCAATTTCTGACCATGACCATTTAGAAATCACCGACAGGTACAGGCAGGAACCCGGACTCCGTCCCTAGATGACGCCTCCCCCCTAATGCCCTCCGGGACCAGGTAGACGTGGCAAAAATTCAAAAAGCGATACAAGCATACTTTGACACTAACGATCTCCCAGATACTGCCAGGTATGTCCTATGGGATGCCTTCTAGGCCACCAATCGAGGCGATATCATTTCCATTTCTTTGCACGCATGCGGGAATCGCACCTGGTGGAGGCTAACCTTACACAAGACATCAAAGCGCTGGAAAAAAAGGGACATAGGACGCCCTTTAAACAGATACGGAAACCGCTTGCCTCGCTTCGAGGTCAACTTAAAGCTCTCCGAGTTAACAAGGCGGAGCGCTCCCTCTTAGCCTTATGGAGGGGGTAATAAGGTGGGCTCCATGCTAGCGCATCGCCTTCTGCTCCAGGTGTCCCGTAGCCACATCTCCAAAATTTCACTACCGGGAGGGGGGTGGGCTACCTCAGAGCGAGCCAAGCAGCAGGCATTTGGCACATTCTTTTACGCGCTTTATGAACAGAGCAACACCTGTGTGGACCAGATAGACCCCATCCTGGCCTCCTGCCCGTGGGCGCCACTAGATCCCTGGGGCTGGGGCCCTGGGGAGCTTGAAAAGGCATTAAAAAGCCTTCCTATTGGGAAGACTCCAGGTCCTGATGGCCTTACACTACCATTCTATCGTCTCTTTCTCCCGGAGCTACAGGCCCCGCTGCTGTGACTTTTTAATTCCTTTGCAGACGCAAAGGCCGTCACGTCGACGATGGCCGGTGCAGAGATAGTGCTCATCTCCAGGCCGGGAAAGGATCCGACCTTATGTGCATCATACCGCCCTATTTCACTTAAATGTGGACTTTAAACTATATATCAAAATCTTCGCCCTACGTCTCGCCCCCCATCTCCCAGGCCTAATTGAACCCGACCAGGTAGGTTTCATCCAGGAGCATCAAGGGGCGGATAACTTCTGTTGAGTGTCCCACTTAGTGGAAAAAGCCCAACGTCGTAATATCCCGGCTTTCCTCCTTTCCCTCGATGCCAATAAGGCTTTCAACCAGGTTGACTGGTCCTTTCTCAGGGCAGTACTGCAGTGAATAGGACTGGGCCCGGTCATGATCGCTCAAATTATGGCCATGTACGCGGCGCCATTGGCACAGATTAGAGTCAATGGTCTCCTTACCTCACCCTTCTCCATACATCGGGGCACACGCCAGGGGTGTCCATTGTTGCCTCTCCTATTTGCGCTTGCTGTGGAGCCCCTGGTGATCGCCATTCACCAATTGGCGGAAATACAAGGCATACGGCTTGGGGTGGTTGAGCATAAGGTAGCCCTCTTTGCTGATCACATCCTCTTGATGCTCACTGACCCCACGAACTATCGCCCCGCATAACTTGATGTATTCTCTCAGTTTGAACTGATCTCGGGGCTTAAAATTAATCTCGCGAGTCACAGGAGCTTAATCTTACCCTCCCCCACAACAACTCGAGGACGTGGGAGATAATATCCCCTTCCAATGGGCTCCACGATCTATCCGCAATCTAGGTATTAATGTCACGGCTACTATAGACTTGTGGACGCACGCGAATTGGACGGCTTGTAGAAATTTAATAAGGGAGGATCTCCGTTGTTGGAAATCGCTTCCCATCTCTTGGCTGGGCCGCCTCAATGCAGTCAAGATTACAATTCTTCCAAAGGTGCTCTACCTTTTACAGGCGCTCCCAAAGCCTATTCCCCAGAGGGATATCCTGAGCCTTCAGCGTGAGGTGACTGCATTCAACTGGGGCGGGGGGCGGCCGCGCTTTTCTACGAAAATCTTAATGCTACCGCGTGACCGGGGTGGACTGGCGTGTCCTGATTTTCTTGTCTACTACTGGGCATCGCACCTGCGTTATATATCGGAGTGGGCGGTCCGCGAAAATCACTGGTTCAACATGAACAGGGTCATGGCCTGTCGCCCGCTGTGGGACCTGGCCTGGCTGCCGAGAGGTGCTAGACATCGTAGCGCCTATATTGCCACCCTGACAAAAACTGTTTTAGAGATCTGGGACAGAATAGCGGTGACCCGTGGCCTTACCTCCTTCCCCTCCCCTAATACACCTCTGGCGCGTAACCAGGGGTTCCCACCGGTCTTACACCCTGCCTCCTTCCCTGCCTGGGCAGCCGGTGAGTGTCGCGTCATAGCACAACTTTTTGAAGGGGGCTTTTTAAATCCTTTGCGCAATGCAGGAAGGACTTTAGACTCCCAACAATAGCGTGCTTAGAATACTATGAAATTCGCCATAGGCTGCACACCCCTTCCTACACAGAAGGCGCAACATGCCAGCTCACACCTTTTGAGAATTTAGTTTGATCTTTTGATGGCTATCGAGCACTGATCCCCAAAACTTACAAAGTCCTTAAACATTCACATACAGTGCCGCTTCACACCTACCAACACCACTGGCAGAGGGACCTTGAGGAAGGTATTCTCCCTGACCAGTGGGAACAGTTATGGCGGGATATTCCACACATTTCTAAAAGTATAGTGCAACAGGAGACAGCAGAGACTCCTCCCCTTCATCTACGGAAAGCTTCCAGTCTATTATGATATTCATTAGCAACTGGATGAATGCTAACCACCTTCAGTAAAATCTAGATAAAACCGAGCTGATTCTCACGGGCGGCTCAGGGAATCCCTGGAACTCCAATTTTCGGCCACATTCTCTGGGATGCCCTCTATTTCCTGTCAACTCAGTTAAAAGCCTGGGAATCGTGATTAGCAATGACCTCACGATGACAGCACAGATTAATGCTGTGGTATCTGCTTGTTTCTTCCACCCCCGGAGAGTTTGCAAAATAAGCAGATATTTAACCATTGAGGCCCGGATTCAAGTAATACTTGCCCTGGTTATGTCGCGTATTGACCGCTAATTCCTTGTATACCGGCATACCTGCTTAACAACTACGTCTGCTTCAACTGGTGCAGAACCAAGCCGCTAGGCTTGTGTATGGCCAACCTAAATCTCACCATGTGAAACCTTTGTTGAAAAACTAACATTGGCTTCCCATGACCCAACGCTGTCTTTTTAAATTAGGCTGAACTATCTACAAAGCCATCTCGGGTTGTGGCCCGGCCTTCATTGCATCAAGAGTACAGCGCTATGTCCCTCTCTAGCCTTGCGATCTGCAAACATGAATCTGCTGACCCCTTGTCCGTTTAAACGCAAAAAACATGGGGGGTCTTAGATTCTCGACTCTGGCGCCACAATTCTGGAATTCTCTTCCCCTCGAATTGAGCCTGTCTTCTTCCTATACTCAGTTTACGACGTCTCTTAAAACTTGGTTGTTTGTCCAGGCCTACAATTGAACTCTTCTTTTACTGCTCCAGCAATTGACCGACTCCGCTTAGCGCCAAGAAACCGTTGGTGAACGTGCGCTTTATAAATTGTTTTTAACATAACATAAACTCCTGACCCGTTGGTATTATACCCCTCTAAGGCTGCAAAAGATGTTCCCTGGTTTTGCTCCTCTCTGCTGGTGATGTCTGACCACCCAGGGCTCCTTCCTACACATATGGTGGTTTTGCCCACTCATAGAAAATTTCTGGAAAGAAGTCCCGAGCCTCATTAGGAGGGACAGTGGGGTACCCCATACCAAGCACCCCGGGGGTAACGATACTGGGGCTCCGTCTGACGTCCCTTAAAGCCATGACACACTTGGACTGGCGTCTTATCCTTCATATGCTTACTGCTGCAAAGCAAGTCATTGTCCTTCATTGGAAGAAGGCTGTCACGCCCCCGGTATGGCTTACTCGTTTATGGCATGTCATGGTAATGGAGCTCCTCTCTCATAGATTAGCCCACACCGATGCTAAATTTGAGCGTACATGGCAACCCCTAGTCTCACATCTCTCTAAACTGGAACATGCCCGATCTGTCCCACCCCCCCCAGCCTGCGAGCTCTCCAACTCTTTGCCGAACCCTTACTCCCTAGGGGAGAGTCCTGTAAGGACGAGGCGGAATAGCAGAGGGGGGCTATCTACCCTTTCCTATGGAGCGTATGGCCGTTGTCCCACCCCCGAGGAGCGTGCCCGCCCTCTCCCGGGACTTCCCTACATCAATGAGACGTAACACTATCCTCTCCCCCTTCTTCCTCTTTTTCTGTTCGTCTTTCAATTCTTTCATCTTAAGTCTTCGATATTGGGGTTTTGTTGTTTGTCTTCTCGCTTTTTCACCAGCCAGCAGACCTGGGGGGTTCCCCCTGACCTTTTGTTGTCAGCAGTGCTTGGCACCTCTACACGCCATTGGTCTTTGATAAAATGCTCATAGCAGACCTGTGTCAATCTAGACAGACCTCCATGATTTATTATATTAAACTAAGACTTACAGTGTCAACTCCAAACCAGGGTACCCAGACTAGAGTTGCTAATAACGTTATTTTGGATCTGTTATGCGCTTAGTACACACCATCCATTGGGATCTCCTACTCTTTAAAAGGCTTTTCTTTCCTTCTGGTTTGTGCCATATAGCTTACTCCCCATACTGGCCTATAGAGACTGAGAATTTGTTGGTCCAGATGGTTCAGGCACAGGTATTCATGAGAACTCTGACTGCTTGATGTGCACTGATGCTCTAGCGCTGGGTGGGGGCCCCTAGTGTACCTTTTGATATATAAAACCTTAGCATTGGGGTCTGTACCCTATGGCTATCTTTTGTGCACCATATTTTATAACTCCCTTACTATGGACCAACGATGTATGCACTGTAACTTACTTGTAACTGTCTGCCTTCTGTTGCTGATTATCTGGTGAATGTTAATAAAAATCAATAAAAGAGATTTAAACAAAAAAAAGAATGGGCATGCATTCTGTAGGCAGATTGAGGTATCCAGATTCTAGGCCTTCAGGTGCCAAATCGCAAGATTGTGCCATTTGAGGTCCGGATGCCTGAGAGTGCCTTCATTTTGGGAGAGAAGATTCGACCGATTGGGCAGCTTCTTGTGTGGCACCACTAGTGAGAGGTAGAAAACCAGGGATGTTTGACCCAGGTCTGAACTTTTAAGTTGAGAATGAGGGGTGTTTGCTGAAGCTTCCAAACCATGGATGTAAGAAGTGGGGGAGGCTGAAAATTGTAGGCAAATATCCCGGACTAGTTCATCCATACTGCATTGCCCGTGGACTGTCTGGGTATTTTGTGTTTTGAGCAGAGGCAAACAGGTCTATGTGGAGGAACCCCCAAGGCGGAAGTACAGGAGTAGGGCTTGGGGGTTTAGTTCCCACTTGTGGACTTGTTGATGCATCCAGATGAGCAGGTCTGCAAAGTAGTTGTCTACACTGCGTATGTGCTGTAGAGGCAAATAATCTCTGTGAAATTTAGCCCCCCGCCAAATGCCCTAAGCTAGAGCAGACTGTTGCAGGGAGTGTGTGCTGCCTTTCTTCTGTAGGTAAAACATGGCGGTTGTGCTGTCCATCCACACAAGAATTGCACTGTATTGAACGTGTAGGAGGAATACTTTGAGGGCTAGCTGTATTGCTAACAACTTCAGGTGGTTGATGTGAAAACCCTGTTGATCCGGCATCTACATTCCTTGAATGGTCCACACTTGAAGGTGTGCTTCCGAACCAGTGGGCAAGGATTCCGTTGTGATAGTCGCTTGCAGAACTGGGTCCCTTGAGGGCTGTCCCTGCAACAGGCTTCTGGCATTTCACCACAGCAGAGTCGCTTGCAGAACTGGGTCCCTGGAGGGCCGTCCCTGCAACAGGCTTTGGGCATTTCACCACTGCAGAGAACGAGGAGTATGGCGCAGATCAACACAAGATCCTCCCATTGAGCACCTGCGACCATTGTGTCAGTAGGCACTTCTGCAATGGAGACATGTATAGCATGGCATGTAGGACTAAGGCAGGGCAAGAGGCCATTCTGCCTAGGAGGCACATGACCTTTCTGACCATTACCTGGCGATCAAGCTGAAGAAGAGCAAGCAGCATTTGGAATGCTTGTACTCTTGACGCGCTGCTTTCACGCTGCCTGCTGTTGCTGACTTCACGGGGACTCCAAGCCCCAGGGTGCCTTACTGAAGGCGGGAGGAACCTGCCAGTACATCGCGCTACTAAAGCGCCGACTCAGCCCCGCAGCGTGGGACACGCTGCTTTAACGCCGCCTGATGTTGCTGACTTCACGGGGACTCCAAGCCCCAGGGTGCCTTACTGAAGGCAGGAGGAGCCTGCCAGAAGTACGAGTTACTTACCTTCGGTAACGATGTATCTGGTAGAGACGATTCTAGCCGCAGATTCCTTCACGTAGAATTATCCCCAGGCGTGAGACTCGCCTGGAGAGGGTCCTGCGGGAGTCTCGGGTCCTGCAGCGGAGCTGGCCGCTGGGGAGCGGGGTGCTGCTGAGGCAATCTACGAGCCCCGGTGCCTCCGCGCCTGACAGAGTGCCTCCCTGGGGATCCCGGCCGCACTGTGAGCATCGGAGGGAGGTCCTGCGAGGCGGACTCAGTGTAGCCTGGAGCTGAGAACTGCGTGGGACCCGTGGAGGATGGGTATCGTAAGCTTGGGTGTGTGGCCCAGAGGTGAGGTGGCTGGCGGGACCGATCGATGCTGTGGGCCCGGCTGAGGGACACAACTGCAAGGCCTGGGTGTGAAGGTGTAGCACCATGAGCAGAGTGACCTTGACTCCCTGCCACACACAATGACCGTGCGCTTCTGGGCTCTGAGACCTGTCGCTGCTGGGCACCTTCTGCCATAGTCCTCCCCCCTAGACTGTGTGGACTTTGAGGGGGGAGACCAGGTGACCACACATTTACTGGTGCACCGCCCTGGGACCCTGCGAGCCTTCTCCCCTTTCTCCAACACACGGAGCCTCGAGGGGCCCGGGCCTGCGTGTTGGCTGCATCCTGATGAATTCCTGGAGCCCTGCGGTGGGGAGCGCTACACCTAGCCTGGGATAAGCCACATCCACCGGGAGAGAAGGAACCGGTGCACGTGGCCCCGCTGGTGCCTGGCGTACCCCTGGACCCTAAAAAACATCCCACGACCGCCCCCTGCTAATTCCCCCGGACTGAATGTGCATAATGGGGGGAACCCTCATCCCTGACACGCACCGGGCTGTGGTGGCGCTGGGGCTTCGTATAATCTGGTTGCATCGACCTGGTCCCGGAAGATCGAGGAGCTCGGACCCCCATGCTGGCTATTCCCATATCACAGCCCAGGGGCCTGACGCAGGGGCTGGTGTCTGCTTAGAGCCGGCAGACAGGCTTGGCTGGTCTCGACGCTCCAGAACGCTCTCTCTCCGCTTCCCTGAAGCATTACAGTGGCTGATCTAGTGGAGGTGGAACCGGACGCTTGCACAACCTGAGCGTTGCTGTTCTTGGGGGCCTGCACCCCTGCCTGAGCCTGGAGTACTGAGGGGCTCGGTCCCACGTGTGGGCCGCACTCTGGGGGCCGCTATCGGGCCAGAAGCAGGGGACACTGCCTTAAACGTTCTGGGCTCCTCAGCTTCATCGTCCTCCCCGCGTGTCAAACAGTAGAAGAAAAACCCACGGTGGCCGAGGTGTCTCTGAGCTGTTCACTGATGTGGGCTTCTGCGGGCTGGGTGTCCTCATTGTCCATGTCATGCCCCACAGCAAACTTGGGAAGGCCACTGTACAGTCGGCACCTAAGGATACATCAGTGGTGAACCTGTGAGCCAAAACTACCCCGGCGCCTACTCAATAGGATCGCACCCATTGGGCAGGAGACCACTGAGGCCGGCCCCATCACACTGGCCTTCATGTCCAATTTTCTTCAAGAGATAAAGACAGAAATCAGCCCTCTTAAAATGGAGGTCAAAACCTGTCTTAAGGCCATTCGGCGAGTCGTCGCCGAAATCGGCACAAGAGTGGATGATCTTGAACGTACTCTCGACACGCGAACAGAGGATCAAGAGGAGCTTTGGCACCGCATGACGGCACTTGAGGAGCAACCTATCGAACTCCAACTTTAGCAGGGAGACCTCGAAAATAGAAGCTGCCGGAATAACCTCTGCATCCGGGGTGTTCCGCTGGGATCGGAGGGTCAGGACATCATGACCTATATTGTGGATCTCCTCTAGGCGGTCCCGGGAGGAGATTTTGCCGCTCCTCCAACGCTGGACAGAGCTCACCGCGCCAATCTGGTCCCTGACATCTTGACCCGGGTGCACTTCTTTACGGAGGAGGCAATACTCCGGGCATCTCGGGCCTCTGGGGAACTGACACACGAGGGTCACCACATCCACATCTTCCAAGACCTCTCCCCACTCACATTGCACCACCGAAGTGACTTCAAGCCAGTGACTGACAAACTGAAGGAGTCTAACATCAAATACAGAGGGGGCAATCCCTTTGCCTTGATCTTTCAATGGGAAGGGAAGTGCAGATCTCTGAGCTCCTTCACGGAGCCCTCCCAATTGCTTCGCCTTTCACCTGACCTTTGGCCCTCCACCCTTCCCCCTTGTGGCTCAGATCCTGGACCCCCTGCACCCAGAGTGGGCAATAGTCCTTCCTCGCATTAGAACCCCTAAGACCAAAGCGGCGTCATTCCAGGCCAAGCAGGACATTATTCATCATCTGAAGCCCATGGAAGTCTGGAAGTCTTGCAGCCTTCGGGGGGAGGGAGGGAGGGCCCCTGGGCCTTCTGGCTTGGATGCTGGGGCGGGGGTCCCTTGAAAAGAAGTGTCCACCTTTGGGTTGGAGGGGACTGCCTCTTCCTCTTGCCAGAGTGGCTTCGAGCATGCCTTGTGGGGACTTGAACAAACTGAGGCCGACCTGTTGAGATGACCCCTTTGCCGTACTGGCTATTGAAGGCTCAACACAGACAGGTTCCCGCAACACGAAACTGGATTGGCTGCTGTCCTCTGGGGCGAGTGCATTTATTGGAACTCCTTTTGAGTCGTGAGAACTCCCGCTCCCTTGACTTGTGTTGTACAGCCTGGGCATGGCCCGCACTGTGTTTGAGGGGCAGGGGTATACTCTGTGGGCACCCAGTGTCTCCCCTGCACCGGTATAGCAGGTCGACCATTGGGGGATGGACAGCGGCTGTTCCTCTGCCTGCTGGCACACCCGCCATTCCTCCAGTCCCAATGAGGAGTGACTCTCTCAGAGCTGCCCTGGTTTATACTGTGGTAAATATTTCATTACCGGTACTATTTTTATGCGGTAAAGTCTAGTAAGAATAACTCAGTAAATATAAGAGGCAGAATCCGTGGTATTAGAGGTTCTAAAAGGCTTTATTCCTTGACAAAGGAAATACAATTCGAATTGCAGGCTTCAAATTCCATCACCACGAAAGTTCAGGAAGGAAGGGCATACATTATTGACAGGTAATCAGTTTTATAGGAAATGCATTACAGTGAAACAGATGCAAGAGGCGTAACAGCTGATAATACAGATAAAATAGGCATACGTAACTAAAAAAGGCGGACATATAGGCGTAACTTATAAAACGTCATTATACATGATGTCACAAGTGGGTGGATCCATAAGAGAATCCTGCAATGTCAGCAGAAATATTTGGCAGAGATGCGCGCGCAGCCGCATGACGTGTGATTGACGTGCAACTGGAGGGTGAAGGGGACTTGACATTTAGCTCTACATGTGGAGACAGAAGTCTGGGGGTTATGTCAACCTAATCCCAAATCATATCTAATATCCTATGTTTAAAGAACTGTGTTATCCAAAAGGAAAGGTCTCTAGGATAGAATCTATTCTATACTGACTGTTAGTGCGTGTACAAGCGTCTAAGTGTCTGTATGAGATGCGAGGGGGCAGGAATCTTCCATGGTAACAGGGCTATGAATTACTTGCATAAAGACAGCGAGGCCGAGCCCTTTGCTCGGTAGCTGGAGGAAATGTTTACCTAAACTACTAGACAGGAATGCATCGGATGAGGAGCGAAACAGATAATCTTGAAGGTGAAATACAGTTTTTTTGGCAGACAACAGGCTGGATCAGGCATCGTTAGCCGCGCAGGGAGTAGGACAAAGTTCATGAATACAGATGCGGCTCGGGCTGGAGCTTTCAGAGGCAGAAAGCAGGAAAGGCTTGATGGCAGAATTCAGGGCCTACTCGCCTGAATCTGTAAAATGTGGAAAGTGAACCACATAAAGTCGGTGGCCTTTCATACTTAGGAATGGAATATCTGACCCATTCATGGCGGATCTGAAAGAGGACATGTTGACGGTGGACGCACATATATTTGCGTCTTCAAAGCTGGAACTGGAGGGAACATACATGTACTTGTAGCATGCACATGGAGCCGTTGGGGTCTACGATAGGGGACATAACTGATCACAAAATTCATATTTCCTCATTCCCTCCTTGTCCCCTACGGACCCTCAGGTGATATCGATCTTCATCAATCCATCGATCTGTTCATATAGCATCATTTGTTCTTCTTTCTTCTTCCGGGATTTTGAATGAAAACTTGGAGGTGGGATACACGATGTGGCACACAGGCCGCAAATCGCTGGCCCACATTGTAGACATAAGCAGCAACTGAATAGTATGAGGAAGCCAATACCTAGGAAGGATAGGATCCTCCATCCCCAGGCGGACAACACGCCCCAGAACCAACCGGACCAAGTCCAGGTGCCTGGACTCTGGTGTATCTGGCTTATAATCTTATGAAGGCGGGTTATGGCTTTATATACTGACGGCGAATTTTCTGGTATAAAAATGCAGCAACTTGATCCGATGACCCTACAAGCTCCGCCCCTATCGGCCAGGATGACGTCAAGGACAAGACGATTTTGAAGCACAACAATCCGCATAGCAGACTGCTCTTCTGTTAAATTGCCTAAAGCGGAAGTAGTCTCGTTCACGACTGCTTCAAGGGTTCTAGTTAATCTACGTATCAGCTTACTATTAGTGACTGTACCTATATAGGGAAAGAAACCTTTATTGAAATCTGTGTATTGCTCCCATGCTGTTTCAGTGTAATCGACAATTGGGAGATCTCTCTGCTGTCTATTGTGTACTAAATGGGTATTTCTGTGATAATCAGGAGGAGCTAGGAAAACAGGTGGCAGAAGAAATGCTATGTAACAGGTACCATCCCAATCTAGAGGTAGACGTATATATGCGGTTTGGCCACATATGAAGTAGGAATGACGGGAAGCTCTAAATGTAGACTTGCCTTGATCACTGAATTTTATTACAGTGGTGCATTTACTATGGCCCATGCGTATGGAACCATTCTTTCTTACACATAATTCCCCTTTTACTGGGAATACTGACATGGCGGGCAAGATTGGTGTAGCTTCAGATTCAACGTTCAGGATCATGAGGTTAAGTGTAAAATTACCTAATCCATATACTTCATTTTCTAGATCAGTTCCTGTTCTTTTGGGAAGTCCCTCCTTGTTAGGGTAGCAGACTTTAAGCAAAACTAGGTTCAGGTTTCCCCATACCCAGTTGTCTTGATAAACTGCGGAATTTGAATCTAGGGAATTAATCAAACTAAACCATGCTCCACAGGAGCCATTGTGTGTGAACGGATATGGAAAGAGGGGCAAAACTCCCTTATAGTTCTGATAGGGAGGGAGTCGGCCACATATCCAACAATTTGTGGCATTGCTGGTCTGGTGGGAATGATGTAACATACTAATGAATGTGTTGTTGCGCAGCGCAAATCTATAGGACAACTCATGTGGAGGTAATTCGCTAAAAGAGTGTTCTGCAGTTACATTGTAAGCACGTTTAGAAATAGGGTAAAACATATGCAGTAATATACTAAAAACGATGATCAGAAGACTTAGAAAAAACAAAATTAATAATGTTACTGTGCAGTGACTACGAAGTGATTTACAATACGCATGCTTTTTAAACTGCATCTGTTGATTTCTTTCTCTATTCTGGTCTAGAGGATACATGTCAGAGACAAATTCAACCGATTCACCTTGGAGAGGACTTAAACAATCAAATTGTCTGACTTACTAGACCTTAATTTTAGTTTATAAAGTTCAGTTTTCATGGGTTCAACCAAGGGGAGCTTTGAATCAGTCTGTGAGGAAATGCAGGGCTTAGTGTCCACACTGGACGGTAGTCCATAAAATTTCTTGATATGACTCGAGTGCAACCACCCTTTACGTCCCTCGATCTTCACGGCTGTCCTTGTTGCCAGTAGAACAAGCTTTGGCGATTTCCACCTAGGCTCCAGTTGGGTCTTCCGGTCGAAATTCCGCACTAGGACCATATCACCTGGAACCACGTCATGGGGCTTTACCTCAGTGTTATCGGGAAAAGCTGCAGCTACCTGTGAACGACAAGATTGTAGTGCAGACATCAAGGAAGCCAGGTAATCTGTCAGCATATTACAGTCAACATCAGTGATTTTGCGAGGTATAGGCGTCCCCCACATATTTGGTGGTCTACGGAAGATCACCTCGTACGGGGATAGCCCTGTTCGAGAATGTGCTACCATTCTCATGTAAAAGAGTGCAACTGGTAAGGCTACTATCCAATCGACACCTTTTTCTCTACATATTTTGGACAATCTAATTTTCAGAGTTTGATTATGGCGTTCCACGAGACCTGCTGCCTCGGGATGTCGGACACAGTGGAATTTCCATTGGTAGCCTAACAAAAGGGAAACATGTTTCATTAGTTCGGATGAGAATGGCTGGCCGTTATCTGAGTAGACAACACGTGGCAAACCATACCGTGGGAAGAATTCTCGGACTAACTGTTTGGCAGTAGTCGGGGCAGTGTAATCTGAAACCGGGTAGGCTTCTGTCCAACGGGAAAGAGCACAGACAACTACGAGAACATATTTGAATCCTCGACATCGTTCCATCTGGATATAATCCATCTGGAGGACTTCAAAAGCATGATCGGGAGATTGAAATCCACCCTGCTCTACGGGGATGCTTTTACCTGGATTAAACTGACAACATATCATACAGGTACGAACTTTCTGTTTAGCTGCGGCTCGTAGATGTTTGTTGAACCAAATGTGTTGAATGCTGTCTAGCATAGCTTTTTCTCCTAGGTGCGCTGGACTATGTATTGTGTTAATGATGACTTGAACCATGGAATCGGGAAGAAACCATATAGATTTTTCCTTCGTTATCCATCCTTGATCCGTTTGGATCCCTCCTAATTCAGTCCATTTCTTTATTTCTTCTGGTGTAGCATGTGTCTGTATGTCAATTATATCAAGGGCGGGATCCTTAACTGTCATGCAATGTGTTGGTGTCGGTACTATTGTCTTTGTCGTGTCAGTTGTATGAGTCTGGTTCTGAGCAGTCTGTTTAGCTGTTCTGTCAGCTAGGTCATTTCCCTGAGAAATGATATCGGTAACTTTTGTATGAGCTTTGCATTTCATAATCGATATTGCAGTAGGTAGATGAATCGCGTCTAATAGAGCTTGAATGAGGGGTCCGTGTTGGATGTGGGCACCGTGAGAAGTTAAATAACCTCTCTCTCGCCACAGTACGCCGAAGTCATGGACGACTCCGAATGCATAACGTGAATCTGTGTATATGTTGACTTTCTTATTTTTGGCTTGAATACAGGCTTGTGTCAGAGCGATGAGCTCTGCTGCTTGAGCTGACAAAGTGTTAATACAATTTGTTTCAATGACTTCAGTGTCTGTTGTGACTGCGTAAGCGGCCACTAACTCTCCTGTACTTGTTCTCATACATGAACCATCTACATATAATGTCAGGTCTGGATCTGATAAAGGGATGTCTGTCAAGTCTTGTCTGGGTTTCGTCGTGATAGTAATGACTTCGACACAATCATGTGCCAATGGATCTGTTCCGCCTACTGGTAACAGTGTGGCAGGATTTAACGTATTACAACGTCTGATTTCTATGTGTGGTTGAAACAATGTCAATTCGTAACCGGTGAGTCTCGCTATAGTCAAGTGTTGTGTTTGTGTGCGGTTCAAAAGAACCTCTACTGCGTGTGGTACTTGTACTGTCAATTGGTGTCCTAACACTATGGTATCGCTTTGTCTGATTGCTAAAGCTGTTGCTGCCACCGATTTCAGGCACGCAGGAAGAGCCTGAGCTACTGGATCTAATGTACTAGAGAAATAAGCACATGGTTTGTGTGATCCTGCTTGTTCCTGAGTGAGTACTGACAAGGCAGTACCTTCGCGTTCTCTAACAAAGAGTGTAAACAGTTTATTGTAACATGGTGTTGCTAAAACAGGTGCTTGGCATAAAGCTTTCTTTAAGCTTTCAAAGGCATATGTGTGTTCTTGAGTCCAAGGGAGGACAGTCGATGTGGCTGCCTCCTGTGTTGTCAACTGGATGAGTGGTTTAGCTAGAAATGCATATTGAGGGATCCACTGCCTACAGTACGAAGTGAGACCTATAAAAGCCCGCACCTCCTTTTGTGTCTTGGGTGGTGACATGTTAGCGATTAACTGTATGCGATCAGGTGTAAGCTGTCTTCCCTCCTTGGACAGCGAGTGCCCAAGGTAGACAACTCGCGGGACACAGAATTGCAGCTTAGAAGGGGACACCTTGTGCCCCTTGTCGGCCAGAAATTTTAAAACCGTCAGTGACGCTGTTTCACATTCAGGTTCGCTTCGGGCGGTGATCAACAGATCATCGACATATTGAAGCAAGGCAGTGTTAACTGGCATGTGGATACTGTCAAGTTCTCGTTTTAGTGCTTGGCTAAAGATGCTGGGGCTTTCTGTAAATCCTTGAGGTGCGCGTGTGAATTTAAAACTTCGTCCATTTAAACTGAAACCGAACAGATATTGACTTTCCGGATCTATTGGGACGCTAAAGAAAGCATTCTTGAGATCAATTACAGTGAAGAACGTTGCTTCTGAATCAATAGCAGTTAGTAATGAAGAGATATCTGGGACTACAGGATATTGTGGTACAATACATTTATTTAATTCGCGCAGATCAATAACTAATCGATATACTGGTGGTGCTTTTGGATCCGTTCTTTTAAGAATCGGAATTATCGGGGAATTGCATACATTGGAGTCGGTTTCGACAACCACTCCTTGTGTAATGAGCTCGTCAATGATTTGCAGCAAAGCCACAAAAGCATCTGGTGGTAACTTGTATTGTCGCATTCGTGGTAGTACTACTCCTGTTTTTAGTGTGACTCGATATGGTGTAATGTTCATGCAACCAACATCAGTGGGGCCTTGTGCCCATAAATGTGTAGGTAAATTCTGCAGTCGGTGATCCATGTCTCTGGACACGTAGTGACCTTTAAAGTCACGTAAAAATAGTCGTACTCCTTCCGGAGAGCAACATATTATAGCTCCTAGAGCTTTCAATGTTTTTATACCTAACAAGTTTTCTGGACATGATTTAGTAAGCAATAAATCTGTAGTACGTGTCAATGGACCAACCGTGAGTGGAAGAGGCTGTGTTACTTCATTAATGATAGGCTTTCCTGAGAATCCAAGGGAAATATTCTGTGAGCCTGAGAGGGGTGCCCCTGGAACTTCACTACGTCGTATAGTTGTTCTGCTTGCCCCTGTATCAAGTAAAAACTTTCTGTCTTCCCCTAATAGTTCACTATGTACATAAGGTCCCTCTTGATCTACAGGAATCTCAATAAGGGGTAAGCCAACTTCCCTCTCTAGGCTATTTCATGTGTATCGCTGATAATCGGGATAATCTGCTTGTGCATACTGGTACATCTGTTGCGTTGTCGCTTGTGTGGCAGCAATAGGCTGCGCTTGTGGTGGTGCTACGGTCTGTTGTGGAGCTGCCTGTTGCGGAGCTAGTTGTTGCGGAGCTGATCTAGGTTGTACATGCTGAGGAATTTGTTGTTGATTCTGATCCTGTCTAGGTGGACGTGGTCTTTCCTGGGTTCTACCTGTGGCAATATTATGTTTCAGGACTGGACAATCGTGTATATAATGACCTTGTTGTTTACAATAGTTGCATGTCCCTTTCGTTGGACCTGCGGAATCACCCTTTTGGTGACCATCAGCTGGAATTGACTGAGCAACAAGCATTTTCATTTTTGTATCTTTCATACGTCTTTGTTCATGTTCTTGTTCTTCTCTAATTCTATTGTGGTGATATTGTAACATCTGTAACATCTGTGACGGGGTATTACCTTGCCAGGTACTCTCAAATTTCAATACTCTATTCTTAACTTGCGGCAGAGAATTTTCAACTAATTTTGTCACAAACAGATGTGGATATGACTCGCTACTTGCTTTTATGCCACTATTGATACCAAAACATTTTTCAAATCGGGAATAGAAATCACTAGTGTCTTCATCTTGCTTTTGTTTACAGGCTGAGATTGCACCCCAGTCCTCCTTTTTCGTAGTTAATAAACGTGGTAGTACCTGCACTAATAATCCTGGTAATGCTGTAGTCTTTTCCCCAAGCCCTGCTCCTGCAGCTCGGGCCTTTTCTTCGTTTTCTAATGCTGTCCAATCTATCTTTTGGTCTCCCACCTCCCATTCCTTTTCTTTGAGTTTCTCGTAAACACCGGCAGGCATTAACACTTTCAGTATTTTCATAATGTCGGGGTAAGTATACTCTCCCATGAGTAACATGTCTTTTATCTCACGGTGGAAACCTGCTGGATCCTTGTCATGGCTGGGTACTACTTTCTTCATTTCTAATAATTCAATTTTAGTTATAGGCGTGTACACAAACACGCGTGTAAAGTTATTACCTTCACCCCTGATTGGGTGTACTTCGCGTAACGGATTCTGTCTATCTATGTGATACATCTTTCTTCCCATAGTGGGAACTGGAACGTGTTCTGGGCACACGAAAGTTATATACTGATTTCGAAATTCCAGAATTTCTTTAATCAAATCAGTACTTGACCCTCTCCATGTATTCGTGAGTAGTTCTGTCAATATGTCAGGTAAGGATCCTGGATCGGAGTGTTGGCTTTTATATAATATAAGGAGGTGTTGAATCATGTATATACTAGCTAGACGCTGTTCGTCTGGGGCAAGATTCAGAAATGTGTGTGCTGGTGCATCATCACTGTATTTACTGGGACTGTCAGCCCATTGTACTGCTGACCTGGCTAATTCTTGTTCGTCCATGGAATCAAGCATATGGTACCCCCTTCGATCTCGGAGTAATTTATCAGCGGCTTGGAATAGGTGTTCAGGGGATCTTGTATTTAACATAGGGGTTTGAAAATGTCTGTTACATTCTGGACGTATCGGACGTATCGGATCATTAAAGCCTCTAGTATTATTATGGGGTCTTCCTCTACCTACGTAAGCTATAGTTTCTAATTGTTCTGATTCTTGCTCCTCCTCTTCCTCTGATTCAATTCTGTCTGCTTCTCGTCTTTCTTTATGTATTCGTTCTATTTCCTTGCGGATCTTTCGATACATGGCGATTATACACGCCTGTCTATCATGTTTCTCTTCTGATATGTTCTGACCCCATTTGACAAGTTTTTGCATGATATCATGATCTGCCCCAGGCCTGTCTTGGTTCCTAATTACGCAATTTATGAAAAAACGTAGTAGTTGTCTTTGGACATCCACTTTCTGGTATTCCATAGCTTCGTTAATACTTTCTGGACCTCGCCCTGTTTGGACAAAGCGATATATATTGTCTAGGTGTTCAACCATTCCTGGTATCGTCATTAAATACAATGTAGCTCGTCGTATACGTAGTGATGATATGAGCAATTTGTCCTGTTTACCTGGTACTGGATCGTATCTACAATCCACAAGCTGTTCTTTAAACATGTCGGATGTCGCTAGTTGGGGTGTACGCTGGAGTGCTAAATCTCTAAGAGTCTGTTTATTTCGCGGCGGTGTGGCAAATGTGTCTGTCGTACCTCCTGTAGCACCATCTGAAGTGCTGGGCAAGAAAGGATTCGTTGGGCGTAAGATAGAAATTGTAGATGTGGGAAAAACAGTAGAAACGGATGGACCTGTGGGAATGGGCGTAGGAGTTTGTTGTTGCGGGGATACAGACGGATGCTCTTGGTGTTGAACACCATCGGCAAGCGGTGTGTGTGGTATGGTATTAGCATACTCGGGAGCTACGTCATCTAAATAGGTGGAAAGGAAAACGTCCTTTGCTGTTTTGGGATGTGTTTTGGGATGTGCTTTTATCGGGAGCAATGGAGGAGTCAAGTCTTTTGGTATTTCCGGGGTAGCCTTAGGTAACCCTTCGGCCAGAAGAGGATACATACCATTCATAAGAGTATTTCTTTGTCTATCTACTTGTTCTGATTTTACTCGGGTACCTTCCTCAATTAATAGATTTTCTCGGGTTTTATTTGAATTCTCTCTACCTTTCTCTTCCTGTCTGAGCGCTTTTTCTGTACGTCTATATGATTCTTTACGCCATAATTCAATGGCATCTTTCTGTGACTGTCTGGCTTTTTTTTTCCATAATTCTTCTTCTACTCTCATGATGCAATCTGCATCCCAGGTCCCCGCTGCGGGCCATCTCTGACTTTCTGGCAAGTCCTTGGTGTAGTCCACCCATAAATCAAGAAATAATACGGCATCTAGGCCATGTTTATGATACATAAAGTATCCTGGGGTATCCCTAGGTGGAATGGGAACAGCTTCTTCGAGTACCCCTTTTCTAGTTTTGATCTGTCTTAATTTCGAAAAGAGCGGCATTTTTAGATCTGGTTACTTAATCTTAAACACACTTAATACAAGTAAACACAATAATGAACAGTCATTCACACCACAATATGTAGAACGTATTAAAACATTTAACATTTAACATTTAACGAATAATGATGACTAATAGGAAACTAGTTACTGACATAATAGTAACACTAAATAATACTTAATTATATGCAAGACATACTAGATATACTGCTAAACAGTACAGATACACTGCTGAAACAGTGCAGACCGGATTTGTGTACCCAAACCCGTCTTGACCGGCACAGACTATGTGCACGTTAAATGCCTCCCCGGTAATGGTACTCACCGGGTAGCTCGGAACGAAAGGCCTCGGAACGGAACTGAAACTGGACCGGACTGGACTCGACTCGACTGGACTCGGAACTTCGGAACCTGGTGGGCCTCTGTATACCTCGGATCTTGCTCTCTCAGCTAGGCTCTGGTCGGGATACTTCGCACTTCTCACCGCCTCGTCTGGGTGTTGATCGCAGCCTCAGTCGCCCCCGCTTGGCCGGAGGGAGATACAGGAAATCCTGCAGGTACGCGTTTTTGTCCGTTCAGCTGTGGCAGGAGACCGGGCCTGCAACGCACCGCCGGCACGTGAGATGAGAAAGTGTCCCTGTTCGGGCGCCAATTTATGTGGTAAATATTTCATTACCGGTACTATTTTTATGCGGTAAAGTCTAGTAAGAATAACTCAGTAAATATAAGAGGCAGAATCCGTGGTATTAGAGGTTCTAAAAGGCTTTATTCCTTGACAAAGGAAATACAATTCGAATTGCAGGCTTCAAATTCCATCACCACGAAAGTTCAGGAAGGAAGGGCATACATTATTGACAGGTAATCAGTTTTATAGGAAATGCATTACAGTGAAACAGATGCAAGAGGCGTAACAGCTGATAATACAGATAAAATAGGCATACGTAACTAAAAAAGGCGGACATATAGGCGTAACTTATAAAACGTCATTATACATGATGTCACAAGTGGGTGGATCCATAAGAGAATCCTGCAATGTCAGCAGAAATATTTGGCAGAGATGCGCGCGCAGCCGCATGACGTGTGATTGACGTGCAACTGGAGGGTGAAGGGGACTTGACATTTAGCTCTACATGTGGAGACAGAAGTCTGGGGGTTATGTCAACCTAATCCCAAATCATATCTAATATCCTATGTTTAAAGAACTGTGTTATCCAAAAGGAAAGGTCTCTAGGATAGAATCTATTCTATACTGACTGTTAGTGCGTGTACAAGCGTCTAAGTGTCTGTATGAGATGCGAGGGGGCAGGAATCTTCCATGGTAACAGGGCTATGAATTACTTGCATAAAGACAGCGAGGCCGAGCCCTTTGCTCGGTAGCTGGAGGAAATGTTTACCTAAACTACTAGACAGGAATGCATCGGATGAGGAGCGAAACAGATAATCTTGAAGGTGAAATACAGTTTTTTTGGCAGACAACAGGCTGGATCAGGCATCGTTAGCCGCGCAGGGAGTAGGACAAAGTTCATGAATACAGATGCGGCTCGGGCTGGAGCTTTCAGAGGCAGAAAGCAGGAAAGGCTTGATGGCAGAATTCAGGGCCTACTCGCCTGAATCTGTAAAATGTGGAAAGTGAACCACATAAAGTCGGTGGCCTTTCATACTGAGGAAATATGAATTTTGTGATCAGTTATGTCCCCTATCGTAGACCCCACCGGCTCCATGTGCATGCTATAAGTACATGTATGTTCCCTCCTGCTCCAGTTTTGAAGACGCAAATATATGTGTGTCCACCGTCAACATGTCCTCTTTCAGATCCGCCATGAATGGGTCAGATATTCCATTCCTAAGTATGAAAGGCCACCGACTTTATATGGTTCACTTTCCACATTTTACAGATTCAGGCGAGTAGGCCCGAATTCTGTCATCAAGCCTTTTCCTGCCTTCTGCCTCTGAAAGCTCCAGTCTGAGCCCGCATCTGTGACCATGAACTTTGTCTTACTCCCTGCGCGGCTAACGGTGCCTGATCCAGCCTGTCGCATGCCAAAAACTGTATTTCACCTTCGAGATTATCTCCTTCGCTCCTCATCCGATGCATTCCTGTCTAGTAGTTTAGGTAAACATTCTTCCAGCTCCCGTGCAAAGGGCCAGGCCTCGCTGCCCTCATGCAAATAACTCATATCCCCGTTACCATGGAATATTCCTACCCCCTCGCATCTAGTGTAGACACTTAGACGCTTGTACACGCACTAACAGTCAGTATAGTCAGTATAGAATAAAATTCTATCCTAAGAGACCTTTCCTTTTGGATAACACAGTTCTTTAAACATAGGATATTAGATATGATTTGGAATTAGGTTGACATAACCCCAGACTTCTGTCTCCACATGTCGAGCTAAATGTCAAGTCCCCTTCACCCTCTAGTTGCACGTCAATCACACGTCATGCGGCTGCGTGCGCATCCTTGCCAAGCATTTCTGCTGACATTGCAGGATTCTTTTATGGATCCACCCACTTGTGATATCATGTTTAGTGACGTTTATTAAATCACGCCCTTTATTAGCTACGTATGCACCTTTTATCAGCTGTTACGCCTCTTGCATCTACTTTACTGTAATGTATTTTCTATAAAACTGCCTATCTGTCAATAATATATGCTCCCTTCCTTCCTGAACTTTCGTGGTGATGGAACAGAAGGCCCACAATTCGAATTGTCTTCCTTTGTATAGGAATAAAGCATTTTAAAACCTCTAATACCACGGATTCTGCCTCTTATATTTACTGAGTTATTCTTGATAGATTTTACCGCATAAAAAATAGTACCGGTAACGAAATATTTACCACATAAATTGGCGCCCGAACAGGGACACTTTCTCATCTCACGCGCCGGCGGTGCGTTGCAGGCCCGGTCTCCTGCCACAGCTGAACGGACAACAAAAAACGCGTATCTACAGGATTTCCTGTGTCTCCTTCCGGCCAAGCGGGGACGACTGAGGCTGCGATCAACACCCAGACGAGGCGGTGAGAAGTGCGAAGTATCCCGACCAGAGCCTAGCTGAGAGAGCAAGATCCGAGGTATACAGAGACCCGCCAGGTTCCGAAGTTCCGAGTCCAGTCGAGTCGAATCCAGTCCGGTCCAGTTTCAAGTTCCGTTCCGAGGCCTTCCGTTCCGAGCTACCCGGTGAGTACCATTACCGGGGAGGCATTTAACGTGCACATAGTCTGTGCCGGTCAAGACGGGTTTGGGTACACAAATCCGGTCTGCACTGTTCTAGCAGTGTATCTGTACTGTTTAGCAGTATATATAGTATGTCGAGCATATAAATAAATATTATCTAGTGTCAGTATTATGTCAGTAACCAGTTTTCTATTAGTTATTATTGTTCGTAAAACTGTTAAACGTTAAATGTTTTAAATACGTTCTATATATTGTGGTGTGAATGAATGTTCATTATTGTGTTTTTTGTATAAAGTGTGTTCTAGTAATAAGGTCTGAAAATGCCGCTCTTTTCGAAACTAAGACAGATCAAAACTAGAAAAGGTGTACTCGAAGAAGCCGTTCCCATCCCACCGAGGGACACTCCAGGGTACTTTATGTATCATAAGCATGGCCTAGATGCCGTATTATTTCTTGATTTATGGGTGGACTACACCAAAGAATTACCAGAGAGTCAGAGATGGCCTGCAGCGGGGACCTGGGATGCAGATTGCATCATGAGAGTAGAAGAAGAATTATGGAAAAAGAAAGCCAGACAGTCACAGAAAGATGCCATTGAATTATGGCGTAAAGAATCATATAGACGTACAGAAAAAGCACTTAGACAGGAAGATAAGAGTAAGGAGAATTCAAATAAAGTCCGAGAAAATCTATTACTTGAGGAAGGTACTCGAGTAAACTCAGAACAAGTAGATAGACAAAGAAACGCCCTTATGAATGGTATGTATCCACTTCTGGCCGAAGGGTTACCTAAGGCTACTCCAGAAATACCAAAAGACTTGCCAACCCCATTGTTTCCGATAAAAGCACATCCCAAGGGGCATCCCAGAACCGCAGAAGATGTTTTCCTTTCCCGCTATTTAGATGACGCAGCTCCCGAGTATGCTAATACCGCACCACATAGACCGCTTGCCGATGATGCTCATCGCCAAGAACATTCGTCTGTACCTCCGCAACAACACGCTTCGACACACATTCAGACAAGCACATCTGTTTCTACAGCTTTTCCCGCAACGACGGTTGCTGTCTCACCCTCAACAAATCCTTTCACGCCCAGCACCCCAGACGGTGCTACAGGAGGTACGACAGACATTTTTTCTACGCCACCTAGAGGAAATAAATTTTCCCTTAGAGAATTAGCACACCAACGTACGCCCAAACTAGCCACTCCCGACATGCTTAAGGAACTTCTAGTAGATTGTAGATATGATCCTGTGCCCGGTAAACGGGACGAAATGCTGCTGTCATCATTACGTATGAGACGAGCTGCAATATATTTAACGAAGTTACCAGGAATGAATACACATTTAGAAAATATATATCACTTTGTCCAGTCAGGGCGAGGCCCTGAAAGTATTAGCAGAGCCATGGAGTACCAGAAAGCGGAGGTACAGGGACAACTGTTACGTTTCCTCATAAACTGTGTAATTAGAAATCAAGACCGGCCTGGGGTAAATCCGGAAGAAATGCAAACACTTGTCACCTGGGGCCGGAATATATCAGAAGGAAGACATGATAAACAGTTATGTATAGTAGCTATGTACCGAAAGATCCGCAAAGAGGTAGAACGAATACACGAAGAAAGATTAGAGGTAGACGCCGCTGATCTAAACAGAGAGGAGGAGGAGCAAGAATCAGAGCAAGTAGACACGATAGCTTATGTAGGTAAAGGAAGACCCCATAATAATACCAGAGGTTTTAACGACCCAATACGTCCAATACGTCCAGAATATAATAGACATTTTCCAAACCCTATGCTAAATACAAAATCCCCTGAACACCTATTCCAAACCGCTGATAAATTACTCCGAGATCGAAGGGGGTACCACGTGCTCGATTCCATGGACGAACAAGAATTAGCCAGGTCAGCAGTACAATGGGCTGACAGTCCCGGCGAATACAATGATGATGTACTTACACACACGTTTCTGAATCTAGACCCATATGAACAGCGTTTAGCTAGTATATACATGATTCAACACCTCCTTATATTATATAAAAGCCAACACTCTGATCCAGGACCCTTACCTGACATATTGACAGAACTACTCACCAACATATGGAGAGGGTCAGGTACTGATTTGATTAAGGAAATACTAGAATCCCGAAACCAATATTTAAATTTCGTATGCCCAGAACACGTTCCAGTTCCCATAATGGGAAGAAAAATGTATCACATAGATAGACAGAACCCGTTACGCGAAGTGCACCCGATCAGAGGTGCCGGCGATAATTTCACACGCGTGTTTGTGTACACGCCTATAACTAAACTGGAATTATTAGAAATGAAGAAAGTAGTACCCAGTCATGACAAAGATCCAGCAGGTTTCCACCGTGAGATAAAAGACATGTTACTCATGGGAGAGTATACCTACCCCGATATTATGAAAATATTAAAAGTCCTATTACCCGCAGGTGTTTATGAAAAACTCAAAGAAAAAGAATGGGAGGTAGGAGACCAAAAGATAGATTGGACAGCATTAGAAAACGAAGAAAAGGCCCGAGCTGCAGGAGCAGGGCTTGGGGAAAAGACTACAGCATTAGCAGGATTACTAATACAGGTACTGCCACGTTTATTAACTACGAAAAAGGAAGACTGGGGTGCAATCTCAGCCTGTAAACAAAAACCAGATGAAGACACTAGTGATTTCTATTCCCGATTTGAAAAATGTTTCAGTATAAATAGTGGTATAAAAGCTAGTAGTGAGTCATATCCACATCTGTTTGTGACAAAATTAGTTGAAAATTCTCTGCTACAAGTCAAGAATAGAGTATTGAAATTCGAAAGTACCTGGCAAGGTAATACCCCATCACAGATGCTACAGATGTTACAATATCATCACAATAGAATTAGAGAAGAACAAGAACACGAACAAAGACGTATGAAAGATACGAAAATGAAAATGCTTGTTGCACAGTCAGTTCCAGCTGATAGTCATCAAAAGGGTGATTCCATAGGTCCTGCAAAAGGGACATGCAACTATTGTAAACAACCAGGTCATTATATACACGATTGTCCAGTCCTGAAACATAATATAGCCACAGGTAGAACACATGAGAGACCACGTCCACCCAGACAGGATCAGAATCAACAACAGACGCCTCAGCAGGCACAATCTAGGTTAGCTCCGCAACAATTAGCTCCGCAACAGGCAGCTCCACAACAGATCGTAGTACCACCACAAGCGCAGCCTACTGCTGCAACTCAAGCAACAACACAACAAATGTATCAGTATGCACAAACAGATTATCCCGATTATCAGCGATACTCATGAGATAGCCTAGAGAGGGAAGTTGGCTTACCCCTTATTGAGGTTCCTGTAGACCAAGAGGGACCTTATGTACATAGCGAATTATTAGGGGAAGACAGAAAGTTTTTACTTGATACAGGGGCAAGCAGAACAACTATAAGACGTAGTGAAGTTCCAGGGGCACCCCTCTCAGGCTCACAGAATATTTCCCTTGGATTCTCAGGAAAACCTATAATTAATGACGTAACACAACCTCTTGCACTCACAGTAGGTCCATTAACACGTACAACAGATTTGTTGCTTACTAAATCATGTCCGGAAAACTTGTTAGGTATAAAAACATTGAAAGCTCTAGGAGCCATAATATGTTGTTCTCCGGAAGGAGTACGACTATTTTTACGTGACTTTAAAGGTCACTACGTGTCCAGAGACATGGATCACCGACTGCAGAATTTACCTACACATTTATGGGCACAAGGCCCCACTGATGTTGGTTGCATGAACATTACACCATATCGAGTTACATTGAAAACAGGAATAGTACTACCACGAATGCGACAATACAAGTTACCACCAGATGCTGTAGTGGCTTTACTGCAAATCATTGACGAGCTCATTGCACAAGGAGTGGTTGTCGAAACTGACTCCAATGTATGTAATTCTCCGATAATTCCGATTCTTAAAAGAACGGATCCAAAAGCTCCACCAGTATATCGATTAGTTATTGATCTGCGCGAATTAAATAAATGTATTGTGCCACAATATCCCGTGGTCCCAGATATCTCTTCATTACTCACAGCTATTGACTCAGAAGCAACGTTTTTCACTGTAATTGATCTCAAGAATGCTTTCTTTAGTGTCCCAATAGATCCGGAAAGTCAATATTTGTTCGGATTCAGTTTGAATGGACGAAGTTTTAAATTCACACGCGCACCTCAAGGATTTACAGAAAGCCCCAGCATCTATAGCCAAGCACTGAAACGAGAACTTGACAGTATCCATATGCCAGTTAACACTGCCTTGCTTCAATATGTCAATGATCTGCTGATCACCGCCCGAAGCGAACCTGAATGTGAAAAAGCGTCACTGACGGTTTTAAAATTTTTGGCTGACAAGGGGCACAAGGTGTCCCCTTCTAAGCTGCAATTCTGTGTCCAGCGAGTTGTTTACCTTGGGCACTCGCTGTCCAAGGAGGGAAGGCAGCTTACATCCGACCGCATCCAGTTAATCGCTAACATGCCACCACCCAAGACACAAAAAGAGGTGCGGGCTTTTATAGGCCTCACTTCATACTGTAGGCAGTGGATCCCTCAATATGCATTTCTAGCAAAACCACTCATCCAGTTGACAACACAGGAGGCAGCCACATCGACTGTCCTCCCTTGGACTCCAGAACATACACACGCCTTTGAAAGCTTAAAGAAAGCTTTATGCCAAGCACCAGTCCTAGCAACACCATGTTACAGTAAACAGTTTACACTCTTCGTTACAGAACGCGAAGGTACTGCTTTGTCAGTACTCACTCAGGAACAAGCAGGATCACATAAACCATGTGCTTATTTCTCTAGTACATTAGATCCAGTAGCTCAGGCACTTCCAGCGTGCCTGAAATCAGTGGCAGCAACAGCTTTAGCAATCAGACAAAGCGATGCCATAGTGTTAGGACACCAACTGACAGTACAAGTACCACACGCAGTAGAGGTTCTCTTGAACCGCACACAAACACAACACTTGACTATAGCGAGACTCACCGGTTACGAATTAACACTGTTTCAGCCACATATAGAAATCAGACGTTGTAATACGTTAAATCCTGCCACACTGTTACCAGTGAGCGGAACAGATCCATTGGCACATGATTGTGTCGAAGTCATTACTATCACGACGAAACCCAGACAAGACTTGACAGACATCCCTTTGTCAGATCCGGACTTGACATTGTATGTAGATGGGTCATGTATGAGAACAAATACAGGAGAGCTAGTGGCCGCTTACGCAGTCACAACAGACACTGAAGTCATTGAAACAAATTGTATTAACACTTTGTCAGCTCAAGCAGCAGAGCTCACCGCTCTGACACAAGCCTGTATTCAAGCCAAAAATAAAAAAGTCAACATATACACAGATTCACGTTATGCCTTTGGAGTTGTCCATGACTTCGGCGTACTGTGGCGAGAGAGAGGTTATTTAACTTCTCACGGTGCCCACATTCAACACGGACCCCTCATTCAAGCCCTATTAGACGCGATTCATCTACCTACTGCAATATCGATTATGAAATGCAAAGCCCACACAAAAGTTACCGATATCATTTCTCAGGGTAATGACCTAGCTGACAGAACAGCTAAACAGACTGCTCAGAATCAGACTCACACAACTGACATGACAAAGACAATAGTTCCGACACCAACACATTGCATGACAGTTAAGGATCCCGCCCTTGATGTAATTGATATACAGACACACGCTACACCAGAAGAAATAAAGAAATGGACTGAATTAGGAGGGATCCAAACAGATCAGGGATGGATGACGAAGGAAAAATCTATATGGTTTCTTCCCGACTCAATGGTCCAAGTCATCATTAACACTATACATAGTCCAGCGCACCTAGGAGAAAAAGCTATGCTAGACAGCATTCAACACATTTGGTTCAACAAACATTTACGAGCCGCAGCTAAACAAAAAGTTCGTACCTGTATGATATGTTGTCAGTTTAATCCAGGTAAAAGCATCCCCGTAGAACAGGGTGGATTCCAAACTCCCGATCATGCTTTTGAAGTCCTCCAGATGGATTATATCCAGATGGAACGATGTCGAGGATTCAAATATGTTCTCGTAGTTGTCTGTGCTCTTTCCCGTTGGACAGAAGCCTACCCGGTTTCAGATTACACTGCCCCGACTACTGCCAAACAGTTAGTTCGAGAATTCTTCCCACGGTACGGTTTACCACGTGTTGTCTATTCAGATAACGGCCAGCCGTTCTCATCCGAACTAATGAAACACGTTTCCCTTTTGTTAGGGTATCAATGGAAATTTCACTGTGTCCGACATCCCGAGGCAGCAGGTCTCGTAGAACGCCATAATCAAACTCTGAAAATTAGATTGTCCAAAATATGTAGAGAAAAAGGAGTTGATTGGATAGTAGCCTTACCAGTTGCGATCTTTTACATGAGAATGGTAGCACATTCTCGAACAGGGCTATCCCCGTATGAGGTGATCTTCGGTAGACCACCAAATATGTGGGGGACGCCTATACCTCGTAAAATCACTGACGTTGACTGTAATATGCTGACAGATTACCTGGCTTCATTGATGTCTGCACTACAATCTTGTCGTTCACAGGTATCCGCAGCTTTTCCCGACAATACTGAGGTGAAGCCCCATGACGTGGTTCCTGGGGACTTGGTGCTGGTCAGGAACTTTGACCAGAAGACCCAACTGGATCCTAGGTGGAAGTCACCGAAGTTAGTTTTACTTACCACCAGGACAGCCGTGAAAATCGAGGGAAGAAAAGGATGGTTGCACTCGAGTCATATCAAGAAATTTTATGGACTACCATCCAATATAGAGACTAAACCCTGTATTTCCTCAAAGACAGACTCAAAGCTCCCCTTGGTTGAGCAATCGAACTCAGAAATCTATAAACTAAAATTGAGGTCTAATAAGTCAGACAATTTGATTGTTTAAGTCCTCTCCAAGGTGAATCGGTTGAATTTGTCTCTGACATGTATCCTCTAGACCGGAATAGAGAAAGAAATCAGCGAAAGCAGCTGAAAAAGCATGCGTATTGTAAATCATTTCGTAGTCATTGTACAGTAACATTATTAATTTTGTTTTTTCTAAGTCTTTTGATCATCATTGTCAGCATCCTATTGCACATGTATTACCCTATTCCTAAGCATTCTTATAATATAACTGCAGAACATTCTTTTAGTGAATTTCCTCCGCATGAGTTGTCCTATAGATTTGCGCTGCGCAACAACACATTCATTAGTATGTTACATCACTCCCATCAAACCAGCAATGCCACAAATTGTTGGATATGTGGCCGACTCCCTCCCTATCAGAACTATAAGGGAGTCTTGCCCCTCTTTCCCTATCCGTTCACACACAATGGCTCCTGTGGAGCATGGTTTAGTTTGATTAATTCCCTGGATTCAAATTCCGCGGTTTATCAAGACAACTGGGTATGGGGCAACCTGAACTTAGTTTTGCTTAAAGTCTGCTACCCTAACAAGGAGGGACTTCCCAAAAGAACAGGAACTGATCTAGAAAATGAAGTATATGGATTAGGTAACTTTACACTTAACCTCATGATCCTGAACGTTGAATCTGAAGCTACACCAATCTTGCCCGCCATGTCAGTATTCCCAGTAAAGGGGGAATTATGTATAAAAAAGAATGGCTCCATACACATGGGCCATAGTAAATGCACCACTGTAATAAAATTCAGTGATCAAGGCAAGTCTACATTTAGAGCTTCTCGTCATTCCTACTTTATATGTGGCCAGACCGCATATATACGTCTACCTTTAGATTGGGATGGTACCTGTTACATAGCATTCCTTCTACCACCTGTTTTCTTAGCTCCTCCTGATTATCATAGAAATACCCATTTAGTACACAATAGACAGCAGAGAGATCTCCCAATTGTCGATTACACTGAAACAGCATGGGAGAAATACACAGATTTCAATAAAGGTTTCTTTCCCTATATAGGTACAGTCACTAATAGTAAGCTGATACGTAGATTAACCAGAACCCTTGAAGCCGTAGTGAACGAAACTATTTCCGCCTTAGGCAATTTAACAGAAGAGCAGTCTGCTATGAGGATTGTTGTGCTTCAAAACCGTCTTGTCCTTGACGTCATCCTGGCCGATAGGGGCGGAGCTTGTAAGGTCATCGGATCGAGTTGCTGCATTTTCATCCCAGAAAATTCGCCGTCAGTATATAAAGCCATAACTCGCCTTCATAAGATTGTAAGCCAGATACATCAGAATCCAGGCACCTGGACTTGGTCCGGTTGGTTCTGGAGCGTGTTGTCAGCCTGGGGATGGAGAATCCTATCCTTCCTAGGTATTGGCTTTCTCATACTATTCAGTTGCTGCTTATGTCTACAATGTGGGCCAGCGATTTGTGGTCTGTGTGCCACCTCGTGTATCCCACATCCAAGTATTCGTTCGAGATCCCGGAAGAAGAAAGAAGAACAAATGATACTATATGAACAGATCGATGGATTGATGAAGATCGATATCTCCTAAGGGTCCGAAGGGGACAAGGAGGGAATGAGGAAATATGAATTTTGTGATCAGTTATGTCCCCTATCGTAGACCCCACCGGCTCCATGTGCATGCTATAAGTACATGTATGTTCCCTCCTGCTCCAGTTTTGAAGACGCAAATATATGTGTGTCCACCGTCAACATGTCCTCTTTCAGATCCGCCATGAATGGGTCAGATATTCCATTCCTAAGTATGAAAGGCCACCGACTTTATATGGTTCACTTTCCACATTTTACAGATTCAGGCGAGTAGGCCCGAATTCTGTCATCAAGCCTTTTCCTGCCTTCTGCCTCTGAAAGCTCCAGTCTGAGCCCGCATCTGTGACCATGAACTTTGTCTTACTCCCTGCGCGGCTAACGGTGCCTGATCCAGCCTGTCGCATGCCAAAAACTGTATTTCACCTTCGAGATTATCTCCTTCGCTCCTCATCCGATGCATTCCTGTCTAGTAGTTTAGGTAAACATTCTTCCAGCTCCCGTGCAAAGGGCCAGGCCTCGCTGCCCTCATGCAAATAACTCATAGCCCCGTTACCATGGAATATTCCTACCCCCTCGCATCTAGTGTAGACACTTAGACGCTTGTACACGCACTAACAGTCAGTATAGTCAGTATAGAATAAAATTCTATCCTAAGAGACCTTTCCTTTTGGATAACACAGTTCTTTAAACATAGGATATTAGATATGATTTGGAATTAGGTTGACATAACCCCAGACTTCTGTCTCCACATGTAGAGCTAAATGTCAAGTCCCCTTCACCCTCTAGTTGCACGTCAATCACACGTCATGCGGCTGCGTGCGCATCCTTGCCAAGCATTTCTGCTGACATTGCAGGATTCTTTTATGGATCCACCCACTTGTGATATCATGTTTAGTGACGTTTATTAAATCACGCCCTTTATTAGCTACGTATGCACCTTTTATCAGCTGTTACGCCTCTTGCATCTACTTTACTGTAATGTATTTTCTATAAAACTGCCTATCTGTCAATAATATATGCTCCCTTCCTTCCTGAACTTTCGTGGTGATGGAACAGAAGGCCCACAATTCGAATTGTCTTCCTTTGTATAGGAATAAAGCCTTTTAAAACCTCTAATACCACGGATTCTGCCTCTTATATTTACTGAGTTATTCTTGATAGATTTTACCGCATAAAAAATAGTACCGGTAACGAAATATTTACCACAATACTTAGGAATGGAATATCTGACCCATTCATGGCGGATCTGAAAGAGGACATGTTGACGGTGGACGCACATATATTTGCGTCTTCAAAGCTGGAACTGGAGGGAACATACATGTACTTGTAGCAAGCACATGGAGCCGTTGGGGTCTACGATAGGGGACATAACTGATCACAAAATTCATATTTCCTCAATACCACCGGGCTGCTCCAGGATTAGAACGGTGTTCTTTGGCCCAGTTGGCCTTATTATTGTTTGGCTTGTTGCTATTTCCTCTCTGCTGTCCCCTTTGCTCCTTTCTTTCTTCTTTTGGTCTCGTGGCGGGGAGAGGAGCACACCCTGGGATACCCTATATCCTTGGTTGGGGCTTCTTTGGGAATGGGGAGGGACCGGCTCTATTTCTCGCTTGGACACCTCTCACCGCCTTCCCCCTGCAGCATCACATCAGACGACTGCTTTGTGGGTGATGGAGGCGGAGGGAGAGGGCTGGGATGGCCTGCTCAATTACCAGTACTTCGGTTCCCTTGTGGTAAACAATGGCACACTTTAAATGTATTTCCCTTAATGTAAAAGGCCTCAATGCCCCTAACAAGAGGAGACAAATTTGGCGATACATCCTTCTGCATGACCCTGATGTCATTTTCCTCCAGGAAACTCATCTTCTACACACAGACACCCAGCGCATGTCCCACCCGCGATTCCCCACACGGTTTTGGGCCTCCGCACAGACTTAAACGGCAGGGCTAGCTATCTTTTTTAAAGCAGGCACTCCCGTACAGGTCACTCGAACAATACGCGACAAGGAGGGAAGTTTCCTAAAACTCACGCTTCTTATATATGGTAAGCCACACACAATGCTTAATGTTTACGTACCTAACCACACACAATACGCATCCCTCCAGACCTTACTTAAAACGCGGTCTCCCTGGAGCCTGAACCGATTATCCTCGGGGTGACTTTAGCTTAGAATGGGACCCTAGCCTTGACCGCACTACCTCGTCTTTTCAGGGAACAGGAGCCATGTCGGCAGCACTCAAGGGTGATTTTGAAGCCCTGGGTCTCACGGACGCATGGCGCTACAAGGAACCTGAAGCATGGGACTACACTTTCTATTCCCATGTCCAGCAATCATATTCCTGCATCGATTATGTTTTTTCTGTCTCAGTCTCTCATTCGCTCTTTGGAGTCCGCAGCGATCTCAGACATATCAATTTCTGACCATGACCATTTAGAAATCACTGCCAGGTACAGGCAGGAACCCGGACTCCGTCCCTAGATGACGCCTCCCCCCTAATGCCCTCCGGGACCAGGTAGACGTGGCAAAAATTCAAAAAGCGATACAAGCATACTTTGACACTAACGATCTCCCAGATACTGCCAGGTATGTCCTATGGGATGCCTTCTAGGCAACCAATCGAGGCGATATCACTTCCATTTCTTTGCACGCATGCGGGAATCGCACCTGGTGGAGGCTAACCTTACACAAGACATCAAAGCGCTGGAAAAACAGGGACATAGGACGCCCTCTAAACAGATAGGGAAACCGCTTGCCTCGCTTCGAGGTCAACTTAAAGCTCTCCGAGTTAACAAGGCTGAGCGCTCCCTCTTAGCCTTATGGAGGGGGTAATAAGGTGGGCTCCAAGCTAGCGCATCGCCTTCTGCTCCAGGTGTCCCGTAGCCACATCTCCAAAATGTCGCTACCGGGAGGGGGGTGGGCTACCTCAGAGCGAGCCAAGCAGCAGGCATTTGGCACATTCTTTTACGCGCTTTATGAACAGAGCAACACCTGTGTGGACCAGATAGACCCCTTCCTGGCCTCCTGCCCGTGGGCGCCACTAGATCCCTGGGGCTGGGGCCCTGGGGAGCTTGAAAAGGCATTAAAAAGCCTTCCTATTGGGAAGACTCCAGGTCCTGATGGCCTTACACTACCATTCTATTGTCTCTTTCTCCCGGAGCTACAGGCCCCGCTGCTGTGACTTTTTAATTACTTTGCAGACGCAAAGGCCGTCACGTCGACGATGGCCGGTGCAGAGATAGTGCTCATCTCCAGGCCGGGAAAGGATCCGACCTTATGTGCATCATACCGCCCTATTTCACTTAAATGTGGACTTTAAACTTTATATCAAAATCTTGGCCCTACGTCTCGCCCCCCATCTCCCAGGCCTAATTGAACCCGACCAGGTAGGTTTCATCCAGGAGCATCAAGGGGCGGATAACTTCTGTTGAGTGTCCCACTTAGTGGAAAAAGCCCAACGTCGTAATATCCCGGCTTTCCTTCTTTCCCTCGATGCCGATAAGGCTTTCAACCAGGTTGACTGGTCCTTTCTCAGGGCAGTACTGCAGTGAATAGGACTGGGCCCGGTCATGATCGCTCAAATTATGGCCATGTACGCGGCGCCATTGGCACAGATTAGAGTCAATGGTCTCCTTACCTCACCCTTCTCCATACATCGGGGCACACGCCAGGGGTGTCCATTTTTGCCTCTCCTATTTGCGCTTGCTGTGGAGCCCCTGGTGATCGCCATTCACCCATTGGCGGAAATACAAGGCATACGGCTTGGGGTGGTTGAGCATAAGGTAGCCCTCTTTGCTGATCACATCCTCTTGATGCTCACTGACCCCACGAACTATCGCCCCGCATAACGTGATGTATTCTCTCAGTTTGAACTGATCTCAGGGCTTAAAATTAATCTCGCGAGTCACAGGAGCTTAATCTTACCCTCCCCCACAACAACTCGAGGACGTGGGAGATAATATCCCCTTCCAATGGGCTCCGCGATCAATCCGCAATCTAGGTATTAATGTCACGGCTACTTTAGACTTGTGGACGCACGCGAATTGGACGGCTTGTAGAAATTTAATAGGGGAGGATCTCCGTTGTTGGAAATCGCTTCCCATCTCTTGGCTGGGCCACCTCAATGCAGTCAAGATGACAATTCTTCCAAAGGTGCTCTACCTTTTACAGGCGCTCCCAAAGCTTATTCCCCAGAGGGATATCCTGAGCCTTCAGCGTAAGGTGACTGCATTCAACTGGGGCGGGGGGGGCCGCGCTTTTCTCCGAAAATCTTAATGCTACCGCGTGACCGGTGTGGACTGGCGTGTCCTGATTTTCTTGTCTACTACTGGGCATCGCACCTGCATTGTATATCGGAGTGGGCGGTCCGCGAAAATCACTATTTCAACATGAACAGGGTCATGGCCTGTCGCCCGCTGTGGGACCTGGCCTGGCTGCCGAGAGGTGCTAGACATCGTAGCGCCTATATTGCCACCCTGACAAAAACTGTTTTAGAGATCTGGGACAGAATAGCGGTGACCCGTGGCCTTACCACCTTCCCCATCCCTAATACACCTCTGGCGCGTAACCAGGGGTTCCCACCGGCCTTACACCCTGCCTCCTTCCCTGCCTGGGCAGCCGGTGAGTGTCGCGTCTTAGCACAACTTTTTGAAGGGGGCTTTTTAAATCCTTTGCGCAATGCAGGAAGGACTTTAGACTCCCAACAATAGCGCGCTTAGAATACTATGAAATTCGCCATAGGCTGCACACCCCTTCCTACACAGAAGGCGCAACATGCCAGCTCACACCTTTTGAGAATTTAGTTCGACCTTTTGATGGCTATCGAGCACTGATCCCCAAAACTTACAAAGTCCTTAAACATTCACATACAGTGCCGCTTCACACCTACCAACACCACTGGCAGAGGGACCTTGAGGAAGGTATTCTCCCTGACCAGTGGGAACAGTTATGGCGGGATATTCCACACATTTCTAAAAGTATAGTGCAACAGGAGACAGCAGAGACTTCTCCCCTTCATCTACGGAAAGCTTCCAGTCTATTATGATATTCATTAGCAACTGGATGAATGCTAACAACCTTCAGTAAAATCTAGATAAAACCGAGCTGATTCTCACGGGCGGCTCAGGGAATCCCTGGAACTCCAATTTTCGGCCACATTCTCTGGGATGCCCTCTATTTCCTGTCAACTCAGTTAAAAGCCTGGGAATCGTGATTAGCAATGACCTCACGATGACGGCACAGATTAATGCTGTGGTATCTGCTTGTTTCTTCCACCCCCGGATAATTTGCAAAATAAGCAGATATTTAACCATTGAGGCCCGGATTCAAGTTATACTAGCCCTGGTTATGTCGCGTATTGACTACGCTAATTCCTTGTATACCGGCATACCTGCTTAACGACTACGTCTGCTTCAACTGGTGCAGAACCAAGCCGCTAGGCTTGTATATGGCCAACCTAAATCTCACCATGTGAAACCTTTGTTGAAAAACTAACATTGGCTTCCCGTGACCCAACGCTGTCTTTTTAAATTAGGCTGAACTATCTACAAAGCCATCTCGGGTTGTGGCCCGGCCTTCATTGCATCAAGAGTACAGCGCTATGTCCCTCTCTAGCCTTGCGATCTGCAAACATGAATCTGCTGACCCCTTGTCCGTTTAAACGCAAAAAACATGGGGGGTCTTAGATTCTCGACTCTGGCGCCACAATTCTGGAATTCTCTTCCCCTCGAATTGAGCCTGTCTTCTTCCTATACTCAGTTTACGACGTCTCTTAAAACTTGGTTGTTTGTCCAGGCCTACAATTGAACTCTTCTTTTACTGCTCCAGCAATTGACCGACTCCGCTTAGCGCCAAGAAACCGTTGGTGAACGTGCGCTTTATAAATTGTTTTTAACATAACAAACTCCTGACCCGTTGGTATTATACCCCTCTAAGGCTGCAAAAGATGTTCCCTGGTTTTGCTCCTCTCTGCTGGTGATGTCAGACCACCCAGGGCTCCTTCCTACACATATGGTGGTCTTGCCCACTCATAGAAAATTTCTGGAAAGAAGTCCCGAGCCTCATTAGGAGGGACAGTGGGGTACCCCATACCAAGCACCCCGGGGGTAACGATACTGGGGCTCCGTCTGACGTCCCTTAAAGCCATGACACACTTGGACTGGCGTCTTATCTTTCATATGCTTACTGCTGCAAAGCAAGTCATTGTCCTTCATTGGAAGAAGGCTTTCACGCCCCCGGTATGACTTACTCGTTTATGGCATGTCATGGCAATGGAGCTCCTCTCTCATAGATTAGCCCACACCGATGCTAAATTTGAGCGTACATGGCAACCCCTAGTCTCACATCTCTCTAAACTGGAACATGCCCGATCTGTCCCCCCCCCCCCCCCCCCCCCCAGCCTGCGAGCTCTCCAACTCTTTGCCGAACCCTTACTCCCTAGGGGAGAGTCCTGTAAGGACGAGGCAGAATAGCAGAGGGGGGCTATCTACCCTTTCCTATGGAGCGTATGGCCGTTGTCCCACCCCCGAGGAGCTTGCCCGCCCTCTCCCGGGACTTCCCTACATCAATGAGACGCAACACTATCCTCTCCCCCTTCTTCCTCTTTTTCTGTTCGTCTTTCAATTCTTTCATCTTAAGTCTTCGATATTGGGGTTTTGTTGTTTGTCTTCTCGCTTTTTCACCAGCCAGCAGACCTGGGGGGTTCCCCCTGACCTTTTGTTGTCAGCAGTGCTTGGCACCTCTACACGCCATTGGTCTTTGATAAAATGCTCATAGCAGACCTGTGTCAATCTAGACAGACCTCCATGATTTATTATATTAAACTAAGACTTACAGTGTCAACTCCAAACCAGGGTACCCAGACTAGAGTTGCTAATAACGTTATTGTGGATCTGTTATGCGCTTAGTACACACCATCCATTGGGATCTCCTACTCTTTAAAAGGCTTTTCTTTCCTTCTGGTTTGTGCCATATAGCTTACTCCCCATACTGGCCTATAGAGACTGAGAATGTGTTGGTCCAGATGGTTCAGGCACAGGTATTCATGAGAACTCTGACTGCTTGATGTGCACTGATGCTCTAGCGCTGGGTGGGGGCCCCTAGTGTACCTTTTGATATATAGAACCTTAGCATTGGGGTCTGTACCCTATGGCTATCTTTTGTGCACCATATCTTATAACTCCCTTACTATGGACCAACGATGTATGCACTGTAACTTACCTGTAACTGTCTGCCTTCTGTTGCTGATTATCTGCTGAATGTTAATAAAAATCAATAAAAGAGATTTAAACAAAAAAAAGAATGGTCATGCATTCTGTAGGCAGATTGAGGTATCCAGATTCTAGGCCTTCAGGTGCCAAATCGCAAGATTGTGCCATTTGAGGTCCGGATGCCTGAGAGTGCCTTCATTTTGGGAGGGAGATTCGACCGATTGGGCAGCTTCTTGTGTGGCACCACTAGTGAGAGGTAGAAAACCAGGGATGTTTGACCCAGGTCTGAACTTTTAAGTTGATAATGAGGGGTGTTTGCTGAAGCTTCCAAACCATGGATGTAAGAAGTGGGGGAGGCTGAAAATTGTAGGCAAATATCCCGGACTAGTTCATCCATACTGCATTGCCCGTGGACTGTCTGGGTATTTTGTGTTTTGAGCAGAGGCAAACAGGTCTATGTGGAGGAACCCCCAAGGCGGAAGTACAGGAGTAGGGCTTGGGGGTTTAGTTCCCACTTATGGACTTGTTGATGCATCCAGATGAGCAGGTCTGCAAAGTAGTTGTCTACACTGCGTATGTGCTGTATAGGCAAATAATCTCTGTGAAATTTAGCCCCCCGCCAAATGCCCTAAGCTAGAGCAGACTGTTGCAGGGAGTGTGTGCTGCCTTTCTTCTGTAGGTAAAACATGGCGGTTGTGCTGTCCATCCACACAAGAATTGCACTGTATTGAACGTGTAGGAGGAATACTTTGAGGGCTAGCTGTATTGCTAACAACTTCAGGTGGTTGATGTGAAAACCCTGTGGATCCGGCATCTACATTCCTTGAATGGTCCACACTTGAAGGTGTGCTTCCGAACCAGTGGGCAAGGATTCCGTTGTGATAGTCGCTTGCAGAACTGGGTCCCTTGAGGGCTGTCCCTGCAACAGGCTTCTGGCATTTCACCACAGCAGAGTCGCTTGCAGAACTGGGTCCCTGGAGGGCCGTCCCTGCAACAGGCTTTTGGCATTTCACCACTGCAGAGAACGAGGAGTATGGCGCAGATCAACACAAGATCCTCCCATTGAGCACCTGCGACCATTGTGTCAGTAGGCACTTCTGCAATGGAGACATGTATAGCATGGCATGTAGGACTAAGGCAGGGCAAGAGGCCATTCTGCCTAGGAGGCACATGACCTTTCTGACCATTACCTGGCGATCAAGCTGAAGAAGAGCAAGCAGCATTTGGAATGCTTGTACTCTTGACGCGCTGCTTTCACGCTGCCTGCTGTTGCTGACTTCACGGGGACTCCAAGCCCCAGGGTGCCTTACTGAAGGCGGGAGGAACCTGCCAGAACATCGCGCTACTAAAGCGCCGACTCAGCCCCGCAGCGTGGGACACGCTGCTTTAACGCCGCCTGATATTGCTGACTTCACGGGACTCCAAGCCCCAGGGTGCCTTTCTGAAGGCAGGAGGAGCCTGCCAGAAGTACGAGTTACTTACCTTCGGTAACGATGTATCTGGTAGAGACGATTCTAGCCGCAGATTCCTTCACGTAGAATTATCCCCAGGCGTGAGACTGGACCACAGCATCCCTGCGCACCGGGGCGGTGCGACATCACGCGACTCCGCCCAGGCGTCGTCCGCGTACATGACGTCAGCGAGGTCACGTCAGTTTTCTTCAGAGAACTTTTCAGCACAACAACACGGAACCACCAGATAAAAAACTGTGGGGGCATGGGAACAGTGTGCGAATAGCAGAACAATTGGAAAGAAACGGGGACTAAGAACACTACCAGGGTAGTGCCAACACCCCAGACCCCAAGGGCAGGGAAAGAAGAAAGAAGAACAAGCAGAAACCTGCGCAGCCACCCTGCCCGCACATAGACAACCTCCCATCCATGTGCCTCGAAGGGAAGAACAGGAATAAGAGTCATGGCACACGTAGGAAGCCCAACCCCTCATCCTGAGCAAGGAAGGGGACCAGTCCCAAGACAGACAGGGACAACAAACCACCTAGCCACCCCATCCTAGAGGGCAACCACCCACAAGGACAAGGGTAAGACATGGCCAAAGGACCCTCAAACCAGAAGACAGCAATGGAAGGAAGGGAGGGGAGGGAGGACAAGGATAGAAGCAATCCCCCCAAAACTTGGAGTAGCCAGAACAGCAGGGCACCAACGCACTGAAACCCCATCCTCCAAAGAATCAAGGGAGGAATGAACCGCCCCCAGACGGAGCCACCCGTCAAGAACAAGGTAGGCACTCACAGGAGACACAGCCCCCCACCGGGAGGTGAGTACCGAAGACCAACCCAAGGGTCCTCGCAGAAAAGGGGAGGAAGGGCTGGCCGTGAAGGAATCTGTGGCTAGAATCGTCTCTACCATATACATCGTTAAAAAGGTAAGTAACTCGTACATCCGATAGAGACTACTAGCCGCAGATTCCTTCACATAGAATAGATACCCTAGCAATACCCCCTGGGAAGGAGGGTCTGCGAAAGGACCCCACCAGCCAAAGAAGAACAGAGGGCCCCACAGGGGACAAAATCTGTGGACCAGGTAGAACCTTGCCCCTGCCAGGCCAAGGGAACCAGGTCCAGATGGTTCAGGCACAGGTATTCATGAGAACTCTGACTGCTTGATGTGCACTGATGCTCTAGCGCTGGGAGGGGGCCACTAGTGTACCTTTTGATATATAGAACCTTAGCATTGGGGTCTGTACCCTATGGCTATCTTTTGTGCACCATATCTTATAACTCCCTTACTATGGACCAACGATGTATGCACTGTAACTTACCTGTAACTGTCTGCCTTCTGTTGCTGATTATCTGGTGAATGTTAATAAAAATCAATAAAAGAGATTTAAACAAAAAAAAGAATGGTCATGCATTCTGTAGGCAGATTGAGGTATCCAGATTCTAGGCCTTCAGGTGCCAAATCGCAAGATTGTGCCATTTGAGGTCCGGATGCCTGAGAGTGCCTTCATTTTGGGAGGGAGATTCGACCGATTGGGCAGCTTCTTGTGTGGCACCACTAGTGAGAGGTAGAAAACCAGGGATGTTTGACCCAGGTCTGAACTTTTAAGTTGAGAATGAGGGGTGTTTGCTGAAGCTTCCAAACCATGGATGTAAGAAGTGGGGGAGGCTGAAAATTGTAGGCAAATATCCCGGACTAGTTCATCCATACTGCATTGCCCGTGGACTGTCTGGGTATTTTGTGTTTTGAGCAGAGGCAAACAGGTCTATGTGGAGGAACCCCCAAGGCGGAAGTACAGGAGTAGGGCTTGGGGGTTTAGTTCCCACTTGTGGACTTGTTGATGCATCCAGATGAGCAGGTCTGCAAAGTAGTTGTCTACACTGCGTATGTGCTGTATAGGCAAATAATCTCTGTGAAATTTAGCCCCCCGCCAAATGCCCTAAGCTAGAGCAGACTGTTGCAGGGAGTGTGTGCTGCCTTTCTTCTGTAGGTAAAACATGGCGGTTGTGCTGTCCATCCACACAAGAATTGCACTGTATTGAACGTGTAGGAGGAATACTTTGAGGGCTAGCTGTATTGCTAACAACTTCAGGTGGTTGATGTGAAAACCCTGTGGATCCAGCATCTACATTCCTTGAATGGTCCACACTTGAAGGTGTGCTTCCGAACCAGTGAGCAAGGATTCCGTTGTGATAGTCGCTTGCAGAACTGGGTCCCTTGAGGGCTGTCCCTGCAACAGGCTTCTGGCATTTCACCACAGCAGAGTCGCTTGCAGAACTGGGTCCCTGGAGGGCCGTCCCTGCAACAGGCTTTTGGCATTTCACCACTGCAGAGAACGAGGAGTATGGCGCAGATCAACACAAGATCCTCCCATTGAGCACCTGCGACCATTGTGTCAGTAGGCACTTCTGCAATGGAGACATGTATAGCATGGCATGTAGGACTAAGGCAGGGCAAGAGGCCATTCTGCCTAGGAGGCACATGACCTTTCTGACCATTACCTGGCGATCAAGCTGAAGAAGAGCAAGCAGCATTTGGAATGCTTGTACTCTTGACGCGCTGCTTTCACGCTGCCTGCTGTTGCTGACTTCACGGGGACTCCAAGCCCCAGGGTGCCTTACTGAAGGCGGGAGGAACCTGCCAGAACATCGCGCTACTAAAGCGCCGACTCAGCCCCGCAGCGTGGGACACGCTGCTTTAACGCCGCCTGATGTTGCTGACTTCACGGGGACTCCAAGCCCCAGGGTGCCTTACTGAAGGCAGGAGGAGCCTGCCAGAAGTACGAGTTACTTACCTTCGGTAACGATGTATCTGGTAGAGACGATTCTAGCCGCAGATTCCTTCACGTAGAATTATCCCCAGGCGTGAGACTGGACCACAGCATCCCTGCGTACCGGGGCGGTGCGATATCACGCGACTCCGCCCAGGCGTCGTCCGCGTACATGACGTCAGCGAGGTCACGTCAGTTTTCTTCAGAGAACTTTTCAGCACAACAACACGGAACCACCAGATAAAAAACTGTGGGGGCATGGGAACAGTGTGTGAAGAGCAGAACAATTGGAAAGAAACGGTGACTAACAACACTACCAGGGTAGTGCCAACACCGCAGACCCCAAGGGCAGGGAAAGAAGAAAGAAGAACAAGCAGAAACCTGCGCAGCCACCCTGCCCGCACATAGACAACCTCCCATCCCTGTGCCTCGAAGGGAAGAACAGGAATAAGAGTCATGGCACACGTAGGAAGCCCAACCCCTCATCCTGAGCAAGGAAGGGGACCAGTCCCAAGACAGACAGGGACAACAAACCACCTAGCCACCCCATCCTAGAGGGCAACCACCCACAAGGACAAGGGTAAGACATGGCCAAAGGACCCTCAAACCAGAGGACAGCAATGGAAGGAAGGGAGGGGAGGGAGGACAAGGATAGAAGCAATCCCCCCAAAACTTGGAGTAGCCAGAACAGCAGGGCACCAACGCACTGAAACCCCATCCTCCAAAGAATCAAGGGAGGAATGAACCGCCCCCAGACGGAGCCACCCGTCAAGAACAAGGTAGGCACTCACAGGAGACACAGACCCCCACTGGGAGGTGAGTACCGAAGACCAACCCAAGGGTCCTCGCAGAACAGGGGAGGAAGGGCTGGCCGTGAAGGAATCTGTGGCTAGAATCGTCTCTACCATATACATCGTTAAAAAGGTAAGTAACTCGTACATCCGATAGAGACTACTAGCCGCAGATTCCTTCACGTAGAATAGATACCCTAGCAATACCCCCTGGGAAGGAGGGTCTGCGAAAGGACCCCACCAGCCAAAGAAGAACAGAGGGCCCCACAGGGGACAAAATCTGTGGACCAGGTAGAACCTTGCCCCTGCCAGGCCAAGGGAACCAGGTCCAGATGGTTCAGGCACAGGTATTCATGAGAACTCTGACTGCTTGATGTGCACTGATGCTCTAGCGCTGGGTGGGGGCCCCTAGTGTACCTTTTGATATATAGAACCTTAGCATTGGGGTCTGTACCCTATGGCTATCTTTTGTGCACCATATTTTATAACTCCCTTACTATGGGCCAACGATGTATGCACTGTAACTTACCTGTAACTGTCTGCCTTCTGTTGCTGATTATCTGGTGAATGTTAATAATAAAAATCAATAAAAGAGATTTAAACAAAAAAAAGAATGGTCATGCATTCTGTAGGCAGATTGAGGTATCCAGATTCTAGGCCTTCAGGTGCCAAATCGCAAGATTGTGCCATTTGAGGTCCGGATGCCTGAGAGTGCCTTCATTTTGGGAGGGAGATTCGACCGATTGGGCAGCTTCTTGTGTGGCACCACTAGTGAGAGGTAGAAAACCAGGGATGTTTGACCCAGGTCTGAACTTTTAAGTTGAGAATGAGGGGTGTTTGCTGAAGCTTCCAAACCATGGATGTAAGAAGTGGGGGAGGCTGAAAATTGTAGGCAAATATCCCGGACTAGTTCATCCATACTGCATTGCCCGTGGACTGTCTGGGTATTTTGTGTTATGAGCAGAGGCAAACAGGTCTATGTGGAGGAACCCCCAAGGCGGAAGTACAGGAGTAGGGCTTGGGGGTTTAGTTCCCACTTGTGGACTTGTCGATGCATCCAGATGAGCAGGTCTGCAAAGTAGTTGTCTACACTGCGTATGTGCTGTATAGGCAAATAATCTCTGTGAAATTTAGCCCCCCGCCAAATGCCCTAAGCTAGAGCAGACTGTTGCAGGGAGTGTGTGCTGCCTTTCTTCTGTAGATAAAACATGGCGGTTGTGCTGTCCATCCACACAAGAATTGCACTGTATTGAACGTGTAGGAGGAATACTTTGAGGGCTAGCTGTATTGCTAACAACTTAAGGTGGTTGATGTGAAAACCCTGTGGATCCGGCATCTACATTCCTTGAATGGTCCACACTTGAAGGTGTGCTTCCAAACCAGTGGGCAAGGATTCCGTTGTGATAGTCGCTTGCAGAACTGGGTCCCTTGAGGGCTGTCCCTGCAACAGGCTTCTGGCATTTCACCACAGCAGAGTCGCTTGCAGAACTGGGTCCCTGGAGGGCCGTCCCTGCAACAGGCTTTTGGCATTTCACCACTGCAGAGAACGAGGAGTATGGCGCAGATCAACACAAGATCCTCCCATTGAGCACCTGCGACCATTGTGTCAGTAGGCACTTCTGCAATGGAGACATGTATAGCATGGCATGTAGGACTAAGGCAGGGCAAGAGGCCATTCTGCCTAGGAGGCACATGACCTTTCTGACCATTACCTGGCGATCAAGCTGAAGAAGAGCAAGCAGCATTTGGAATGCTTGTACTCTTGACGCGCTGCTTTCACGCTGCCTGCTGTTGCTGACTTCACGGGGACTCCAAGCCCCAGGGTGCCTTACTGAAGGCGGGAGGAACCTGCCAGAACATCGCCCTACTAAAGCGCCGACTCAGCCCCGCAGCGTGGGACACGCTGCTTTAACGCCGCCTGATGTTGCTGACTTCACGGGGACTCCAAGCCCCAGGGTGCCTTTCTGAAGGCAGGAGGAGCCTGCCAGAAGTACGAGTTACTTACCTTCGGTAACGATGTATCTGGTAGAGACGATTCTAGCCGCAGATTCCTTCACGTAGAATTATCCCCAGGCGTGAGACTGGACCACAGCATCCCTGCGCACCGGGGCGGTGCGACATCACGCGACTCCGCCCAGGCGTCGTCCGCGTACATGACGTCAGCGAGGTCACGTCAGTTTTCTTCAGAGAACTTTTCAGCACAACAACACGGAACCACCAGATAAAAAACTGTGGGGGCATGGGAACAGTGTGCGAAGAGCAGAACAATTGGAAAGAAACGGGGACTAAGAACACTACCAGGGTAGTGCCAACACCGCAGACCCCAAGGGCAGGGAAAGAAGAAAGAAGAACAAGCAGAAACCTGCGCAGCCACCCTGCCCGCACATAGACAACCTCCCATCCCTGTGCCTCGAAGGGAAGAACAGGAATAAGAGTCATGGCACACGTAGGAAGCCCAACCCCTCATCCTGAGCAAGGAAGGGGACCAGTCCCAAAACAGACTGGGACAACAAACCACCTAGCCACCCCATCCTAGAGGGCAACCACCCACAAGGACAAGGGTAAGACATGGCCAAAGGACCCTCAAACCAGAGGACAGCAATGGAAGGAAGGGAGGGGAGGGAGGACAAGGATAGAAGCAATCCCCCCAAAACTTGGAGTAGCCAGAACAGCAGGGCACCAACGCACTGAAACCCCATCCTCCAAAGAATCAAGGGAGGAATGAACCGCCCCCAGACGGAGCCACCCGTCAAGAACAAGGAAGGCACTCACAGGAGACACGGCCCCCACCGGGAGGTGAGTACCGAAGACCAACCCAAGGGTCCTCGCAGAACAGGGGAGGAAGGGCTGGCCGTGAAGGAATCTGTGGCTAGAATCGTCTCTACCATATACATCATTAAAAAGGTAAGTAACTCGTACATCCGATAGAGACTACTAGCCGCAGATTCCTGCACGTAGAATAGATACCCTAGCAATACCCCCTGGGAAGGAGGGTCTGCGAAAGGACCCCACCAGCCAAAGAAGAACAGAGGGCCCCACAGGGGACAAAATCTGTGGACCAGGTAGAACCTTGCCCCTGCCAGGCCAAGGGAACCAGGTCCAGATGGTTCAGGCACAGGTATTCATGAGAACTCTGACTGCTTGATGTGCACTGATGCTCTAGCGCTGGGTGGGGGCCCCTAGTGTACCTTTTGATATATAGAACCTTAGCATTGGGGTCTGTACCCTATGGCTATCTTTTGTGCACCATATCTTATAACTCCCTTACTATGGGCCAATGATGTATGCACTGTAACTTACCTGTAACTGTCTGCCTTCTTTTGCTGATTATCTGGTGAATGTTAATAATAAAAATCAATAAAAGAGATTTAAACAAAAAAAAGAATGGTCATGCATTCTGTAGGCAGATTGAGGTATCCAGATTCTAAGCCTTCAGGTGCCAAATCGCAAGATTGTGCCATTTGAGGTACGGATGCCTGAGAGTGCCTTCATTTTGGGAGGGAGATTCGACCGATTGGGCAGCTTCTTGTGTGGCACCACTAGTGAGAGGTAGAAAACCAGGGATGTTTGACCCAGGTCTGAACTTTTAAGTTGAGAATGAGGGGTGTTTGCTGAAGCTTCCAAACCATGGATGTAAGAAGTGGGGGAGGCTGAAAATTGTAGGCAAATATCCCGGACTAGTTCATCCATACTGCATTGCCCGTGGACTGTCTGGGTATTTTGTGTTTTGAGCAGAGGCAAACAGGTCTATGTGGAGGAACCCCCAAGGCGGAAGTACAGGAGTAGGGCTTGGGGGTTTAGTTCCCACTTGTGGACTTGTTGATGCATCCAGATGAGCAGGTCTGCAAAGTAGTTGTCTACACTGCGTATGTGCTGTATAGGCAAATAATCTCTGTGAAATTTAGCCCCCCGCCAAATGCCCTAAGCTAGAGCAGACTGTTGCAGGGAGTGTGTGCTGCCTTTCTTCTGTAGGTAAAACATGGCGGTTGTGCTGTCCATCCACACAAGAATTGCACTGTATTGAACGTGTAGGAGGAATACTTTGAGGGCTAGCTGTATTGCTAACAACTTAAGGTGGTTGATGTGAAAACCCTGTGGATCCGGCATCTACATTCCTTGAATGGTCCACACTTGAAGGTGTGCTTCCAAACCAGTGGGCAAGGATTCCGTTGTGATAGTCGCTTGCAGAACTGGGTCCCTTGAGGGCTGTCCCTGCAACAGGCTTCTGGCATTTCACCACAGCAGAGTCGCTTGCAGAACTGGGTCCCTGGAGGGCCGTCCCTGCAACAGGCTTTTGGCATTTCACCACTGCAGAGAACGAGGAGTATGGCGCAGATCAACACAAGATCCTCCCATTGAGCACCTGCGACCATTGTGTCAGTAGGCACTTCTGCAATGGAGACATGTATAGCATGGCATGTAGGACTAAGGCAGGGCAAGAGGCCATTCTGCCTAGGAGGCACATGACCTTTCTGACCATTACCTGGCGATCAAGCTGAAGAAGAGCAAGCAGCATTTGGAATGCTTGTACTCTTGACGCGCTGCTTTCACGCTGCCTGCTGTTGCTGACTTCACGGGGACTCCAAGCCCCAGGGTGCCTTACTGAAGGCGGGAGGAACCTGCCAGAACATCGCGCTACTAAAGCGCCGACTCAGCCCCGCAGCGTGGGACACGCTGCTTTAACGCCGCCTGATGTTGCTGACTTCACGGGGACTCCAAGCCCCAGGGTGCCTTTCTGAAGGCAGGAGGAGCCTGCCAGAAGTACGAGTTACTTACCTTCGGTAACGATGTATCTGGTAGAGACGATTCTAGCCGCAGATTCCTTCACGTAGAATTATCCCCAGGCGTGAGACTGGACCACAGCATCCCTGCGCACCGGGGCGGTGCGACATCACGCGACTCCGCCCAGGCGTCGTCCGCGTACATGACGTCAGCGAGGTCACGTCTGTTTTCTTCAGAGAACTTTTCAGCACAACAACACGGAACCACCAGATAAAAAACTGTGGGGGCATGGGAACAGTGTGCGAAGAGCAGAACAATTGGAAAGAAACGGGGACTAAGAACACTACCAGGGTAGTGCCAACACCGCAGACCCCAAGGGCAGGGAAAGAAGAAAGAAGAACAAGCAGAAACCTGCGCAGCCACCCTGCCCGCACATAGACAACCTCCCATCCCTGTGCCTCAAAGGGAAGAACAGGAATAAGAGTCATGGCACACGTAGGAAGCCCAACCCCTCATCCTGAGCAAGGAAGGGGACCAGTCCCAAGACAGACAGGGACAACAAACCACCTAGCCACCCCATCCTAGAGGGCAACCACCCACAAGGACAAGGGTAAGACATGGCCAAAGGACCCTCAAACCAGAGGACAGCAATGGAAGGAAGGGAGGGGAGGGAGGACAAGGATAGAAGCAATCCCCCCAAAACTTGGAGTAGCCAGAACAGCAGGGCACCAACGCACTGAAACCCCATCCTCCAAAGAATCAAGGGAGGAATGAACCGCCCCCAGACGGAGCCACCCGTCAAGAACAAGGTAGGCACTCACAGGAGACACGGCCCCCACCGGGAGGTGAGTACCGAAGACCAACCCAAGGGTCCTCGCAGAACAGGGGAGGAAGGGCTGGCCGTGAAGGAATCTGTGGCTAGAATCGTCTCTACCATATACATCATTAAAAAGGTAAGTAACTCGTACATCCGATAGAGACTACAAGCCGCAGATTCCTGCACGTAGAATAGATACCCTAGCAATACCCCCTGGGAAGGAGGGTCTGCGAAAGGACCCCACCAGCCAAAGAAGAACAGAGGGCCCCACAGGGGACAAAATCTGTGGACCAGGTAGAACCTTGCCCCTGCCAGGCCAAGGGAACCAGGTCCAGATGGTTCAGGCACAGGTATTCATGAGAACTCTGACTGCTTGATGTGCACTGATGCTCTAGCGCTGGGTGGGGGCCCCTAGTGTACCTTTTGATATATAGAACCTTAGCATTGGGGTCTGTACCCTATGGCTATCTTTTGTGCACCATATCTTATAACTCCCTTACTATGGACCAACGATGTATGCACTGTAACTTACCTGTAACTGTCTGCCTTCTGTTGCTGATTATCTGGTGAATGTTAATAAAAATCAATAAAAGAGATATAAACAAAAAAAAGAATGGTCATGCATTCTGTAGGCAGATTGAGGTATCCAGATTCTAGGCCTTCAGGTGCCAAATCGCAAGATTGTGCCATTTGAGGTCCGGATGCCTGAGAGTGCCTTCATTTTGGGAGGGAGATTCGACCGATTGGGCAGCTTCTTGTGTGGCACCACTAGTGAGAGGTAGAAAACCAGGGATGTTTGACCCAGGTCTGAACTTTTAAGTTGAGAATGAGGGGTGTTTGCTGAAGCTTCCAAACCATGGATGTAAGAAGTGGGGGAGGCTGAAAATTGTAGGCAAATATCCCGGACTAGTTCATCCATACTGCATTGCCCGTGGACTGTCTGGGTATTTTGTGTTTTGAGCAGAGGCAAACAGGTCTATGTGGAGGAACCCCCAAGGCGGAAGTACAGGAGTAGGGCTTGGGGGTTTAGTTCCCACTTGTGGACTTGTTGATGCATCCAGATGAGCAGGTCTGCAAAGTAGTTGTCTACACTGCGTATGTGCTGTATAGGCAAATAATCTCTGTGAAATTTAGCCCCCCGCCAAATGCCCTAAGCTAGAGCAGACTGTTGCAGGGAGTGTGTGCTGCCTTTCTTCTGTAGGTAAAACATGGCGGTTGTGCTGTCCATCCACACAAGAATTGCACTGTATTGAACGTGTAGGAGGAATACTTTGAGGGCTAGCTGTATTGCTAACTACTTAAGGTGGTTGATGTGAAAACCCTGTGGATCCGGCATCTACATTCCTTGAATGGTCCACACTTGAAGGTGTGCTTCCAAACCAGTGGGCAAGGATTCCGTTGTGATAGTCGCTTGCAGAACTGGGTCCCTTGAGGGCTGTCCCTGCAACAGGCTTCTGGCATTTCACCACAGCAGAGTCGCTTGCAGAACTGGGTCCCTGGAGGGCCGTCCCTGCAACAGGCTTTTGGCATTTCACCACTGCAGAGAACGAGGAGTATGGCGCAGATCAACACAAGATCCTCCCATTGAGCACCTGCGACCATTGTGTCAGTAGGCACTTCTGCAATGGAGACATGTATAGCATGGCATGTAGGACTAAGGCAGGGCAAGAGGCCATTCTGCCTAGGAGGCACATGACCTTTCTGACCATTACCTGGCGATCAAGCTGAAGAAGAGCAAGCAGCATTTGGAATGCTTGTACTCTTGACGCGCTGCTTTCACGCTGCCTGCTGTTGCTGACTTCACGGAGACTCCAAGCCCCAGGGTGCCTTACTGAAGGCGGGAGGAACCTGCCAGAACATCGCGCTACTAAAGCGCCGACTCAGCCCCGCAGCGTGGGACACGCTGCTTTAACGCCGCCTGATGTTGCTGACTTCACGGGGACTCCAAGCCCCAGGGTGCCTTTCTGAAGGCAGGAGGAGCCTGCCAGAAGTACGAGTTACTTACCTTCGGTAACGATGTATCTGGTAGAGACGATTCTAGCCGCAGATTCCTTCACGTAGAATTATCCCCAGGCGTGAGACTGGACCACAGCATCCCTGCGCACCGGGGCGGTGCGACATCACGCGACTCCGCCCAGGCGTCGTCCGCGTACATGACGTCAGCGAGGTCACGTCAGTTTTCTTCAGAGAACTTTTCAGCACAACAACACGGAACCACCAGATAAAAAACTGTGGGGGCATGGGAACAGTGTGCGAAGAGCAGAACAATTGGAATGAAACGGGGACTAAGAACACTACCAGGGTAGTGCCAACACCGCAGACCCCAAGGGCAGGGAAAGAAGAAAGAAGAACAAGCAGAAACCTGCGCAGCCACCCTGCCCGCACATAGACAACCTCCCATCCCTGTGCCTCGAAGGGAAGAACAGGAATAAGAGTCATGGCACACGTAGGAAGCCCAACCCCTCATCCTGAGCAAGGAAGGGGACCAGTCCCAAGACAGACAGGGACAACAAACCACCTAGCCACCCCATCCTAGAGGGCAACCACCCACAAGGACAAGGGTAAGACATGGCCAAAGGACCCTCAAACCAGAGGACAGCAATGGAAGGAAGGGAGGGGAGGGAGGACAAGGATAGAAGCAATCCCCCCAAAACTTGGAGTAGCCAGAACAGCAGGGCACCAACGCACTGAAACCCCATCCTCCAAAGAATCAAGGGAGGAATGAACCGCCCCCAGACGGAGCCACCCGTCAAGAACAAGGAAGGCACTCACAGGAGACACGGCCCCCACCGGGAGGTGAGTACCGAAGACCAACCCAAGGGTCCTCGCAGAACAGGGGAGGAAGGGCTGGCCGTGAAGGAATCTGTGGCTAGAATCGTCTCTACCATATACATCATTAAAAAGGTAAGTAACTCGTACATCCGATAGAGACTACTAGCCGCAGATTCCTGCACGTAGAATAGATACCCTAGCAATACCCCCTGGGAAGGAGGGTCTGCGAAAGGACCCCACCAGCCAAAGAAGAACAGAGGGCCCCACAGGGGACAAAATCTGTGGACCAGGTAGAACCTTGCCCCTGCCAGGCCAAGGGAACCAGGTCCAGATGGTTCAGGCACAGGTATTCATGAGAACTCTGACTGCTTGATGTGCACTGATGCTCTAGCGCTGGGTGGGGGCCCCTAGTGTACCTTTTGATATATAGAACCTTAGCATTGGGGTCTGTACCCTATGGCTATCTTTTGTGCACCATATTTTATAACTCCCTTACTATGGGCCAATGATGTATGCACTGTAACTTACCTGTAACTGTCTGCCTTCTTTTGCTGATTATCTGGTGAATGTTAATAATAAAAATCAATAAAAGAGATTTAAACAAAAAAAAGAATGGTCATGCATTCTGTAGGCAGATTGAGGTATCCAGATTCTAAGCCTTCAGGTGCCAAATCGCAAGATTGTGCCATTTGAGGTCCGGATGCCTGAGAGTGCCTTCATTTTGGGAGGGAGATTCGACCGATTGGGCAGCTTCTTGTGTGGCACCACTAGTGAGAGGTAGAAAACCAGGGATGTTTGACCCAGGTCTGAACTTTTAAGTTGAGAATGAGGGGTGTTTGCTGAAGCTTCCAAACCATGGATGTAAGAAGTGGGGGAGGCTGAAAATTGTAGGCAAATATCCCGGACTAGTTCATCCATACTGCATTGCCCGTGGACTGTCTGGGTATTTTGTGTTTTGAGCAGAGGCAAACAGGTCTATGTGGAGGAACCCCCAAGGCGGAAGTACAGGAGTAGGGCTTGGGGGTTTAGTTCCCACTTGTGGACTTGTTGATGCATCCAGATGAGCAGGTCTGCAAAGTAGTTGTCTACACTGCGTATGTGCTGTGTAGGCAAATAATCTCTGTGAAATTTAGCCCCCCGCCAAATGCCCTAAGCTAGAGCAGACTGTTGCAGGGAGTGTGTGCTGCCTTTCTTCTGTAGGTAAAACATGGCGGTTGTGCTGTCCATCCACACAAGAATTGCACTGTATTGAACGTGTAGGAGGAATACTTTGAGGGCTAGCTGTATTGCTAACAACTTAAGGTGGTTGATGTGAAAACCCTGTGGATCCGGCATCTACATTCCTTGAATGGTCCACACTTGAAGGTGTGCTTCCAAACCAGTGGGCAAGGATTCCGTTGTGATAGTCGCTTGCAGAACTGGGTCCCTTGAGGGCTGTCCCTGCAACAGGCTTCTGGCATTTCACCACAGCAGAGTCGCTTGCAGAACTGGGTCCCTGGAGGGCCGTCCCTGCAACAGGCTTTTGGCATTTCACCACTGCAGAGAACGAGGAGTATGGCGCAGATCAACACAAGATCCTCCCATTGAGCACCTGCGACCATTGTGTCAGTAGGCACTTCTGCAATGGAGACATGTATAGCATGGCATGTAGGACTAAGGCAGGGCAAGAGGCCATTCTGCCTAGGAGGCACATGACCTTTCTGACCATTACCTGGCGATCAAGCTGAAGAAGAGCAAGCAGCATTTGGAATGCTTGTACTCTTGACGCGCTGCTTTCACGCTGCCTGCTGTTGCTGACTTCACGGGGACTCCAAGCCCCAGGGTGCCTTACTGAAGGCGGGAGGAACCTGCCAGAACATCGCGCTACTAAAGCGCCGACTCAGCCCCGCAGCGTGGGACACGCTGCTTTAACGCCGCCTGATGTTGCTGACTTCACGGGGACTCCAAGCCCCAGGGTGCCTTTCTGAAGGCAGGAGGAGCCTGCCAGAAGTACGAGTTACTTACCTTCGGTAACGATGTATCTGGTAGAGACGATTCTAGCTGCAGATTCCTTCACGTAGAATTATCCCCAGGCGTGAGACTGGACCACAGCATCCCTGCGCACCGGGGCGGTGCGACATCACGCGACTCCGCCCAGGCGTCGTCCGCGTACATGACGTCAGCGAGGTCACGTCAGTTTTCTTCAGAGAACTTTTCAGCACAACAACACGGAACCACCAGATAAAAAACTGTGGGGGCATGGGAACAGTGTGCGAAGAGCAGAACAATTGGAAAGAAACGGGGACTAAGAACACTACCAGGGTAGTGCCAACACCGCAGACCCCAAGGGCAGGGAAAGAAGAAAGAAGAACAAGCAGAAACCTGCGCAGCCACCCTGCCCGCACATAGACAACCTCCCATCCCTGTGCCTCGAAGGGAAGAACAGGAATAAGAGTCATGGCACACGTAGGAAGCCCAACCCCTCATCCTGAGCAAGGAAGGGGACCAGTCCCAAGACAGACAGGGACAACAAACCACCTAGCCACCCCATCCTAGAGGGCAACCACCCACAAGGACAAGGGTAAGACATGGCCAAAGGACCCTCAAACCAGAGGACAGCAATGGAAGGAAGGGAGGGGAGGGAGGACAAGGATAGAAGCAATCCCCCCAAAACTTGGAGTAGCCAGAACAGCAGGGCACCAACGCACTGAAACCCCATCCTCCAAAGAATCAAGGGAGGAATGAACCGCCCCCAGACGGAGCCACCCGTCAAGAACAAGGTAGGCACTCACAGGAGACACGGCCCCCACCGGGAGGTGAGTACCGAAGACCAACCCAAGGGTCCTCGCAGAACAGGGGAGGAAGGGCTGGCCGTGAAGGAATCTGTGGCTAGAATCGTCTCTACCATATACATCATTAAAAAGGTAAGTAACTCGTACATCCGATAGAGACTACTAGCCGCAGATTCCTTCACGTAGAATAGATACCCTAGCAATACCCCCTGGGAAGGAGGGTCTGCGAAAGGACCCCACCAGCCAAAGAAGAACAGAGGGCCCCACAGGGGACAAAATCTGTGGACCAGGTAGAACCTTGCCCCTGCCAGGCCAAGGGAACCAGGTCCAGATGGTTCAGGCACAGGTATTCATGAGAACTCTGACTGCTTGATGTGCACTGATGCTCTAGCGCTGGGTGGGGGCCCCTAGTGTACCTTTTGATATATAGAACCTTAGCATTGGGGTCTGTACCCTATGGCTATCTTTTGTGCACCATATCTTATAACTCCCTTACTATGGACCAACGATGTATGCACTGTAACTTACCTGTAACTGTCTGCCTTCTGTTGCTGATTATCTGGTGAATGTTAATAAAAATCAATAAAAGAGATATAAACAAAAAAAAGAATGGTCATGCATTCTGTAGGCAGATTGAGGTATCCAGATTCTAGGCCTTCAGGTGCCAAATCGCAAGATTGTGCCATTTGAGGTCCGGATGCCTGAGAGTGCCTTCATTTTGGGAGGGAGATTCGACCGATTGGGCAGCTTCTTGTGTGGCACCACTAGTGAGAGGTAGAAAACCAGGGATGTTTGACCCAGGTCTGAACTTTTAAGTTGAGAATGAGGGGTGTTTGCTGAAGCTTCCAAACCATGGATGTAAGAAGTGGGGGAGGCTGAAAATTGTAGGCAAATATCCCGGACTAGTTCATCCATACTGCATTGCCCGTGGACTGTCTGGGTATTTTGTGTTTTGAGCAGAGGCAAACAGGTCTATGTGGAGGAACCCCCAAGGCGGAAGTACAGGAGTAGGGCTTGGGGGTTTAGTTCCCACTTGTGGACTTGTTGATGCATCCAGATGAGCAGGTCTGCAAAGTAGTTGTCTACACTGCGTATGTGCTGTATAGGCAAATAATCTCTGTGAAATTTAGCCCCCCGCCAAATGCCCTAAGCTAGAGCAGACTGTTGCAGGGAGTGTGTGCTGCCTTTCTTCTGTAGGTAAAACATGGCGGTTGTGCTGTCCATCCACACAAGAATTGCACTGTATTGAACGTGTAGGAGGAATACTTTGAGGGCTAGCTGTATTGCCAACAACTTCAGGTGGTTGATGTGAAAACCCTGTGGATCCGGCATCTACATTCCTTGAATGGTCCACACTTGAAGGTGTGCTTCCGAACCAGTGGGCAAGGATTCCGTTGTGATAGTCGCTTGCAGAACTGGGTCCCTTGAGGGCCGTCCCTGCAACAGGCTTTTGGCATTTCACCACTGCAGAGAACGAGGAGTATGGGCAGATCAACACAAGATCCTCCCATTGAGCACCTGCGACCATTGTGTCAGTAGGCACTTCTGCAATGGAGACATGTATAGCATGGCATGTAGGACTAAGGCAGGGCAAGAGGCCATTCTGCCTAGGAGGCACATGACCTTTCTGACCATTACCTGGCGATCAAGCTGAAGAAGAGCAAGCAGCATTTGGAATGCTTGTACTCTTGACGCGCTGCTTTCACGCTGCCTGCTGTTGCTGACTTCACGGGGACTCCAAGCCCCAGGGTGCCTTACTGAAGGCGGGAGGAACCTGCCAGAACATCGCGCTACTAAAGCGCCGACTCAGCCCCGCAGCGTGGGACACGCTGCTTTAACGCCGCCTGATGTTGCTGACTTCACGGGGACTCCAAGCCCCAGGGTGCCTTTCTGAAGGCAGGAGGAGCCTGCCAGAAGTACGAGTTACTTACCTTCGGTAACGATGTATCTGGTAGAGATGATTCTAGCCGCAGATTCCTTCACGTAGAATTATCCCCAGGCGTGAGACTGGACCACAGCATCCCTGCGCACCGGGGCGGTGCGACATCACGCGACTCCGCCCAGGCGTCATCCGCGTACATGACGTCAGCGAGGTCACGTCAGTTTTCTTCAGAGAACTTTTCAGCACAACAACACGGAACCACCAGATAAAAAACTGTGGGGGCATGGGAACAGTGTGCGAAGAGCAGAACAATTGGAAAGAAACGGGGACTAAGAACACTACCAGGGTAGTGCCAACACCGCAGACCCCAAGGGCAGGGAAAGAAGAAAGAAGAACAAGCAGAAACCTGCGCAGCCACCCTGCCCGCACATAGACAACCTCCCATCCCTGTGCCTCGAAGGGAAGAACAGGAATAAGAGTCATGGCACACGTAGGAAGCCCAACCCCTCATCCTGAGCAAGGAAGGGGACCAGTCCCAAGACAGACAGGGACAACAAACCACCTAGCCACCCCATCCTAGAGGGCAACCACCCACAAGGACAAGGGTAAGACATGGCCAAAGGACCCTCAAACCAGAGGACAGCAATGGAAGGAAGGGAGGGGAGGGAGGACAAGGATAGAAGCAATCCCCCCAAAACTTGGAGTAGCCAGAACAGCAGGGCACCAACGCACTGAAACCCCATCCTCCAAAGAATCAAGGGAGGAATGAACCGCCCCCAGACGGAGCCACCCGTCAAGAACAAGGTAGGCACTCACAGGAGACACGGCCCCCACCGGGAGGTGAGTACCGAAGACCAACCCAAGGGTCCTCGCAGAACAGGGGAGGAAGGGCTGGCCGTGAAGGAATCTGTGGCTAGAATCGTCTCTACCATATACATCATTAAAAAGGTAAGTAACTCGTACATCCGATAGAGACTACTAGCCGCAGATTCCTTCACGTAGAATAGATACCCTAGCAATACCCCCTGGGAAGGAGGGTCTGCGAAAGGACCCCACCAGCCAAAGAAGAACAGAGGGCCCCACAGGGGACAAAATCTGTGGACCAGGTAGAACCTTGCCCCTGCCAGGCCAAGGGAACCCCCACAAGCATAACCCCACCGACCCCAAGGGGACGTAGGAGGGAAGGAAGGCTGAAGAGGCTCGTACACTCACAGCAGAGGAACCAAGGGCAAGGACGGAGAGGCCGAATAACTCCACTCCCCCACAAGGCAACATAGCTTCCGCCGAATGCCAAGACAGGAAGACAGAAGAAGAAGAAGAAGCAGCAGCAGCCTAGAGGGCCCAAGAAAACCAAGGAGAAGAAGGCGAGCCCATTCCACATGGAGAGCAGCCTGCCAGCCAGAACAATGCCGGCAGTCAAGGCTAGAAGCAAGAAGAACAGTTCGAGGCCCCAGGAAGACCAAGTAGGCAACACCTGGCAAGGGAGAACACAGGGACATCCCAGACCGCAGAACGGGAGCAGGGAGAGGAGGAGAGGCCCAGGCCACCACCACGAGTGGCCGCGCACACGACCTCAGGAAGCAAAAGCAACCTACGTCAACATCATGGAGAACAGGTACCCGAAGGTGACCAAAACCCTTCAGCAGAGCACAAGCCATATGACAGCTACCATAACACCACATAGGGCAGGTGAAGTCCCAATATATGGGAACCCTCTTTGGATGAACTTCCGCAGCAGGGGAAGAAACAAAAGAGCCATGGGGAAAAAAAGCACCCCCGCTACAGGCTTTAACGCAGCCCAAGCAAAGCAAAAGGCCCAATCTCAGGGCCAAGTCTGCGCAACAGCTCCTGCAGAACTCACACACAACAACAAAGGGGCCGTCCAGCAGCCAACAATGCCAAAGTCCCAAGGAAAGACGTAAACAGCCATAAAAACATACTTCACAACCATAACCGCCGGCCTAAGGCGGCCCAAAAGCAACCCTTACTCAGAAGTCACTGAGGAGGGGACGGAGGAGGAGGAGGAGGAGGAGGACGGAGCCCTGCCAAGAGCCTCTGGATGGCGGAGTCGGCCGGGGCATGAAACAACAGACTGCCATCAAATGGGAGATCAATGAGCCTCTCCAGAATATTTTCGTTGAAGACGCCGTCCCTAAGCCAAGCATGGTGACCGAGAGCGACTGAGGAAGCCATGGCCCGGCCCAGCACCTCAAAGACGTCCAGAGCGGAGTGGAGAATAAACGCCGCAAGCTCCCGGCCATCCAATGCATGGTGCCGCAAATCCACCCGAGCAGACTCCTGGGATGCTGCAGACCCCAGAGACTCAGCAGAGTCCCACAAACAGGAGGAGGCCATAGCCAGCACACACCATGTGTTAAGGGCCCGCAGGGCCGCGCTGGTCGAGGCGCAAATGTTGCGTCCCCAAGTGTCCAGCCAGTGGGCCTCTCTGGACGGCGGAGGCAACAGGGGCGGCAGGGAGGGAAAAGCAGACCGCAGAAGGGGACTGGCGGCTGAGGGGTGAATGGACAGGCACGCCGGGTCACGCAGCGTCGGAAGGTGCCAATGCAGAAGATGTGGAGGCACCGAGTCCCCGGAGGCAGGACACCTCCAAGCCCCTGTCAAGGCAGAAAGGAGCGAACCTTCAAAGGGAAGTAAGATTCCCCTCCCACCAGAGCCCTGGTGGAGGACCTCCAACAGATGATCCGCCGGAAAGTGAGCCACTGGGTCACCCTTTGCTAGGATGCCCACAGCCGTGGACACCACGTGAGCGAAAGCCGCACTCGCATCCGTAGGGCCCAGCGGTAGAGAAAGCAGCTCCTCTGTGGGCGACGGCTGCAAACTAAGGCGGCCATCCCTGAGGTCAAGCGGGGCGGGCAAGGGCCAGACCTGGAAGTCAGGAGAAGCCGAAGAATGAGGGACCTGCCGCTCTTCCGACGAACACCCCTGCCTCATGAAGGGCAGGGAGCCACCCTTCGACGCCGATGAAAAGGACACCACATTGCTACCAGTCTCCGGGGAGGACGACACCAATATGCAGCCTGCCTCCGGAGAAGAAGGAGCGTCCAAAGACGAATCCGCGGTACGACCCCTGCATGGAGCCATAGAGTCTGCTGCTTGAGGCAGGACACCAGAGCCATCCGGCGTCGCCAGGGACCTCCAAGTCACCCCACACCGGAGACCGGAGTGGGGACCGGAGTAGAACTGGAGCCGCACCCCAACAGCACCACATCCTCCAAGCATGGATCCGACCCATCGGCGCTGGGGCCAGAGCCACCGGCGGTGCCGTGGAGGGCCCTGCGCAAGGCGAGGGATCCGCCGACGCCCCAGGAGGGGAAGAAGGAGACGCCAGCGAGGCCTTCAAAGTTGCCACGTAAGTCTCCATCTGGACTCTCGATGCCCCAACACCGGGAAACGGTGGATAGGATGACACGCGGGGCCGCATCACCCGCGGAGAGTCCACGCCCCCGGTAGGCCGGAAACCAGCCCCAGGGAACGAAATGCGACACTTACTCACCAGGGAGCGACGCTCACGTGACATCGGAGAAAGGCGCGGACGACAACCACGGCTGGACCTGATGCCGTCCGCTGAAGCAGACTGAGGGGAGGATGCCTACCTGGAGAAGCGCGCCGAGTGAAGGTTCATTCGGCGCTCCCGCCGCGACTTCGGCTTCAACTTTTGGCTCGCCGCACAATCTGAGGAGCCGTGATACTCCCCCAAACACCACATGCAAATGAGGTGAGGGTCCATTGCCGACATAGGACGCCCACAAAACGTGCAAGTTTTAAAGCCCGAAGGAATTCGCACACTGTTCCAGCCAAAAAAGAACGGAAGAAAGCGGGCCTTAAACAGGCCCGCAGCAAGGAACAGATCCGCGTTGCATGCGGAAAAGGAAAAAACTGATGTGGGTGTGCAGGGGCAGGTCTTATGTGACCTCGCTTACATCAAGTACGCGGACGACGCCTGGGCAGAGTCGCGTGATGTCGCCTTGCCCCCGGTGTGCAGGGATGCTGTGGCAAAATATTTACGGATCCAGTCTCACGCCTGGGGATAATTCTACGTGAAGGAATCTGCGGCTAGTAGTCTCTATCAGATCATCGCACTACTAAAGCGCAGACTCAGCCCACGCTGGGGCCGTGCCTGGGCAAAGGCCGGGCCAAGGGCCAAGGCAGGGCAGGGCCACCCCTCTGTCATCTACGGCCTGGGAGAGGATTCTACGCTGTGGCCGCCTTGAGACTTTCGGTCTGAATTACAAGGTACTATTTCTTCTTGTGTTGGACTTTTGGACACTGCGGATGTCTCATTTTCCTTCACCTTCCATAGTTACCAGGGGACGGAGGGTTGAGGGCTATAGCTGTATCTAAAAAAAAAATAAAAAAAACATTCTTACGCGGAGTTCTAGCTCCCGGGTATAGGGGAGGTTAGCAAACTTATCTGCGTGGCGGGTAAATTAGGGATCATGGGAAAAGAAAGATACCAGAAGGAGGCAGGGAAGGTGGGGATGCTGGAGGGAGTGGAGCGAGTAGAGGCAATAAGGGGGAAAAAGGCTAGGAAGCTCCAAAAAGGTGCAGGTAGTAATTGTGTTTTGGACCGTGTGGACACCTTAATCAGTGAATGTGAGGGAATTCTAGAGTCTCCTCCCCTGACACTGCCTATCTGCAATAAACCCCATACCCAGTTGAGCAAACCTACTAATCATGCTATTCCCAGTATGTTTCAGAAATCAAAAAACAAAACACTGGTCCCTAACAGCAAAGCCGGGGTGAATGAGCATAGGGGAGAATCTCCTCAAAATACCGGCCCGATTACGACCCAGCTTACCAATGAACATTTTGACCCTATAATTATTTGTACTAATAGGTTTCAGCCCCTGATAGATCTAGCTAACTACGATGAGGGGGAGGGCGGTCGGCTCTGGTCGGCCCAGGCGCCATTGATATCAGCTAGACAAAGCGTATGAGTAGGGTCAGGCACTACTGAGGATGGGCAGGATGTGATTCATTTGGTTACTAAGCTATGGTTAGAAGTGGGCTCCCTGAGAGGCATGTTAGTGGAGCTAACCAAAATGGTCAAATATTATCTTTAGATCCATCTCAAAAAGGGCGGGCTGAAATAATAGAAAGTAGTCTCCCCGGGTGTTCCCAAGGTACTTCCCGGGCTATCCCACCGGCCGCACTGGCTATCTCTACAAAATATAGTAAGGACAAACCTACTGGGCTCCCATTCCCCTCAGGAAGGGTAACAGCAAAGGCAATGAAAACATTAACACCAACGACGACCATGCATTTACCACGATGTGTAGTAAGTACCTCGACTAACACTCTAAAGACTGATATATTGAGGGACCAGACCCCACCTAGCAGAAATACTCCCTTGCATATTGACCAGCGGAGATAGGTCTCCGGCATGAGAAACAAGATCAGTACCTTCACAATCTGCCAACTACCCACAGAATATACATGGTTAATGTACCCAAGATGTATTGAGAATGAAGTCGAGGTATTGAGAATGAAGATTCCCTCATAAATAAAGCCATTCACTGGATACAGCATGTAAGGGGATGTCATTCCGTGATTAGGGAAGATATATTTAAAGCATGTAGGCTAGCTTCTCTGTATAATCATCATGACTGTATTGAGCTTACCATGATCAGGGTAGACCTAGTGGAGAACCTTTTTGCACTTGAATTTCGCACCACTGTACCAGGACACTCACCAATACAGTTTAGACGAACCCTTCTAAGTAATAGGAACGATCATTTAAGTCGACACAGGCCATCTGCTATGCGGGGTGGCCCTACCCTTGAGTATAATGATTTACTGTGGAAGGAAAAGATTATAACGCAAGATGAAGCACACACAAATGCCTGCCATAACTTAAGGGACAGTTTTTTGCGTCCTGAGAACTCTACTGTAGGGATGGGCCTAATATCAAAGATCACCCCAGTTGTCACGTCCCAGGTAGCCGCTGAGCTGGCGGCGGGTGGCCCAGCTTTGTGTACTCCTAGCGGGTTATTGTTTCCATCTGTAAGCCCGAGTAAGGATTCTCTGTTGTCCTGGAACATCGCAGGTTTGCGCTCGAAGATGGGCTCCCCAGATTGGCATACTTTTATTGAGGGGTATGATATCTGCTTGTCCCAAGAAACCTGGACAGAGGTTCCCCTATTTTGTGTAGGTTACTTGAATTACTATATCCCAGTTAGTAAAGGTACAAAAGGAAGACCATTGGGGGGGTTTGACAATATGGGTGCGGCAAGATTTGGGGCTTGACATACAGGTGCTCTCTCAATAGTGCAATGATATCCTGGCAGTTAGATTGACCATGGGTTCTCAGTGGACTATGGACATCTACAACGTATATGTGAGAGGTACTAGAGGGAAGAAGTCAGGGGTTTTGGCGGCCCTTGATGAGCTCCTTGATCCACACTTGAGAACCTCAAACATAGTAGTAGCGGGGGACCTTAATTCAACTTTTGAGCCTCTCGCGAGAGAGCAAGTCAATCTCACGGATGAGGAAGATGATAGGTGGGGTATACCGAAGCTGGAGCTGGACCATATTCCAAGCTGGACGAATGTGGCTGTTGAAATTAACTCCATTTGTTTGGAGGAGGGTTTGTGGGCTGCAAATGGCTGCACACCTTCTGATAGATCGGGGGCCAATACTTTTAATAATGGATATAGCACTAGCAGGATTGATTATGTTCTGATTAGTTTGGCACTTTGGCACACCCTGAGAGACATGTTGGTCATAGACAGGTTAGAAAGTGATCATAATCCCCTGTGTGTGACCTTGGATATGATCAAGCATAAGTCACCTACCCAAATTGGAAACAAAAACTCTTCAAGTAAAGTCATCCTATCTAATGATATGAGACGCCTTAAATGGGTAAAAGTAATAGAGATGCCTAAGCTGCTGGAAAGCATTGAAAAGGGCATGGAAGGTGCTGTAAGCGAGCTAGAGGTCTGTGCTGTAAATTCTTTGGCCCCACAGCAATTAACTCACATCCATAATAATCTTTTTGCCCACTTGCGTACTCATTTCTTCAAGCAGGGTAGGAATAAAAAGGCTACAAATAGGAAAGATGGCCATTGGTTTAACAAAGAATGTTATCATGCACGAGTAGATCTGGGTAAAGCCATTAAAGTAGGTGACCCGCTAGCTGTGCGAAGAGCCAGGTATGTCTTTAGGTCTACCCAAATACAGGCAAAGAGAATTTGGGACGACAAAAGATGGCAGGACCTTAGGGAGGCCTGTGCAATGAAAAACACCAAACAGTTTTGGAGCGTATACAAATGGGATAGAGGAGGGCAGGCCAGCCAGCCCCAAAATCATGTTTCGCAGACAGACTGGGTGAATCACTTCAAACCCCAATATGCCGCATGTACAGTTGAAGTTGTGGGTGACATTACTAGGTAATTTTATCAGGATGGGGCATTTAGTAGGGCAGAGGTGGAAGCAGCACTTAACTCCATAACACCAGGAAAGGCTCCAGGCCCCGACGGCATCCCAGGGGACGTATTCCTCTATGATAAGGAAAGATGGTGCCATTATACCCTATTGATGTCTAATGCTATTGCCCAGGGAGCTCCAGTCCCAGCATCTTGGAAAGGAGCGGAAATTATCCCGGTTTACAAAAAAGGGGATAAATCATGCCCAGGGAAATATAGGCCCATTAGTTTAATTGACTGTATTCAGAAGGTAATGGGTCGTCTAGTGCTTAATTAAATACAAGAGTGGATTGATGAATTTAATGTCTTATCACCACTGCAAGCGGGGTTTAGGGCTTTTATAAGCACTATCGATCAAGTGTTTAAGTTCACCCTTCTTTACTGGAACACGGTGACTTTGGGCAAGGGTAGTCTGTATGCCGCTTTCGTTGATCTTAAGTCAGCGTTTGATCTTGTGCCTCGTGCCAAATTGTGGGGTATTTGACAAATAGGGATGCCTCCTGAACTTACACTCATTATCAGGTTGCACAAGGACAACACTGCCAAAATTAGATGGGGCATGCAAGGTGAAGTTACTGAATCCTTCCCTGTAGAAAGAGGAAAGCGTCAGGGATGTGTGATGACCCCAACGCTATTTTCCCTATTCATTAATGGAATAGTGTTGTGTTTGATTTCTGTCCCCACGGATGCCCCAACTCTAGCAGGTGAAAAATCCCCATACTAATGTTCGCGGACGACACATTGATCATCTCTAAGACCCCAAGTGGGCTCCAGAGAACTCTAACAATTTTTTTTTTTTTTTTTTTTGAAACCGTTTATTACAGGTCTTAAAAGTATACAAGTATGGGCCCACAACCTTCCGGCCGGCCGCTAGCAATGGTAGGAACATACGACATACATTTATGGAACACGTGGTATTACAGGAGGAGCATTTCTCAGTAGATAACAATGTCAAAAGCCACAGCATCCAGGCCCCATTATGCGGTTTCATTTTAAATTAAAAACAACAAAAATTAAAACCACACCCACAAGGCAACCCACAATCAAAAATAGCAGCACGTGCTCCCCAAGAGGGGGGATCCCAACTATACACAGAAGTGTGAGGAGGGGGAAGAGAGCAAAGCGAGGAATGGGGGAACCCAATGCCCGGCAGCGGGGGAACGAGTCGGCTAAGGGGATGGGGCTGGCGAGGGATCAGGCAGCAGCGGTGGCGCGCAGATACCCCCTCGGTAGGCGTTCCAGGGGCCCCATACTTTCACCCATGTCCCAGGCTTACCCCTCGCCACATACACCACTTTTTCGCGAAACATGCACCAGTCCATGTGTTCTTTCCAGGCCGAGACCGTCGGGGGCCTCTGGGATCCCCACAGTTGAGCAATATCACGCTTGGCTATCATATATCCCAGAGTCACCCACCACGTCTGCGGCGCTGAGTAATCAGTCGGTTCCCACACATTCAGCAGGCATCTCCTCGCTTCAGGCAACAGCGCCACATGCGTAACCAGTCGCAGCACCTCATGTACACCACGCCAGAACCCCTCTACCTCCGGGCACTCCCACAAAATATGCATAAAGGTCCCCAAAGCACCACACCCACGCTTACACAACCCATCTCCAGCATAGCCCATACGCAGAAGCTTTGGCCCCGTCATGTAGACCCGGTGGATTATCTTGAGCTGGACGAAGCGGAGGCGAGCCGGTATGGCCACCTCCTTCGGGGAGGCCACCGCGGAGGTCCAGTCCTCGTCGTCCAACTCCAGCCCGTCGGCAACCCAAGCCGCACGAAGGGCAGTCAACAGGCCCGAGCGGTCGTTTATCAGCTTTTTGTATATAAGTGAGATCGTGCTGTCCGGGACGTGCCCATCCAGCATTCTATCTTCCAGGGGGGAATATTCCGGGATGGAGGCAACGTCCGAGAAGAAGGAGCCCAGCGCATGTCGGACCTGCAAATACCGGAAGTATTCACTGCCTTGCAACTGAAATTCCGTCTGCAGCATATCGAACGTTTTAAATCCTCCCCTCGTCCAAAGATCCCCCACTTTACTGATACCTATTATGTCCCACTTCTCGAAGCCCTTAGAGGTCCACAGGGAACCTAACCGCTCAGACGCGTATGGTGGTGATGCCCGGGTCAAACGGTCCTTCCACCCCATAGCTGCATTGGCCGCGTGCCAGACTTGCACCATGACACGCGTGGGGCCCGTCAGACGAGCGTCGGGCGCGCTAGAGTAGAGCGCTCGATTGTAATCGCCACCTGGCAGGAGCATCTTGTCCATTTCAAATGCCGGGTTTAAGGCGGGCCCATAGAGGCCATGGTTAATGGCAGCGAGCTGGGAGGCCCAATAGTACCGTTTAATATCCGGGAGGGCAATCCCCCCGTCAAACCATGGGAGCGTCAGCTTAGCCAGAGCAATACGCGGCCTCCCGTCCCAGAACAGGCGGCGTTGCAGACTCTCCACCTCACGGAAGTAGCGCGCCGGGACCAAGTCCATAGTGTTCTGCAGAGCGTACAGAAAACGCGGCAGAGACATCATCTTGAACAGTGCCGCCCGGCCGAGCGGCGAAAGCGGCAGGCGCCGCCAGCGTGCGACATCTACCCGCAAACGCTGGAGGGGGGGGAGCAGATTCCGTTCATACCGGGCCTCCGGGTCCAGAGTAATGAAGACACCCAGGTACCGAAATCCCTGCGGGGCGATCTGGATCGGACAGCCCCGCGGGAGAATAGGAGCCTCCCCAGAGAGAACATACACACACGATTTAGCCCAGTTGATGACGAGACCGGAGTTACGACCAAACAAGTGTAAAACATCAACTAGGACTATAAGCGATTTACGTGGGGAGGCTAGGTACAAAAGGATGTCATCAGCGTATAGGGATACGCGGTCCTCATACTCGGGGGTCCAACGGAGACCACGGATGGAAGGCTCCCACCGCAGCCACTCCGCCAGGGGCTCCAAGGCAAGCGCAAAAAGAAGCGGCGACAGGGGACAGCCCTGTCGCGTGCCCCGGCCCAGCTCAAACGGGGCCGATACTCTTCCGTTCACGACCACCTGCGCCAATGGGCCCGCATACAACAATTTGACCCAACTGATAAATCCTGGGCCAAACCCGAACTTCGCAAGCATCGCCCAGATGTATGGCCACTCAAGCGTGTCAAACGCCATGGTGGCGTCTAAGGACGCCAAAATGGCCGGCTCCCGTATAAACGGGACGCGCGCAAGCACCCCATGCAAACGCCGCAGATTAAGGGCTGTATTGCGATGGGGAATAAAGCCAGACTGGTCCTGATGAACCAGATCTCCCACCACACCGACCAGCCGATTGGCGAGTACCTTAGCGAGAATTTTGGGCTCCGCATTCAGTAGTGAGATAGGCCTATAAGAAGTAACCCGATCCCGAGGTCTCCCTTCCTTGTGGATCACCACAATTGTAGCCAGACGCTGTTCAAGCGGGAGGGAGCCCAGCGAGTGGGCCGCGAGGAACATTGCGCGGAGGTGAGGCGCCAATGTATCCGGTCGCAGCTTATACAGCTCGATAGGGATACCGTTCGGGCCCATGGCCTTGCCAGAAGTGACCGAGCGTATGGCGAGGGCGATTTCGTCGGAGGTGGGAGCGGCGTCCAGCGACACCCTGTCCTCCCCGGACAGGGAAGGCAGCGCGATATCCCTGAGCAGAGCAAGGGAATCCTCTTCCGAGCAAGAAGAGACCGGGGAATGCACCTCGCGGAAATACTCCGCGAAACAGGAGACAATTTCTTCTGGCTCAGTTACACACACACCATTCGTTTTCTCAATCAGCGGGACCACACGATTCGCTCTCTCCTTTTTATCCAACCACGCTATCAGTTTACCAGCCTTATCACCCACATCATACAGTCGCCCCTGTTGCTCTCTACTGAGGCCCCTGGCCGCCTCCGTAACGAGGGCCCTATAAGCCGCCTGCTTGAGCTGGAGGACATGTAATGCAGCATCCGTCACCCCATCTTCTAGATTACCCTCCAGCTCAGCTATTTCAGCCTCCACCCGGGTCACCTCCTCCCGCTCGCTCCTCCGGGCGTGGGAAATAAGGGACAGGGCCTCCCCTCTAAGTACTGTTTTGAAGGCCTCCCACAGGGAGATAGCTGAAGGCACTGACCCCACATTCTCCTCAAAATAGCGCTGGAGGGATTTAATCAAGTCAGCGCGAATGGTGGGGTCGCGCAGGTACCAGGAATTGATTGGGACCACCCTACTCTCAGCCCTCGGAAAGACATCAAAATGCAACAATAGCGGGGAGTGGTCCGAGATACCCCGTGCCAAATGGCGCACCTCCCCCACCCTCCCGACATGGGCCGCCGGGACAAGGACATAATCAAGCCGTGAGAGACTACCATGGGCCCCCGAGTGGAAAGTGTATTGCAGCTGCGTGGGATGTTTTAAGCGCCAGCAGTCCACCAATCCCAGTGTATCCAAGAGGCCGGATAGCCACGCCTGTGCCCGGGGGAGGTCCCTAGGGGGGTGACGATCCACAGTCCCAGAAACCACCGCGTTGAAATCCCCCCCCACCACCAGAAGCCCCCCCGGAAGGCCAAGGAGGAGGCGCCCCAGATCTGCAAAGGTGGTCGACTGCAGCCCCGGTGGGACGTACACTGACACAAAGACAACCACTTTGCCCTCCATTCTCCCCACCAAGACAGTGTAACGTCCCCTGTCGTCGTGGAGCACCTCATCAATTTCTAACGGGAGCGAGTTCTTTACCATGATACCCACACCCCTCGAGCCTGACGTGAAGCCCGAATGGGCCACGAGGCGGTAGCCACGCCGATTCATGGCGCAGAAGGAATTGCCAATAAGGTGTGTCTCCTGCAGGAAGACCACATCAGGCGAGAGTCGCTTCAGATACTGTAGGACCACACCTCGTTTGATCCTGTCCCCCAGTCCATTGACGTTCCAAGACAACAAAGTTAATTCCCTACCCCCATCATACACAAAAACCATCATCCGTCCCCCCGAGAGCACGATAGAACCAACACAAAAAAAGGGTTGCCTTGTGATAATAACGAACAACACCCCATCCCTGCCTACCCACCCCAACAACACTCCCCCCTCCCTGCACCCCTGCATGAGCCCAAACAGCCCCCCCAACGTGCAGTGTGCCTGTCGCCCCATAGATAGTTAAACTAACTAGACCCCCAGAGGAGGAGGGAGAACCCCCAAGAGACCCCACACAACCTTCATAGGAGGGGAACTTAAGCAATCCGACGTATAGTCAAAAGTGGCATCATTTTTGTCCCGAGCTAGGCCTAATATTAGTCCCTCAGTCTTGATCTCTGTCCCGAAAATTAAAAATCCGGGCGATGAGAGGTCTCGGAGCGGCTCCGACCTTAGGCCTTCCCCCGGGAACCCTGTGGGCCCTCTCCACAGCAAAGAATTTACTCAGCCCCCGTGGCTGGAGATGGGTAACGATCAGGTCTTCCACGAAAAGGTCCGCCGCCGCTTCCTCACGTCCCTCAGGCACCCCGATGATACGGATGTTGTTCCGCCGGGCCCGACTCTCGGAGTCCTCCAGGCGACGATCCATCAGCGCACTCGCCCGAGCAAGTCGGCGCACCTCCGTTTGCAGGGCCGCCACATCTGTCGTAAGGCCCGATGCGGTGTGGGCCAAAGAATCGACTCGGTCGTTGGTCTTGGAGAGATCGGCCCTTATCAGGCCAACATCTACGAGGACCGAGTCGATCTTCTGCGCCAGTGTGTCAAAACGCTGGCCCACAGAGGCCTTCATCTCGGCGATGGCGCCCATGACATCCCGCAGAGTCAGATCCGTGGGCAGATCGGGGGCATCAGTAGGGCCCTCAGGGGACCTGCGTGGCACCTCAGGAGATCCCTTCTGGAGGGTATAGCGATCCATGCTGTTGGACTGATGGGCTGCGCCACGCCGGGTCGATTTTACCTCTGCCCGGTCGCCATCTTGTTTCGTGGCCATGGTCCCAGTCTCCCGATCGCACCAGCCACGTCGTGAAGGGCGGGCAAGCCGGTCCACGGGCTCCGGGGGGGTGCCACCCCAGATCTGCGGGGCGGATCACAGCCGGCGGGCAGGCAGGGTCCCCCAGCGAGGCCACACCAACACACCAAGCCCCGTGACCCAACCTCGCATAGACAGCAAGGAGGGTACGAAAGCGAAAGTGAAAGTGCGGGTTACGCGAGCCACCAAGCCCTGTCCGCCGCTGTTGTTCACTTCGTCACTGGATCGCCCCACAACGCAAACCCGGGGTTCGGCTAGGAGAAGGCCGCAAACCTCAATCGGTGTTAAAGTCGGTGTCCGAGGTCCGATTTGGAAGCGGAAAAAGGGCGCCACCTCAGCTCGGGCTCACCAACACAGTCCCCTCATCTGGGACAGGATATGTTCAGGATAGTGATAGGAGGTCGCGGAGGTCCTCGGGAGCCTCGCACCTTCGCGGCCATCTTGGTTGCGCGCTAGGCTCCTCCAACAACTCTAACAATTTTTGATGAGTTCTGCAGGAAGCGAGGCTTGGAGGTCAATGTGTCGAAAACGAAACTAATGGTCTTTAATTCGCATAGGGTCTACAAAGGAGATATTTTAATGAATGATGGGCCACTAGAACAAGTTATAGAGTCCACATATCTGGGGGTTAATATTCAGGACGATTTGAAATGGAACCACCAGATTGATTCGGCATCTCTTAAGCACAGGCAATTGTCTGGGGAATTGCATATGGAATACAATTCATCGTATTCAAAGCCAATCAGCCCGGTACTTGAGATTTATAATTTGAAAGTTATCAGCTCTGCCCTCTATGGTTCAGAGCTATGAGATTGTGAGAATATTTCCGTGCTGACATTAGTGGAAAAACGACTCTTGAGAAAAATTACCAGGCTACCACAGAGCACTCCAACCTGTCCGCTACTGTTTGACCTTGGGAGGAAACCGATTGCAGATATAGGTAAACTGCTCCCTCTTTTGTGCTGGCAGAGGCTATGGACTACCCCCGAATTAGAAGTGTATGCGCATGGGTTTCTTTCAGTAATCAGGGCAGATACCTCTCACCGAATAAAATGGTTATGGGCGGTGAGAGTCAGTTTAGCTAGTATTGGTATGATTTCATTGTGGAAGGACCCAAAAAATGCCAATTTTCCCACAAAAAAGATATTGAAGGAGAAATATTGGGAAAGGGTAGAGATAAACATACTCAGAAACAGTGAGGCGCCCTCGCTAACTGGCCGTTTCTTGGAAATTAAACCAACACCAAGGTTGGAGCCCTACTGGGACCTAATTACAAAGCCGCTCGACCGGAAATTATATTTCCAGTTTAGAGCGGGTACACTGCCACTGAAAACATTCACTTCCAAATGGGACAAATCTACGGATGAAACTTGACCGGTATGTCAGCTTAGTAATGAGTAATTGGCCTATCTATTGTTTGTCTGTACTGGTTACGTCGCACCTCGTCGGGTTTGGTTGATGCCAATCTGTAAGATCTTGGGTGCAAGAAGGGCTAGTGAAGCTGGGCGAATCCTTAGGACAGACACATTACCAACGATTGCCATAGCAATGGCAAAATTCCCGGGGTGGTCGTGGGCCATAAGATCAAACTCCCTAAGTTTCCCCAAGGCTATTCAAAGTAGCGATTAACTGTACATAATTTAGCTACCACAGAAGAAGCCAACCAATCCCGAGTACCCGCTTATTTTAACATGTATTGTATATCCCAAAATATGAATTCTTACTTTTGTCTAAATCAAGTTTTAATATGTGATTTTATTGGATTTTTAAAACCAAACCGAATTCTTCTTTTTATGGTGATGTGGTAGTACCGTTCAGGTTATATTTTATATCACTGTTGATGTTTTTATTGTTACTACTTATGTTTTATCTGTCTTTTGTATGTGCTTTTATGACATAATCTGTCAAATAAAGCCGGTTTGGATTGGATTGGCTTGTACTCTTGCTCAGATGGAGTATGCCTTCCTTACACAAGGGTCTGGTATGCCTCAAGGGACGGGCTGCACTTGCAGGGGCTGGAGATTGGACTTGATGGCACTGATGTCAAAGCCCAGGATGTGCAAGAGATTTATGGTGGCTTCAGTGTGTGCTAGGCATTGCTGTTCCATTGCCCTCTTGATCAGCCCATCATTCAGGTAAGGGAAGATGTGGACACAGGTGAGTGGCTACCACTGCATACCAATTTGAAAACACCCAGGGAGCTGTGGTAACTCCAATGGTCAGCACTTTGAACTGATAATGTTGATGGGGATGTGGAAGTAATTAATTAGCAACAACAGGAGAAAACCCATAGACCCAGTTGAGACCTGGGTGGATATAGTAATATGCAACAATGTTTCAACAGGTAAATATTATTTACAGAGGTAAAAGGATTACAAAGAAGAAAAGTTAGAAACACAATGGATTGAATGTTGCAGTCAGTATTTTCAAAGTAGGAACAAGAATAACGTGGAGAAAGCGTTAATGTTACTCTGAAAAAGTACAATGGGTATATGGCATGGGAAGAGGTGAATTAAAAGCGAGTGAGTATTGATTTAAAATTATACAGAACATGTATATAAGTGAAAACAATTTATCGAAATCATGTTAAGTATCAAGGGCCGTAAATCCGCTGATTCCAGCTGACGGCATTTCGACCTATGTAACTTTAGATTATCATCAGGACCGAGATTGCACAAAATGAACTAATTGCTGGATAAGGTCTTGGAGCATAAATGTAGGTACAGGCATAGGGCCCTGTAGCGCAGATAATGTAGGCAACCCCCACAGGAGAATTGGGAGTCCGTCTACAGAGAGAAACTCCTGGGGATAGAGGAAAAGATAAGTGTGCAAGGAGGTCATATTTGCAGGAGGGGATCAAGGAAGGAAAATATGTTGCCTTGAGAATTTTTCAAACGCTCATCCGATGTGTTGTGAAAGTATGGGGAATGGAGCTCCAAGGATGCACTGTGTGGTTCCAGGGCTAAGATGACCCAGAGACCCACCGTTAGGGCACACTGAGTCAGTGGGACACGCGAAGAGTAGATCTTCCATCTGATCAAGCATCTAATCCTGCAGCTTCTAGCAACCAAGTGCTTCAAGGCAAGACATAGCAGTAGGCATCCTTCAGGCCAAGGGCGGTCATGAAGTCCTCCTGTTATAGTTGAGGAATGAAAGTGTGTCATTATGTGGAAGTAATCTGATAGGATTTACTTATTGAGGGGCCCGAGGTCAGAGACAGGCCTTAGGGACCCATCCTTATAGGGCATAAAGAAGTATAGGGAGTATAACTCTTTGCCGCTTTGTTATCGGGGCGCAGGTTCAATGGCCCCTTTGGTAGTGCATTCATCTCCTCTTGGCGCAGACATGTTCCGAGGTGAGGCTGTGTCTGCCGGGGATAATATTAGGTGATGTTTGCATTAGTTCTAGACAATACCCCTCTGCAGAGATATCTAGAACCCACTGGTCCGGTCCCAGGAGATCTCTAGCCAGCAGGACAGAAACACTTGCAGTCTTCTCTAACAGGTGTGAGATTGTCAGGGGAGACGGTAAAAGAAGTTGCTGGTTGGAAGATTCAGCCCCTTTGGGAGCCGTACCTTTCCCCCTATGCTTTCCATTATTACTTTTGCAGCCTCCCTTGTAGTAACCCCAAGAGGGTGTTTGCTGCTGCTGCAGTCTGCAGAAGGATGTGGATGTTGCACGGGTGGTAGTTTTAGCCCCTCCATGATATAGTGTGCAGTGAAAAGAGCCACGGGCAGATGAGGTCTGTCGGCACCCATGGCTTTGGATGTCTCTGTGTCCATCATTTTCTCCAACTTCTCATCAACTTGCATGACGAGCAGATGCTCACCATCGAAATGCAATTTGAGAAGATGTTGTTGCACCTCTGGTTTGAATGCAGACATGCGCAGCCAGGCGTGCCTAAGAATTGGTGTTGATGCTTCGGACAGCAGTGTCTGCTGCTTTCCAAAGAGCATCTAATGTTAATGTTGGAGATGATCTTACATTTCGACACAACTCCTGACCCTGTTTCCTATCCTGGTCTGGTTGGGGTACATAATTTACTCTTCCATCTCATCCCAGTGGGTCCAGTCCTACAGGGAGAGCAGGCCCACTTAACTGGCAAAACATCAATGTGTGGCAGACTGAATGGCGACACATTTGCTTGCTGCATCAATCTTTTCACTCTCCCGAACGGTATGGGGTGTATCTCCTGTGCCCTGGGAATTAGCACACTTCTGTGCGGTCTGTATGACTAGGTAGTCAGGTTGTAGTTGACCCCTGATGTAAGGTGGGTCAGAAAGGGATGCTTTAGATTTTTGTCCACCTTAGGCGTGGTGACTCGTGCCTTCACCAGCTCTTTAAAGATATTGTGGGCTGGCCTAAGCATCCCTTTCAGCATAGGCAAATACTGCATAAACCTATGGGTGGAGGAGAGGTTTTCCATAAGAAAGTCATCCTCCCTAGGCTGCTTATAGATCTCTACCTGGAGAAAGGTGGCTGCCCTGTGCAGAAACTTGCAATATGAGGTGGTGTTGTTTGGAGATGCAGACTTGAAAGGATAGAGGTCTGGCCAGTGTTAACAGGGGGCTCAGCGTCACAGTATCCCAAGGGTCATGTTGGGATGTGTGCCATGTGGCAAGTCATATGGAAAGGAAGAGAACCCTGAAGTAAATGTGGCATAAGGTCCACTGGCAGCCGTTGAGAGGCCGTCTAGTAGGGGGTGGTACAGGAAGCAGAGGGGGAGGAGAAGGACGAAGAGGAAGTGGACGAGGCAACAGAAGTGGAGAAATGCCCTTGTCAAAGCATCAAGGCTTTATAGGCATCTGTTCCGGAGGCGGATTTAAGGCCTCCTTGAAGGTCAACTTCCACTTGGGAGGAACAGGGTCCCTTGGTCCCTTGTTCCTCCTGGACGCTTGGCGATGATACCACCTGTGTCCGGCTGAATGTGAATACGCAGCTGCCTGGTGTCAAGCTCCTTTAGGAGGCACTTCAGGATCAGCTGGTAGAGATCCGCAGAAGCAGCATAGAAGGCAGCCGTAGGTGCTGGTCTTTTCTGAGCTGAAGGTTTTCATTGACATGCTGGTGCCGAGCTGAGTTTTGGCTCTGAACTCTTTGTTTCCAGTTGGGTCCTCGATGAGGTTTTAAAAAATATAAAAGTTATTGTCCTGCAGAGAGCTGCGCAGAATTATTGTTTTATTGGTAATTTTGCTAATCAAAATAATAATATTGTCTTTAGGAACTTATCATGTTTTTATTGAAAAAGCATTTGTTACACAGTGCAAACATTTCTTTGGTAAGTTCACTGTTCAAAATAAAAGTTGCAATTGAATTCTGATTTTGATAACATTCAAAACATTAAAATAAATATGTACAGTAGGCAAACTAAGAGTTCTAGAGATGACACTGAACAAATGAGTATCGTGCAGTTCACACCCACATTAACTGTTGACAAGGATTCTAAAGACATTATTGAAACAAATACTAGTTCAATATTGCATATTTCTTTTGACATATGGCTTAAGAATTGCTTTTTGGCCCTCTACAATCACTGTTCACCCAGCAGGTGCAAACATAACTTATCAGTTCCTTACGACTGTAAACATTTTCCAATTTTACACAAAAGTGAATGTGTACATGTTGTGAAAATGTGAAACCTTTTAATAACATATGAAGAGCACATGGGATTATTTTTTAAAGAGAAGGGGTAAATCCACCCAACAATAATGGCCTATCAAAGATTTTACTGATTAACTTAACCATCAGTACACTCCAATTATAAGTTGTAGGATAAAGGAGAAAAATAAAAATCAAGGTTACTCAAATGACCGGGCATGTCTTAGCCATGAATTCATGTTATGAATAAGATACGTTAGCCAAATATGAAGCCTTTAAATGTGAGGTAGGGGAATATAAAATACAAAAAACAGTATGTATAAAATCAATTTATCTAATCTAAAATATATACATAATGTATAATTCAGTACCACATGCACTTTCTTCCATAAACATATGCTCCTTGGACAGACACCGTCTATTCTTGTGCTGCTAATATGCCCAACCAATTTATCACAAAGTTGTTAATTTTGTGACTTCGATCATTACAAAATTACATTAAGCATAAAACATAGGTGGCTCACACATTACACAACATTATGTGGCATGTTCAAGTGTAGTACTTTAAACTGTTTGTCACATAAAGTATGCTGAAATTGTGAATGAACAATGATGCTTTCAAAGAAATATGATATTGCTTTTGTGTTGGGAGACAGCCTTTACAACTAAACGGTTACAACGCATGCCTTTACATCGCATGTCGTTGCAACGCAAAAGGTGTGCAGCAATGGGTAGAAGATGTTGCATTTAAATCCAACACCTTCCCTACTGTTGCCCATACTGGAGTTGGAATAGAAAATTAATCTAGTCCAACTTCGAGCGCCCCCCCCCCCCCCCAACAGAATGTTGGAATAAAAGTTTGCATTGGAACGCACGCAATGTAATAGCATGCGTTGTAACTTCACCTATTCATTGTGTTTGTTATTCCGTGAAAGGAATTAATTAATGGTTTCATATTTTGGTGTATTGTTGTTAATATCATTAGTGTATTATGAACCATAGGAAAATAAACACTGTAATGAGGTCTGATTGTTTCCTTCACTACATGTATTTTTGAGTCGCAATAAACGTTGCAACAGCCAGACTAAAGAACTCGTGAAAAATAGCAATGAAGGTAAAAATGTTCCTTATACGAGTAATGTGCAACTGTGACAATGTTCTCTACGTGCACAATTGTATAGGAAAAATACCTATTAGTAAAAATCCCATAGGGTTTGAAGTGATTGATATTGTCTATTTAGGTGCGTGATTATGCACATTATTCTAAAAACAATCAAAGCCACTGATTAGCCAAGATAAACAACATTTGTTTTAACAAATCTGGTACAGAGAAGTATAGTTACGTTACAACTGCTTTGATTTGTAATATGAACAGTAGAACTATTTGCTACCAGTGGATGTCTCCTGTAGAAAAAAAGCTACTGAATGTGCAAAACGATTTGCACTGTCCTTATATTGCAGATCAACACCAACTAGATATTAATGAACATCTCACAAACACTTTGGCTTTAGAAAAACTGTAAACAGTTATTGTATATTGTGTTTCAGTCTTGTCATGTAAAAGTAGAACCAACAGATTGTGGGAACACAATCATGCCATTCACTTCACAACAACATTGTCATAAAAAAAAAAAAATGCACATAAAGTTTTGAGGTTTTAAAACAGGCATGAAAAGTAGCACCAGTTCCATTTACTCCAACCTGAGAATCCTTGGACCATAAAATATGGTAGCATTTATTCTTTCTTCTCACCTTTTTCCCTTCCCAACATTTGCATTGCAATTTTATTTATGGGCAACAAAAGGAAATCATGCGTGACCCTACACATTTACAGCGCATTTCATTTTTTCTCATGAACAGTCTGTACTTCTTGCTGTAAGCCTGCATCTGCCATCTATGTGCTCCAATAGCATCAAAAGGAGTAGGACAACATGTCCTAAATATTACAGAATTTATGTCTTTCTTTTCTTGCTAGCATTCTGTCTGATGCAAACAGGACAGCAAACTCCTTTGATCTTCACTGGAGTCAAACAGTCTGGAGGCGGACATGATTCCACAAAACAAGTGATCTGTGCATCCTAAAAAAAAAAGATGAATAAAAATAGGGGTTTGTTCATAAAAACGAAATGCACCTGACATAGATACAACTAATGATAATATAGGCAAAACAAAAATAAAAAAAATCGAACATAATATATTTTTAAATGTGGGTGAAGGGACTGCCAAGAGACCACAGTAGAAATCCTGATGTGTTGGAGAGCATATATAAATTCAGGTAGAACACCTTTTCAGTATTTCAAATGTGTTAACATGTAATGTAATTATACATATATTTATCATCTTCCTTTGTTGTTAATCTGAGAAATAAACCAGTTGTTGCCGAAGTCTGGCGCATCTTCTGATGAATGAGCTGTGGCAAATCTACCAATGCATATGTTTATATTAATTGACTGCTAAGAACGTCCAACCAGGACAATGACATATTAACTTGTGGGTCGTTATGCCATCAGCAATTTTACTTGTCTTTTACTATTCATACACAATCACGTTTCCTTGCGACTAGGCTTCGTCTTTGCACATTGCACTTTCTTGTGGCTTTTCCTAAACAGGCAGGTTGGTGTGAGAGACTGACTCCCTGTCCTTGTAATAATTTAGCCCAACAAAGCACAATGCACTTTATGCTGTTTTGCACACTTTATAAAGATACGAGGGCACGTTTTATTAAGCCTCTTTTGAAGGAAATTCGCCCTTGCTCTTATCAAGATGGTTTTAATTATTTATGATCCTTATCTACTGCTGCTATTTGCAGCGCTGTTCTTAACTTCATTAGAACTGCTTTATTAATTAGGAAACAGTATGAATTGTGATAGGGAAATTAGGTCTCTAGTGATTTTAAGGGCTTATATATGTTACATAAACCTGTGATAGACTGGGAAGATGTTGTATACCATTAAAATCTGTGCCAGGGGATCAAGAAAACTGGAGGTGGAAATGTTCTTTTAATGTTAGAAAATTGTATTTGAACATTTTAAACAGTGAATCAATATATATATTTTATCCCAATTGTTGTATAAAAGGTTGTTTTTTTTAAATGACTATTTAACTATTTTATGTATGTATGGTATACTTTTATGATTCACATGAATCGAATAATGTTATTCGAACTTGAACTTGACTGCTAAAGCCATTTGAAGGTGATTAGTTGCAACACTAACATGGCTCAAATACTAATTAGGAAGGTTAGTGGATGTAGAACCCAACATGTCTTTATGCTATATGGATAATACTTTTAAACCTGTGTAGAAAAATAGCATATATTTATAATTTTCGTTGCTTACCATACCGTTTAAGTGCTGAATGTAATGATAAAACCTTCCACCACCCACCCACCCGACAAGGCCTCTTGATGCTTTTGACAGATAACAAATGTTTACCCAATGCAATTATGCAGAGTTTATCAAGCTTGGAAGCTACTAAGACATAGCGGACCAGCAAGGATTCAGGCTATGGATTGGGTGCTTTTCTTTTCTTCACTGAGCTCCAATTCCATAATATTGTTTTCACTAGCGCTAGAACCTTTTAGTATACTCACTTTGCATTCACATTTAGTGCAGGAGTCCCTTTTCCATTCTTCATTGCTGGAATGTGGTTTACCCAGTTCGTCAGTGCACTCAGTTTTACTGAGACGAGATTCAAGTTTCTTTATCTGTAAGGATTTTAGAAACAGTTTTGTCACATAACAGATTGATATTGATGCCTATATAACAATAAATGCACTTATAATTACATTTGCACATGTCAAGTTACAACTTTTTAACTTTAATTAGTGTTAGTTTCCAGGCTATATTATGTTAAAATTACTCTGAAGAATTAGTCACCCAAAATGTGGACAAAGCAAAAATACATATGTATTTTTAAATTACATGAAACAAAGTATACTCAATTATTTAACTTTTGATCAAATAGTAAAGGTTATCTACTGCAGTAACTGCTATCCTTTAAAGCCTCCTTCAATCCTTCTTGTTAGACCATTTTAAGTATAATACTAGAGGCATATGTATTAGCCCCACAAAGAGAAAACTGAATGTTCATACTGCTACTCCAGAAAAAGCTCAGATGTCTCCACACAATTGGTTCTGAGTTTGAATTCATGAGCTTGAAATTGCATGCATGTGCAGCATTCATGGTAACGAATAGTTTCTTACCTGTCGGTGTAGTTTTGCAGCTTGAAGATCTTTCTGGATTCACTATGCTGTGCATTATTCTGCGGTCTGGTGGTTGGGTCCGGAATCGTAATCTTTCTTTTGTCTTTTTTTTTTTTTGTAGCCCAGGTGGGCGTCGACGTCCCACCATTTGGTGTACTTCTCGTGATGTCGGCATGCTTCCTGCCGAAGTCCCACCTTGGGGCGCCATCTTCGGGTTCTTTTTCCCCCCCCTTTTTTTTTTTTTAACCCTAGGCGTTCTTTAGTATTTTCCTTTTTCAATGTGTCCACTTTCAGTATTCTTTTGTTCTTTTACTCTTTGTCCTTCCACCTTCCTCTCATGCCTCATCTTTCTGGCGGAGGTGCGTAGGTTCGCTAGTGAATCCAGAAAGATCTTCAAGCTGCAAAACTACACGGACAGGTAAGAAACTATTCGTTTTGCAGCGTGAATCTTTCTGGATTCACTATGCTGTGCATAGACTTTGTAGCGGTTTGTCATCTTTGTGGCGGCTGGGTGGAAGATGAGCGTTGGTCGTTGAATATATGTTGAAGCACTCTTTGCCCTACTTGTGCTTCCTTGTTCATTTGTATATCCACGCAGTAGTGCTTAGTGAACGAATGCACTGAAGTCCATGTTGCCGCCAGGCATATCTCTTGAATGGGTGTGTTTGCCAGAAAAGCAATCGTTGCTCCCTTCTTTCTTGTGGAGTGGGCCCGTGCCCCCTCAGTTAGCTCTTGCCCGGCCTGTGTGTGGCAGAATTGTATCGTTAGTGCGATCCATCGCGCGATGGTGCTTTTTGTTACTGGTCTACCCAGGAAGCTGGTTGCGAAGGACACAAAAAACTGCTTGGTTTTCCTGTGCTCCTTTGTTCTCTCGATGTAGTGCATCACCGCTCTTCTAGCGTCTAGAGTGTGTAGTGCCCTCTCTGTGCTTGTGACTGGGTTTTGAAAGAAACTAGGTATTTGAATAGTTTGGTTCATATGGAATGCTGACACGACCTTAGGCATGAAGTGTGGGTCAGTCCTCATTACGACTCTGTCCTTGTGTATTTGGATGTAGGGCTCTTGCAGCGTTAACGCTTGCAGTTCGCTCACTCTGTGCAGCGAGGTTATTGCTACCAGAAAGGCTGTTTTCATTGTCAGCATTTGTGTAGTGAGGCCTTGTGGATGGACTCAAAGGGCACCTTCATAAGTTCCGTCAGGACTATGTTGAGGTTCCATGCCGGCGGCGGAATCCTCTTTGGTGGCGCTATCTTTTTTGCCCCTTCCAGGAATCTCTTTACTACTCGTGACGTAAATAAACTTTCTCCCATCTCACCTCGTGTGTAGGCCACAATCGCCACTAGGTGGACTCTTAGCGAAGACGAACTTAGCTTGGCTTTTAGTAGATGCGTGAGGTATCTAAGCACCGTTGATTCCCTTGTCAACTTATTTTGTAGTTTAGTTTTCCTGCACCACAGTGTGAACCTCTTCCATTTTTCCCCATAGCATTTCCGTGTTGTCGGTCTCCTTGCCTCCCGGAGCACTCGCATAGTGCTTTGGGGCAGCTTAAGGTGTGCGAACTCTATGTCTTCAGGAGCTATGCGGCTAGGCAGAGGCTCTCTGGCTCTGGGTGTAGAACTTCTCCGTTCTGCATGGAGATTAAGTCTTTTCTTCTTGTGAACTTTTGTGGTGGCCCCTGTGCCATTTCCACTATTTGCGAGTACCAGGTCTGTCTTGCCCACTGTGGTGCCACTAGGATCAGCGTCATGTTGCTGGTCCTGCACTTGTTGAGTACCCTGTGTATCAGTGATATCGGTGGAAAAGCGTAGGCAAATGTTCTTGACCAACTTATCCATAGGGCATTCCCCTTGGATAGTTTTCCTGGATGTCTGGATGCGAAATTTTGGCATTTTGCATTCAGGTGTGTTGGAAACCGGTCTATTGTCGGTGTGCCCCACCTCTTGAATAGTTTTTGCGTTTCCTGCCCATTGAGTTCCCACTCGTGGGATGCTGAAGTCTGCTTCTACATTGTCCTTCCCCGGTAGGTGTATGGCCAGCAGGTCTATTTTGAGCGTGATGGCCCACCTCCAAATTCCTGTGCCAGGTTGGACAGGGGGGACGATTGTGTCCCTCCCTGCTTGTTTATGTAGAACATAGTTGTAGTATTGTCCGTTTGTATCAACACCCTTTGGTTGTACAGTTTTTTCTTGAAGGCCTCAGTGCTAGCAGTACGGTCTTTAACTCCAGATAGTTGATGTGTCTGACCTCATCTGCTGGAGTCCACAGACCCCTCACTCTGAGCTTGTTCATATGTGCTCCCCATCCTATCTGGGATGCGTCTGTGGTGATGGTCACTGTTGGGCTTGGTGGTGTTAAGGGCTTCCCTATTGTTATGTTCTCCCTGTTCCACCATGCTAACTCTTCTTGCACTGCGTGCGTTACAACCACTAGATCCTCCCAACTTCCGTTTGCTTGTGACCATTGTTGTTGCATCCATTCCTGGAATGGTCTCATGTGTAGGCGTACATTGGGAACTAGGTGAATGCATGACGCCATCACCCCCATGATCGTGCTCGCTGTTCTCACTGTCAGAGCTCGCCCCTTCTGGTAGAGGCGCGTCTCCTTCAGCAGGGCTAGTGTCCTCTTCTCGCTGGGCATCACCGTTTTCTTTACGGTGTTGATCTGCGCCCCCAGGAAGATCTTCACTTGTTCTGGTTTCATTGATGATTTCCCCCAGTGTATTGAGAACCCCAGCTTTGTCAGTGTCCTTGTGACACGCTGTGCGTGTTCCTCGCATTTTTCGCGTGAACTTGCCTTTATTAGCCAGTCGTCGAGGTAAGGATACACGTGAATTCCTTCCCTCCGCAGGTACGCTGCTACTGCTGCAAGGCATTTGGTGAAAACCCTTGGTGCGGACTTTAGACCGAATGCCAAGGTTTTGAATTGGTAGTGATCCTTGTTGATGGTGAACCTTAACAGATTTGTGTGCTGCCTGTTCATTGGGATGTGCAGGTAGGCATCTTTGAGATCCACGGTGGACATGAAGTCTCCATCTCTCATTTGTGGGAGTAATTCTTGTAGGGATGTCATTTTGAATTTTTGCGTCCTTACGTACTTGTTTAGGAATCGTAGATCCAGGATGGGTCTTAGTGTTTCGTCCACCTTTGGTACCAGAAAGTAGTTGGAGTACACTCCCTTGTTCCTTTCTTTGAAAGGTACTGGTTCTATGGCCTCCTTTTGGAGTAGCTGTAGTGCTTCCTCTACGAGTTGTGCTAGCTCTTGTCCAGAGTGTTCCCTTCTCTTTGGTTTTTTGTTTGGAGGTCTCCTTTCCAACTCTATGCAGTATCCGTACTGTATGATGTTGAGTACCCTTTTGTCTGTTGTTATTTTTCTCCATTCTTGGAGGAAAAATCTGAGTCTGCCGCCCATCGGTGTTGCATGCTCATAGGCGTTTGATTCGTGTAACCCTCTTTTGTTGGTTCCTTTGTGCTCTACCCTTGGAGGGATGTTGTGGGTGAGCACTCTCCTCCGTGCAAAGTCACTTTGAGGCGGGTTGGTCTCCCCCTCTTCTTTTTTGGCCTCGTCCGTTTCCCCTACTGCAAAAGGACTGGCCCCAAGGCTGGTACTGCCAGTTCTGTTTCTGCTGCCCCTGTTGCCCGTGACCCTCGCCTTGCTGGCCTTGCTGGAATGTTTGATGTGACGTTCCAGGCTGGTTTCCTCCCCTTCCGTAAGGTCTCCGTGTCGGGGTACCTCTTCTCATCCCTCTGAATTGCAGGGCCCCCATGGACCTCGCCGTCTCATTCTCTTTTTTGAGTTGGGCGAGTTTCTCATAGACTGGTGCCCCGAACAGCTTTTCTCCGTTAAAAGGGGTGTTCAGGATGTTGTTCTGTACCTCTTGCTTGAATCCTGAAATTCTGAGCCAGGCCTGTCTCCTTTCAGTGATTCCTATTGCCATCAGCCTGCTTGATGTCTCTGCCCCGTCCAACGCTGTTTTAAGGCATGAATTCGCTATATTCTTCCCCTCTTCCACTAGATGCGAAGCTCTTTGTTGGTATTGCTCGGGGAGATGCTTGATTAGGTCCCCCATTTTGTCCCAATGTTGGTACTGGTGCCTGTTCAGTAGTGCATTGGAGTTCGCCATGCACCAGTGCATTGCCACGTTTCTCTCTATTTTCCTGCCAGTGAGGTCCATCCTTCAGCTCTCCTTGTCAGGAGGTGACCCAGAGGTTGCCGGAACATTGGCCCTCTTTCTGGCTGTAGATGCGATAATGGAGTCTGCTGTGACAGATCCCTTGATGTATGGAGGGTCCTGAGAGGAATGTTTACATTTTTTCACGGTTCTGGGTGTGATGGATCTGCATGTTGCAGGGTCCTTGAACGCCTCCTTCCCCTGGTTCATGATATTCTGAAGCAGGGGGAGGAACTGGCTCCTCGTTTGGATGGGGAGCAGTGTCTCAAGTAAAAAATCCGCTTTCGGTTTTTCCTCCTCTAGTTTCACGCCAAAAGCTGCAGCCGCGCTCTTTACGGCCATGTTGTAAATCCCAATGTCATCTGGCGGCGAAGGCCTCGAAGGATAAGTCTCCACGGGCTCTTCTGGATTTTCGGCGTCGAGGTCCTGCCATTCCAGGTCTTGTGTCGTCGACGGCGCCGAGCCGTAGTTCGATTGCTGTTCCTCCTCTTCTTCTTCTCCCTCATAGTAGAGGTCACCTTCCTCTTCTTCAGGAGTTTTCGACTGCTCTTCGGCGTCGAACTCGTCCTGGTCTTCAACCTCGATAACCGTCGGTGGTTTCGTTGGGATTGTAAATTTCTTCATTTTTTCGTCGAACTCCTCCTTCCTTTGAAGGATGCTCTCCATCTCCACCTCGAGCCTTCTCTTTTTCTTCTCCATTTCGAGGCATGTTCGGCGTCGAGCGCTGGCCTTTTCGACGGAGCTTGCGTCGACGCGACCTTGTCCTTCGTCAAACGACCAACCTCGTGGGCCATTTTCGACGAACCTTGTTTTTCGGCGGCCTTCGGCACCTGGGAGTCCTTCTCGAAGGATCCGCTGGGTCTTTCGTCCTTGGATCCACTCGCGGTCGTCGAAATTTTTGGCGCCGGTGTTCCTTTCGAGGACTTAGACTCTGTTTTTCGAGAGTCAGTCTCTGGTTTTCGGGGCCCTTTCGGGGCTTTTGTGCTTGACGTCTCTCCTACCTTGTCAGACGTCTTCTTATCGGTCTCTGCGACCGTGAAGTCATCAGGTCCCTCGGCGACGTTGTCTTCATCGTCGGTGGAGAGGTCCAGGTCGTACAGAGACAGGGCCTTACCCTTCCCTTCCATGTTGTAGTTGGCTCTCCTCTGCCTCTCTCTCACCCTGAGTGTCTTTGGTGTGAAGGCAGAGCAGGCGTTGCAGTCTTTGCTCTCGTGGTCGACTGGCAGGCAAAGGTTGCAGACCGGATGTTGGTCCTTCTGCGCGTACTTGTGGTGGCAGTTACGGCAGAATTTAAAAGGTGTTTTGTCCATTCCTGCGCTCAGTGTCGCTGAGTGCGCATTCTCCGTTGGACGTCGAAGATCTCGAGGTTCTCCTCCTTCGTCGTCCCGGCTCGATGTTCTTTCTGTCTGTAGTCTCCTTTAATTTTCCTCCGATGAAACTCGTGCTCTTCTTCTTTCTTCGTTGAAAAACTCTGGAGCTTCTCGGTGACGATCCTGACCCAACGGCGGAAAAAAGAATCTGAAGATGGCGTCCCAAGGTGGGACTTCCGCAGGAAGCATGCCAACGTCACGAGAAGTACACCAAATGGTGGGACGTCAACGCCCACATGGGCTACAAAAAAAAAAAGACAAAAGAAAGACTACGATTCCGGACCCAACCACCAGACCGCGGAATAATGCACAGCATAGTGAATCCAGAAAGATTCACGCTGCAAAAATACATTTTGGGTCAACATGAGGGTGAGCATATAATATTCCTACAGCTCTGATCCTGATTATTTATAGTCTATTTCCAATTGCAAGGTACCTACTTCTGAGAAAGATTCAATGACTTTTAATCATTCTTTGTGAAAAACTTCTCTTTAAATGCAAACATTTTCATGAAGGAATTTTGATCAAAGTACATTTAGTTTAGTTTGCTAAAGGTGCAGGTTTTCACACTTTTTGTATAATTATTCTCCAGGGCAACTTACATTGTCTCTGACAAAGTGAGCCCTACTTTTGGTGAACAGGATATTTAGAGGTAACAGTGGTGGCTGCTATTTAACGTGGGTGGGAGGGACGGGAAGGATGGCGGTGGTAAATGAACAAAAAAAATTAAAAACGCTTATCCACCGGCTTATCGCTGCTCTTCAGCTCCTCCACAGCAGGAACCAGGAAGCACTCAGGCTCCAGACTCCCTAGCCAATCATAAAGCTGCAATGCAGCATTGCGATTGGTCCGAGTGCAGTGGTTTGGCGCTCAGACTGGGTGGAGAACATGCAAAGTGGGCATGGAAGTTTGGCCAACCCGAGACGGCCAACCAAACATTCATGCACACTTGGAGTGGGCAAACCATTGCTCCCACTTGCCACTGCTCTGCCTGCCCCACCCCAGGAAACGGAAAATTAAAATGATAATAATGTTGGCTATTGTCATTTAAGTCTTCTTTTAACTTATGCTCGCAGAGCAGTGGTGCGACGCTCCGCTGCCTTAGAAGAGGAGCAGCCGCTGAGAAGTAAGCCCACTAATTAAAGTAATGGTGACCAATGAAAAGAGTTAAAAAGTGGTATTACTAAGTTCTGGGAAATGTCCAGTTTCTGCGAGTGTAAGCTTAAGTGCTCTAATTAAAACATTGGAGAACAGAAATACCTTTATTTAGCAACTGCTCAATGATTACTGGGTTTTAAGGCTACTAGAGTGTGGTGAGAATTGGTCTAGAAATGCATCTGCAGGGCTGTCCTTTCCAGAAACAGGTGCACTACTCATCCAGACCTCACATGGTTGCCCAGGTACAAAAATTGCACCAGACATCAAGTATAACTAACACATTGAAGTGACTGGCCTTTTGAGTTTTGTCCCACTGTCCTTACTGCAGAGGTAAACAGATTTTTTATTAACACATCACTTGCCTGACAGCTGGTATTGGGCGCTGGGAAACAAGGCTATATAGTGGGAATGTGGGTGTTCCATGCCCCACACTTCACAAAATTCTGCAGTTAAATACTATAATGATATTCAAAGACAAAACCAAGTTTAGGTAAAAAGAGGAGACCTTAAATCAACCATATGGAAAAATAATTATCATAATCTGGTCCAAAAATCAAGCTTTACACATCTTTAAAAATGATACCTAAAGGAAATAAGTATAAAAAATAAGGGTGTAAAGTAGATGCATAGAGAACAAACTTGTTTGGTATACTTTATCAAAACACAACACAGTTTTACCTGGTGAGCAATGCCCAAGCCACACACTTCATATGCACAAGCATGTGCATGTGACATTAGTCCCTGTAGTATCATTGAATCTTTTGGGCACTGAACAGTGACGGCTCACATTCAGCCAAATGCATCCTTACGAACAGGTAAGACTGGAAAATCAAAGGGTTTGAGGAGGTGTTTAGTGATGGGGATCTATGTATGCAGAAAATCTTCCCTTAACCTACCCTCAACAGCATAATGATCTTAGTTCTTAAAGGGCTGAAGGGTGGTATTCCTTGGTGTTTAAATAGCAGTAGGATTTTAACTGCTCCAGTCCAAATTCTTACTGGAATTTTGCAAATTATTTGATTTGGTTTAAAGAGCTTACTGCTCGCGTCCATCATAAAGCTATGCAGAGCAGCTGGCTTCAGATCCACAGTGGGGTCTCTTCTTTCCTTATTCATCCAGTCTATTTGTTGTATAAAACCTCACCTTCTACCCAATACTACCTTGGTTGCATGGGGTTAAGTGGGAGAAGGGGCGCTCCACCAAACAATTAGCAAAGTGGTGAATTGTCAACCAATTGCCATAACTCCGTTCTCAATGCTGGATGTGATTCGGAGCCACAGAGCCCTTATTTATTGCTCTTAGATGGGACGCACTGTAATTTGAGGTAAAGTCTGCCATGAGTAATCCCCTCCCCCCCCCCCCCCAATCATTGGTAGATTTATAGAATTTGTCCAGTGCTACTCTTAGGGTTCTATTTTTCCAAAGAAATGACCTTGTCAGGGAAGTAATGTTCTTCAATAGGGATTGGGAGTTTGGCAAGAGAGTTCCATAGGATATGTTATATTCTAGGCTTTGCAATCATTTAGATTACCCCTCAGCCATCAATGGCAGTGGAGACCAACGTTGGATGTCTCACAAAGGGCATGTTTTTTAACTGGCGGCAAGACATCTTACCTGCCAGAGTATTTAAAGATCCTATTTAAAGTACCAGGAGCATTTGCAAGCTATTATGAAGTCTTCTCTAATGACCAGTATTAATCCCTGGGAGAGAAAAAAGCACATATTATTCTACGCTTAAAGAAGCCATATTTTGATCATGAGAGTCTGGAAAATGATAGGCCAACATCACAGCTGCCTTAAATGTAGAACTTTATGGAAGGTGCAGTTTACGACTAACTCACAGATTATGTAGAATGCAATAACCTTCTCCACCCCAAGCAGCTGGGTTTCGAAAAGGGTCCAGGACAGATATTGTACTGCTGTGCTTAACAAACTTAGAACCTGTGGAGACCATGATACTCCTGTTCCGCTGATCCTTCTGGACCAGTTTGCGGCATTTGACACCGTCATCTACTCTTAAGTCGACTAGAATATTTTGGTATTCCAGATACTGCTCTTACTTGGTCCTTGAAACATTTTATTGAAGAAGCAGGGCTAAATTTCTATTACTACTTTTGTCTTCCCTACAAAGATTCAACAAAGCAATGTCCTTCAGGGATCTATATGTTTACCTTTATTGTTTAATGTATGTATGAACTCCGTGGCTCAACTAATTCAGTCTTTTGGATTTTCATTTCTCATGTATGTAGAGGACAAAATAATCCGTTAAAAAAAATAGGGAGATCTCCGTCGATGTGCTACCATGCTAGCTGTTTACAGACAGTTAATGAGTAGATGTGCTATCAGTTGAAACGGAATGGAGGGAAAACTGAAATCTTACTGCCGTTTAGAACATCAGCATTTTGTGAATTCCCCTTTCTGGCCACCTTGTCTAGGCAAGATGCCAGTACCAGTAAAATGTTTGAAGAATGTGGGCATACATTTGGATGATGGCCTCACTATAACCAAACAGACAAATACAGTTCAGTTCATGCCATTTACAGCTGTGCACTTTGAAGCACATTGTCTAACTTTTTTCTTTCAAGCACAATATTCAGATTCCCAATGCCTTTTTGCTGCAAGTCTCGACTACTGAAATCCGTGACCTAACTGGAAAAATTATGAAAAAAAACTTTAGTTAGTCCACAAATCTTTTGCTATAATAATTTTGAAACTCAAGAAATCAGATTTAATATCTACTGCCCTTACCTCTCTTTACTGTTTACCAATGAGACAATGTGTTCTTTTAAAATCACTTTGCCTTGTTCACAAGGCTCTTTTTGACTCTTAAGATTCCCCTCTAACCGAGTGTTTCAATAGCATAGCCCCATATAGCAGCCCCACTCGCAAATGTAGCAAAAGTTAACTGTGCAACCACTGTTGATAGAGCATACTCTATAGCAGCTGAAAAGCATTGGAATGCACCTCCAGTTGACTTAAGGATCACTGCATCTCTCTTTAAATTCAGCAGAAGAGCTAAGCCTGGTTAATCTCTTCTTTCTTTGCCAGCCTGAGATTATTTGGCACTACAATACCACTCCATATATGTTGCAGTTAAATATCATAAATAAAAACATCCGGAGAACGCCCAATGACTTGGCTCAAGATAGGTGTTCTGCAAAGAGCCGTGTTCTGGAAAGAGCGTTGTTCTGTGTAGATCATAATCATGTGTGTAACTGTCTTGGGAGGCCCCTCTATAGCTGAGCAGTTTACTGGAATCTAATGGTATGGTGTTGCAAAGTCATCCTGTGCCCTGGGCACCTCTGAACTTTTTGCTGACTGGTACTGGTGGTAATTGACACTGAATGACCCTGGGCTCTGCCTAACCAGGCCCAGGGTCAGTGCTATGCTGAAAGAGACACTTGGAATACAGTGAAAGCCCATACATACACTAGGGTACACTATGGGTTAGGGTACCCCTATGATTGGCATGACTTCCCCTATAAAGTCCTAGTACGTAATAGAGCAGGTGGTTTAAAACTATCCTTAAGTTCCTAGTATACAATAGGCCATGGCAGTTTAGAGGCAGCAGCCCTTTCTGTACTTGCATGTGTGCACTGCTAAAGCCTGAGGTCAATTTAAAAGCAGCCCTGTGTTGCAGACCTGCTTTCAAAATGCAAATTGTGCCCAAATTCGACTTTGGTGTTTAGGGCACCTAATAACTGATAAACTACAATGCCTTGGCATATTATGTCCCCCTCAGGGCCTCCCCTGGGTATGCCAGGGGTGGGCAGTCTGGTATTTATAAGGAGGACCCTTATTAAATGAGTTTTAGATGCATGGGTTAAGTGAAATTGATAATGTCACTCCCAGCATTATGGTAAAGTGTTTCCCAAAACCACCTTTTGTTCTAGGAGCACTGTGGGGAGAGGCTCTGCAGTATTTTTACATATACAGAACCCCTGAATTCTCCCGTAGGTGTTCCAATGATGGGAGTCCTGGAGAAATTGCCCAGTTCATTTTCCCCATTGCAAATCTCCACCCACATAGGTTAACATGGCGAGACGCTATTAACTAATAATTGTTATTAGGAGAATCATAAAAAAAAATTCAAGGATTTCCTAGAATGGTATTGATAAATCCAATAATATGCTTTAGTTGAATTTCTCATAGTGTACAGACATGAAGTTATAAGACTTTCTAGTCTGTAAGCCAAAATTCAGCCTTCCAGTGGTCTGTCCTGAATGGTCAGAATTAAGTGGATTAGCCGGGCCTTCTTTGATGAGATGATAAATAGCCCCTGGGGTTAGAAAGCTCTTCTGGAGGGCAGGGTTTTGCTACATAGGAATGGTAGAGCAGGGGGAGGGGCTGTAAACAAGATTCTTAAATGGAAGTAGGAGACAGGCAGAAGACTGCAGTTTCATTTACACCTCTACTCTTTGAACTCAGCCAGATGGTGGGATTAAGGAAGGAATGAGCAGATGCAAAGGTAGAGTCTATGTAGATTAACCATCCTGGACGATTGTTTATGCAGCTCCTCTCTCTCTGCTGGAAAATCAGCTATGGTGAATTTTGGAAAAATGGTGCTCTCTGGGACCAAATAGTGCCACACTTTGAAGGATGTGGTCATATCCCGAGGTGCTGCATATGAGAGGGGCAGTCTCTCTCAGATCTGCTGCTTGAAACTTAAGGAAGAAGAAGGGTCCATGCTGGAAGTTTGATTTGCCCCAACCAGGCCCTGCACTCTGACTGGCTGTGTCTGCTGCACAATCCAACACCACAGCCCTGTGGATCAAACCTGCTTCAAAAGTACCTGCAAGCTTCAAGTTAACAGAGCTCACAAGGAACATCACCACCAAGAATCCTAAGCCAGGAGTATTACCAATGGATTTGTAAGGGTTTTGTCCAAGTGGATTGTGGGAATTGAAGTCCCAAACTTTCAAGGACCATCTTCGAGCTTCCAGACCCTTGGAGGGAGTTTTGGACACTTTGGGACCCTCAAAGGAACGTCAGGAAGAAGTTCCAGAAGTTTGGAGCAACTTAGGAAAAAAGCTCTATATGTGGACCCACTCAACCTGGCCAGCCAAGCCAGCGACCCTCAACTGCGACCTGGCCTGCTGTCCAGGTTTGTCCCGCTGAAAAGCTCTGGAGGTGCGACATCCAAAGCTTGACCAGGAGTAAGCTGAAACCCAAGCCGGCGAACCCTCACCGAATCCGGCCTGGTGAAGAGAAGTGAGGGATCCTAGAAGAAAAAGCTCCGTAAAAGATTCTAAGTCCGAACTTAGAAAAGGTGACTGGGACCAACCCCGAGCGCCAAGCCGCCATCCTTCAGCCGTGAGCCAGCATGGATCATCCCGCTGGAAAGATCCGGAGGTCGGACTTCCACAAGTTTGACCGAGAGCTCGTCGCAAAGCAAGCCGGCGAACCCTCACTGAATCCGGACTGGCTGAGAGCTTCGAGGGACCCCGGGAAGAAAAGCTTCAGAAAAGTTTCTAAGTCCAAAGGTACGCATTTTGACCGAAACCTACCACGAAGGTTAGCCGTGTAGGTCTCCATCGCGGTCGGCCTGAAACTTTGACCCGGTCTAGCGTGGTCAGATATCCCTAAAGGCGCTAAAGGGTTTCTATGTGCTATATAGTGCAAAACCTTTCAAAATTCATATCTCCGGTGCTCTACATTGGATTTTTTTCATTTTAAAGATAAATATATTTCCTATTTTTATAAAGTGGAGTTGGAGTTTTATTTTGTGTTGTGTTTTGATTTTTGCTTTTTTTAAACTTGATTTGTATTTTTAAATGCTTTACATACCCGTCTTTGAAGTTAAGCCTGCCTTTACGCAGCCAAGCTGCCAAGGGTTGAGCAAGGGAATAATTTTTCTATGACTTATACTGAGCCCTATATTGTGTTAGTGGTCTTATTGCCAGTGGTAAATGCATATTTACCCCTACTACAAATCCACTTACAACATATGACCAGATATGAACTTTTGGCTGCGAGTTTGAGTCCCACAAATAAGAAAAATGTCTCTATTGTCTGGCCCACCTACCATCACAATATATTACTGTTGGAAATCACTGAGGTGGCATGAACAATCTTACCATTTGCGTCGGCCTCTCCCTCTTCTTTTTGGGAAGTTGGATCTTTAAGCCATAGGTTCCTGACTTTGGGGCAACAGTAGAAGCCACCATTCTGGTCGACAAGGGCAATTTTATGTCTTCTCAACATCCATTGTTCATTTGGGTGTGTCATGGAACTCAGATAATGTAGGATTCTACTTTTTTCAGTGTCTCTATTCATGTTCATGAATGTCTGCATTTTATGGAACCCGGGGTAAGTGTTATCACTGGTTTCTAGAGCCAATAGGGACTAACTCAATCACCATTCCTGTGGTAGCACTATTGTATGCACCCTCTTCACTTTTCTCTGTGATTAATATAGTAAATCTTGGGTCAACTTGATCACCAACCCAAAACTGTCAGTCCACCGACCTTCATTGCCAGTGCCAGGGATTTCACATTGGCGGATAGTTAACTGCTTTCACCCACCAATTATGTGCAATACTTCAGATGACCGAAGAGTCAAAGAGAAAAGACACTAGGAAGGGGCCAACGTGGTCCCAATCCTTGGGAATCTACTACTAGGTGCTATGTCAGTCAACCCCATGGGTGCCACCACAAACTACTGTCTCCCACGATTTTAATGGGGCTCAGGGCTCACCATGCAGCCTCGGTGAAGTACCAACTTCTCCATCATGGATTACCCTGTCCATCTGGTTACGGGAACCGATCTTCAGCAGTGCCCCTTACCTCCGGTCGAAAGCTTGATAGCCAGTGCCAGCCACCCCAGCAGTGGTCTACTGAAACTCTCCACTTACTCAAAAAGCTGTAGTCTACCTTCTTCAGTGGTCCTCCGCCCTGCAACAACTTCTCACTTTAAGTGGAGAGGCTCCAACCCTCAGCTCTCCAACCTGTCAAAGCTCTGTCTAGCTTCTCTATGATGCATCCAGGATAATTCTGGGGGCTGTAGAGCTTAGTTTTTGCCTTTTTAGTGATGAATCTCCGTTCACAGCTCAAATCTTGTCAGGATGTTGAAAGATGTCTGGTTGCACTGCAGAGCTCCACAAGGGTTGGTCCCCCCATCATGGCTGTCCAAGCCACATCCCCATCCTTACCAGCTTTAAGCTGAAAACATGTTTTGCTTAACCAGCAAACATGATCATACTATTGTGCCTCCCTAAACTATTTTCCTGACCTAGACCCTACTTTTCCAACACCTCTCCTCTTCCTTCTACTTTCTTTCATTTATTAACGCTTTTTACTTTACAAACTCCTCTCCTCTGCCTCCTACTCTTTTCCGATTTATTGTAGATTTCCCAGCATCTTTCTCCTCAAACCACACTGCGGATTATTTTCATGATCTGAATTGCCATTATAGTCATCCCTCCTGGCTCTCCTCCTTTTAACCTTTCACAGGAGTATGAAATGTATATTGAAATATCTGATTGTTATATCTCTCACAGTGCTGTTTTTCCCCCATGCTTACTTACTGAATGTTCATGAGCAGCTTAACTTACTATAGCTCTACGTGATTGGGTACTGTACACTGTACCTAGACCCTGGGTGTATGCAATTTGTTGTGCATTACTTATAATGATCAATTTCTCATTTCACAAAGAAACAACCGGTGCTAGGCCTTCTACTACAAATTCTGCAACTTGATTTCTAAGACCTAGATTTCAGTGTGAGTTTTGGTTAGAGAAGACAGAGATACTCATCGTACTTGGCTCCTTGAAAAGTGAATAAATAATCCTTTCACAGTAACATCATCTGGAGCCATGCAATGTTTTCCCACGAGTATAAATATTATGCACAGGGTTTGGTCTCTTCTATGTCCGGTTGTGCTTGCATTAATGCTGTGTTTTTCACAAGGGACTATCGGGTTAGGTCAAAGGGTTAATTCCGAAAATACCGACTGTTGGATAAGCAACTAGACTGAAATTGTGTTAGGAAGATTAATATCCCAATGCATTATAGGTGTTGTCTACTTCCTATATCAATAGTGCACAATGCCATGGTTATATTTGAGCTATTTGCAACATATGGATATCGGTTGTGGCAAAAGTGGGAACAGCCTTTTTTTTTTTACTACACAAAATGTTCCAAGGGTGGTACCTATTTCTCTCTATTGCCTGACCTGGAATCAACTGTCCATGTTTTTGTCAACACATGCTCAGGGAGCCTCTTTATGTACAGCAATCCCTCCAACTGCTGATGAAACATCAGTCAATGCAGTTGCTCATATGGTACGTGTTGAGTACCTTCGAACACACAAATATGGTCTTAGTGATCTGCATTGCTCTTTAGTGACCTCACAAATTCAACTCACAAGAATTACAATGGGTCAAAATGAACTATGTGGGCTGTGTTTTTGGCACAAGCAGAACTAAATCACACTTCAAACAGCTCCTAGCCAAACTATGAGATCAGAATCATTGTCCTGAATTTCAACCCTGAGAATTTAAAATCCAAACTTGAACAATAGGATGTTGCCCCAAAGTTCGGAAATGTAGAGATTATAAAGGGTTGGAAAGCACAAAATAGCAATTGTTTAATTAGGCATAATGATAATTTTTCTGTTCATCTTTCATGATGACTTTTATTAGTTCAATTTAACAATGATTTTTAAATTATCATCATTAATTGCTGTAAGAATGTAGTATTGTTCACTTGTTTTAAATGTTCATCATTGCTCCCTTTGAAAGATTTTAGAACTACAACAATCACAAAGCGGTAAGGACAATTTTCAAAAGCATAGAGTACGAACACACAAAGATAAACTGGTATAGCTCTGTCTGCAGCATACCTGTTTTCTGAGACTTGTGATTGTTTTTTGCATATCCAGAACAAATTCTTTAAAGTCATTCACAACAGGTACATTTCTCTCGGGTGATGATGTTGTACTTGCATTATTTGCATTATGGCTTGCTGATCTGAAAAGAAACAGGAGATATTATGTATCAATTAAATAGTGGGAAGATGAGATTGCCATTCAATTCTAGATGTTAGAAAGTAAAGAACAGCATAGTTGTGAAAGGTTATGCACTAGATAAGGGCAGACCGATTAGGTGACCAATGTGTTAAGCTCAATATAAAATATGTGGAACTGAAAATACCTATCCCAAAGGAGAATGCAAGTATTTATTTTTTATTAACACTACACTAGATTCCGTAAGAAAGAGAATCATAGAACCTATGAAGAGCAAAGTATCCTTATAATACTTGAGAGATTGCCATGGCAGGGGCCATGTTTTGTGATCCCTCAGGCAGGTCTGGTTCGATGAAGATTGCAGTGATGCTTCATGGTGTGGATATGAAAAATAACTTCAATGTAGAATACATCACTCAAATATGTTTGAGGAGCTCCACTGCATGTGGCAAGTATGGTGCTTCAACAGTAAAAAAGCAGAAAACTGATTTGCCAACTGCAGTATAGACATCCAGGTCAACAGTGACTTATGCTTTCTTTTTAGGATTTAGGAGAGAGAATATTATACTTGGATTCAGGGTAGCAGGCTTTCCTTCGCTACTAATAGTCTACCTAGACTACAGTGCTCATAGTATGACCACAACTGCCTTAGAAATTAGGGAAGGAATAAGGGGACCAATTTGCTTGCAAAAAATAATTGATACCTTGAAGAATGCCTGACATCCGTTATATACTTGGATAACATGCTTGCCACTCATTTTATCCTTCTACCTCAGTGAAGGCACTGAAGACCAGGATGTTCCCAAAATAGAGTCATTTATAAAAAACACTAGCATCCAACTCAGACTTCATTTATTATAAAATCCAACTCATTAGAATATGTTTATTAAGTAACTGTTACAGTTTTTAAAACAGAAGCTCTACAATTAGGATTTTCTCAGTCTAGAACAGGGGCTGTAAGATTCAAACAGACCAGGCTCATACACAATTTGCAGAGAACTTCATGAATTCAGGAGACCAATATGACTACCTGATGTAACCCTTGTTTGTCTATGTTGTTTTTACCCATATTAAGTATTTAAGCCAGACATTTGGGGCTTGTCCTGAAATCCATGCCTATGAACTCTACTACATATATGGTAGACTTCAGTTTGGAATTATAAATTCCAAATGTACCCGTCAGTAAACTCTCACTGCAGGGGAAGCAATGCAGACATTCAGTCATACCTATATTATATTCCTGCCCATGACCAAGTCTACTTGAATTTGTTTTGTAGTAATGAAAACCTCAAAGATAAGTGCTGTTGAAAACTGTTAGATTAAAGGAATACATCAAATCAGATAGGAAGGAGAAAGAAGCTGAGGTTCATTCAGCTTCCAATTGTCAATAGACATTAATCAGAGGGGGGGGAAAATGAACCACAACAGTCTATATGCCAAAGTCTCAGGGAAAATTGTTTCCGAGACCCTCAACCACACGTTCACAGTTGGCGGCGTATATAATCTTCCACTAGTGTGGTTTGGAGGACAGGGTTATCATTGGGTCTATCACTCGAGTGTCCTACTCTCCAAGTGAATTAACATCCTCCACCAGAAGGGAGACTGTCTAGATGTTGACAGTGGTGTGCTATTAAAATTACCTCCTATCTGGTGAGAAGAATGTTTTGTAAAAAGCAAATCAGGATAGGGGTAAGGCTAAAAGCAGGTTGGTGTTTTGTGGAAAAACTACTGGTCCTCAACACCTAGTGGTCAGATTGACATGTTGTGGCCGAGATCTGCCCAAATGGGTTTGTTCAGGACCGTGTGTATGGAAGATCTAATGTTTAGGGTACTTCACATGTAAGTATATTAACTCGCCAGTGCTCGTCAATGAGCACACTCTGCTTAAGACATGTTGCTGTCATAGGCAAAGTCTTTCATCCATAACTAGAAGAAGTGTTAGATCATGTACAGCTGTTTCCCAACACAGCCAGTGAGAAACTGATAGAAATCAAGCTACAGGTATTCCTAGTGATGTAACTTGTAAATGCTCTATGAAATGTGTGAACATTATAATGTCAAGTAAACCATTAACCCCTGGTAGCACAAAATGTTATCATAACCCCTCTCTAAAGAAATGTATGGGTTCAGGCTAATTGCATTATAATACTAGATTAAAAAGTTTAGAACATTTTTAACAAAAAACATTGTGCACCTGAGCTGGTCTAGTGGTAGATGTAGAAAAATTATTAAAGTGCACGGCTTACAGGTTATGCAAGGGTATAGACAAGGTAATTACCTTTAGAGGGAATGGAAGTCACCCCATGGGATGGAAGATTAGTTGGGATGGTATGCTTTAGTCTAAGGGTAAAGTGAAGAGGGCAACAAAAGATAGCATTAAGGATCCTGGCGATCCAAGGAGAAAGGAAAGGCTCATTGAGGCACTCAGTAACTAATAGTCTCCAGTTTTGCTTAACTCGCATATAACCATCCTTATACTGCTGCGTCTCACTCTCATCCCAAATGTTACTGGTAGTTGGTGGTGAGCGTGTTTATATACTGAGCTGAACTGAACTGCCTTAATCATGAAGTAATTGTGGTCTCGATACACATGTGACATTCTGTGGAAGCGGAATCTGTATCAGGTGGAAACAGTGTGTTATTCTTGTAATTAGGCTCAGTGCGCAATCTTCTCCACGTGTGTGACTGCCGCAAATGACCAAAAACAATGTAGATCATTTCGAGGTCACGCATCACTTGAAGGAAGTAGGACAGATAGTTGAAGAACTTCATGGCTGGCTTTTTTAAGAGACATATAAAGAAATATCTGTGTGTAAGCGGTTTATTATGCTTCTAAAAAAGGGCACCAGGGCAATGACCTCGGTGTATATAACTGCTGCGGTGTGGCCCATGACAATAGTTTGTATGGCATGCGTCACTATAGGGAAAAGAAAAATAGTGGATAGACTTCAATGCTGTCAGGGTAAGGATATGCATAAAATATACCTATGAATGAATAGCAGTAATCTTATATTGAACACTGATATTGTGTACTTTGTGTGTCACTTATTTTCCAATGTGGGAAGATTCCTATTAGGAACGATGTCAGAATCTGGAGTAGCTCTTGTTTTGGCGATACCGAACAAGGTGAACTCAACTTAATCCAGTAACAGAACTGGTTAGCAGCTTTTTGAGTTTTTGCATAGTAATGCACATGATAAAGATCTTGGTGGCTAGCTGTTGGGTGGTTAGTATGAAGTTTGTGGAAAAACGGTGTCCATGGTATAATCAAATGCAAAGAGATAGTTCTGGTGTTTGTGGACTTCATTTGAAAAACTGCCCTCAAGAAAAATTACGGAGTTGTGAGAAAACAGCTTGTCGAGTGGTTTTAATGCTAAAACTAATACTAGTGATTGTGGACTTTATTTGTTGAGCCGCCCTAAAGAAATAGGTGCATGAAAATTCCTAGACCAGCATAGGGCATGGAGTACTGTTGTGCACATTTTCTTACGAGGTTGCAGTCTTTATGACCTCCTACTGCCTGAATGCTAGCCAGGGGGTACAATCATTCACTACTCTAGCGAAAGTCCTTAGGCGATACACCCATCATTGCTCTTTTTGGAAAAGAATGCGTCCAGCATTACTGTTTGTTTCATCCAATGTTTCTAGGGTCACCAGTTATAGTTCATTGGCTGTATGTTATGAAGCGAGAAAATTATTGCTAATTCGTGTGGTGACTTTTTTGCATCCAATATTGCTGCTGTGTTCTCCAATCTGTGGTTTGACTTTATTGTAGGTAATGCCAATGTACCTTAGTTTGCAGAGGCAGGTGATCAAATAGATTGCATCTGTGGTATTGCAATGTGTGTGACGTCTTAAAGTCCACTTGAGGTTCTGACTGAGTACCAAGATGTTTGTGGCCTTGGTCAAATGACAGCCCGCACATGACCCACAAGGGTAATCTCCCACTACTGGTTGAAGGCCCCATGTGTTGAGGAAAGTGTTTTTTTTCACTCGTGGAACTGGCATTCGTGTATGGATCAATAGATCACAGACATTTTTGCTCCTCTTCTGAAGAAATCTGGGCTTGGGCCATCTCAGGGTACCTGATTTTTTATGGCCTTCTTAATTAAGTTGAAGTCCGTGCAGTACAGGCAACACACATGAGGATTTTGTCATCCATGGTCGCCTTCGCTTGTTCCAGGATGTTTTCTCGATTCTGCTTCCTGGCTCTCTTTGACATTTGTTGATGTGGGTTGGGTAGTCTCTCTCTTTCAGTTTCTCTGTCAGGTCCACTACACTATGTCGCTACAATTGCAGTGAATTCGCAGGAAGTGGCTATAGGGGAGGTTCTCACTCAGTGGTCATGGGAGGAAGCTGTTGTATGAGAGGAGGTTATTTTTGTCAGTAGGTTTGTAGTATTGTCATCAGTTCAAGGTTTGGACCTTCAGCGAAAATGGTAACATCCGGGAAATCCAATGTGTTCTCATGTATTGTGCATGTAAATTTGAGAAATTCATCCCGGGTATTAAGACATCCAAGAAATTCTGGTATGGTGTCGGCCAACCCCTGCCAAATCATAAGGATGTCATCTATGTATATTTTCCAGATAGTACTCTTGGTTTTGTAAAGGTCGGATCTATTTAGGAAGTATTTGTCTTCAAAAGAACTGGCAAAGTCGTGCACAACTCTGGGTGAAGGTACTCCCCGTTGATGTTTCATGAGTCTGGAGGTATAGAGTGCCTTCAAACTCAAAAAAGTTCCCTGTCAGTGCTAATTGGCAACATTCCAAAATTATGGGTCTGAGTGTGTTGAATTACCAGTCCTCTTTGAAAAGAATGTCTTCGATAGTTTGGCATCTTGCGGAGGGCTTGTATACAGACTCTCAATACTTAAACCTACAAGAGGGTTGGTACTGTGGTCGTATGTTTGATCTTTAAGATGCTTCAAAAGATCCCCGATATTCTTCAGGAATGTGGGAGTCTTCTGGACTATTGGTCAAAGGAAACAGTCCACAAATTAGGACAGTGGTTCTTAAAATAGAACATATGCCAGGCACAATGGGGTGGCGATCTGTTCTTGCGCATTTCATGCAGACAGTAAAAATACGGAGTTTTAGGTGTCTTTGTCAGTAGGAATTCTTCCTCATTCTTGGAAATCTAATAGTTGGTCTCCGTCTCTTCAACCAGGTTGTTAATTGTTCTGCGCAATCTAGATGTGGCATCTTCTATCAGGAGTCTTTGGTATCTGTTGTTGGACAGATAAGTTGGTACATTGTATTCGATAATCAGTTTTCTTCAATAAAATAATCCCTCCACCTTTATTGGCCAGTTTGATGACCTGGTAATAGTTGTGTTTCAGTTCTTCAAGCCCTTGTTGCTCTTTTTTGGTTACGTTGTGAAATGGTTTGTTGTATGTCTCGCTGATGGTTTTCAACTTCTTTGAATATGGCCTGTTCAAATGTGAGGATCTCAACAGGTATAGAGTTCGGTGGAAACATTTTTGACTACTTCTTTAGGTTTGTGTAACCTTCTCTGTGGGAAGTATCCTTGTCTCTAAAAAATGCTTTCCGTTTGATTTTGCGGCAAAACTCAGCTATTTAACAGTGGAATTTACATTGTTTGAGAGTTGGTGAAGGTACACATCATAGCTCTTTGTCAAGGACCACTTGTTCATCTGTAATTGTAATATCAGTCAGTTTGAACATTAGCGATTGTTTGTGATGGTTCCAAGCTTTTCCTGATCTTTGGTCATTCTCCTTGTTTGAATCCTCGGACGGCATCTCACTTTTTTTTTTCTTCCAGCACTGTTGTTTTTGGCCACACCATAAACAAGCATTGGCATAGCAAATAGGTCTCGTCTTTGGGAACTTATAAGTGTTTAGTTAGTGGCGAATAAGTGCTTTGGGATGGGTGAAGCTTGCAGGTGAAAGGGGGAGAACAGTGTGCAAATTGAGAGCTTAACAGGAAAAGGGAGGGGATGAGCTATGGCTTAAGGGCTACAGCTGCCGCTTGTGGAACCGGGTTGGAGTCCCGACATTGGTTTAACACCCTGTGATCCTGGGCAAATCACTTAATCTCCCCGCGCCTAAAGCAATGTTAACGTGCCCTTGTATAAACCTAACAGAGAGGGGGCCGTGGCCCGTGTCGAGGAATACTGGTGCGCAGTGGAGTGAGGAACTGAAGCCTGATTGATGGGCCATGAGTGAAGGGCCTCCTAATCCCCTTACACCGAGCCAACTTCACTCGCCTCCATACCCTGGATCCGATGGCGCGGACTCCAGCCACAAGACGGACACTTCCTGCCTCTGGGCCAAACCTGGCAGGATCTCTTGTGCGTCATCTGTTCCTACACACCTGGGTCAAGTGGAGTGTAAACAGGTCAAGCTTGTGCGACGTCTCCAACACCTAGCACCGCTGAAGGGATGCAGTCAGCTACAGCAGAGTAATGTCGTCCTCTTTAACTGTGGAATGTGAGGCACTTGCAAGGGGTGCGTCACAGAGAACAATTCCAGCAGGAAACAACTCACGATAGAAAAGAAAGCTGTTTGCTGCTAATTAACACATACACAAACACACTTGGATGGTAATAAACCGAAGCACTACATTTAGGTCTAAACAAGAAATATTTGAATATTTCCTGCCACGTAACTCTGTGCAACCAGCACTGCACAACTCACTTTCATTAACAAGGTAATGTATTCCAGGACCTATGGGTCTAGTTGTGGCCCTGGCAGTAGGTGCTGGATATAAAGTGGAATTGGGCACTTGAGCATAACATCAGATACAGAAGAATGATAGAAATGGTTGAGTGACTTGAAACCAAGGGCATAAACATATCACCGGATTAAAATAATGGGCGACCCTCTCTGTCATAAGAACTCATGGTGGTAAGGTGCTGCCCCAAATGTATAGATGAAATGTCGAGAAAACCGAAACACATTAATAATTCAGTTAAAGCAGCAGGGAGAGGGGATAGAGGAGGGAGCCTGGGCCTGTTTCACTTGCGGGAGCGAACGAGTTAATTACAAACATATGGTTTGAAAGCTCGCTCCCACAAGGGAATCGCCAAACGTGCACGCGTTGCCATTCAAAGCGATGCAACTCGCGCACGTTTTTGCCCGTAAAGCTGTGCCAATTACTAAAGGTCTTTTTCTTATGCATCACATGCGCGCTGCGTAGCCGAGACCTAAAAAGGGGGCCATAATAAAGGGGGAAAGTTAGGTTAGGGGCCCGACATGAAGAGTGTCTAGAAGGGTTGGGGGAAAGGTGCTGCATATTCCTCGAAGAAAGATCTTCTCCAACCTCGTTGCCAGAGGGGTCTCTTCCAATGCCCCTGCCTCAGTGTCCACTACGACTATCTTCTCTACTACGCCAATTCGTTGTGTCTGTAGAGCTTCCACCTGATAAATCATAGTCACTCTTGTCTGTGAGATGGTTTGCAGCAGGAACATATTCGTATTTGGTGTATGGGTACACCTTTTCTCGCGAAAAAAGTTTCAGACTTGTACTGAATTCCATGCCTATTAACTCTATTACATGTCTGGTAGACTTCAGTTTGGAATTATCAGCTCCAGTGGTAACGGTCAGGAAACGTTTAATGCAGACGAAGCAATGCAGATGTTCGGTCATAACTAGATTATATTTCTGCCCAAAATCAAGTCTACAGGAATTTATCTTGTAGTAATGCAAACCTCACAGTAAGTGCTGTTGAAAACTGTTAGATTAAAAGAATGGTCAGACATACAAGTGCCAAGGCTTGCATTAACAGTTTGGCTATCCATGAGAAGTAAAATACTCCATGATCACTGAGGTAAGTAGCGCAGAGTCATCAGGTGCTGGGTTTTGAATGAAGACCTGCTGCTTACTACCTTCAAATCCCACATAAATGATGATAGGCTAAGCAGTAGCAATTTGAACAAAAATGTATTTCCATATAGGTGAAGCAGAGAAATATTTACAAGGGCCTCTGACAGAAATATATCCAGGTGCATAATAAAAACTTGATATGTCATGAAAGTCCAAAACTGTACTGCCTGGATGACCAACACACTTTTTTAAAGACCAAACTTCTTTATGCACTTTCAATGCTATGCCCCCATCTAATCTGTCAGACTACCTCGTTAAGAACATAATTTATTAAGGATGGCATAAAAAATTCACATCATTTTATTGATTAAATGCTGCCTTACCACTGACCTAAAGAATCATTTGTATGGCGAAATTTGTGCAAAGAGATCAAGAGAACTTTCAAGCTCTGATATAACCTATCCTATGTTATTGGAAACTAACATACAATGATTCACATGCTTATAGAGATAGGTAGAAAATGAGGTCGGTGATTTATTTATTTATTTTAAACAAGTGAGATGTTGCCAAAGTGATCTCTAAATACCTCTTTAACGAACTAGTAATTGCTGATTCAGGTGATTGCAATGTGACACATGATGATTATGATACACATTATAGTTAACATTAAATTAGTTATTTATGTAACAAATACAACAATGATCTACATATACAAGCATTGTCTTATGGTCAAAATTCTTACCCAAATATTTGTGTTGTCGTTTTCGTTTTGGATGGGTTTTCATCCTCAAAACTGTAATCAAGGGAGCGCTTTCCTCTAAAATGATGCGAGAGGGCATTAAACTGCCCTCTCGTCCTACAGTCTGAAATTAAGAAGACATATGGATTAAAGTACAACACATATCAGCAGGGGGGAAAACAACTATTTCCTAAATGACAAGGTCATATATTAAAGAGCATTCCAAATAGTGTGTTCTCCACGCTTGCTTTCTCTAGCTTCATTCCACGTATGATCTTACTGCTTTTAAAATACATCACTATTTACTATAAAATAAATCGATAAAATTTGAAATTGTATAATATGGTAAAAATTTCAATCACTCAATAAAATTTTATTTGAGATAAAGAACATAAAAGATGAGACAAACAGTATTAAAACAGATAAGAAATACAATTAAATTGTCCCGGCTAAAAAAATAACAATATGTAATCCAATGCACTGTTTATCACGTCAGATAATAATCCTCAAATATTAATGTATTAAAATGGTAAAGGCTTCAGTAATGAGTTATTAATTTTTCTGTTTTAGTAAGGTGCTAGGCCCCATAAATGCCACACTGATGCCAAATTAAAAAAAGTAGGGAGGTAGGGCATGGAGAGCAACTGTGATTGTTTAGGAATTATGCAGTGTTGAAGAGTAAGAATTTAAACAATTTTCATAATTCACCCATTCTAATTGTCTCATTACTTAAACTAATAGACTTTTCTCCTAAATCTCCTTTATTGATTTCCTCTCCTCACTTTAGCATAAAGATGAAACTGTTCTCACTCATATCTTGCCTTTGTACTATTTGGAATATCCTGAATATGGCCTACTCCTGATATGGGGGCAATCTTTCAAAAACTGTGCTTTAATACCTCTATTTCTACAGGTGTTTATGCAATCTAAAGATCTACCCATAGACTTTATCCAGAATGATATTCCAGTCTAAAGGCTGGAGCATGCTAAAGGATACACCTGACCGATATTTTCAAGGGCCTCATTTTGGTTTTCATGGTTCATTTGTCGGTCTAATGAAACCTATTCACCTGCTGTAAAGTTCACAGCCAAGATTTCTGTTCTTTATAGCCTTCCCCACACCCCACAGCTTTTAGTTCTATATTGTTTACATGAAAGCCCCTGCCTTAGCCTTGAGTGGCATAGTCGATACATCTCAAATAATGCAATAAAAGTAACAATGCTTTCAGCTCTGAGACTGGGTGAGATGTGTTGTTCATGGGCCTTAGACTGTGACTGGATTATATTATCATTCAAGGTAAAAGTGGAATCTGGTTTTGTCCTAGGCTGAATGATCAGTTTTCTGGGGTTTGATGTCCCATACTGTACTCTAATTTCAAATATTAATGAAGGATTCCAGAATCTGCTCTATTTCTTACTACGATGATATTCTGGCTCACAGTGAACAAAAGCTTGGCACACTGAGTGAAATGCATGGTTAAGTGGTGGAACCCCCATCAACTGAAACATATTCAGGTAGGAAAATGGGCAAACACTTCTGACTAAGCCACATACTTTTAACAGAAGAGGTAGGTGTTGCCAATTCCTGAATTGGATTATAAGAATCGCCTGTTATCTCTTTGATTGCTCACGTCGTTAATACGTCTGTTGCACATTTTTGGCACTCTCTCACGTTTTAAACATAGAAACAATGTTTGAAAAGCTCTGTTGGTGATAGAAATAAAGCATAAGTGCTCAGCTTCCGATCAATTATTCAATAAATGAATTTTACATGACAATTATGTAATGTAGTATAATATTTTTGCTCCAATCTCTTATCTCATAGTACTAACAAAATGTCTCATTATATCAAAGGCCAATAACGCTATTGGGTCAATGGGCAAACCGGATATGTACTTTAATTAAAATATCAAAATATATGTATGTTTTCTCTAAATGCAATTACTTAGCATTTGTGCGTAATAATGGTTAGAGAAACTAAGCAGTCCAGCATGCATGCACAATATTCTAGTTCTGTGGTTCCCAAACTGTGCGCCGTGGCTCCCCAGGGAGCCGTCAAACCTAGCCAGGGGAGCCGCGCACCAAGCACTTTAATGCATTTAATGTTGAAGGGTCTGTTGGTTTCAGTTAAACTAATTAGACTTAAAGGCATGATGTTGATGATTTGTAAGTGACATGCCTAAAGCTGTAAATGTAGTGCTTAATTGATGGCATGTCGAAGGAGATGACCTCCATATTTCACTGGATCCCCACGTTCCAACACTCCCAAATTAAGCAGAAGATGCCTGAATTATTTTGTTAGACTCGTTAATAGTTTTGTTTGTTTTCCAAATGCATTTTACACCAATGTAAGTTATTAGGAAAGTACAGTTGTCCTGTCTATTAAACACAAGTATTATTAAGTATTGGCATTTGTACTTGAACCATTGGTACTTCTAGTACACATTTCTTTCAGTAAACACACATTTCCAGACAGGTCTGCTGTCTCCTTGAGTATAGGGAAGTAAAACACCACATATGGCATAATGCCAACATTTGGAAGCAAGAAAGAGTGACGTTTAAAAAAAATAATCAGAGGATTTTTTTTAACTTACATTGATTTGGATTTTAGGGAGGAAATAGCAAAAATAAAGCTGTATGTGGTTTAAAAAAACGTGAGTCACCCTGCTGAGGCAGGTTTGTTGGCACATATGACATGGGTAGACATGGAAGTGCATGCAAATATTCTTCAAGTGCAGAAACACTGGCAATGGGGCGTACATGCATAGGGGTGTTATCCAGCATAGTAAGTGTGATAAAAAAGTTTGAGATGTTACTCTAAAAAAGGCATGGGCAAAGAAGAAGTGTAACTAGGAATTTTTTGATAAAATCCACTGCCTTAGTAATACGAAATACCCTGGGTATATGATTAGAATACCTTCAACAGCTTCATCCCAATTATTTTCAGGGAGAAAAATGCAAGTACTCCAGACGCCGGGCTTACATCTACCCTACCCTCCCAAAAAAAGTAACAGTGGGGAGCCATGGGCAATGGCCAATAGGTCAAGGGAGTCACAGGTTGAAAACATTTGGGAACCACTGAATCTAGTTGGCTACAATGCAGTATTACCTGGTCACAGTATAACTAGGAGTTTCACATTACAAACACCTCCTACTACCAATCTGCAAAAGATCTGGCAGATACAGAATCCTGTAGCTCTCATTAGATTAATATGTACATCTTGAAAAAGGCAAAAACAGCACCACAAAAATGATGGGATAGCCAAGACCTATCTTTTCCACATTAATCGTGCACAGTTCTAGTACTCAGTAACCAGCACTGTAGGTCGGGAGTGCTAGTGCATGCCAAAGGACACAGCATTTTCAAATCACGCACATACCTCATTACAGCCTTCTCCTTGCACACATCCCCTACATCTGCCGAGCCAGAGCTGTGGACCTCACCTTTACTAAACCAGCCCTAAAGCCTGCAACAACCTCAACTACAATGGAAAACAGACATTACAACAAACCTTTTACAATGCATGTCAATACAATGCATTCCATCACAACGCAATGCCATTACAATGCATATGCCTTTACCACACATGCCTTTACAACGAATTTCGTTGTAATGGTATGAATGTTAAAGGCATATGGGTTTAACATGTAAGTATAAGGTAAGTATATAGGGTTTAGGGTGGGTTGGGTTGCCAAGGCTAATTTTAGAGTTAAGGGAGGGTATAGTTTTTGGGGTGGCAAGGGTAGTTGTAGGGTTGAGGGTGGGTAAGAGTTTTGGGGTGGCAAGGGTAATTTTAGGGTGGGTATGGGTTTTGGGGTGGCAAGGCTAATTTTAGGGTTCATGGTGGGTATGGGGTTTGGGGTGGCAAGGCTAATTTTAGGGTTCAGGGTGGGTATGGGCTGGCAAGGGTAATTTTAGGGTTCAGGGTGGGTATGGGTCTTGGGGATGTGCAGGGTAACTTTAAGGTTGAGGGTAGGTATGGGTTTTGGGATGGCAAGGGTAATTTTAGGGTTGAGGGCGGGTATGGTTTTTGGGGTGGCAAGGGTAATTTTAGGGTTGAGGGTGGGTATGGGTTGAGGGGTGGTAAGCGTTATTTTAGGTGTCAGGCGGGGTATGGGTTGAGAGTTGACAAGGGACATTTTGGACTTTAGTGTGGGTATGTGTGGTTTGGGGTTGGCAAGAGTAATTATAGGGTTGAGGGTGGGTATGGGTTTTTGGGTGGCAAGGGTAATTTTAGGGTTCAGGGTAGGTATGGGTATTGGGGTGGCAAGGGTAATTTTAGGGTTGAGGGCGGGTATGGGTTTTGGGTTGGCAAGGGTAATTTTAGGGTTCAGGATGGGTATGGGTTGAGGGTTGGCAAGGGACATTTTGGACTTTAGTGTGGGTATGTGTGGTTTGGGGTTGGCAAGAGTAATTTTAGGGTTCAGGTTGGGTATAGGTTTTGGGGTGGCAAGGGTAATTTTAGGGTTCAGGGTGGGTATGCGTTTTGGGGAAGCAAGGGTAATTTTAGGGTTTATGGTGGGTATAAGTTTTGGGGTAGTAAGGGTTATTGTAGGTTTCAGAGTGGGTAAGGGTTTTGGGCTGTCAAGGGTAATTTTAGGGTTCAGGGTGGGTATGAGTTTTGGGAAAGCAAGGGTAATTTTAGGGTTTATGGTGAGTATACGTTTTGGGGTGGTAAGGGTTATTGTAGGTTTCAGAGTGGGTAAGGGTTTTGGGGTGGGAAGGGTAATTTTAGGATTTAGGGTGGGTAAGGGTTTTGGGGTGGCAATGGTAATTTTAGGGTGGGTATGGGTTGTGGGATTTTAAAGAAATGTGTATATACACATATATATATATATATATATATATATATATATACACACATGTATTTATAAGTATATTTATATGCTTTAGTAAAAAGAAATACAAGTATGTTGTAGGGAAAAAAACTTACCTGTAAAATAGTTATATCTTTAAACTAAACTTTAATCACGCATATGCCTTTGCCGATCATGCTATTACAATGAAATTTGTTGTAAGGTCATGCGTTAGAAAGGCATATGCGTGGTAAAAGTTTGCTTTGTAATGGTAATGCGTTGTAACAGCACTTGCGTTGTTACAACCGCATTGTAATGGCATGCGTTGTGATGACATGCGTTGTAGTGTCACATATTCAGAAAGGACAGCTTGCCACCATGACATGCACCAGGATCACCAATCCCCGCTGATATGCATCGCATAGAAATAAGCATGACATTACATAACTATGCAGTGTACATACATTAGACTTCAGACAGGCAAACCCTGACTCCCATAGCAAGTGAGCACATTACTTTTTATATTTTAAAAAGAAAATCCCGTTTTGGGATTTTCTTTTTACAAATACAAAAAATAACACTATATAGCACACAACAGCGAAATGCATTGGCAGGAACCACCATGTGTTTCCTGTCTGTATTTGTTTTTAAAAGTAGAAAAATACAGAAAATTCTGCTTTTTCTGAGTAACTGCCAATGTTCTCCTGTGAAGATTCTCGGCCAACAGGCGAGCTGATAGACAACATAGGGAGTTAAAAAACTGGATGAGTGTGAGAAAGTGCTCTCTTTCTACATGGTATGCCCCCACTTTTTGCTGAATTGCTTATGTTCTTTGACTGAGTGTACCCTGGGCTCCTGCTAATCAGATACCCAGGGCCTATGTTCCTTCCCTAAAACTGCATTGAAGCCTAAACCTAATTGGCATCCCTGGCCACAGGTGGGACCCTGGTAAATGGTACCACAGGTACCCAGGGCACTGTGACCAGGGAAGGCTCCTAAGGGCTGCAGCACTTATTGTGCCACCCTTAGAGGCCCTGCACCTTTTCACACAGACACTGCCTTTGCAGGCTGCTTGTCTTGGTGCAGAACAAAGTGAAGTGTCGATATGGCACACATCCACTATGCTAGTTGTGAGGGTACAGGTGCATGAGCCCTGTACCCCTACTGTGCCCAAGTCCATTCTTGGGCATTGTAAGTGCAGCGCTGCCATTAAGAGTATATGGTGCTGGGAGTTTGTAATTACAAACTCCTCAGCACCATAATGGCTACACTGAAAACTGGGAAGTTTGGTATCACACTTCTCAGCACATTAAACCCACACTGATGCCAGTGTAGGATTTAATCTAAAATGCATGACAGAGGGCATCTTAGAGATGCCCCCTGAAACTCGACCAACTTCTAGTGTGACTGAATGGCTCCTTAGGCTGCCACCAACAGACATGTTTCTGGACCCCTGGATCACAAGCCTGCTGCTCTCGGGGCCCTGAAACAATGCACATCCTGGGACGAGGTGCCATGCCTCCTCCCCCAGGATGGGCAGGGTTCACGAAGGGGAAGCTTCAAAGGCATGTCGCCTTTGTGAGCCTCCTCTGACCATTTGCTGTTTTCAGCAACTGGTACCCACTAGCTCTACCCCCCACTTTTAGCGGGAGAACCGACGGGAAAAACAAGTGAGGGAAAGAGGTGTGCCCACCTCTGCCAACTCTACCCCTCAGGTGGGGGAGACGAGGTGAAGCACAACTGAGTCCCCGCCATCTTGAGGATGGGGGACCCAACCAACCAGGGACAGGCTCCTGCTCCCCTCCCACTGGAGGGTGGCACGATAGAGGGTGTACCCACCCCAGGGAAGGGACCAGGCTCAAGACCCCAGCCGACGCCTGCAGCCTCAATTCAGAGGACCCCCTCTACAGCGACCAAGAGTGGGTAAGACTTTCTGATGCCAAAAGGCACCCCTGCACACAAGGCCTTGTGTGCCACAACCTACGGTGCCTAGCCAACCCAAGACATCCCAACTTACCCCTCGAAGTGGTGGTCGCACCCAGAAGGTCTTAGTCCACGAGCCTGCAGTGTTTCTTTCTACCAGAGTCTCTCCATTGAAAACAACAGAGCACCCGACCTCGAAACAGCACCCAGCACTCGGTCGCCCTAATGCCGCTGAGGGTGCACCTTTGGTGCTACTATGTTTCCCTATTGCCCTGAGCTAAAGTCCAGGAGCTTTTTTCCAACAACCCATTGGCCTGCTTGCCAGCAGCCACCACCTGGAGGCCCCCAATCCTCCATTGGATAACATTGGGCCTCAACACTCTGCACCCGGCCGCCCTAGTGCCGCTCAGGGTGTAACAAGAGTGCATCACTGACCCTGGGGGACCCCCGAGTCTAACCCCAGAACCTTAACTCCCACAGTTGATAACTTACCTTTGAACTGATAACCTTTTTTCCCTCCATAAGATAACATCGACAATTTTTTCCCAAAAAGTTTCCAAGTGTTGAATTTTGAAATCTAAAAATATTCTTTAAAAATCGCTCGAATACCCAAAACGTATTTACTTACCTGCTTGCAGGAAATGTCCCATTGCTGAATCTAGGTATCCAGCACTGAGTTAAAAAAGTTACATAATAAGGAACTTACCTGTAATTAACTGAAAAAGCCTATTCATTTCAATGTACTGTATTTGCTAAGTGTTGCAGTCTCCTGCATCCCCTGTAAATCAAACAAAGTACAATTCCTATTGCATTTTCAAACTGTTCTACATTCAACAACTTATTACTGTAAAGTATTTAATGCTTACCTGTGCCAGGCTTGCTTGGTTCTAAAATAAAACAACAGTATATTTGTTATACAAAAACAATTGGCCTAGAGTTCATTTCTTGAGTGTGTGAATTCATTTGCTGACTGAGTGTGTACATCAAATGCTTAACACTGTCCTTTGATACTGTCTTACTGCTCGACCACTCTACCACAAATTGAGAGCAAGGTTCTATCTAACTTTAACCATTGACTACCTCTGTGGTCACCGGGACTCTATACACACTATACCTCATTTTGGTGTAGTAGATATAGAGCCAGTTTCCTACAATGAGATTTCCTTAAATACAGCCATATGTTAACAAGTATTTGTAGAATAATGCTAACATTTACCTATGGGTGTAGCGTTTTATGTTATTTGACTGCTTAATTTGCATAAACATGATAGGCATCAAATTATGAGGGCATGTTTATCAGTTAACCCCTTCCCTGCTCATGACGGAACCGTTCCGTCATGAGCCACGGTTGCCGTGTGCTCATGACGGAACGGTTCCGTCATGGCAATCCTGTCGGCGGCCGCTCCGCCTGCGCGGCGCTGTTTCCCCGCCTGTGCGGGGCGACAACGCAAATGGGCGGAGTCATGACGGAACCGTTCCGTCATGAGCACAGCTCAACTGTGGCTCATGACGGAGCGGCTCCGTCATGAGCACAGGCCCGCCGCGCTGCCCCCCCGCACCCCCCCGCGCCGCGGCGGAATTCCCGCCGCGGCGAAGGGGTTAAATAAATGTGAAAATATACCACTTTACGTGTTTCCATTTATTCTCAAAACACAAAATAAATATGCTTAAATACTAATAAGATGGCCGAATTTTTTTTAGGGATAAATACAGACAAAGATTAAAAAATATAAATATAAAACTGGGAACCCCAGCTACAAATAGCCAGCTGCTTGGCAGTAATTTTTTTATTGGGGAACGGGGGCTTCTTCTGCTATAGAGAGGGAGTAATTTACTCTGCCCACCTGGAACAACAGTTTGTCACCAAATATAAATTGGGCCCTAAATCATTGTAATCTCCGGGAGGGTGATCATATTGGAGAAAAGTGTAGTAAGGCTACTTTCTAGGGTAGAAGGGCAGGGGATGCATCTTTTACAAACAAGATTTGTATACAACATTTTTTAGCAGTATTTGGAAACTCACTTGAAACACTCCCAAAGAAGATCAGCTCTTTAGTTGTGCAGTTTTTTTAGGTATTGGCAAGGCAGGACATGTGCTGTCTCTAAGTGGCATGTTGTTTTCAGTCTGTGTGCTTCAGGCCCGCCCATAGGCTTCCCATTTGCTTGCTCCATCATCGCTCTCATATTCTTTGTCCCCTATTGTCCATGGCATGCCTCATCTTGTGTTTAGCCCTCTCACAGAGCATGGACTAAGTACTTGTGTCCATCCACTGCTCTTATTTTTCTTTCTGTTTGAGCACTTCACACAAGCTATCATGTTTTTAAAAGCTCTGTCCCACCCGTTGCAGAGCTCTCTCCCTGCAGCTTTAAGACAGACTACCTGTTGCACCCTCCCCGTTCATCCTCTTCCTATTCACTGTTCTTCTCCCAGCAGCTTTTCATTTCCGTATTTCGACCTGATTTCATACACCACTTTCCTTTATAAAAAAAACAAACTGCTGCATTAACTATTATATGTGCATACATTAAAGAGCTAAATCTATGCTGTGCCCGAGGAAAGGATAGGGAAACATAATAAGAAGAGAATTATTGACACAGAGAGATACACTTTGGGATTTTGGAGAGGTGCCCCCCGCTCCACCCCCCTCGAGTGCCTCAGCCCGGGCTGCTGGAGCTTCCAAGATGCACACACAATTCCTGAGCTGCTGTGGGCATGCTGGGCAATGTCTGGCATCTTATTTCAGCCTCACCAGAATATTTCACAGGCCTTTAAAAAAACATTTACATGCCTTTGTGAACTAGTTAGCAAGGCTTTGCTTCTTTCACTGGTCCCATTCCTCCCTGGGTCCACACTCTGCCTATTCCTTCCATTTGTATTTTACTATTACTGCCACAATTGGAGAATGCATTTCGTGAAAAGGCATATCATGAGTAGGGTTGCCATCTTTACAAGAGTAAAGTATCACCCATTTGTTGTTGTTTAAAGAGTCTGGAAAGGCCTGGTTGTCATACTAAATGGGGCTGTAAACAAAATCGTAGATTTTCATTTGTAACATGATTTTTCTGTCATTGTTTATCACATTATTAATCCTGGATCATTGATGAAGCTCTAGAACATATTTAAAAGTGCTTTCTATTTATATTTGCTGTCAAAGTATGTACAATTAAAGGCTTACAAATACTGGCTTTATGCGATTTTGTTTATTTGTGTACTAGCCAGGATATTAAAATACTCTAGGTGCCGTTAGAAATCCAGTCAGATAACAACTCAAATCACAAGACTGAAAGTTTTTAGCAGGATCAGGAAATTATTTATTTCCCCTACCCTCTAACCCTGATTGATGGTATAATAGCAATAGTTTAACTAAACTGAAAACCTGCTCGCCAACAACATGCTGAGTTACTCCAAGTGTCTGGGAATACATCCTGCATTAGGACAACTCACTCCTCATTCTCACCGATCACCCTTCACTTTCAAACTCATCCTGCAATCACAGCACTCACACTGTTTACCATGCAATCAGGCTGTTACCCTGCATTCACACGATTCATGCTCCTCTTACCCTGTGATCACATAAGCCCACTTCTCACCCTGCAGTCACAAGGCTCACACTACAGCTCTCCATGCATTCATGCTATTCACCCTGCACTCACCCTACAGTCACACAAGCACAAAGCTCGCCCTGCACTCTTGTGAAACTCCACTCACCGGTCACTCTCAGTGATCACCCTGCAATCTCACTCAAACATGCACACCACTCACCATACATTCTTTCATTCCGCTGTGCATTTTCACCCACACCCACACTAATGTGGTCACGCCACTCATCCTGCAGTCAGTCTTCTTACCCTATCACACTGGCACATTCCTCACCATGCACGCACAGACAGTTCTGTCACTCACACAGAATTCCCTTCACTAACATGGGCATACCACTCCCCTTGAGCTCACACCACTCAAACAGGCACATCACTCACCCTGGAGTCACACTACTCGCGCTGCACTCACAAGGACACATCTCAGCCTGCACTCCATTCATGTTTCCTGCAAACAGTTACAATAGCCTGCTGAACTCACAGGGATACACCACTCACCCTGCACTAACTTCTCTCACATGCGCTCACCAATGATTCTCACAGCTCACCCTACACTCTTACCACTTACCCTGAACCCAAACACAAGCACACCATTCACCCTTCATCTACACCACTCACACTACCCTGCACTCACTCCTATCACCCTGCACACACTCCTCTCACCCGATACTCACATGGGTCCTCCTCTCACATTAAATTCATGCAGCTCACTCTACACTCACATCGGGACGTTTTTCACCCCACACACGCACCACTCACGCAGCACTCACTCACAGTATTAACCAGCACTTACATGAGCACACCCAAGACCCGCCCATCACTCCTCCTCCCACATACGGCGACGCCACGCCCCAACAGATCCTGCTTAACTGGACCCTTCTCACCACTGATGACACTCTCAAGACCATAAACAGCATTCACTCTGGAGCACACTCGGACCATGGCCCGCACCACATCTTCCACAGAGCCGCCACCTCCATCGCTCCAGATTTATGCTGCACCATCAACTGCTCCATAGGAACGGCCACCTTCCCCGATGACTGGAAACCTACAGAAATCAACCCCCTGCTGAAGAAACCGTCCGCCAACACGACAGACCTCAAGAATTTGAGACCCATCTCCCTGCTCTCCTTCCCGGCCAAGGCCATCGAGAAGGCCATCAACGCCCAACTCTCAGAGTTCATCGAAGCCAACTATGCCCTGGATCCCTCTCAATCCAGCTTCCAAAGCAACCACAGCACCAGGACGAGCCTCCTCGCCAACAACAATGAAATCCGCTCCCTCCTCGACCGGGGAGAAAGGGCAGCCCTCATTCTCCTGGGCCTCTCGTCTGCCTTCAACACAGTCTCCCACTGCACTCTAAGCATGAGACTCCACGAAGGCAGCATCTGTGACAAAGCCATCGACTTGTTCTGTTCCTTCCTCACCATTAGAACACAGCGAGTCAGACTACCACAGTTCCTTTCAGAACCCACAGAGTTCAGCTGCGGAGTCTCCCAGGCCTCTTCCCTGAGCCCCACCCCCTTTAGCGTCTACATGGCCCAGCTCGCAGCCATAGCCAGGAACCATGGACTCAACATCATCTCCTATGCCGATGACACTCAGCTGATCCTCTACCTCGCCAACAAAAACCGCAATTCCCAAAAATAACTTCCAATACGCTACCTGGATGAGAGACAGCTGCCTAAAGCTCAACTTGGACAAGACCGAAGTCCTCATCCTGAGACCCAACACCTCTGCTTGGGAAAACTCCTGGTGGCCCTCCACGTTAGCAACCCCCTCGCACACCCAGGGACCATGCACAAAACCTCAGTATCATACTGGACTCCTCACTCACAATAAACTGCCACATCAATGCTATCTCCTCATCATGCTTCCACACTCTTCGCAGGCTTCAAAAGACCTTCAGATGAATCCCCACAGAGGCCAGAAAGACTGTCATCCACGCACTCATCAGCAGCAGACTTGACTACGGCAACACACTCTTCGCAAGCATCACCCAGGAACTCCTCAGGAAACTACAGAATGTTCAGAACGCCACAGCCGAACTGGTCCTCAACATCCCCCACTGCAGCCACATCTCTGAACACCTGCAAGAACTCCACTGGCTCCCAGTCAACAGAAGAGTCACGATCAAGCTCCTCACACATGCCTACAAAGACCTCCATGATACCGGACTAGCATACCTGAACCACCGTCTCTCATTCCACAACTCACCAGACACCTCCGCTCCACTGAACTGGCCTTTGCCACCGTCCCTCGGATCTGCAAGACCAGAACCGGAGGAAGATCCTTTTCCTACCTCGCCGCAAAAACCTGGAACACCCTGTCTCTCCACTTCAGGCTATCCCTGTTGCTGCCCCAATTAAGGAAGGATCTCAAGACCTGGCTTTTCGACTGAACCTCAGCACCCAGTAGCATCTGCTGCCCCCCACAGCGCCTTGAGAACCACGCAGGTGAGTAGTCATGCTAAAAAAATACTGATTGACACTTATGGTGCACATATAAAAATTACACAACTCTCATAAATCTACACATATTTTTACACAGGCGCCAACAGAATACCCGCTCTTTACGTTGTACTAAATAGCTACTTAATTCCATCTGCTACAACGGGGTTGGTGCAAGAGGAGAGAGAGGACAGAAGATGTGGGATGGCATGAGGAGAGACACTAGGTTCAGGGTTTGGGGGTATGGTGTTGGATTGAGAATCGTGTGACACCTTCAGCCAGTCCGGGCTTTCCATTCACCAAAATGCTTTGTTCCGTGACATAGTTATTTTTTTTTACATTGTACGTTGGTTCTGAAATGCAAGTGTTACTGAATAAAATCCATGGTTGCCGAAGAAGTTAAGTGGTTCATAAGATCAACTGGAGGCTGTGATATTACATTTTAGAAAGTGGATTAGTTAATTTACGGTGCTGTAACTGCTTGATCCACATGTGAAACCAAATATAAGCCCCATACAGCTATTAAGGAAGTGTAGTTTTTATTCACATCATACGTATAACAAACATTGACAGGGTGATATGGTATTATTTTTGAGTAGTGTATAGAGAATGCTTTTATTAAGCTTCACTAAAAGGCAAGACAGGCATAGCATAAGCAGCAAGGCAAGATTTACTAACACAATAAAAGCAGACTGACTAATGGAAGTGTGAGTGGCAGTTTGTGTGTATGGATGTGACAGAGTACAAATGTACGAGAGGGCACGAGATATAGTGAGAATGAGTGTGTGAAACTGAGTGTTTGAGTGAATGTGTGGTGAGTATGTATTTGTGTGCAAGAGTACATGTGTTATGCTTGCAAGTGTGCTGCAGGTCTGGCATACTGGAGGTTATTCTTGCCTTATGGATAAGAGCACTAATGGCATATGGATTGGAGGTGTTACCTATGGCAAACTGCAGGCACTGACATGCTTTTACTAAGACCTGGCTGTGGGGACTCCAACTACCTAATTTGGAAAGCCGCTAGCCCAGTCATACCCAACTTCAGGGACATAGAACACACACCACCACACCTGGTTGAAGTACCTGACATGATGCACATGATTCTTAGCATAATACGATGGATCCATTGCAACATTTTGGAACTGATATTTGAAGTAATTCTTGTCATAAGAGATCTTGTACTTATTTTATAATGAGTGGCAATGGCAAAATGCAGACCCTTGTATATCGGAGGGAATTTTTAGGGGTACCAATGACTATGGCTGACGTATCCATGGCCCATTTATTGTACTACTGTGGACCCCTAGGGTTCCTTCCAATTCTACCTTTCAACTTGGGATCTTCCTTTCACTGGTTATTCTCAGGTTATCACTTGGTTTTCTAACATGTGATTTACATTCACATGAGATTTCTCTATTTTCGATTTTTATTTTGATGATGCATGCATTCATTCGCTGCTGTTTTTACCAGTAATGATGTTGGTATCGATATCACAACGGTATGTCCGCCTGCAAATGGTCAAGTCTTTTTTCCGATCCAACTGAGTTTAGTCTTTTCTTTAGTTTTGTTTCGCTCTGTTGAGTCTGTTTTCGCACTCCATTACCGCAACAAATGTTATCATGCTTCAGAAGGGCGTACGCAATACAACGCGTCGAGTGAATCACGAGAGTCACGTCTGACTAATCTTTCATCTGCACACAACGGAAGTTACAGGTACATGGATATTGATTCCCTAAAGGTGTTGAACTTGGATGTTGGTAAGTCCAAACATGAGTATCACAGTTGGCAGTCTCGAATATGTTCTAAGGCTTCGGCTTACTGAGAAGTTCTTCGTGGGGGTACTTTGAGGCAGCTTTAACTTGCTGCGACATATGTGTTTAATTTTCGGGTTATGGCATTCTTTTGTTTAAGAGAAGAGCTTTACTTTTTTCAGAAGTTCTGTATAAGTCCTGTAAGCGGTTTGCCGTAATTGCAGAACATTGAGTTTTTTGGTGCGTTTAAGGTTTTGTAACCACATTCATTTCACAGAGCACATGGTTTAAGGTGACGGCCTGTTCTCTATTCGCACAGGAGTGTCACGTATCGGCATACCAATGTGTTGTTTCACGCAGGTACACTTTCCAAATCATCTACATTTTCCGAATCCTTTTATCAGCATGGGTCTCTCACCGGTTGCATGTGATGTTGGAGTCCAGACCTAGACACACTTCTCATAAAATACGTGCAGATAAGCCCACAGTGATTGAAATATGCATGCAGAGATATGTATTATTGATTAACTGTTCCTGGGGTATTAATATGAATGTACATTATCATTACTTTGACAGTTCCCCTGATGAAGGGTTAATAACCTGAAATGCATTCGGAATCATCATACAAGCTCAGCTGACCTAATGAAACTGTACAATGTAATCCCTAGCGAGCATAATTAAGCATGTGATTATGTTTAAATCTGACTGTTAAAATAGTTGCAAATGAAGATTATATATCTAGATAAAGCATTCGAACAAGTGATAGTTTCATTGTATTTAATTTTTGGAATTGTTCATTTTATTTGAAGGAACCCTAGAGGTACGTATTAGAGTGCATTGTGTTGCATGCGCAGATCTTGTGCACCTCTCTTGAATAGTTATTACACGGAAACGAGCAGGTTCCGTCACAAGGCAGCACACATTGAATACGCTGATCAAACTATTGAGCACAGATAAATCACAAGTGCAGGCTAAAAACATTTCTGTCACTGACATATTGTATGTTCGCCTTGGCATACTCCACTCCACTGTACTTCACCCTACGTCACTCCACTTTAGGCCACTTCACGCCACCTGACTCCACTCTACAACACTCTACTCCACTCTATGCTACTGCACGACATACCAGACACTGCACACCACTTCATGCAACTCCACTCACGACACTGAACTCTATGCCTCTCTGTGCCACTCTCCTCTATGCCACTAACTTTTAGCCATGCTGTGCAGCAGCGAAACTGGTGTAGAACATGGTTGAAACACTTTGGCTAACTCAGTAGCTCTCTCATAGGCGAGTTTGGATTCAATGCTGATTTCCTTAGAAATAGCTGTCCAGCTAGCGCCAAGGGGAGCCTTCACTCTGAGAGGTTAAGCAGCTGTGGCGGTCGCATCAACAGTTTAAATAATCTGCTCCAAATCGTTTGCAAACAGAAGCAGTTTGTCAACAAGGCTGCTCTCAAAGTAAACAAAGTATGTCATGAGGCCCTGCACGTCACAAAGTCACACAACAAGTGTAAAGTAACTCTTTTAGTAGGTATGCTGGTGCTTTGTATTTCATTCATAATTCAGGCTCATAAATACTATACAGATATTAACATATGATCATGCCAAGAATTGGCAGGAGAGGCACTCTAGCTGTGAAAGTTTCGATTTAAAGTGTTACTATTGGGCACGCCTTAATCTAAACATGTATTCCTAAACTGCTTATTTTAAATTGACAGCCGTTGAAAACAGGCTAAATGCAAGGTGAATCAATTCAGTGAGAAAGGATTAGATGAACTAAACAAAAGAGATCATGGTCGACAAACTCGGCGCGGCACACAAATGATCACTTTCAGCAAGGGCGGCCCTGTCGGGCTTGCAAGTTCATCCCCCAAAGTTATTGCAAATTAAGAGTGATTGTTTTTTTTAGGTCTCGTCTGGTGTTAGCAGCACGCATGTGCTGCTCTCGCCATGCGAGGGCCTTTTGGAATCAATATGGATTCCAAAGCGTGCATGCGGATGGACATAAGATGTGAATGCACGGCGTGGGATTACACGTGACATCAGATCGGTGCCGCCACAGATTTACTGCCAAAACGTGCACACGGACGGACAGAAGATGTGCAGGCACGGCGTTTCTGCACAAGGGCCGCATGGTGCGCTTTCGCTTGTTCTTTATCCCGCATCTTCTGTTGCAGCCTCCTTCTCGATGTGTCCCTCGTTTCCACTGATTTCGTATTCTCCCATTTCCGTGTTTACCTCTTATTTGCTCAGCTTTTCCTACACCCCCATACACATAACTGTACTCTTCAGTATACAGTTACATCTTGCACGCTCTCCATCTATAGCAGCCTTTTATTAAACAGCTATTGGCATTGTAAATGACAATGCGTTTTATTTATGCTTCAAAAACCAAAACATAAATTAAAGGCATTGTCATTTACAATGCCAATAGCTCAAACTCCCGTAAATGCAAGACCTGTTGCATTGCAAAGGCTTGTTATTTTAGGGAGTGCTCTTCTATAACTAGCCATTATATTAATATTAACCTACAAATAGGTATATGTTAAAAATACTATCGCGGAGAAAAATTTCCACTACACTGGTGTAATTTTAGGATTTCAACATTATGTTTGTTATGATAAATACCTGAAATTACGCCAGACTTGTAATCAATCACGCGGTCATTCGTAGCAAAATTCTAGCGCAACACCGAAGCAACAACACTATCAACCAGAACACAAAAAGCGGCTGTTGGCAGCAATTGTATTTTGCAAACTTTTATTTGTGAGAAATCCATCCTCGCGTCAAAAACTGACAGAGGTATGCAGCTCCCTCCAAAATATAGAATTACATGACAAACTTTAATTTCCCTTAACTAGGTGCAATTGTTATGGAATTTTGCAAAAGTAAATTTGTGAATTTCACACACCTAGAAAATACGTCCATTTGCTGGATACTCAAAATCGGCAATATAGACATTTCTCCTGTCCAAAGGCCGTACATTAGGTTTTATGTATGAAGAGGTCCACTTTAGGTTATTCTGCATTTCCTAAATGTGTTTTTTCACTTGTTATTTATATAGATTTGTGGACCATGTTCAGTGTTGCATTTCCACAGTGCATTTAAAACTAACTGAATACCAACCATAGATTTATCTGGCTAGCGGAGTGGTATCATCCAGCAATAGTTGGTTCAGCACTGACAAACAGGGGAAGGGGCATAGATCCGGCTCTAGCTAATGTCAGGCTCATGTCAGATGTAAGGAAGCAAAATAATTGCGCCACTAGGGCACATCCTTGTTTTAACCTATTATTTGTTTGTATATTCTTGGACACCAGGAACACAGAACCAAACTTTACTCTAATCCAAGTTCACAGTAAAAATGTACAATGGCTTCTCAAAGTAAATGGGGATTGCCAGTTATAAAGTCTCATCCAGAACATAACTCAAATTACTATTTACATGGAGCAGAGAAATCTCGTGAACTGGTGCACAAAAGTATACACAGATAAGAGATTGCAAAAAACAACGGGTCAAAGCATTCTCTATGGCCTCCATGCCTGGACGGCATCAGGTCCGATGTACTTAACCAAGTCTGCAATCTTTCTTTTTTTTCTTTTTTTTTTAACATACATATTGGCTTCGGTGTATGAGAAAGAAACCATATGATACATTGTCAGGGCAAACCAAATCATCTTTCTTCAAAGAAAGCACCAGAATCTAACCAAAGGAAAAGTAATCCATGGTTGACAATGTTCACCCAGACCACAAGAGTGGGGTAAGCAGTATAACCCATTGGCAATGATGGCCTTCAAATACAGAATCACTTTGACCTGGAATAGCTTTATGTACAAGCATGCTTCATGAGATCCTTTACCGTTCGATCATTAGAGAGGGAGAGGAAAAGTGTGCTATCTGGATGTGGGAGATTGAAAGGAGGACAGAATTTGTAAATATTACTTTTGAATGTGCAAAACCAAACTTTTATCCGGACTACAACCAACTCCTGTGGATACTAAATGTCTTTTTAGGCAAATATCCAGAACATTTCAGGCAATGAGTATTTACATATCCTAAGGATCCCCAGACATTTTTCCTCGTGTCGTACTTTCTAACCTTCCTAAATCATAAATCTGCATTCTTAATTTAGACGACTAAACATCGTAATTTGCACTATCCTCAAAAACAGTTTTGTTTTGAAATCACACCCAACATTAACCTTTGTGTTTTTCAGTAAATTTGTAGTTTTTGAAATGTAAAGTTATTGTTGTATCTTCCCCTTTCCCTCCCCTTTGGTATTTTCCATCCACCCCCGCATTCCTCTCTCCTTGGTATCTTCTGAAGCTTACAATGGAATGTTGACAATCTGCTTGTCAGTTAGAGAGCGGTTGGCCTGAATAAAGAAGTGTTACCTGTGCTCGGCTCTTTGTCACTTCATTACACTGGCGACGATCCTGTGGAGGGGGCAGATCAGGCCAACTCCCCTTTTCATTTGCTCTCAGATACCTAGGAACAGCGGTGATATTCGTGAATTGACTGTGCTGGACCAGGGGCTCCCTGCGCTACTGCCCACACGTCTTCCTAAGGCTACTGACGGCTGGAAGGATTTCACGTCAGTGTCTCGATCTGCATACGACGTGGGAGAATTTTTTCTGTCAGTTTCTTCGACCTGCTACGCCTCCTCACGCCCACAAGCGGGCGGAGTTACAGGGTCTGGTTGGTGAATCGTCTGCTGGGAGGAATTCACGTCAGTGTCTCGATCGGTATTCGACGTGGAAGAATTTTTCCTGTCAGTTTCTTCGACCTGCTACGCCTCCTCACGCCCACAAGCGGGCGGAGTTACAGGGTCTGGTTGGTGAATTCGTCTGCCTTGTTTTTCACGCCCTCGGGGGCGGTCACTTTGAGGCAGCTTCCGCGTTTACAAGCTCAAGGCTGGTTGAGGTGTAGTTACGCCTCCTTCGTCACCCTGGGCGAGGTTCACGCGGCGTCTCAGGAGATTGTAGTGGGCAACGGAGGTGTCTGGCGGCGGAATCCTGCAGCGTTACCACACGGTAGGCACCCTTCTCTTCTGAGGTGTCCTTACGGTGTGCTGGAACTTCGCGTTTTTTGCAGGATCCTGTTTGCAGCACTCGGTGATGTTCCTCTGCAACTGAAGCTTCGTTATTCTCAGGGTCCTGTTCGGAGCAATTCTTCTCGTTCTGGTAGGATTGATATTGTATACGCTGTCAGCGGCTTCCTTCCTGCGAGGAGTCTACGTTTCCTGCTACTTTTTTTTTTTTTTTGGCCATATTATCTTACTGTGACATTCTATTCTTCTGGCCTGTTACTTTAAGTTAGGGGTAAAATTATCTACCTCACCCCGCCAGAGAATTCATAAGTTTCTCAGAACCATTTCTGGTTGGCCATGTCTGCATTTTCCCCACAGTGTCTTGCATAACGTTCTTAGGAGTGGTGGGTGATTCCGTAATTGGAAATTACATAAACTATTAACTAGCGGTGAACTATCTTACTACATCCATTACTGGTCATTGCGTATTATACATGTTAGTGATTTAAGTTTATATGCTATAAGCTTGTTATTCTATGCACTAGTTCATGCAATTATTGTGGGGAGTCATTTTAAACCTTGAGGAGAGCGTTGTGGGGAACAGTGGTGGTTGGATTCCTGTGCCACTGTGTTTTCGTTTGCATTTTTTTTTTTTGGGGTAAAACATGGGCACGCCAGGCATTTGCCAACCACCTTCCTTCCTAAATGACTGTGGAGATCCAGAGATCCATTGGAAGGAATGGACTAAACTATTTGAGTCCTATTTAATTGCTATGGGGGGAGAAAGGTTTTCCGCCTTAAGGAAACAACACCTTCTCTTGCACAATATTGGTGTTCATGGGCGAAAAGTGTATGAAACTCTGCCAGAACCTGAGTTGGAGGAAGAAGATGATTTAGATGTGTATGACATAACTATGTTAAAGTTAGGTAATCATTTTGGGGACAAAATTAATGTGGTCCTTGAACGTCATAAATTTTTCAGTAGGTCCCAAGGAAAAAATGAGTCTGTTAAGAATTATATTGCTGTTTTGAGAGGGCTAACTCAAAGGTGTGATTTTGGGGAACTAAATGATTCGCTCATTCGCGACCAGTTGGTCAGATGTACAAGTAACAGTAGAATTCAAGAGAAGTTGTTATCCAAAAATCCATCCTTAGAGGAGGCCATTTCTATAGCTCAGTCTATTGAACACACTGCCAAATGTATGAAGGAAATCAAAATAAATGAGGAAGTAGTAGCAGCAGTTCAGGTTGATGGGCCTAACAAGAATTCTCCTAAAGTCAGACAAAAAGGAGAGGCTTCTGTGAAATGGCCAAAAGATCAACATGATTTCAAATGTTATAGATGTGGCAGTAGTAATCACCTAGCTAATAATCCATTGTGCACAGCTCGCAATGCTCATTGCAAAAAATGTAACAGAAGGGGACATTTAGCTAGAGTGTGCAGGGACAGCGAACCTAGTCAAGTCAAAGTCATCAGTGCATCCAGTGAGGATCAACTTAGTTATGTGTTCCAAGTAAGGAGTTTGGTGGAAAGGAATGGTAATGAATACCCTAAATGCGATGTAGTCATAAATAGTGAATCTTTTGAAATGTTTGCAGACTCCTGCTCGCCTTTTACCTTGTTAAATGTGAATGATTTCAGGAAAATAGGGAAAGAGCATGGCATGGTCATATCTACACCTGACATTTCACCCCATGGCTATACCAGAGACCCTATTCCATTAGTGGGAATGGTGGAGACACAAATTCATTTTAAAGGTAGGTCCACGATGGGTAAAGTCTATCTGGTTAGCTCAGGATCCAATCTTCTAGGGTGGCGTCACCAGAGGGAACTGGGCATTATCCTTGATCCTAATAGCAGGGAACAGGTCAAATTAATCAATGAAGCCATTGAACAGTCACCCCTCTGTAATGAATTCCCAAATCTTTTCTCTGAGAACCTGGGATTACTTAAACACTATCAGCATAAGATAAAAATTAAGCAAGGAGCTAAACCTGTGGTGCATAAAACCCGTCAAGTTCCTTTGCTCCTAAGACAACCATTGAAAGAGGAACTCGACAAGTTGTGCCAACTAGGCGTCATCTATCCCATTGAGGCATCAGAGTGGGTATCCCCAATTGTCATAGCTTCCAAGGCCAACGGACAGGGAATTCGTCTTTGTATTGACTTACGCAGCCTTAATGAAAACATTTGGGTGGAACGGTTCCCTCTTCCAAACATTAATGAAATGTTATGCACCATGGGTAAAGCCAAATTCTTTTCAGTAATAGATCTTTCCATGGCGTATTATCAAGTTGATCTCCACCCGGAATCTAGGCCACTAACAGCATTTGCCACGCCTTTTGGCACCTACATGTTTGGAAGGATGCCGTTCGGTCTGGCTTCGGCGGCGGCTGTCTTCCAAAAAATGATGCAAAGGGTACTAGAGGGAATTCCCAACTGTATGTGTTTCCAAGATGATGTGTTAGTTTATGGTGCAGATGGAAATGAACATGACTCTATATTTAGGGAAGTGTGTACTAGACTAACTAAAGCAGGTCTTACTGTGAGAAAAGAAAAATGCAAAATCAAAGTCACGGAAGTAGATTATTTGGGCCACAATCTGTCATTTGAAGGAATAAAACCCAAACTCAGTCTGGTTCAGGCAGTCGAGAACGCACCTGTACCAACGAACAAGGAAGAGCTAAAGTCCTTTTTAGGCCTGGTAGAGTACATGGCTAAATTCATTCCCAATTTTGCAGAAAAATGTGATTCATTAAGAGAATTGTTAAAAAAAAATTGTGAATTCAAATGGGAAGAAAAACATTCTGTCTCCATAAATAATCTGAGAAAAGAAATTATCAGCTCACGTGCTCTGGGCCCTTTTGACCATAGGAAGAAGACCATTTTATGCACTGATGCATCCAACAAAGGTCTCGGGGCCACTCTATTACAGAAAGGAGACGGTACGGAAACCATCATAGCCTTCGCTTCACGCACCTTAAGCCAACCTGAACGGAATTATTCCGTAATTGAGAGGGAAGCCTTGGCATGCTACTGGGCCATCAGCCATTTTAAGTTTTTTCTGTGGGGAAGCTCTTTCACGGTCCGTACGGATCACAAACCCCTAACGCACATTTTTTCATCTAAAAAAGTAAGTTGTGAGTCCCCCAGGATAGCTAAATGGGTCTTGGGGCTGGAGAAATATAACTTTCGCATTGAATACCTTCCTGGTCAGGACAATGTCCTTGCGGACTATTTATCCAGGTCTCCCATTACAAGCAATGTTGAGGAAGACCCCCTAGACACTCCTATTTTTTCTGTTCTTTTACCCTCTTTTACTGAGGAGGAATGGAATGAGGGAATGGAGAAAGATTCCAACATGGAGGCACTTAAAAGATACATCATAAATGGGTGGCCGGGAAAATGTAGCGATGTTACGGAGAGCTTAAAGGGATTCTGGGAAGTTAGAAATGAGTTGAACATCCAGGGTAACAAAATCTATCGGAATTCCAAAATTGTGCCACCTGAAGCACTCAGAGACAGGATAATAGATCTGGCACATGAAGGCCACTTAGGGAGAAGTTTCACTAAAACTAAAGTGAGGAACAGTTTCTGGTTTCCTAAGATAGACTCTAGGGTAGAATGGAAGGTCAAGGACTGCTGTAATTGTGCCAAAAGCGACAAAGTAAAATCTACTCATAAGGTTCCCCTTTCCCCTGTGGAGGTACCTACTGTTCCATGGACAAAACTGGCTGTGGACATAATTGGCCCAATGGATACTCTAGGTCCCCAAAGGAGATTCATGTTTGTTCTGGTGGATTATACTTCCCACTGGGTCAATATCAAATTCACTTCTTCCACTACAACTAAGAACCTCATTGCCTTCTTAAGTTCAGTGTTTTGTTATGAAGGAGTACCATCCACTCTGGTGACTGACAATGGGGTACAATTTACTTCGGAGGAAATGTTAGTCTTTTTGAAGAACCATAACATCAAGCATGAGAAAACGGCTCTCTACTGTCCCAAGGCCAATGGACTAGTGGAGAGGATGAACCGTTTGATCAAAGAACATATCCAACTGGCCATATCTAATGGGTTCAATGTAGACAATTCCCTGAGAGACTGCTTGTGGGCTTACCACACGGCACCCAATTTGGTGACGGGTATTTCTCCTTTTGTGGTGTTGAGAGGGAGAGAACCTGGAACAAAGTTGTTCCCCCTTTGGCTTGAAGGGGGCAAGACGGTTGTCTACGACAGAACAAAAAGTCAGGCAAAAGTGCAGCAACATCAATCCCGCTATAAAGGATGGTATGACAAGAAATATGGTGTGAAGGATTTAAAAGTTAACACCAACGATGATGCAGTGATAAAGAAACCCACTAGGGTACAATTGGGTCAGAGCAAATTCTTCCCTCCTCAAAAGATAATGAGCAAAGGGAGAAATGTGATGGAATGTGAAAATGGTCAGGTATGGAGTGGGGATAGAGTTGCTGTGTAATATTCCGTGCTTTTGTCATTGTTATGTTGGGTAAGGAGATGTGTTGTATCTTCCCCTTTCCCTCCCCTTTGGTATTTTCCATCCACCCCCGCATTCCTCTCTCCTTGGTATCTTCTGAAGCTTACAATGGAATGTTGACAATCTGCTTGTCAGTTAGAGAGCGGTTGGCCTGAATAAAGAAGTGTTACCTGTGCTCGGCTCTTTGTCACTTCATTATATTTAATCACCATATGTAAATGCAACCCCCTCGGCCGTGCCCTTCCATGCCTTGCAGCCACAACCCCATGCTACGCACAGCGTGTGGGCTTGGCCACAAGGCCTGACCTGTGGCCAACACCTTAAGGCAGCCAACCCAACACTGCACAGGGCCTTCGGTCTTGCATGGCGGAGGGTTGGGCCAGGCCCTGGAGCCAAATGTAGGAAGCTGTATATAGTGGACCAAACCGAGGTGCACTGTGTAAAGAGTCCAGGCATACCCCAATTGGCTTACAGAGGCACACATTATATCCCAAATGCTCCCGTTTGTAGTAGTGTGGGTGAGCAGATAGGTGTATCAGAGGGCATTGCTAAGCATTTTGTTGTACTCACAGAATCAATAAATAATGCCCTGATTTGACAGAACTTCTCCTTTCCCTCCCCCTGAGACTATGCATTCCTTTCACACACAGTAATTAAAAAAGATGCCTGTTCAACTTTAGGAGGTCTAAACTGTTAAATCCCCAAAGCATAAGATAGCCATTTAAAAATTGACTACGGATACACTGGTTAGAAATGGGGTGTCTGGTTGGCAGAGGTATGCACCCTGTCCAAGCAGGAACTACCACTCTTGTCAGGGTAAGCTAGATACACACTAAAAGATAACCTGTGCTCACCCACTGGTAGCTTGGCACAGAGCAGTCAGGCTTATTTAAGGAGGCAATGTGTAAAGTATTTGTGAAACACACACACCCACCCACAAAAAGACTCCACGCAGGGTTAGCAAAAATAAAGAATATTTGATCACAACAAAAATCCAGTAAGTAGAACCGGGGTTATGAATTTTTAAAGAATAAACCAAAGATGGTGATTAGAAGTAATAGTGCTAAGAGGTTACTTGAGGTCACGCTAGACCAGTGTAAATCCACAGTTCAGGCCGACCGCGATGATGGGCAAGACGGCTACAGGACTCGGACAGGTCCCACTCTCAAAGTACCTTGGATGGAGCAAGCGTCAACATTGAAGACTCGATGTGAGGAGTCGAGGAAACACTGCGTCCTCTCTGATCCCTTGGATGGAGGCAAAGCATTGGTGCTGATCTGTGCAATCAATGAAAGCTTCGGCATTGAACCCCTTTAAGATGCAGGCGCTGTGCCAATCTCGAGCCGCGTTGTCCGTTGGCGTGGAGCCATGCCGTTCACCCAGGCATGTCGTTGAATGGCTCCTGCATAGGCGTCGAAGTTCAATGTGTCGGTTCCTATCGGTGCAAGGTTGGACTGCATCGATGTTGGTGCCGAAACAGCTGCAGAACCTACTTCTTATGATGAGGACTGGAGCATCTCAGCCAAGGGCAGGACTCAAAGATGGGAGAGTCCAGCAGCACCAGCAGAACTACAGGAAGTCTGTTATGACCCTGAGACTTCAGAAAACAGGCAGCAAGCCCTCTATGTCACTTTGGGTTCAAGTGAGATCTGTCCAGTCCTTGCCCTCAGCAGAGCAGAGATTAGCAGGCAGCAGGGCCAGCTCAGCACATCAGTTAGGCAGTTCATTAGAACAGTCAGACAAGAAGAGTGGCAATCCTTGTAGCACAGCAGTCCTTACTCCTGGTAGAGTTCTCCACAGATCCAGTAGAATTTGTTGGGTCAGAGCCCCCAGTCCGTATACTCAAATGTGCCTTTGAAGTGCGGGTGACTTCAAAGTTGCTCCGTGAAGTTCACAGGTCCCTTTTCATTCCAGCCATGTCTGCTAGGCTATCTGTGAGGGGTAATTGGCCCTTTGTGTAGGGACAGGACACAGCCTATTCAGATGTGTTAGCTCCCCCTCCCACTTACTGCCCAGGAAGGCTATCAGAATGCAGATAAGTCCTCTGTCACACCCACCCTTTCTGTGTTTGTGGCCTTCTAGTGGGAATGCACAAACTGTAACTGTCACCCAGCCCAGACATGTATTGGAGACTGGCTGCAGTCACACAGCGCTAAGATAACACAGAAATGTCAAATTTATAAATGGCATGGGGAGCAAAAAAAACATGGATTTAGGCCCAGATGTCTGTACTGGGATGAATGATTGACATTGTGCAGCATTCTGTCCATCAATTGTTATTTTTAACTTTATAAAAGTGGCATTTCTAAAATAGTAATTTTGAGTCCAACTTTACCATTAAAGAGGATTAATCATTACCTTTCCAAAGATATGAAACATGTTTTAGCTACTTCTTTCTAATCAGGAATTACAGATTAAAGGTATTTGAAAGAATTCTCAATGCTAGCCTATAAGAGGAGTAGGCTTCACAGTAGTGAAAAATGAATGTAGCTTTTTGTCACTACCTGGACATGCACAACTTAAAAGCACATGTCCTACCTTTTAGTTACACAGCACACTGCCCTTAGTGCTACCTAGGGCTTACTTATGTGTAATAAAAGGGGAGTTTAAGTCTTAGCAAGATGTTTTGAATGCCAAGTCGAAGTGGCAGTAACCTGCACACACCGGCACTGCAATGGCAAGTCTGAGACAGGTTTAAAAAGGCAATTTGTGTGGGTGGCACAATCAGTGCTGCAGGTCCCCTAGTGGCATTTATGATATAGGCCCTGGGCATATGGTATACCACTTTAGACTTATAAGTAAACTAAATATGCCAATCAGGTATTTACCAATGCCACTATGTTTAGGGGAGAAGCACATGCACTTTAGCAATGGTTAGCAGTGATAAAGTTCTCAGAGTCCTAAGGCCAACAAAAACATACAGCGAAAAGTAGAGGTAAGCTTGCAAAAAGTTGGGGGAACACCACCCTAAGGATAAGAGGTCTAACAAACTTGCTGGCTTCACAGTTTATGGCTTTAGTAGGGACTACTGAGGATGCATACCTAAATATGTCCATGTCAAGGGATGGCCAGAATTGTGTGTAACATCTGACAAACAAGCAGAGGGACGAGACACAAGAGCAGGTTAACCTAAAATGTGGTGGCATTTTAATAAAGGGGGATGGATGAAACAAGAGCATACTTTAAAAAAGCATTTTTGGGCAGGAATGGATGAATTAATTTTAACCTTTATTTTTATGTGGGAGTGCCTTTTTGTGGAATGTGACAGTTCCGCAATGATTTAAGTGCCTTTCATTTTGTGAATTTCTTTACATAACAATTCTTCATGCTTGTAGTATGGATGGATCAGACCTGCAAAGTCAAATAGGGAATCATGGCACCTATAAATATATGAAGCCAGAGTATATCAAATAAAATACCCAACATGGTAGGACTATCCAGATTGCAACAATGAGATCCAAGAAATATTCTGCAATACCCTGACATTAGTCTCCTTTCCTATCCAAAGAGAAATCATGTCAACCAAACAATTTTCATATTCATTGCATACTGTTTATTTTGTTATAAGCATATCCTGGCCATCAACTAAAGTTATCATACATTCTGAACCTTCGGTAGACAAATGAATACATGTTCTTACCTTCATGTATTTTGATAGCTTCGCTTTTACCAGCTTTACTTCCAGTGAAACTTCATTATTTCCAACAATTCATTGAATTAGTACGCAAGAAGAAAGAAATTGGAAACATCCATGTATAAACCTCTACACGACGTACCTTCACAGCAGTCTTGCCACATCCTTAGGTCCACTCTTGGAATATCTTTACAGCTAACATAGCCGTGAGGGAATTCAGCAACTCTAAATACATCTCGCTGCACCCTGGTTATGTTGTCTCCATTATCACACAAAATACTAGCCAGTGATGATTGCTTGAGTTGTGTTAGCTGTGCTGGATTGAACACTCCAGGATTCTCATACCACAACCTGTTGCCTCACAAAAAAGTTTGTTTCTTAGTTCATCAACTTAAACAATAGCATTCCAATTCAAGTCATGCCTTGTAATTTATGCTATGATTCATCATTTCCATATGTTTTGACATGCAGGGGGCATGCAGTATAGAGAAAAAACAATTACCGTTATCCGGTCTCACTTCACTAACAATCACCAATAATGAGTGTAGCTTTGTTTTATGGCATTTGCTTGAGTTTTGAAATCTATTTTGACATAATTCCGAGGATGGCTGTTTAAACAAGTCAGTTTATTATACCAATATTAAAATTGTAATGGGAAACCATCTACAGAGATCTTTAAATGTGTTATGCTCTTTATAAGAGAAAAGACCAGATAAGTGAGTGGCCCTATTCTGGTTCAAAGTAAGAAGCAGGAGCTGGTTAAAGCCACTGATCACTACCCCGTTATAATGTAAGGGTTAAATATTTAAGTAACAAAGATTTCACAGACACAAATGCACTTACCAACATTTCACAGATTTAGTTGTTTAACAGACCTATTTTAAACTTAATATATTTGAACAATATTTACTACATAAGTAATCTCTTCCCCCTGCATTTCGTCCAATTCATTGCTACTATAAAAAAACTCTTAATTCATCAATCACCCCACAGTTTTGAGTGTAGCACACTTGTTACCCAGTGAGAGACCATGAAAGCAACATGATAAAAACAGATAGCTAAAGATGGTGTAGGAGCGAGGATTGGAAGAAGAAACTGATAAGATGGGGATAAGGATCAAAGAAGGGGAAAAAAGGAGGCCGAATATAAAAAAAGGGAAGAATATCAGAGGCAGTTAGGATGTCCTGACAGTTGGAGTATTCCGAATTTGGTGCACAGAATTGTAACTACTTTACAAACTCCAAATGATCTTAAATAGAAAATGTGGGAGAATGTGTCAGACATCGAAATTAAACTGGAAGAAATAGCACGAAGGATGGGGACAAAAAGAGGGACCAGTCAGTCCTGTCTGCTTTTCTAACCAACCTTATTCACTGTACAATGTTGAAGCCAAGTAAGGATGAACAGAAAGATGAAGATATGAAAATCGTGAGAGCTCCTAGACTCCCTTTTTAAGAGTCCAACGTGAGTAGTCCTCTTTACAAAATGTTGGAGTTCTTTCAAGACTGTAGTATTAAGGAAGCAAACTTGGAGACCAAGGGGTGCAAAAGCATTCAAAGGATATGCAGGGTTTACCTCCATGTATTCCCTGACTTTTGTTTTCAATACAGCTCAATTCAGCAGGAAGCTGCAGTTCCTACTCACTGATTTTAGAGATGTTAGGGTTCAAGTTCGCATTGTGCAAGAGTCACGTCTTTCGAGTGTTACAGAGAGGCATTTTCAAGATTCTATATGAAGGTGACAATAAGATTTCCTTTCTTCAAAAACCACAAAAGGAGAAAACAGGCTTGAATTGATTTTGTTTCAGGTGTCTTCTTTGAGTAGGAGCCCTGCCTCTAGCCTTTTGAATGTCTAAGAACACATTTCAGGTGTTCTAGAGTGGGCAGCTGGGAGAGGGCAAAGGTGGTTGCAAGGTTGGGGTGCATTAAAAATCAATAATAACAATTGAGAGAATAGATGAAAAGTAGTGGTGGGTTTATCAGAGACCAATTAAAAAACTCTTGAGAAAAGTACAGCCCACATATTTTCATTTTGAACATTGTAAGCAGGAATGTGGAGGGCCATAATAGTTTAAAGGAACAACAGAGGATTGAAGAGGAATTTTGCAATTTAAATTCCTACTTATACGCTTACAGGGAAATCATCTATCTCAAAGATTGATGATGATATTGCAATTTATAAAACATCAATCAAGGATGTGTTATTTTCAATTGAAGATGAGGCAGTTAAATGTGGAAACATATCTGCTATCCTTTAATCGTATTATTAGCAAAGCTATCTAGCTAGGTTTAAATTAACTATTCATGTAGGGTTGGTAGTGAAAGGTAACTACAAAGGTGTATTAAAGAAATGTATTGCGATGGAGCACAAATGGCATTGTTTACCAATTAGTTTGGCTGGCCGCGGCAACATAATGAAAATAATTCCCGAGTTCCTTTATTTGTTTAGTCTATTACCTTGCTAGCCCTAAATTCTTTTTTTAAAAGGGTTAGAGTCAGTAACTTTAAAGCTGGAGTTAAAAAAAATTCCAAATGGGCTATTAGTATTAGTGGGCATCATCAGTGAGGTTCAAGGTGCTTCCTGACTCAGCGTGGTGCCTTGTGATTCCGGTGTCTTAATATCAGGACAACACTTTACACTACAAAGACTTCTGTCATTGTCATGTAAAGTGTTGCCAGGGAGAAAGTATTGAAAAAGCAACAGAGTAATGTACAGACTTTAAACTGAGATTGTCCCTTCTTTTCAGGCTAACACTCTCTGCTTTGTTTCAGGATTTGAGTAGAACTTCATGCCCCAACTACCTTTGCGAGTGGCCATTTGCCAGGGCACAGGTATAGAAAAAGCCCCCTCTGTTAGGTTGTCACACATTATTCCAGGACTTCAACGGAGAAGGTTTTCTTGTTCCTGTGCCTCGCTGGGACCGCGCCTGACACGCTGTTACTGTTGGCAACATGATCGCTGATCGGAGCACCTCCGAAGCGGCCCAACAATCAGGAAAAGAGACAGCAGCTCTTTGTTTATTCTATTTCTGCCACATAGAATATGAGCGTCCTGCTCGTGGATTGTTATTATTGCTGTAACATTGGCTAAGAAATACCCTGCACTCCCTGCGTGCAAACACTAGGTCTCAAAACATTATAAGGAATTACTCACTTACAGGGGAATAATAATTTCAAGGAAAAATGTGAATTTTAACCAAACAGTAGAGTAGAAGTGTTAGCCTATATTTAAGGTTATTTTGTGGTTCTGATGAAAACTTAAGACAAGTTTTCCTGGAAATCCCCACATAAAAGTGCTGTGAGTTCCAATAGTGTCAATTGTGCTCATTGTTTTGAAAGATTACAGTGACACTTTGAAGGTGAAGTTCATTCCGTACCCTGCCCAAAAGAGAATACAAACGGGACAGAAGTGATATTATATGGCTCACCTTCAAACAAGAGAAACTGAAATTGTGGTATGTACCTTTGTAGTGCTGTGATTGTGATGAGTGAATGTTCCAAAGGTAAAGGATGGGAAGTGAATAGGACATACACCCTATTTGTTTCTGCTGGAGCATTTCTGTGCAGACTTAGAAGTTTCTCAATTAACTAAAGAAAAGGGAAAATAGCTTAAAACAAAGAGAGCGATTCATGCCCACACACGCCTCATCCTCAGAGGTATCCCCACACTTAATGAAGCAACGGGATTCACACAATATTGTTCTTTAGTTCAGGTCTCCCTCCTTGCTGTTCCCACCCCACACCCTTTCCTTTATCACTCTAAATGTATGTGCCGTAACAGCAATCAGAATTGGAGCTACCTAGAGGTTGATCTTTTGATCATCACACTAATCCTGAAGAACCTTCGATCTGACAATTAGGTTCAGGAAATTGACTTCCTGTATAGGGTGGGCTCCATCAATCTTAATTCTGGGCTGTTATGGGGAAGAGAATGGCTACTTGAATCAATCTTTATAATTTGAAAAATGAAAACCATCCAGCTGCTTGATTAGAATTACAGGCCCAGACTGCTACAAAAGCATTAAGGTTAAGATACTTCAGGCTATAGTTACAGTTTTGGCAAGCCTGTTGTACTGTTTGCAAAATGTCTGCTCTAACTTGTGGACATTGGAAAAATCAGGACTACTGGGCATCAGCCTTGGGGGCTGAGGTCATTTGCATCTGATGTCTAAGAGTCCATACTGCAAACTAGGCAAGAACAACCCTTTCAGCACTTGTCTCTCAGTGGTAGCAATGATGAAAAGTCATAGGCTTCTCAGAGTGGTTAGTTAGGGGGGGCGTACAACAAGCTTGACATTCAACAGAAACAAAAAAAAATTATAACATGTTTGTCCAACCCAATATTTACCTCTATAAAATCTAACTTTAATACAAATAATACTACACAATAAAAATGTTTAGGCACTCATTCTGTGGTGCAAGACTACTGTCTTCCAGATGAGGATACCCCTTTTTCTCACTCTTTGTTTGTATATGTGGAAAGCTCCCTCCTTTGTGGTAGTGCTGTGTCTTTAGTCTATCATTCTTAGGTCTCTCACCAAATGCCTATCAGTGGTAAGCCAGAGTTAACACTTTGGTATTTCAGTCCATGTACTCCTCTCTGTGCAGAGAAAACATGTTGGCCGCAGGTGCACCAGTCCTCTGCTCCAATCCTGAGAGTAGACTCAGGACCATATGGCAGCATCTGGAGGTGGCAGGAGTGTGGTTGTCTTCGGGACAGAGGCCCTCTTCTGGGCACATAGTTAGTTAGCTGGAGGTCAGGGCCCCTTGGTCTTAACAGGGTCCTACTCTACTTAGGCTGTTGGCGGTACATCTGAGTAGACCTACTATGACTCCGCTTCTCCTGCAGGAGTTTCTCACTCCTTCCCTTCTCTCGGGCAATACACTTCCAGGCATTCCATGTTAGGGATGCAGTCCTTCCTTCATAAAACAGCTTTACCTTCAGATTAGACTCCAGATGATGTCAGCTCACTTCTGGAAAGCTGGCTGTCATGCTGACTACAGCTCTGATTGCACACTAGTGCTCTATGTACTTGGTCACAGAGAACCTGGAACTGAAAAAACAAATGGGTCATCAGCTCCCCCTATTTTACAGGTACATTAGGCAGGAGATTTGTATTTTTGCTTTACTTTCAGAACCAGCTTGAGTGAGTTCTCCGTTGACCCAAGCTAGAACTTTTAGCCTTTGTGCAATTTCTTCCAGTTTAGTTTATATGGCTTACACAGTCTCTCCCACTTTTTTATTCAAGATCATGAGGAGTTTGAAAAGCAGTTACAATTCTGTGTTCCATATTGGGGATGCAGCAAATATCAGGACATCCTAAACACCTCTGATATTCTTCATTTTTTTTTATTCTACCCCCTCCTTTTATCCTACTTTGATCCTTATACACTTTCCATCAATCTCTTCTTCCAAACCTCTCCCTCCACTATATTTAACTATGTGTTTTTGTTAAAATGTTGTCTTGATGTATTATGGGTAGAGAAGACAGTGAACTGGAAGAAGATAATTCTAAGTCTATCTCTGATTCAAGGTCCAAGTTAGCCTCATAAAGTAGACTGTCTCTATTATCTTGGCTTGTACTGCTAATTACAACTTTTCTAGCCCAGCCATGTCCTGTGCATGTGCCTCAACTTTATACACAATTTCAGCAGATTGCATTTTAGCATATCCTCTTTCAATACCAACAGTGGAAGTTTTGTGCCAAGACACTGGGTGGTACTTTTTATGACAAGTAACGCCTGGAAATAGCTTGTACCTTTGAATTTTCCCCTTGCACTACAAAAGTGTACCCTTAACCCTTTGAATGCCTATGGACACTCTCCCAGACCTGGGTCCTTTACAGTTGAACAACATTCCAAGATTTTTTTACATTCACTATATTCTCATGGTTTGTTGGATTTCTCAGAGGGAGGAGATGAAGAGTCCTGCAGTATTTAAGGCATAACCTCCTCCCCTCCTCTCAACCAACGACCTGCCATTGCACCAATGTGACAGTCCTCTGGATGACAGTCATGATATGCTGTAGTGTCAATGGTGGTGAAGTCTTTATTAGATTGGTTAGCCTGGAGGCCCACACTGTTGTCATGCTTAAAGTCTTCATCATCATCAACAGGGATAGGCTCTTCATACACATCCGAGAAAGTGTGCGTAGGTGGTTGTGGTGAAGTTGAGTCTGCTGGTAGCTGCACTGCAGGCGAAGGACTGGACTTTTAGGCATGCGGAGCAATGCAAGTTCCTCCGATATGGCCTCTCCCACTGTCAGCTGCTCCTTCCTGGGTCACACTAGACTTGCTCATGCTGTGAGGGCTGCTCTGTTATTAGCCCTGCGTGAGACTGAATGTCTATTTTCCTCTGCATGACCTCTGGCTGCTCTGGCAGTTCTAGAGAGGGCGCTGGCTCACTCGACACATATGTTGATGCCTTTTTTCAAAGTCAACTTTGGCATCAATTTCAGTGCCAAAGAATGCATTTCTGGGCCTCAGTGCCAAGATGGTGTCTCTAGGTATTCAGGCTTAGTGCTCTGGTTTAGGGGCATTTCCAGAGCCAAGGTAGGCTGTTGATTCCGAAAGGGACACTGGTTGTGCCATCTCTAGAGGCCTTTTCTGCTCCACTTTGGGGTTTGAGGCTTAGCACTCTTGAGGCCTGTGCTTGATTTGAGTTGAGATTCCTCGTGAGGTCAAGCCCCAAAGGGCAAATCCTTGGACTGGACAGGCATCTTCAGTGAACTCTTTGTCCTTGTGCTGATTTCACTGGGGATCCTGAAGACTTTTGCTCTCTAAAGTAATCAGTCCTCTGAGTACAGACATTCTGGCACGTACTATGTCTGGCCTCTCAGATGCCCTCAACATTTTCAGCACAGATTTTCAGTCCATGGGAAAGCTCTAGTGCTGCATTTTGTAGTGTAGCCACAGATATTCCCTCAAATAACAGGAGGCCTTTTATTAGTGAAGGCCTGGCATGCTGAACAGTTTACTTTCTTGTGGACCCTTGGTAAACAAAGGTTACAAACTCTGTGATGTTCTGGCCACTGGAACTTTCTGTTGTAGTTTGTGCAAGTTTGGGAGAGTGTGTGCTCCATAAATCGCTCTCCACTTGTTATTCTCAAACAATCTCTGGTCTGTGTGGACTTCGCCTCAGTCAGCGGTTGTACAGTGTTTCTGTGTATTGAGGGATGATATTCTGGTCCTTGGAGCTAAGTGATTATCTTCTGTAATGTCATGGTCCAAGGTGGAGTTATTCTCCAGGTTCATTGTGAGTTTTGGGAAAGAGAGTCGAGTAACCTCGAAACAAAAACCTCTTCTTCGAAGAAAAACAACTTGCAATGTCTGCACCTCACATTGGATAGCAAGAGAGTTTGCTGCTAAAATAACATTATTTGCGACTGTAAATATCAAAGACAGATTTTTCATTCTTATAGACTCATTCTATTAATCTAGAGATACCAGAACAGCATTTAACCACATCGCATCTACAGAGCTGCTGATTTGTGGAAACAAGTTCTTGTTTGACATCTGGTTTCCCCTGTGTTAGTGAGAACTAGATTAAAACTTTAAAGTCAGAATCAGATGCTTCTCATAAATGTATACCACATGATATTTATCAGTGATTACAGATTTTACAAAACATGTAGAGCATGCAGTTTCTTGCAAAAAAAATTCAATTTTACCTGTCTCCATTTCGCAGGTTTTTAAATTGAGCTGCTAAAAGACACATCAGAGTTGGTCCCAATCTGCTCCCGGGAACTAGGTCCTCTACCATCAGAGCTGGAAATAAATCTATGTTCAGTGGTGACCCATATAATCTGAAATAGAAAGCAAATGTAATACGTTTACCAAGTCTAAAAACGGAATAAATAACTCTAAATCACATTAGTTCTATTTCCAAAGGTTGAAGGTAGCTAACACATAACTTAGCGTGTTGTGAATATTTTTATTTTGTGATGGGTATCCTGGGCCCTGCTTTTGCAACATCTGATCTGCAGTGTACACAATATGAGACCCATGGATGTTTGGTGATTCTACGTCCTGCTGTATTAACACACTCAGAATTCAGTTTTATAAAGTCACTTTTAGCCTTTCCATTAAGATTAAAATCATGCAAATCAGTGGCCATATGTACAATGTGCCCTAAACTTGTCATCTCCTTTTATGATAAAACTTGAAGCTCAGCCATTTAGTGTCAGATTTCGTATCTATCTATTTAAAAAACATTTTGAAACATTTTATAACTATTTTTTCTCTTAGCTTATCTCCACCTTATAGTATAATTTAACCTAGAGTCACAAAATACCAAGCATTAAATCCAAATACTGGAAAACAAACACAAGGACTATTATTATAAGGAAGAAATGGACTCAGAGTAATAAAGATCACTAGTAAGTTATCAACACACTACATCTTGTCTGCCCATTAAAATCGTGTAACATCTGAACAACGAACAAAGGAGGAAGAGAAAATCATCGGTTTAGAGGAAATAAACTTGAGAGCTCAGTTGCTGCCGGAGAACTATATGAATGAAGTACCATGATCAGCAAAAGACGAGAGAAACATCCACTCCCTAGTCGAAAAACGGGGGGAAAGGATCCAATCGCATCACACAGCACGGTACCAGAAAGTTTTACTTAAGGTAAGCACAACCCCTAGAAGGAAAACACTAGATGTAGATCAACTACGTTACCCACTACATCAAAGCCAATAAATTAACCTCCTACCCCACTCCGGACGAAGACCTCACAGGCACAACATTCCACCTTGGCGTTGAAAATGCTAATGAAGTAATTGTTAGAGATAAGCAACTTCAAAAAAAGAAAATGGAAGATGGACGAATGCCCATAACCATTCACCCTATAATGCGATACTAAAGTAAACAAGCATTAGCCAATAGGTCTAGCTTATGGGAGATCCCCATTGCATTTGTATTCATAATGTGTGCAATCCCATTGGATTTGTTATTTTGTTTGTTACAACTCTATGTCTGCAAAACGCTTCTAAGTTAAGAGCAATAAATACTACTTAGAATTGTTCGAGATGCTATAACAAACATGTCTCTTAAGGAAACACCTTGAAGTGGTGCAAAAGAAGCTTCCACGCTCTTACTCCAGGTAAACCAACCAAATATCACTACCAAATGACTCGCATCCACAAGAGCATGCCAAATTATGTTGTTTAAAGTGGCCTTGAAAGATTACTGCCTCCTTGTGTTTTTATTCATTTGTAGTTAGCAAACAGCTACCCAAAGGGCATTGCATCCTGGTGCTTAAATAGAACTCATCGGACATTAACAACTAAAATATATTGGGTCTGTGGGAAACATGTATTTATTTTATTTGAAAGTTTGATATGTTTTCAAACATTTTTGGAAAAGAAAAAAATTATGGATAGCTGGCCTTAAGCGCTAGTAAAAGTGAGTTCTAGGCCTTTCAGAGCAAACTAAGAAAGCACATTCTCCACGGCTTCGAGACATGTGAAATTGCTAGTAGATTTGCTGATTGCAGTCTGAGAGATTTGTCTGAGATATATGGCTGAAATAGCCTATGTAGTGTGGTGTGGTGTGGTTGACCAGGCAGGTGATTGATAGTTTTGTGAAACAGCACATCCGTGTTTAATTGGAAGCAGAGCATATTTTTAACTAGTCTGATATGTCCAAGTACTTGCTCATCCCCATAACATATCGGGCAGCCACATTCTGACTGCACTATTGTTTTGAAATTAAATAGGTGGAGGGTCCAAGATGAACAAATTACTTTATCTTCAATAATGCACTTTCTGGTGGATACTCCATGTAACCACGAATGTCCACCCTTTTGAATAACACCAAGTGCCGGACTGGATCCAGAAACTCAACAAGCATTTTCAATGCAATAGGTATCACATTTGCAAGAGTTTGAGCTATTGGCATTGTAAATGACAATGCTTCCTTTAATTTATAGGTTTTGAAAACCTGTAAGAGGTGCATAAACATGCACTTTGTACTTATAGTCTTTGTTTAAGAGGACCAAGGCTGGCATTAAGTGCGCCTCTTTTACTGCCAACTGTGCTTTTTGTAAGCAAGGACTATAAGTAAGATGCCATAGAGTTGTATGTCAGAAAGTCACATACTGTATTTTGTGTCCTAAACATAAGTTGCACAAATTTTGCCCAGCTGACGTTGATTATGGATTAATCATTCCAATGGGGCAATATTTCATAGCAGATGATATTCTGAAAAAGGCCTTCTGGTTCCATACTATGCCAAACATTTGCTTATCGCTCCCATTATGGCTTTGTGTGGCCAAACAATGAAGATTATGGTACTATATTATTTTTCACGAGATTATACAAATCAATAGTACGCGTTTACTGATCCACATCTTGCTGCTGGCTGCATGTCTAACTGATGCAGTCTGTTTTCTAGCATGTCCTAGTCAAAGAGTTGAATGCAATGAAATGGGTATGGCCAATCCAAAGTCTTTATTAGAAGATGCAATAGTCCCACCACAAGATTCAAATGCCCAGTCAAAAGATGCAACTGTGCAGTCACATATACAACTGCCTTGTCACAAATGCAACTGTTCCACCACAAGCTGCTTCTACAGCAACTACAATAGCCAAATCACACCCTGCAAGCATCATATGAGAAGATATAAGTGAAGATACAACCATCTTATCACATTCTGAAACATCTCTCTACTCCAACCCCCTTACCACAATATCCCACCAGATTATGCAACTGTCCTGCAACCATATGCAACTTTTACAGCACAAGATACAACTGCCTCATAAAATGCTGCAGCTATCTCACCATGATTCACCTGCCTCACTACAAGCGGGAAAGTCTTCATTATACGTTTTGATGACCTAACCACAAGATGTAATATGACCCACCTTGAGGTCCTCACAAGGAGCATTATACACACTAGCAAATGCAGCCACCTTACTACAACTGCAATCTGTTCTGAATGGACTACTGCCTCACCAATAAATGTAAATGTCTTATTGCAAGATGGATCTGTGAGAAAGTGGCTCTGTATATACTGTTCCTAAATAGGTACAGTGTGTACAGAGTCCACAGTCCCCAGAGGTTTGGCAGAGGTTAAAGTTAGATATAACCTTACTCTCCAAAGTGGTAGCTTGGTCGAGCAGTAAGGCAGTATCAGAGGACAGTGTAAAGCATTTGTTGTACACACTCAGTCAGCAAATGGTCTCCCACACTCAATAACTGAACTCTAGGCCAATGGTTTATATAAAAAAAATATATGGTTGTTTTATTTTAGAACCAACAATAGGTACCAAAATATACTTTCTCAGAATGAGATGCTTTAGTTAAATACTTTTGCAATATGCAATTGACTTTTGTAGGTAATAATTACAGGTTGTTGCAATAGGCAATACAATTTCAAACACAATAATACATTGAGCTCAATGGGAATTTTAAGTTATGTGCACTTGATTACTTTTAGGATTACTTTTCTAACTCCAGGACTGGATCCTAGATTCAGTCCTGGGACAGTTCTTGGAAACAAGTGAGTACATTTGGTTAAGTTACTGTTGTGATTTTTAAACAATATTTTGCTATTTCAAAAGTTGACACTTAAAAACTTTTTCTGATCAAATTACCAATGTTATCCTATGGAAGGAAATTCACTTAGCAGGTAAGTGGGATTATGGGTACTTTTGCTAGGTCAGTGTTGGATCCTGGATCCAGCACTAGTGTACCACCTGTAAGCAATTGAGAAACTGCGTTTAAGTTATACAGGCGATTTTTAAGGAATATTTATAAGCTTGCAAAATCGACACACAAGAAATTTCATAGAAAAACAGTCAATGTTTCCCTATGGAAGAAAATTCAAGTTACGGGTAAAGTATGTTCTCGTTACTTTTGTAATCCAGTACTGGGCTCCTAGGCGCAGGGCTGGAACATCTATCTAACACCGGTAAGCATTTACGTTTTCACAGTTGGTACGATTTTTAAAGAATATTTGTAGTTTGCAAAAATCGACACTTCGAAGAAATTTCACAAAAAAACAGTCAATGATTTCCTATGGGAGTAAATTGAGTTAGAGGTAAGTACGGTTGTGAGTACTTTGCAGGGTCCGTGCTGGGCACCAAGATCCAGCACCGGTATCTCTCCTAATAGCAGGTGAGTATTTCCGTTTTCGTTACTCGGTTGATTTTAGGTGAATATTTTAAAGTTTAGAAACTCCACACACAGAAGAAATTTCAGAGAATACCAGTCAATGTTATCCAATAGAAGAAAAGTGAGTTATCCACTTTTGGTTAAGTATTCGACTGGCAGAGTTAAGGTTCTGGGCACAGACTCAGGGGTCTCCCAGGATCAGGTAAGTACAGTTGTTACAACCTCAGCGGCACAGGGGAAGCCGGGTGCAGAGTGAGTTAGGTCAAATGTTATCCTATGGGAGGCAGGGGGGCCTTGGTTGGTGGCTGCTGACTAGCACGCCACACGGCTGTGGAAGCTGGGCACCTGGTCACTTGCTCAGGGCAAATGAGGAAGTAAGGAGGAGTAGAAGTTGCACTGCCAGGGCCACTCGGGCGGCTGGGTTCAGGGTGCTTTTGAGCATTCGGGCGCTCAATGGATTTCAATGGGAAAGCTCAAGGACGAACAAAGGCTGCAAGCTCGGGGACGAAGATTCTTCAGGTTCCACCACCACTTCGAGAGGTAAGTTGGGTAGTTGGAGGATAGGGAGGTACCCAGGAGTCGGGCACAGGGGGCCGCAGGGCACCGGGTGCAGGGGTGCCTTTTGATGTCGGGAAATCTTACCCTCTGTTGATCGCGGTGGGGGGGGGTCCCTGGTTCGGAGGCTGCAGGCATCGTCAGGAGCGTCGAGGGGGGTCCTTGGGTGCTGGATTCGAGGTCACAGTCGCCGGGGGGACGTCCTCGGGGTCTTTGTCCACTCCAGCACAGGCCAGGCTTGGAGGTTGCAGGGTGTGCAGGGTTCGCGGTTCCGGGCTGATGCCAGGGGTTAGATACTTGCTTGGTGCAGAGCCACTGCTCGTGGGAGTCCCAGATGCTCAGATTCCCAAGGTAGCCAGGTCCTCCGGTGTTTGTGAGGTTGCAGGCCACAGAAGGTGCCGAGATTTAGCAGGAGCAGGTTCGAGGGTCGACAGGCCGGTAGGGCTGGGGCCAAAGCAGTTGGTGTCTTCCTCTTCTTAACAGCTGCATGGCAGGTCTTTTTTCTTCTTGTTCTTCTTTGCTTGTTCGGAATCTGGAGAAGGAAGGTTCAGGGTGCCTCTAAATACTAGATTTAGGGGTGTTACAGGTAGGTAAAGGGCAGGGACCAATGGTTCCCTGCCCTGGGGTGGGTACACCCCCTATCCTGCCACTCTCCTGTGGGAGGGGGGCAGTAGCCTAGTCCTGATTGGGCAGTGCCTCCCATCTCTCAAGAAGGCGAGCGCCCGGAGATGTGCTTCACCTCGCCTCGCCCACCTGAGGCTGACACATCCCCTGTCCTTATTTGGGGTTTCCGGCCAGTCTTCCCGCCAGAGTGGGGGTCAGAACCGGTGGGGGCCAGTTTACTGGGTACAGCAAGTGGCCTGGAGAAGCTCACAGAGGCGGCATGCCTTTGAAGCTTCCCCCTGCCCATCCTGGGGGAGGAGACCTAGCACCTCGCCCAAGATGTGCATTGTTGCAGGCCCAGGAGAGTGGGGGCTCGCCAACCAGGGGTCCACCAACATGTCTGGGCAGCCTCCCAGACCAGATGTGGAGTGTAGGTTAGGTTTCAGCCCTCTGTAGTGCTTTGTACATTAAATCCCACACTGGCATCAGTGCAGGTTTAATGTGCTGAGGAGTTTGATACCAAACTTATTAGTCTTCAGTGTTGCCATTATGGTGCTGTGGAGTTCGTGTTTGACGAGCTCCCGGCACCATATACTCTTAAATGGCAGCACTGCACTTACAGTGCCCAGGAATGGACCTGGGTACTGTAGGGGCACATGGCTCATTCTCCTGTGCCCACACCACTGGCATAGGGTACCCAGCTAGAGGAGTGGCTGATGTATACCTGGGCAGTGTAGGTTGCGGGCATGGCACACAGGGATGTGTGCCATGTCGACTTTGTGTTTTGTCTTGTACCCGGACACTCAGCCTGCAAGGGCAGTGTGTTTGTGTTAGGGTACAGGGCCTCTAAGGGTGGCACAATAAGTGGCCTTCCCTGGTCACAAGGCCCTGGGTATCTAGGGTACCATTTACCAGGGGCTGACATGTGGCCAAGGTTTGTCAATTTGGGTTTTAGGATTTACGGAAGGAACATAGGCCCTGGGCACCTGATTGGCAGGAGCCCAGGGCACACTCAGTCAAAGCACCGTCAGCAATTCAGCAAAAAGTGGGGGCATACCATGCAAGAAAGATGCCACTTTCTCACAGGATCTACCTTGCCACTTAATTTATCTTTGCTGGAAAGTTCACTCAAATAATGTTCCAATGTCCAGATGAGCTTTGTCTGCAGCTCTTGCTAATTTGCTCTAGTCCCATTACAGCACCAATATTATACTTATGGTGCATATATTCAATCAGGAGGCAGTATATAATGCTCAAATTCACTCAAGTGTTCATGCAGTCAGACAATTCTCCAGCAGTATCTGCCTTTTTGCATTTCTATAGGCAATCTGTACACAGACCTGCATACACCTACAACAGGCATTTCCTTATCCGCTGTGGACTTCTAATATTCTAATATATTATCTAATTATTAAAGCTATACTGTTCTATAAAAAGCACCAAGTACAAAAATCAAACAGTAAAAAATTATGAGTGTCCCCAAAAAAATATGAATATGTGCACAGTAGCATAAGGAAACACAAAGACATACAACTACACTTAGTTAGCCTGGAAAATGCTGAAAAGAGATTGGTTTTAAGATGTTTCTTGAAAACACAATGGATAAAGATAGTGATATGACAGTTGGTTACAAAATTCACATTTCACGGGCTAAAAATGAAAGGACATGGAACAAGAGTGACCAAAAAGACAATTAAGAAGTTCTTTACTGTAGATTGGTTGCCATAGAACAAGCTACTCAACATGATACATAAGAATAAAAACGTTACTGATTTTGAAAATGGTGCAGAAATAGTGATACTGGAAAGATACAGGACAGCCAATGAACACGAAATAAGTAAGATGACCCATGAAACGCATTGTTGAGACTAAATAAGATGTGAACATAAAAATAAAGAATAGATCTGAATTGGGAAAACAGCATACTTCTAAGCGGAGATGAGAGATAAACAAGGGAGGAAAAGTAACAAAAGGAATATTAAAAAGATTTGAGTTAAAGAATAACGTTTGCATCTGTGAAGGATTTAAATACAGAAAGTGTAAACCAATTCAAGCTTCAATAGTTAAAACAGAAGCAAAAACATTAGTATGAAAAGTACTGGCTACAGCTGGAAATTAACAATCCAACAATCTCAGGGCTACATGAACGTACCTTTTAAAAGTGTCTAAAGTATTTTTAAAACTAACTTTATAGAGTATATTACCTCAAAGCTGCGGGATTCAAATATTACTCACCTGAGAGTGTGTATGTAGGCAAAATGTACTCCATAGGTGGAGGAGGACAAGAGGTAGATATTAAGTGGTTAACAACAGAGAGTAACTGGGCGCTTGACCACTCGGGTGGTCTTACTTTGGTCCTCTGTTAGCTTACAATTGGTACTTCTTTGGTAACAAGCATTTAAATCAAAACTTGAGTGACAGTCTCTCATGTGTTGAGCCGTTCTATGGGAGAAAAGGTTGTGGTATTTAATTTGGGAAGAATCTGGGAAGCAACTAAAAACAATTAGAGGCCGTGCCAAATATACATACGTAATCTATGTAATGTAATGCAATAATGCATATATCTGTGATCTGCATCTAGTGTCCACAAGCACAGAAACAAACTTAAAATAAACGCACGTGTTGTGTCTTTTGTGTAAGGCTCTGGATAACCAGCTGTGTGCTTTCTGTGCGCGGACTGTCTGCATAGGGACATTTTTTGCCTAAAATGATTTGGGAACATTAGGTCAGTGAAATCCAAGGGGTGGGTACTCTGGACAGCCCATTCTCGCACACTCAGGCGAGCTGCTGACTGTGGAACTGGAGAACCAGTTTCCAGTCTCGGCGTCAGCTCAACATCCAGTGATCCGGGGCGAAGTCGATAGGGGAACAATCTAGGCACTAGGGGCTCAGGAGAAGCTGGAGCTTGGTCTTGTCACAGCTGCAAATAAATAAAAGCATTTGCAATGCAATAGCTCTCGCATTTGCGAGGCTTAAAACTATTGTATGTTTTTCTTAAACAATATGGGGGCCGTGCTACAATATAAAGCACAGAGCCAAGCACTGAAATAAACGTAAACTAAATGCACTTGTTGTGTCTTTTGTGTAAGGCTCTGGATAACCAGCTGTGTGCTTTTTGTGCAGTGGACTGTCAGCACAGGACAATTTTTGTGCCTTACATGATTTGGGAAGATTAGGTCAGTGAATTCCAAGGGGTGAGTACTCTGGACGACACACTCATGCAAGTACACGAACAGGCACTTTCTCATATATATTAACTCAGGAACACCCTGACCCATGTCCACACATTGAGGATGTGTGTCGTTACGGCTAGAGCTGCCGACTGTGGAACTGGAGAACCAGGTCCCAGTCTCTGCCTCAGCTCAACATCCGGTGTTTCTGGGCAAATCAATTAATGCGCGCATGTCGATACGGGGTCAATCTAGATATTCGGTGCTCATGAGAAGCTGGAGCCCAGTTTGTGGCACCGGCAAATAAATAAAAGCAATATTTGCGATGCTTAAAGCTAATTTTTTTAAACAAACTGAACAGCGGGCGCTGTACTCAAGTACAAAGCCCGGTGCCCGTGAAGTTATTTAAAAATATCGCTTAAAGCAGGCACCATGTTAAAATATAAAGCACAGCACCCACACATATTTAACTTAATCGACGTAAAAACCAAACCTGCAGAGCGCCGAGCCTGACTCTACCCCACCTCCTACCCAATGGGTGCTCCCGCAGAACCGGAGAGGCAGCGGAGCGAGAGTACCTGTGGGAACTGCAGGCTACATTTGGCTTGAATTTCCCTGTGCTCTTTATGAAAGCACACAGTGAGGCTAGTGCCTTTGTTGTATTAAAACAAAAAATAAAATGGAGCATTTATGGCTCTGATCTTTGAAAGTAAGTGCATGGGATCTCCGCGAGCAAAGGAGACCATTACCAACGCTGATCGGAACAAGCCCTCAGAGCAGCCCCGCCCCTCCTCCAATCAGGGCTGCCTCAAAGCTGCCTCAATGGTGGCTCAAGATCCTGTGAATCTGGGCAAATCACGTTATCGCCCCCAATCCCACGCTATATAATTACTGTACAATGCTACTAATGTACATAAACGAGGCTGACTGCACACGGCACCACGAGTACCTTTTAATGTGCTCTCGCGTCGACATTCAACCCTCTACACCGCGGACGGCGGTATAAATGTCATGCTTGAATTTTCATCTTCTCCAGAAACTGGGCAAGACGCGCCGCGTGGAGGATTACATGGGAGAAAAGCGAGCACAAGCGTGGGTGGACAGCAGGGGCCTGCTAACATTATGTCACTGGATGTAACAAGGCGGACGAGACGCCGTGCACAACAGAGACGTGCATGAGCAAAATCTCCTGTCCAGGCAGGCGTGGCAAACAGGAGACAGGGAGGGAACAAACATTCCTCCCTTGCAATCAAAAGCGAGCGTTTTTGAAACGCGCCAATGAAAAGCATGGGTGGAGCTTCCACCCCGCTTCCGAAGCAAAACTGACAACAATAGATCTCGCAAGCGTGCAGCGCTTGCGCTGCGTCGCTAGGCGAGACCTAAAAAGCAGTGGTCCTGTGCTCTGGTAGCTGGTGCCATGTGCTTACACACAGACTTCATCCTGCTCCAGAACTGATTAATGGAGCCGCATACAAGCACCACCCTTAAGTCTAACAGCAGACTGAAACAACCAGTGTTCAGGGGCGTGGCTTGGACGGCAATGGGACTAGACGCCTGAATCCTACACTCCGCCAAAACCTGGTCGCGAGCAACAAAAAGAACACGCAATAGCCAATCATTGAGGGAAGGAAGCACACCGAAAGCCATCCGAGATAGCAAGGAAGAAAGTGGCCCGGACACACGATCTCATCCTCGACAGCCAAAGGGAGAAAAATACGATGAAGAGGATCGCCCGGAGCAAAGAGGAAGAATCCAAGATGGTGCCCGCAAGTGAGACCCTCCACCGCTGCCGGGTCTGTTGCTGACCGTACCTAATCATACACCGGAGGACCAGCAGCTAGCTTACGTAAGGTCAGTGCTGGGGGCCTCCCGTGGAGAACACCATGACATCGGTAGCAATAGCGGCAGACTCTGGCGGGGAAATCAACCGCCCACTTGCAGAAACTAAACTGACTCCACAGAAGGGGGTCGCCATCTTAGGTCGGAATACTCGATAAACAACTTGGTCGAGAAAGAGCTAAATTGTGGGGATAAAAAGAATTCACGAGGAAGATTCAGCGGAGGGGGTGTGCTGTGCCAGCCTTGGAAAGCGTTCTCTTCCATAAGTGCGGGGAGGACCTACGATAGCCTATAGGCAACGAAAGCTCCGAAAATAACCACAAAATGAAAGCAAGCTTGCAGTGCGAGCCGCCATTACAGCTAGGGAAGGAACACAGCGGTTTTGGATACGGCGAGTACAGTAATTTAGTACCAACCTTGTGGCCCAAACCGCGAAAAAAGAAGGCAACTCCAAGCGAACACCTCTCTCTTTTCCAGTGACAGGGAGGGATAGTCTTGGGGTAAAAAAAAAAAAGAGAGAAGCGCCGACACAGCCGATACTGGCATAACGCTACAACAAAGCGAAATACACCGATTTGGTTGCGCAGAATATAGAGGGAGTTCAGACCCCAAAAAACCCCACTCGCGGCCACTCGTACCTGGCACAAAGGCGCAAAGAACAACAAAAGAATCGGACAGGAGGAAATCCAACAAGGCAGAAGTGGCTAAGCCACGTGGTCCCAAGAGTCCAACAGATAAGAGAAACCAGAAGGAGTCGATGGAGCACAACATAATAGGTTGCACATAACTCAGTGGGGTGCATGATGAGGGAGTAAACAACCGAATAAGATAGAAGCTGGCAGCGGTCACGTCCACCACTGTGCCCACCACAGAGTAAGGTAGATTAATAACCAACTACTGTTTAATTGAACCACGAGTGAGACGGCCAACACACGCTATTTAGGCAGCTCTAATCAAGTAACAAGGGAGGTCTTGAGGCTGATGAAGACACACACAGCCTACAAGGGCAGAAACCTTCAACAGCACAATGCCAAAAGCACAACAACCCCATAATAATAAGTGAGAAGATCAACAAGGGACGCCAAATTTCCCATCAAGGTGTGGGCACAAGACAGTATCCATTGAACGGAAAGTGAGAGGAAGACTCTACCTACAACAGGAGAGAAGAGGAATAGCAGGCATGGCTGGCACCGAAGGGAGAATTACGCAGCAGCTAAAAAAAAAATAAGAGCGATCCTCTTGACTCCCCTATCAAACAAAGGAATGACATCAACACCACGCTGGACATGATACTGAAAAAACTGGTGGATGTCCACGACCTAGCAAAATCGACCAAACAAACGACTGATGCTATACAGCTGGAACTAGCCACAGCTGGCATCCATGCGGTGAACAACAGGCTAACGGAAGTAGAGCAGAGGGTGAGCGATATAGAGGATGGTGAGCAAAAGGCAAACAAGACTCTGCTAGAACTATCCAAAGCCACTGCAATACTCCAAAGACAAACAGCGGAACTAGACGATAGCAGCAGAAGGGGGAACATCAGAATACTAGGGGTCGCCGAAGGAGAGGAAGAGAAATGCGGGTCATGCATCACATTTATACAAGACATGATCCCTAAAATTACTAACATTAAGTTTGACCTTCCTTTCAAGCTAGACAAGGCCTACAGAGTACCAGCCTTCAAAAACTAAAATAAGTCGATCCCTCGTCCCATTATTTGCAAACCTCTCCGTTTACAACCCACGGAAGCCATCTTCGCAGTGGCTAGGAAAAACCAGACTATACAGTGGAATGGCCAAAAAATAATGCTTACTCAAGACTACTCCAAACCCACAGTGGACATAAGGAAAGGTTTTTTGGCACAGCGAGACAATTTAAGTAAGGAAAACATCATCTTCTCATTCATAGTCCCAACAAAATTCAGAATTACCGACAAAGGCAGAACGCACGTTTCCGAAGACCCAAATGAACTGACAAGATACCTACAAGGTCCTACACAGCAAGAAATGGAATTCTCTCAAGCAAGCACGAGCAAGAGGAGAGCCTCACCAGACCTAAGAGTGGAATGAGTGACTGTACGAAATCTCAAGACTGGCTAAGCGGTCAATCTCTGAAGCCTGGCTCTGCGGCTACTTTAACACACATGACCTACCTCAGTCAGGTCCCTACCCTCACATTATCTACCTCGAATGGCCAAACGGCTGAAACTACCTCAAGAAAGGAACCTGAAACTCGGACCTTTAAACCGCCCCATCCGGAGGATTTGAAGTATGCGGGTTTGTGACTAAGTGCACTAACAAAACAAAAATAGCTGACGAGACAAAGAAGATATATACTAGAACACTATAATCACTAATATCCTTTTTAAGAACTTTTTTACAAAATGTACAAGTGTGAACATATTAACCATGAGTGTACACCCGTATTGTTCATAAGGGGATTAGCATGCTAGCCATGATATGCAGATACTTGTATGCTGGGAAGGGTAACTATATAGATGCTCGGGCGTACAGAACCAGAATGTTCCAGGGGAAAGCGGAGCTGGATCTTTGTTGTCGCACGTCCAGAATTATATATGAAGGAATGGGGGGGGGGGGGGTGGATTTTAGGATTTTTTGCGTCATGTTAGTAATGTTTGTCAGGCCCACATGTTTTGTTTCTACCCACTGTATCCTATCCTTTTTAAACCTTTTCATCTACACTTTTGCAACCATGGGAGAGAACGACAGCAGGTCTTGGGAGGGAGCAGAGATGAAGGACCATTGGGGTGCGGCACAGCTAGCACACACCCGATTTAAAGAAGGGTGGGGCAATACTGAACAGAAAGGGGAAATAGCTTTTGTTAAAAAACCAATACCTAGCATATCATAATGACAGCAGACAATACGAAAACACTAACGTACAATCTAAAGATAGTCTCCTTAAACGTTAAAGGCCTAAACCACACAGTTAAAAGAAAAAAAATACTTGATTACCTAGACTCACAAAATATCACATACACAAGACAAAGAAATACTACGAACATTTAGTGAATTTTATCAAGATCTCTATAAAAAAGACCAAACACTGGACGAGAATGGTTGCTCCGAGTACCTAAACAGACTAAACCTCCCAAAGATATCACCAGAAGAAGCACACACCCTAGGAAAGGAGATAAGCTCAGCTGAAATTGGGATGGCAGTAAAGTCCCTTAAAGTTAACAAGGCACCCGGGCCAGAAGGATACACAGCCACCTTCTAAAAGACTTTCTTAACTCACTTACTCACTTTGAAAAAAGTTTTTAACCACTGCGAGGGGGCAGGGAGAGTCTCCCATACCATGTCCGAAGCTAACATTATAGTTATCCCCAAGGAAAGTAAAAACACTCAGTTGCCCCAAAATTACAGACCTATTTCACTGATTAACGTTTATTGCAAGATATAAGCAAATATTCTGGCAGCAAGGCTTAATAAGGTACTATCACGACTTATAAGTAACACACAAGTTGGCTTCCTCAAGACACGCATGTCACATGATAACACCAGACTCCTATGCCATATTCTGGATAGAGCTGCCAAGTCTGACAAACCAGCGGTGACCGTCACACTAGACGCGGAAAAGGCTTTCAATAGGGTATCGTGGCATTATCTAGAACAGTGCATGCGGACCTTCAACCTGGGAAACTATTTCACGCATATTAATGGCACTATACGAAAAGCCCAAGGCCCGTATCAGTCAATGAGGCTGTCTCAGAGCCCTTCACCCCTGTCTCCCTCGCTGTTCCTATTAGCTCTAGAGCCTCTGATTAAGGACATCGAAGCAAATGAAGAGATGAAAGGGGTCACCATCAAAGAGGTCACAATCAAACTAGCCGCATACGCGGATGTCATTCTCGTTGTCACAGAAAGCCCTAAATCCTCTATCACGGCCCTCATGGAATCCATAGATAAGCATTCGGCCCTTTCCGGCTATAAACTCAATGAAGACAAGTCAGAATGCAAACCACTCAACATACACACCACAAAAGACATTCTGGGGGAGTCGGGCCTTGCCTGGCAAACTAGTTTCGTAAAATACCTAGGTATATATTTTGGGAAAGACCTAAAAAACACACTGGAACACAATGAGAAACTAATGCTGAACAAGATAAAAATGCTGTTGGAGGGCTGGTCACCTAAATTCGTTACTTGGTGGGGGAGGATTGAGACAGTAAAAATGATGGTCACCTCAATGGTCAACTACCTGGCAAATATTCTCCCTCTAATACTCACTGACGACTTCCATCGCAAATTAGATAAGATGCTGAATAAGTTCATCTGGCGAGACAAGAAAGCAAAGATTAGCCTTAAAAAATTAAGATTGGGGAAAAACCTTCCAAATGGCCTTTTTTCGCAAAACAGGGGAGTTATTGGATCCTGCCCGACCAGGAGTACACACCTGTCTGGCTGGAACTTGAGAGAGCCATACTTAACAACCTCGAACCCTTAGCCCTACTAACAGCCAATAAACACATGCTAGCAGCAAACCCAATACTCAAAAATACCAGAAACGCCCTACTGAAGGTAGACCAGAAGATGGAACACAGCATAAAAAACTCGAGATAGGAATCTCTATGGGCAAACAATAAGATAAAATACAGGGGAAAACCGCTCTCTATGGACTCATGGGGAAGAACATGGATTTCCCACCCTATACAACTCGTGGAGGTTGGGAATTCCACCACTTTCAGTATGCTAAATATCAAACAAACGGAGGAGGAGCTTAGCACGCATCCAAGATGGTCGCGTGAGCACAGGGCTCCCCGGACCCTCGCTGCTCCTCGGAACTTATCCTGACTTTATCCTGACTTGCTTGACGGATTCTGGAAGATGAACGTTGGCTGAACCCTAAACTCTTTTCAGAAACCAAATCGGACCTGGGAGACCTGATCTATGGCGGTTTGAACTTTTGAGGCCCAACTGATGGCTGTGCCCGGTGCGAAGGTGAACTGTGGAGCCGGGGCATAGTTGAACAACAACGGCATCGGGGCTGTGCCAGCGGCCGTCCCATCACTTTCGGTTTCACTTTTGGATCACTGAGTGGCTGGACCGTGGAGTTGCTTTGTGCGGCTGGGTTTTCACTCGGCCTTCGCTTGGTGCTTTTGCCTCCGCCTGATACCAGTGTGCTCATTGACTTTGATCCTCTCGCACCACCACATTGCGGTCTCTGGTACGGCTCGTGTCTGCTTCGCCAGTGCCCCTTCGCCGCTTGCTCGGTGGTCCCCTTCGGCGAGCGTGGTTCAACATGGGTGGCAGGGGGGATCCCGAGAGGCGTAAGACCAAGACATCCCTACGTGGGGGACCGGTCCAGACTAACAACATGGACCGCTACACTCAAGGTAAAGGGTCCCCTGGGACGGCCAGTGTTCTCCCGGATGACGCTGGTGGTGTTCCGCCCGTCCCTCCGGATTTGTCATTGCAGGACATCATGGGCGCCATTAACGGCATCAAGGAGACCATCGCTAAGCAGTACGAGGCCTTGGCCCGTAAAATCGACACGGTGGCCATTGATGTTACGCTAATTCGGGCGGATCTCTCTAAGACCAATGAGAGGGTTCAATCGCTGGATTTGCGGACGTCCACCCTTGGTACGGATGTGTCGGACCTGCAGACTGCTCTTGGCGACCTCAAGTCGGGCAGCGACCTGATGGCCCGGCGGCTGGAGGACTTCGAGGGACGGGCTCGACGCAATAACATCTGCGTCATAGGTGTTCCAGAGACCTCCGACAATCGCCCGGTTGATCTTATGGTTGAGGATCTCATCCTCAACCAGCTTGCCCCCGCTGGCCTGAGTAAGTTCTTTGCCGTGGAGCGGGCCCATCGAGTCCCAGGCGGTCGGCCGCGACCGGGGGCTCCCCCGAGGCCTATTGTTGCTAAACTTTTTCACTACAGAGACCGAGATGCGATTCTGCAGGCCTCACGGGTACATGGCCCGGTCCGATATGAGAACTCATCCGTTAACTTTTTCCCGGACTTCACCCAACTTGTCCAGAAGCAGCGGATGGGCTTCCAGGGGGTGAAGCGCCGTCTCCGGGACCTGGGTCTTAAGTACTCTATGCTTTTTCCTGCTAGGCTCCGAGTGGAATACGAAGACCGGACTACCTTTTTTGACTGTCCTGCGACTGTGAGTGACTGGCTGGATTCTCTGCCGGACCGGGGTGACCGGCCTGGGCCTTCTGGTGGTACCGAGGGTGGCGGGCCTATTTCGGAGTGACTTTTGGGTCCTTGACTTTGACATTTTGTTTGGTTCGGCTGGGTTCTACTTCTTTTGTACATTTTGTTTAATTATGATCTGTGTTGGGGGCGGGCGGGGACGGGTCCCTTTCCTCCTCCGGGGTCTTTTCGTAGAATGGGGTTTGTAGGGCGACAGGCACACTGCAAGTTGGGTTGGTTTTTTGGACCGCAGGGGTGCAGGGTGGGGGGAGTTGAATTCGGGGGGGGGGGGGGGGGTTGGTGGGTGGGAGGGGTTGTTTGGATTTGTGTTTTTTGTTTTCAAGGCGAGGTATTGGCTCTGTTTTAGTTTCAGGTGTCGCGCTATTTGCTGGGGGACCCTTGACCTACTGGAGGGGATGGGGGGGACGGGTTGAGATTGATGTCATGGAACGTCAACGGATTGGGGGATCGTATTGAACGGGGTGTTGTGCTGCAATATTTGCGTCGTTTGACTCCTGATGTGGTATTCTTACAGGAGACGCATTTGGTTGGTAATGTTTGTCATGCCATGAACGGGGGGGCTACCGACTCGTGGCCCATTCCGGTTTCACCACCGGCTCTAGAGGGGTGGGCATTCTCCTACGATCTTCACTTCTGCTAGAGATCACCAGGGTTGTCCTAGACGATAGAGGGCGCTATGCGGCCCTGACTGGGAGGTGGGAGGGACAGTCCCTTTCCTTGGTTTCGGTTTATGTTCCCCCGGGCCTCCAGAACTCCACTTTCTCAGACTTGGGTCGTATGCTGCTTGAGCTTCCTGACAGTCTTTTGCTTATGGGTGGGGATTTTAATTCGGTTGTTTCGGGTGATCTGGATCGCCACCCGCCCAGGGCCCTCCCTGCTGCCCAGGCATGGCTCGGCGGGCTCTTGGATACCCTCGGTCTGGTGGATTGTTGGAGGTTAATGCATCCGACACAGTGTCAGTACACATTTCACTCTGGGGCCCATGGGAGTCTCTCCAGATTGGATTATTTTCTTATGCCTGCGGCCCAGACTGCCCGGATTCGAGAGGTTAAGCACCTGGCCCGGGGTATCTCTGATTCCCCACTGTGGTTGCTTTTCGACACCGGGACGCGGTCCGCTGGGCGGATCGCCCCTATTAACCCTTGGTACTTGCGAGACCCCAAGATTCGTGATAGCCTTGTTAAGTCGATTGATCAGTATTTTCTCGAGAATGAGGGGTCGGTGTTGTCCTCAGTGTCCCTGTGGGAAGCCTTCAAAGCAGTGCTCCGCGGGCATGCCCTATCCCAGATAGTGGAGGCTAAGAGGGTTAAGAATGAGGCGGTGGTGAAGCTGGCGACTGAAATATCGGGGCTGGAGGCAGCTTTGGAGACGGGTGTCACTCAGGAGGGGCTTCACGCCCTCAGCTTGAAGCAGTTTGAATATAAGTCTCTTGTTACTGACGCTGCCAAGACCATGTATAGGGAGCAGCAGGGTAGGTTGTATGATGCCGGGGACAAGGCGGGTAAACTGATTGCTTGGTTGGATAAGAAGGAGAGAGTGAATCGTGTGGTCCCGGAGCTTCGGGTTTCGGATGGAGTGTGTGTGACTGACCCTGGTGAGATTGTGGAGTGTTTTGCTGACCACCTCCGGGCGGTGTATTCCACGGTGTCTGATAGAGATGAGGATGACTCTCGTCTCTTGCTGCGGGATATTGCCTTGCCTGGCTTATCCGTCGAGGACCGTGAGCAGATGGAGGCCTCCCTGTCTGTCGACGAGATCGCTACCGCGATTCGTTCCCTTCGCTCGGGCAAGGCTATGGGCCCCAACGGACTGCCGATTGTACTGATAAAATCGCGCCCTTCCTCCGTCGTATGTTTCTGGAGTCGCTCGAGCGGGGTTCCCTTCCCGACGACCAGCGTCTGGCTACTATAGTTGTGATTCCCAAGGACGGTAAGCCACGAGACCGCTGTGCCTCATATAGGCCTATTTCCCTACTAAATGCCGAACCGAAAATCCTTGCCAAGGTCCTCGCTAATCGCTTGCTGAGAGTTATATGTGATTTGATACATCCGGATCAATGCGGCTTTATCCCTCATCGTAATACCGCTCTCAACTTGCGGCGTCTACATGGCGTCCTCGCTAGGGCGGAGTACTTCTCTGAACCGGCCATATTGGTTTCCTTAGACGCCACGATGGCCTTTGATACCATCGAGTGGCCATTCCTTTGGGCCGTCTTGGCGAAGTTTGGCTTTGGGGAGGGATTTATTAGTTGGGTTAAGCTCCTCTATGCTGGACCAATGGCTCAGGTTGTTGTCAATGGGCGGGTTTCTCGGCCCTTCGCTCTCGGGAGGGGTACTAGGCAGGGGTGCCCGTTGTCCCCTCTGCTCTTTGCTCTCGCCTTGGAACCGCTCGCTGTCTGGCTCCGCTGGGAGCCCTCGATCAGAGGGATCCGGTGGGCCCCGGGCTTCGAGGATCGGGTCTCGTTGTACGCGGATGACATTCTTTTGTACCTCACCTCGCCGCGGAAGTCGCTCAATGTGCTTTTTGATGTCCTTACTTCCTTCGGGAGAAATTCGGGTTTGATAATTAACTGGTCCAAATCTTGCGTGTATCCTATCTCCGGTGGCCTTCCTCTCTTGCCGCCTCGGCTTCCGATCCAAACATCTCAATCCGGCTTTAAATACTTGGGGGTGTACGTTTCGTTGGATCCGGCGGTCCGCTACGAGCAGAATCTCCTGTCTCCCCTCCGGCGTTTGAGGGTGGATACGGCTCGGTGGTGTAAGTTGCCCTTGTCCCCACTTGGTCGCGCAGCACTGTTTAAAATGATGTCCCTTCCCAGATTTCTTTACGCACTCCAGAACTCCTTCGATATCATTCCGGCGGCCTACTTTAGGGAAGTGGAGAGTTTGCAGAGGAGACTGGTTTGGGACGGTCGTGCGCGTATCGCTTTGGCAAAGCTGACTCTTCCCTGGTATGACGGGGGCATCGCGCTTCCTGACATTAGAAGGTACTATTGGGCTTCCCAGCTGTCTGCCATTAACCATGCTACGTACGCTCCTGGTTCGAACCCGGCATATGAGATGGATAAATTCCTGCTTCCCGGCAGTAACTATAACAGAGCGCTTTACTCTCGGTCTGCCGGAAGGACCCTCACGGGCCCTACTAGGATTGCGGTACGTGTGTGGAAGGCGGCGAATGTAGCTGTGGGCTGGAGTGAGCGTTTAACGTGTGCTACTCCTTTATTCGCCTCAGAGCGCTTGGGAAACCTCTGGACAACGAAAGGCTTTGAGCACTGGGATACGATCGGCATTAGCAGAGTGGGGGACCTATGGGTTAAAGGTGCGGTTAAATCCTTCGCGGCGCTTCAGAGCGAGTACGAGCTTAGTGAAAGGGAGTTCTACCGCTATGCCCAGGTTCGGCACGCCCTACTCTCGGTCTTTGGGGAGGGGACCACGGTCCCTGTTTCTTCGCCTCTCGAGGACCGTATACTCGACAGACACGTCCCCGACAGTACTATCTCCCTGATTTATAAAAAACGAATAAATAATCGGGCTGATCTCTTGGTGCGTCTTCGGGAGGCGTGGACGGGAGATGGGGTTGAGTTGGACGACGAGGACTGGCAGTCTGCGCTGTCATCCCCTAAGGAGGTTGCCATCCCGGCCCGTCTCCGTCTGGTCCAGCTTAAGATTCTCCATCGTGTCTATGTGACGGGTCCCCGTTTGGTCTCGATGGGGTTTTCTGACGACGGGCTCTGTAAGCGTGGCTGCGGGCTCAGTGCCACCTTTCTCCACATCCTCTGGGAGTGCCGCGAGGTGGCGGAATATTGGCGCCAGGTGCATGATGTTATGAAACGAGTCACTGGGGTCGCTCTGCTGCCGGAGGTGCGCAGATGTGTTCTGAATGTGTGGGAGCCCAATGACTATAATGCGGCCCAGGCTCGGTGGGCGGCCCTTGGGAACATGATCGCAAAGAGAGATATTGCGCAGCTTTGGGGTTCCCAACGGCCTCCCACCGTGTCCGTATGGAAGGAGAACATGGACTGGTGCATGTTCAGGGAGAAGACGGTGTATGTGGCTCGTGGTAAACCGGGGGCGTGGGGTAGAATCTGGGGTCAGTGGAATGTGTATCGAGGGACTATCTGTTCTCCCCCCCTGGTGGATACGTCTGAGGTTGCCTTGTCCCCCTGATCCTTGAGGGTTCCTTGCTTAATTTGTTCATCTGTGTATAGATTTGGTTTTCCCGTTGCCCCCCCCTCCCTCTCAGACCCCCCCCTTTTTATTGACCACCCTTGGGTGGTCGGGTGTGGAGTTCCTCTGCTGTGGTTAGACACCCTTTCAATGTTTTTCGCCTTGCTTTTTGTTTTTCTTACTTTTGTTGATATTTATGTAAAAAGGGTATATCCTGACGTCCCTTATGTGCAGTCTGATCTCCTGTAATTTAGCGGAGCCCCTGTGGGCCAGTCATTGTTTTTGAACTGCTTGGTCATTTCTGAATACTAGCGGCCGGCCCAGGAGGTTGTAGGCCCGTGCTTGTACCCTTTTTCTCTGCACAATAAAATTTAAAAAAAAAAAAAAAAAAAAATCAAACAAACTACCAGACATAGAATTATATAATTTCCTAAAAATCAAAACAGCACTGACCAAAGCGAGACTTTTCGATACCAAGCTGTCAATCATCCAATATATGACCAACCTCAATAAATTAGGCCACCAGGTACTGCTGCGGCCCAGCTCAACCAAACTTAATGAAAAGACACGCAAATACTGGGGAGCCCAACTTGGAGACTCACTTAGCGAAAACGAGACCCAGATGCTATGGTCCTCCCCCACGCAAAGTAAGATATCCCCAGTACTAGCTCAGACAAAGTTCTGGACGCTACACAAAATATACTGGACACCAGTGCGCCTGGCGACCCTGGGACTGAACACCAATGACCAGTGCTGGAATTGTAATAAGGGAAGGGGAGATCTGGCCCATCTCATATATTACTGTCCCAAAGTCAAATCATACTGAGAGAAGATCTTCGCCTTTCTAAACAACATGTTAGGGTGTTCTCTTAAAACAGAGTTTGCCACCCTGGTAACTGCCTTTGTTAGGACAGACATAGACTTACAACAGGACAGAGACCTACTCGATCTCCTACTAACAGCAGGTGTAAAATTGGTACTCAATAAATGGAAAGACACCTCCAAGGCAACGTTTAAGGGTTGGCTCAATTGGGTGACGCACCTCAAAGGAGCAGATACAGTGGCCCTACAAGACTCACCGTGAAGACAGCCTGGCAGAAAAATGTGGGCATCCCTGGACAAATACCTAGACCCCTATGACCCGCCCTGAAAAAGCCTAGTATAACGACCTGGATAGCAACCCTCTTTGGACATAATTAGCAGTCTCCCTACATGAGATATCTCCTCTCTCTCTCTCTGCTCTGGTTCCTTATCCTTGTCCCTCTCTGTGTTTTCTTGACCCATTCGAGGACAGTGGGTGGAGGACAGCCAAAATAGGCAAACTGTACCATAACTAACACAGCCAGCGTGGGCTGTCCTGTAACAACAAGCGATGCGAGTGCACGTTTTTTATGTTGTATGTAGATGCTATGTTTTATGTTAAATGTCCTTTGTATGTGACAAAATAATAATAAAAATTCTACTGAAATAAAAATATAATAAAAAAAAATAAACAACTAGTGTTCAGAGTCCTGAATTGGGATATTTTTAGATGGAAAAGAAGACCATTCTATGGAATGGAGAGGAGGGAGTGCAGTGAGAAATCTGCGGTTAGATAAAGCATCCACCAGAAAGAGCATTATTTAAAGTAAAAAAACACTTGGGCTTCTGATGAATACTTCTAACCGCAGACTCCTCACCTTGTGAATAGATACCAAAGCCGTAACAACCAAGGTAGTGGATCTGTTGAATGGCTCAGATGAAAAAGTCTAGCAGGGCCGAATAGGCAAGATGCCCTGCCCATCAAACCTGGTTGTCAAGGTAGTAGTGATTCGTGAATGTGTGCAATAATGCTCATGTAACAGTTTGATAGGTATCCAGGACAGCCACTCCACATGCCACTGCTGTGGTAGCAACCAGATGCACCATTTTGAATTTGAGGTGGCACAATGTACAACTGTGCACTGGCTTGAAAGAATACACATGAGGAAAGTGAGGATCAAGTTCCACTGTGGCATCACAAAGGGCTTCGGCTGAAACCTTTATTGCAAACCTGTTAAAAAAAATGCATCCCAACTGGTGACTTGAACAAGGACGGCTGCTTCAGCAAACATAACAAGGCCTAAAGGGTCAACAAATAACCTTTAACAGTGCCCACAGCAACTGGTCCATCTGGTGGGTGTTGTACCAAGCCATAAACTTATCTCAGCGTCCAGCACACACTCATTTCATGGGCAGATGCCTGGCCATCAGAGTCACATTGATGACTTCAGAAGCAAGGATGAAGGAGATCAACTGCTTCTGCTCAGTTTTCATGTATAGAGGTGCAGATTATGTAGGCCCAGGTGCAAGACTCTGTTATACTCCTGTGAAAGAAGATCCGCCTAAAGTGGCAGCCCAATCCAGAGCCACTAGGATAACTTGGGCCCGGCTGTTCCTGATCATTTTCCAAACTCCTGGCAGGAGTGTCAGTGGCTGGAAGGTGCTGAGGAGTCCTGTGCTCACTGCTTAACTAATGCATCTCTGGGGAAGAGCCGTCTTCTGAGAACTCAACCCTGGCACGACCTCTTAACCACCACATTCTCAGCAGAGGTTAAGAGATGAAGCCAGGGATCTCACCATTCCTGATCTGCTGGCATCAGTAACTAAGCTTGCTTGCCCTGGAATTTAAAGATCCAGCCAAGTGGTGTGCCACCAGGTAAATGCTGGCCAGCTCCAGAGGCACACAGTCTCCTGGCAGTGGACCTAAGACTCCACCTCGTCCTACTTGTTACAGAATCACAGGGTGGTGGTGATGTCCTTAAGAACCTGAACCAGCCTGCCCGTGATGGTCACAAAGAAGGCTTTCAACAGTAAGTAAATTGCTCACAGCTCCAACAGATTTATGTGGAGGCGGGGTCTTGTTAGAGACCAGTGGGCTCTGATCTCCATCTCTCCAGAAGGCCTCCCAAACCCAGTAGTGATGCACCTGTCACCACCGTCATGTCTGGGTGGGGTAGGGAGAGGGATCTGCCACTAGTCTAACTGCAGTAAAGCAGCCACCACTGCAGGTCTTTTGCAGTTTTCTCTGACACCTGGGAAGAATAGGACAGGTTCTCTGGTGCTGGACCCACAGAGACTTTCAGTGCCCACATGTACCACAGCAGGACGAAGGAGGCAACCATGCCAAGTAGGCTCAGAGCCATCCCAATTAATACCCAGTTAAGAGGCTAAAACAACAGAATCATAACCCAAATGTCATCTGCGACCGATTGTGGTGAGCTTGCTTTTAACAGCCAGTCATTAAAATAGGGGAAGACTGGTACCCTTGATGTCAGAAGATGGGAAGAGACCACCACCAACACCTTTGTGAACACCACTGGTGAAGCTGAAAGGCAGCACAGTGAACTGAATGCTCAAGGCTCACCTTACATGGCAGTTAGTGCCTATGGGCCCGTAAAATTGAGATTTGAAAATATACATCCTGTAGATCTAGCACTGGCGTCTTGCCTCTGGGATCCAGGGCAGAGAGACCTTGGCCACTATGAGTATCTTGAATTTGTCCTGTGCAGAAAGGCATTGAGAGGGCGAAGATCTAAGATAGGAAAAATACCCTTGTCCATCTTCAGCATGATGAGTAGCAGGAATAACATCCAGATCTTTCTTCTGAGGTCAGAGCCCTCTCTATGGCTCCTTTTTGCAGAAAGAGCCTGCACTTCCTGACACACACTGGACAGATGGTCCCCATGAGAGATACTCTGATGTAAGTGGCAGGAAAGGCAGATCGAAGAGAAATGGTTGGGCGTACATCGCTGGACAATTTGATGCAATACCTTGCCACTGACCTACTATATATCTGTGTGCCTTTAAGGGTGCCCTGAAGAGATTTAGTGGTGGTAGCTGGAAGGGTGGAGGCTTGAAACATACAGTGCCCCTGAGGCCTGGATTTTGTCTGCTGAACCATGGACCGACTTCGAAAGGCATCTTAAAGCTGAAAGAGGAGTTAATTCAGTTGCTAAAAAAGAATAATGTTACTTATCCTGTAAGCATTTGTTTTCCCTAAAATTTGCCTGTCAAGTCACAACATGTACTATGACTCCTCCTGTGTGGGCGATGCACATAGGACCGACTCCATATTGGATTGTTTTTCGCACAGTGGGTGAGTGTATGTAGCGAGTGGTTACTTAAGGTAGCATGTTAACCATGTGTATTATGAGTGTAAGAAATTAGATGACAAAAGGAGAGTTCTGCAGTAGGCACAGGGCCCCGGGAGGAGGATGGGCACATAGGAATCTACTGCACTACATGCTTACATGGTCCGTTTATAGCATGTGTGGCTGTAGATAGACTTACTCGGCATAGACTGTAAAGCAGTACCCTATGCATCCGGTGGATAGCCCGATCAATCTGCAGATGTCTGGAATAAAGTTCTTAGCACTGTCTGGCCAACCATACCCTGATGATGGGAAGGATATTGGCAAAATAATGTTTGCTAAATATGTGTTGGGGTTGACCAAGTGTCCGCTCTGCATATGTCAGCTATCGGGATATTGGCTAAAAATACCATTGTACTTTTGTTTTGCAGGTGAAGAGTGTCCTAGCAGGAAGAAGTAGGATTTATTTTGCTTAGTGGTAGCAGGTCTGGATGCACTTAATTATTCACATAGCTATGCCTGAATTTGAGATGGGATGGCCCTCGTAGGGTTTGGCAAAGACTACAAAGAGCTGGTCAGGCTTGCAGAAAGACTTGGTTCTATTGATATAGTACATGCGAGTATTGCCCTTATACACTATCTCCTCCTCCCTCTTGCCGAACTCCTTTGGAGTTTAACCAGCTCCTGCATCTCCTTCAATTGGAATCTGTCATAGACTGGACAAGTTTTAGTGTTGGCTAAGCGCTAAAGGATAACCACCCCTAGGCCATCCTTTTACCTGCTGCTTCAAGTTTCTTGCTCTCTTTGTCAGGTGGCAGGGCATCGCCTGTGGCCTGATTGAAGATCCGTTCACTGCAGTATGGCCGACTAAAGTCAGCTGGACACAGCCTCTGATGTAAAAAGGATCTGTAGGGGAGGGTGAATACTTTCTCACCACCCTCACATTTACTATACTTACCTTCATGTTCTCCTTGAATGTCTCATGGGTGGATTTATGCATGTCCTTCAGCATGGGCAGGAAGTGCACAAGTGCTTTGAATTAGAGAGCATCTCAATGAGGAAGTCCTAATTCTCACGGAGGACATGCACGTCCAACTTGTAGAATGCAGCTGCCCATTTGATGACCAAGTGATATGCTGTGGTATCGCCTAGCCCAAAGGGTGTATCATAGAGATTAGCAGGGCTAATGTGGTTGTCTAGGTCTGAGAGGGAGCATGGAGACTCCATCAGAGGACTCTAGCAGAGACAGTGGAGTGGAAGTGACTGAGGGCAGCAATGGTGGTGGAGTAGGAGATGGTGGTAGAGGTGCAGGAGACCGTGGTGGAGCGCACTGGGGAAGGCTAGAGCTCTTATCTCCATATCTTGGGCATCAGATACAGGGGTGGGGGCTCTCTTATGGGTTTCCTCTTGATAGCAAATTTCCTCTTTTAAGGCATGGTCTCTGATGACTTTGGCTGAAGTGGTTTGGCTGAGTTTTACTATATGGCGGTATGAATAGGTAGATGCTTCTGCCTCGCATCAAGATCTTCTTGGATCCTTTTGAGGATAGGCTGCTTTAAATCCTTGGAACCAGTCGTTGATGGTGCTCTCAGTGTTGATGCTGGCTTTGGAGTTACAGGGTCTAAGAGCAGGTGTAAATGGTGCCAGCTTCAAATGGCAGTGAGGCTTGTCAGGGGCTCTGGCCATAAGACGGCTTAGAGGGGTTGATGTCCTTAGACAGGTCCTTTTTCAGATCTGAGGCTCAGTACCGACCAAAGCCCAAGGGAGGAGGAGACCCGGGCAGTGACTTTATGCCAGGTCCAATGCCTGACTTCCTCTGGAGCAGTGCTTGGAGTTGGCATGAGGCCTTTGTGAGGCTTGGAGCAAAAGTCAGAGCGTACCGTACTTATCACCTTCTGCATGGTCTTCAGTGAAGGGAAACTGATCTTCGAGGTCACTAGATATTCCTCTAGGTTAGAGGTGCTGGAGAAGATGGGCTTTGGGCTGTGTATTTCTTTGTGCACCAAAATGCCAGAAGTACTGTTGTCCTCTCCTATCTTGGCACCAAAGTGGATGTATTCTCTGAAAATATTGGGGGTATTGGAGTCAGGCTGTTGGTGCATCTTCTGGTATGCCAAATGTCTTTCCCTTCAGCATCATAAAGTGTTCTTCAAACAAAAGGTGAGGTAAGATGCACACAAGGTGATTTCATGGTTGGGGGCTAGGCAGAGGTTACAAACCTAGTGCTGCTCTGGCCACAGGTACTTTGAGTGGCATGAGGGGTAGTTCTGGAAGGAAATCTGTTCCATCACCATATAAGGGTCCATATTCTCCAGTGTCGAAGCTCATGTGGCCCAGGGAGGGTGAAGTGGCCCCAGCATTCAGGGATTAGGTCACTGGGAGTCGATCTTCAAAGGGCATCGGTGAAAGGAAATGCAATCCACCAATAGGTTCTTCAAACTCAGGGTATCAAATTTTTACCGCATGGGCTCAAAAAAAGTGGGCGAGACCTTGAATCTTGGAGCCACACAGTAAACGTCTAAACCCGATGGAAGAAAAAAACGATTTAAATTAAGTCTATGCAAATTGTCCACAAAGGAAGGTGTCACAGTGCATCCTATGACTCAAAAGACTTCTTAGGAGAAAAACTTGCAAACGTGCCAAACCATGCTACAGACATACCGCTTCTTTAATGCATCTCACCCCATAAAGGGTACAACTTGTTACCATCCTAAAGCTCAGCTTAATATTGGCATTGAAAACTGTAAAGACTAGTTCCAGCCTCGTATATACCAGCCGAGAGGGGAAAATTATGTCTTACGTTTACCACTTTCAACTAACAATTTACTTTCAACAGGACCCGATGGGGAGTATATATGGATCCCAATGAAGCCTGACCAGTGATGTTTATCAAAAAGCAATGCAATGAGTATTAACCACTGGGAGAAAGTCTACATTTGACCAATGGAAAAGGTACACCTTGGTCAAAAGATAAGATCTCTGTATGCACTAATATAGTTCCATAATATAAAATGGCAATCAATATGGAATAATAAAGAGATGGGACGACACAGCCCGAAAGCAGATACTGCTAGAGAAGTTCATTCCTGCTGTGCTTATTCAAAGGTATTGCAAAAAGCTAAATAAAGATGCAACAAGCAAAGATGAGCCAAAAGGATGTACTGCTTTGCAGTTCCTAGTCAAATTCCTAGTTACATTCTAAACAGAATTGAAAACACACCCATTTGAGTCTATTGGGGAGCAAAAGGGCTTGTTCATTCCCAACCAGTGCTACAGCTCCTACTTGGCTGATAAGATGCATTAAGCCCTAATGCAAATATAGGGCAGGATGTAATGCTGATCTGCCATGCTTACAATATTCGGCGGAACAGAGTCTAGATGAAGAGCTATGTGAAAGGGCCTCTGTCACCTTATTCACTTCAACATAACCCAATAGATGGTCTCTAAAGTTGCAATCATGGTTAAAACCTACAAGAAGCAATCTCTGACAAACTCCTAAAAAAATACCTGGGGTTCTCGGTCAGAAACCCAACACTGACTTCAGATTAGGTACACAACAAGGGAGACTCGATACGATTCCAAAAGGAAACAGCATGTTAATTAAACATGTGTGAGGAATACCTAAATGAAACGCACACAGGAAACAACAGCTTCCATGCGAGTCCTTTCCTAAGGATATGTAAACGTAAGGGCCTGGTAAATGTAGGGGGGATTACATTTTCATGTGAAAGTAACAGAGAATGAAGATATTTAGAGTCACTATGATTAGTAGCTTCTTCACATTCTGACATAACGCTTCTTCATATTCTCAAAACGCTGAGAAGAGAATTTTAATAACAAGTCCTTAAGAAAGATTGGAAACTAATCAACATATCTAGAGCTGGCACCATCAAGGAAGCAATTCCCATAGATAACAAGACGACAACATCACGCTGCCATCTGATCGATTTCTTTAGTGGCCTCATGTCTTTGGAAAAACAAATAATGTGTGTGATCAAATGCTTTAAGCATGCACCCCATGTAACTCACGGATGGCTCAAACTCTGGTAAAAGCATTTATCAAGACATATGACCAAGCACATGGACAGGGACCTAATGTCCCTGACATGCTCCGCATGACCCTGTGTCGCACACGCACACACACCATGTCTCTCACACGTCAGGTTTCTAAGACAGCATACCTTCACTAGTTTAAAAACTGACTTTCACAAACAAATGCATTATTGTCAGGATTCACATGCTGCAGCCAGATATCACCTTCTGTTGGCATCATACATATCTCTTGTCTCAGACATAACCAAAATATCCTACAAGCCCCATGTGCCAATGAATTCCTTGCAGCCAAATCATGCACCCCGTACCTATGACACAGATTGATTTTCCTTAGCAGTTGTATGAATGACAGTGGCATAGCAAAGGGGGAGGGGTGGGGGTGGGGGAGGGTCCACCCTGGGCGGCACGTGTTTTGGGGGCGGCACCTCGTCTCACCAGTTTTACATGAGTTTAGAGCGAGGGCGGCAAACGCACAAATCATTTCCAGCACGCCCTTCCAGTGCAGTGATGCGGGGTGGCAAAGGCACGGACCGCCACGTGTGGCATAGTGCCAAGCTATGACAGTGATGAACGAACATGCACACCTTCACCATAAATAAACTAGGCTACCACACTGTTTTCTCATAAGTAGTTTTATGAGTAAGAATGAGCTAGCTTTTTGCTTCTATTAGCCTTTAAGTAGATGACAGAATGAACTCTGTGGCATCAACATTTTGTATGTGTGTGTAACAGTACGGTACTGATCTCAAATAATAGGGAATCTGCTAAGTCCATAGACTATATACGTTCAACCTGTAAATATCTGATTATTGGTTGCACCAATATGGCAAACCATTTCTACATGTTCCGATTACTATTGACCCCACTTTCAGGGTGGGCCAGTGTACAGAAGAGTCTTGTGATGTATCTGAACCATAAATGTAAGGATTCTTTGCTAAGGCCAGAAAAAAAAATCTAGACACAAGGAGTTCCAATGTTTTGGGGCCAAGGGTGTAAAGTAAAAAAGTCACAATCAAGGCTGCGTGAACTAATGCAGAAAGCAAAAATACTCTGAGATGAATTCCAAGACACCAGACACAAGCCTATCTATTTGAGCCATGAATCTGAGGGTGCATTCTTATGGCCAGAAGAATTCAGGTCCAAAAATTAAGGGCCAAGGAAGGCAAGCATCAATAGAAGTAAAGGTTTATGGTGCCGATGGCAACAATGCTCTACAGATGTCATTTTAATTATTCTTATTAAATTTACCTAAACAATTCTTTAGTCTCATTACCTTTACCAGAGCTCATTATTTTGCTAAGACGTACAAATTACCCCAAAAGTGCATCCCATTTTTCTATGGCCCCAGTACAATTACCAATTGATCAGTTTCAAATGTTTTCACTGATGGCACAAAGATTTAACAGCATCTATAAAAATGGTATGGATACAATTTTAGCTCATTCTGTCAGATTTAGTGGCATATTTGTTTAACTAGTACAAATAACTTTTTTTCCCACTGGACGTACACATTTAATTATGCCCAGAAGTGTATTGATAACAAATGGATTCAGCCATAAGGGTTTGTTAATGTTCTGCAGGGAATCTATCAAAGTTGCTTCAGCAAATTAGATGTGCTATTGAAAACATATTTAATAATTTGCACCAGTTTATGTTTAAAATCATACGAGCTAAAATGAAAATATTTGTAGTAGGTAACCCTACTTAAAGTATTGTAGGCATGCAAGTAAATTAAATGCGGAACTGAGTTAGCTAACTATATGTTGCCATGTTAACTGAAAAAAAAGAATTAACACAGAAAGGCCTGTTTTTCAAATTGAATAGAATTGTTTGTGCAAGATGTTTTTCTTCTCTTTGCTGCAGATGTTGCAACTTCAGAAGCCTACTGTTAACTAGTGAATAGACGTTTGTTTTGTATTAGAGAACTGATAGTGAGGTTTTCATCGGAAGAAGAGGATAATGACAGGAAGAATGATTCATGGGAAGAAGTTTGGACCTCAAGAAAATAACATTGTAACCTTTCCTAAGACTAATGTCTGAAAGTTTATTATGTTCTAGAGAGAGTATGTGGAGTGAGCCTGTTTCCCAGGAGTCTGCTGATATTCTACTGATAGTTGAAGAAGATGAGAAAAAAAAATGTTGCAACATAGAATTTGTATTTTTATAATAGAGCGAGTTCCTAGAGTAGGCAAGGCAGATTGTAGGAATTCTTTCCCCGACGCCCTGACCGGAGACTCACCGGTTGAGTTTCTGCTGCCTTTCTGCATGTGAGGCTGCCTTCTTTGATTATTTCTCAAATTGTCTCTGTTATTTTGAGCTGAGAATACTTTCCAGCTATAATGCAAAGGCTTTATGCTTATGCATTGATCTTTCTCTAATCAGAACTCTATATGTGTTTCTGAACAGACACCTTTTCTTCTCATATTCCAAATAGTACTTAGAATAGGGAGTTTCCTTTATGGAACGCACCTGCTGTACTATTACTATTTTGATGGTAATCTTGATTAATATTCTATTTAATAATCAAATATCGATTGATGGATTATATTAACTTATAATGCGGAAATCTAAAGAGTAATGTCTAATAAATAGATTTTAAAATATTTTAAAATAAAACCCTTTAACTCACACTAACTCTCTTTATTGACTCAAAATAAATGTTAACAATCTATGGTTTATGTAGATGATTGTTCGTTTTTTCTCTTAGTCGACAGTCAAAGTTCCACACTACCAGTGAAAAGGGTTATTTAATGATTAGACCCAATGATTGAGATACAGAAAACCCTGATCCATCAAGTGGTAGCGAGAGGACGGTTAGTGTCACAACTACAAATAAGTTGCCTCATACCTTTAAGTGCGAAGCCCAAACTTGAATTTTGAAGGACATGCGGTTTCGAAGACGGTTGCAATGGTACAGGTGTGAATATCAATAGGATTATGCGTAGCCATTGTCTTTTAGCGATTACGTTCTTATGTTGAGACTATGTGATTTGAGTCTTGTGGAATAGTCGTTTTTACTTAAACATTGAGCAGTTGAAGTTGTTATCGGACTCCAAGTAGTCCAAGATCCTGGGAAAAACTGTTGAAATTGTGGGGTTATTTATCGACTAAAGTAATGTGGTGCAGAATTGTGAGGTACCATCGACTGTACAATCATGATAGGGAACTATGGTTTGTTGTGATTGTATTAATATTGATTGGTGTTATTGAAATCTACTGTGAAAAAAGGGAAGCTACGTCAGTCAGGTTGATTTCACGCTGGTCCAGATTATTTGTGTGTGTAAGAAAGCTGGAGGGAATTGAAACCTTATTTCCGATCATTTCTTGTACGAATCAACTACTTTGAATTGGTTTAGTGGAGCAGACAAAAGTTATTTATTTATTATGCTTGCTTAGAGTTATGGGAGCATGAACCGCTGCAGGGAGTGAAGAGTTTCATCATAAAGTGCTCTGCTGGATAGGTTAGTTGTTGTGAAGTGCTGCATGATAGGCTGATGGGCAGGAGCTTCTCTAAGAGCTAATGGGCAGGAGATCACAAAGACAGTGAGAGTCCCCGAGATGCTCCATTGAGTAGTGGATAAATGGAAAGAAAATTTCAGGTGCCTTTGAACAGAGTTTTTTTTTGGGGGTGGGGAGCAGCAATTGATTTTTTCATGGTTATGATGGCCACCAAGTTAATCAGGGAACAGACATCATCACGGCGGAAACAGGACCCAACATCGGAGGTAAGATCTCTTGGAGCAGGGGCAGCGGGGACATGGGTTACAGGTTTTTGAGAGATCATGGAGAGCTCACTGAGACCCGGGTCGCCTCACACTACATCTCTATGGCCTCAAACGTATATCACCCTCCTCTTTACTCAAGGCCATCGCAATCTATAAAAATGGCAACATTCTCATCCAAGCAGCAGACAATGACCTTCAAGTGTTTGACTCACTTTGTAGTGACCTGAAAAGGCAAGCAGTATCCCTAGCAAAATCTTTCAGTCACCCTACTCTCACCTGACCTCGATCCATTGCCTTAAACCTACCAACACTGTCCACAGATCTACGCCCAATGGCAATCGTAGCTCTGCTATCCTCAAAGCCTCACAGAGACTTCAAACTAGGCCCTTCGATAAACAACACTCTCGGCACGAGGAGCAACTACTCAACTACAAGAAGTGGGTCTGTGCCCAAGAAACATCCCCCCTATGATGAGCAGTTGACAGGAACACCGCTAGGAGTTGCTCAGCCCTAAATAAAGCTTGACCGGGTCAACAATACAACTCACAGGGAGACCAAGATCTCTACCACATCCTTATCCACAAAGAAGGAAAAAACACTCTTCCACACTGAGCAACTAAAAAATACAACCAGGTCACCCACAACAAGATGCGTCCATGTAGCAACTAGACAACTCCAGCCAACAGACATGTTGAGCTGAAATCGACCAACAACCTATGTGTCCGATTCTTACCCCAGCATAGGAGCTTCTAGCAAGAAAACCTCTAGCACAGCCCTGGAGATCCTTTCCAAATCACCCCCCACCGAAGCGGACACGGAAAAACGACCGCTGAGCACTACACCTAATCAAGCGGCAAAAAAGCTATATGAGCAACTAACTCACATGGAAAACCAACTAGAGAAAGTATTACAGGGTCTCAATATTATCTCAATGAACATAAACATATATCAGAATCCTGCTCATCACCCACCTTACATGCAGAATCAGACAACTCCCAATATGAGCTAAGACACTGCCACACATTTGGACCACAAAGCCTCTCAACTACAAAGCGCAGAGGCCAAAAAGAACAAACTCCTATTTCTCTCCGAGCAACGCAGCAGAGTTAGCTAATTCTTACAACCTGTACCTAATAGAACCAACTCCTCCTCGAAGATCCAGGTTATCACAGGTCTGCGGAAACTCCATTCCAACCAGAATGACCAGACCACCAGCACACCTCACCAATATCCTCATGACTTCCTCCCCTCCAGATCCAAAAAACTGCAGGGACCAAATGCATGCTCAACCAAGCATGCATCAGAGCTAGCAGAGACCATTCTGAACCACAACATCAATATCATATTCATCATGGAAACATGGCTAAATGATTCCTCATATCCGACCATGGACACTATTCCCACTGGGATTCTCAAACATCAAGAAAGACAAGAAGGACCACCGCGGTGGAGGCCATTATCCACAAGAAAAGCATCAACGTGGGAGAAGCAAACACCTTTTCCTACAGCACATTTTAATATTTCAGCACCACCTTAAGGCTGAGAGACAACATAGATGTCACCTACTCTACCACCCACCAGGTAACATACTCTCTTTTGGTGAACACTTAGCAGATCTGATAACACACTGCTCACTCTGACACACCACCAACATCACCTTATGTGACCTCAGCATTCACTAGAACGATGAAAGCAATACTCTAATCCAATCCTTAAATGACCTCCTACTCAGTGAGAACCTCTCCCAGTACTGCAGGGGTCAAACACACAACAAAGGCTCCACCCTGGACACTATCACAGTGCATGAAAAAACACTAACCATTGTCAACATCCTCCCCGTTGACTGGTCAGACCACCACATCATTCTGTTCCACATTAACGAAGTGCTTCCCCTAACTCACACGTAAAAATACTTACAATGGATGAGAAACATAGGGCAAGTCCCTCTAATGGACCTTGAAGAAAAAATGCAATCACGATTACCTTACTCATCAGAAGACCTCAACAACTGAACTTAATCACTCACTACAACTCAACGATGTACTTCATCATGGACCAAGTGGCCCACTCAAACAAAACAAAAAATGAGAAACACAACCACGAGATCCTGGTTTAACAAAGACCTTAACACTGAAAGAAGAAGACTGATCAGAGTGGTTGAACGACTCTGGCGAAAAAATCCATCCATAGCCCACCTTGAACAGCTACGGAAGGAACACAGGAAATATTAAAACACATCATGAATGAAAACGTCTCCTTCTTCTGCAATGCTCTTAACAAGGCCACAAACGAACCCAGAGAGCTCTTCAACATCATCAAGCAACAAACCTCGAAGCCTGCCTTACAAAACCAACAGATATCTAAAGAACGGTGTTAAAAATTTGCCAATTTCTTCCATGACAAAATCACGAAGATCGAGCTCTCCCTTGATGAACATAACCAGCCATCCAATGAAAACACCCTCCCAAAAAGGAAGGTAACACCCCCCCCCCCTCTCTCTCCACGGACAACCCAGCAATAACCAAATCAACGGACAACAACGGGTGCAACCAAAACCAAGGGACCCACGGAACTCCTAAAATCTGGAAGGTATTCAGCCCACTCCTGGAGATGGACATATCTCCCCTGCTGACTATGTCTAAACCCTCCACCCACCTTGTAGACCCCTTCCAGCCTGCCTGGTAAAATAAACCTCAATCACTCCCTAACCCCCCCCTGGACTAAGATTATCAACAGCTCCCTGATGACTAGAGTGACACTAGACTGTCTCACACTTGGCTAAATCATACGATCCTTAAAAAACCAGGTGCTGACTCAACAACTTCAGACCGGTTTCCAATCTCCTATTCCTAGCCAAACCTCTAGAGAGATGTGTCCTCTCACAACCTAACCAGTACATCGAAAACAACAATCTGCTGGACCTGAACCAATCGGGCTTCAGAAAAGAATGCAGCATGGAAACAGCCATCTTGAACAAAATAGATGACTTACACAATCACTGAATACAGACAGATGTTGGCTGAGCAAACTCCGAAATCTATCAGTGGCCTTCAATATGGTCGACCACAAGATTCTCCTGGATTCCCTCCAAAAAAGGAGAGGTGCATATGGGGTAGTTCTATGCTGGCTCACATCGTTTCTACAAAACTGCTCTCAACAAATAAAAATAAGCCATCAAACTTCTGATCCAACGGCAATAAGTTCCAGGGGTGTCGCGCGAGGCTCTGTCCTCTGGCCCACACTGTTCAATATTTAAATGGAAACCCTCACCATCATCCTCAGCCCAGCAAACATACCCTTCCATCTATATGCAGATGACACCCAGCTCTACATGGAAATCCCCTCACTAGACAATATACACCGGCTAAATACCACCCTCAAAGTAGTCCAACATCTTGTAACCACCTAAACCTCTACCACGATAAGACAAATTCACCTCACCAAAGACAGAAAAATCCCCTCAGCTGCAAGAACGGATAAACTTCATAGACGTTCTCAACTGAAATCTCATATAAAGAATAGTGTGAAGAATGCCTTCTACAACCAAAATCTACTGCACAAAATCAAACCCTAATTACCACTAAATGATCTTAAATCTGCCACTCAAGCAATAGTGCTGTCTAGATTGAACGCCACCCTCACAGGCATGACCTTTCACCTCTTAGAACCACTCTCAATGCAGCAGCCAGAAGAGTCATAGGAATTAGAAAAAATTATGACCACATAGCCCCCGCCCTGAAAGAACTGAAGTGGCTCCTGACTGAAGCTTGTCTTATTCACAAAGTTCTTCACACTGGAAAACCTCCTTATCTCACTCAAAACTAAAAAAGGCCGGTCAGACGAGAAACCTAGGAAGCTCAAATACCCTACTTATCATGCCACATAAGTCCACAAACAAAAAACACTGACTTGATGTTTCTCGAGCAATGTCCCTAAAATCTAGAACACCATCACAATGCATATCAGAATGAAACCTTCCTTCTTACGCTGCACGAGACAACTTGAGAACCTCCTCCTTAACAGGCAACTCAAGTGGCGTGTCATCTATCATCCAACTGGACAGGATGTCAAGTTTGCCTTCCTTATTATTCTTCCTCCCTCGGTGCTCAACCACTGATTTTATATGATGCAACTTACCTGCTCTGTCTATACTGGTTATCTTTGATGTGAACATTTACTGTTTTAAAGCGCTCTGATACCTTCGGGTCTAGCTAGCACTATCTAAAACTCTTAAATAAAGAAAGAAAGCAAGAAAGGTTGTGACAGGATTGGAGAAAGGGAATGACATATACAGATTTTAAACAGAACCAAAATAGTCTGACTGCATGTCGGATTACAAGCATAATCCTGGCGGGCAGTCCTGCGGCGGAGGTCTCACAGCATTGCCTTTCTAAGGCTCATAGGAGAGCCTTAGAAAGGCCCCACTGTAGGAGCGCCGCAGCCCGTTCCTGCACGAACAGAAATGCACAATGTTGTGCATTTCTTTCCATGCAGGAACAGTGGGTTCAAAAATGACAGGAGGGCACATCATGTGCCCCACTGCATGCACCCCCATGCACAGAGACATGGGGGGCCCTGTATGAGCCCCCAGAGTTGCCTCACTGCCACCCTTTCCAAGGCAGGGCTCACCACCGTGGAAAGGGTTGCAGTGAGGGAACCCGTAATATGCTTGGCGGTGCCGCAGATGCATATTGCTGCCTCAGATCACTGCGCCACCACCGCAGGATCTCAGCGGTAGCAGCAGTCCAGTGGCAGTCAAACTGCCATACTTGTAATAAGGCAGGTGGACCGCCAGGTCTGGAAGTCCATGGACCGCCACCACGGGTTCTGCGATCCCATTGACTGCCGAACACAAAATCAGGCCCTAAATGTTTTAAAGCTCTTAGGAGATGTGAGTCACAGTTTGGAAGGGTGAGGAGGCACCACCAGAAGGTACGCCATCTCAATATATGGTGACAAATGAAGGGCTCCATTCAGGTTTGTGGTTCCATCAATGGTGCAAGATCACTGAAAATGGAGTACTATTTACATTTCCACTTTTGAAAACTTGTGAGAAAGGTTCTATGAAATGAAGCCAACTCCTAAACCTACAGAATATGAAGCATTAAATGCTTGGTAGAGAGCGGCCCATACTAAAGAGATAGAACGATATCAGAATGAAGAGCAGTGTGAAATTACGCAGTTGTGCAATCGAATGAAGGACAGCAAAGGTGGAGGAAGTGTGTAGTCAAGGGAGCTAGAATGTATTCAGCTATAACTACAAAAAACACTCAAAAGAATCAGAAACTGGGAAATGATGATGAAGACACTGCAGGGAAAACAGACACTGATAGTGATTCAGGGGATGAGCTATTAGATGCTTTGTTGCCCGTACGTCCACCTCCATATGTGGCTCCTTCAATGAATACAGATGGTGTTAGAACCACTAATGCAAAGTCGGCTCATCCACTGTAGATCCAAGCATGTTTCAGATTGAGAGACCACTTCCAACTCATAAGCTCTTTAAAAAATCCCATGTGAAGGTGTCTCTAGCTAAAAAGACCTACTTCAAAACAATGAACGAGGAGCCAAACGAGATTTTTAAAATTGTCAACTCCGTTCTCAGACCCGAGGTCATATCCAGAGAATGTAAACCGACATCTGGGTGATGTAAGGAGTTAGATTCATTCTTTTATGAAAAGATCAATACCATCCAGGCCAATCTTCATAACAATGTACAAACTGACCAGATGCATGTGGATCTCCCAGAAGACCACATCTCTTTCAGTGTGCACTCTCCATGGCCAATTTCGACCAGCTGCCTCTCAAAATGTCAATTAACAGCGATTGAATGCCTTAAGTCAGGCTCCCCGTTGGACCCATGTTCTACGAATCTGTTAACTATGGTCGCCCAAACTATCAATCCTATAGTAAAAAATATACTAAACACCTCTCTGGCTCCTGGCATGGTCCCTGCGATGCTGGAAAAGGGCAAAAGTGATCCCTTTGTTGAAAAACCCTTCGGCTGATCCTAAGCCACTGGCAAACTACCTGCCTCCTCCAAAATTTTGGAGAAGGAGGTCAACAGCCAACGGTCCCAAAACCTGGAAGATAACAAAATATTAAATCCCAGTCAATCAGGTTTTCGACCCCACTTTATCACTGAGACAGCACCTCTGGAAGTAGTGGAGCATGTCAGAAGCACTCTTGACAAGGGAGGCAAGACCATTCTGATCATGTTGGACCTAACTGCAGCTTTCGACACGGTGCCCCATTTAAAACTCCTTGAACACCTTCAAGTAATAGGGATCAGAAACACTGCCTTGAAATGGCTCACCTCTTTTTTGAGCAATTGAAGCCAAGAAGTATGTGAACTTGCTGCCCTAAAGATCCGCCGCAGCCAGGTCCTCTTCAAAATTCTGTGAAGTATCTAGGAATTATATTTGACAGCACCCTCTCTTTCCAACCGCATATACAAGCTTTAATCTGCTCATGCTTCAGCAATCTTCCTATGCTGAAAAGATTTGCCGGAACAAAGGGTATCCAGGCTCTGATCACAATTAGACTGAATTATGAGAATGCCCTTTATCTCGGACTCCCTGAATACCTTCTTAACAGACATCAGGTGGTGCAGAATTTGGCAGCTAGACTTCTACTTAAACTTCCGCCTAGGATGCACGTCTACCCATCTGAAGGCCCTTCACTGGCACCCTGTAAAAAAGAGGTTGCAATTTATAGGCCATGGTATTACTGCATAAGGCCTTGCACAACTCTGGAGCTGGTTATCTCAGAGAAAAGATTCATGAATACACCCCAGCTCAGAACCTGCGATCTTCCTCCGCTCACCTGGCAGGACTGCATCAGATCCACTGACATAGAGTGGGCGGTATACCCTTCTCCTATCTAGGGCCGCTCACTTGAAATAAACTTTTGAGAGACGTCCGCCTAGTCAGCGAGCTCACAGGTTTTAAGAAGAAACTAAAAACGTGGGTTTTCATGCATTCAATCTTGGTTCTGTGTTTTGTGCCTTAAGCATGAGCGCAGGGACACTGAGTAGCTGTGCACTGTACAAATTGTTAGAACATAACATAACTTCCAGCACTTCTAATTGATCCTACAACTATTGAAGCAACCCGACTGTTGTTCCAAACGCGGTTGTTCAAGGTACTGGAGGAGGAGTAGCTGAGACAGGGTTTATGCTGACATCGCAGAATTCATAGATTCTTGCCTGGACAAAACCACAGAATGTTCATCATTGAGAGAAGGGAAAAGACCTGTCTTTATGACACTAAGTGTGCAGGGAGAAACAGGATCATTTGATGATGGCAGTTTTTCCCTATGGTTTGAGGAAACTTCAGAGAACAAGAGTGGGAGAATCAAAGAGACCATCCACTAGTCAGGAAAAGGTGAGACCTTTGATTTGCCGAAATTAAAGGTTAAATTAGAGGAAATTATCAGAGGATGGTTAGAAATCTAACACCTGAATCAATATCAGAAGAATTAACTGTTATATAGAAGTAAAGAAATCACAAGACGTGTGGCTGCCACCCACGATAAATTAACTGAATTAGCTAGAAAATATAAGGTGAACTTTAAAGCTTTAGTGCATAACTAGATGATGACGCTATTGTGACAAGGTCATCAGGAATGAGGTTACCCATCACAGAATTAGCAACATGCATCTGAAAATAGAGTGATTTTAACAGATTAGAGAGTATGTGGGCCAACAAACAGGGAAAGAAAAAGAAACAGCCAGATATCTCTGAAAAGAATGATAAGTCACCACCAGCACCACAAGATGAAGATGATGCTTTAGCTTTCTGTATGAGGGAAATAGCTGGCAGAGAGAACGCTCATGTATCATGGAGCAGAGGTGATCTCGCAACATTCACAAACAATTTTCCAAAATTGAGAGAGAATCCTGCACAGTGGTATAACGAGTTGACAGATTTGTGAACATTTTAAAGGTTTTGTGGACAGACTTGAATACCTTCTTTGATATTGTGTTGCAGAGAGATCTGTGGGCTGAATGCAAGATAGCTGTGCAGTGGCCACATTCCAAACCTCCAAGGGATGCGCACACTTATGCACTTTCATCTGTGGTAACGGCTAAATACAATGCGGTGATTACTTTTTTGAAGGGAAAAGTTACAGCAATAGACTTTGAATGGCTAAATAATAAGATAACCACACAAGAAGTTAAAGAATCAATGCAGGATTATGAACTATTGCTGCAGGTGTTTAAACAACACGGTGGACAGGAAAATCCGGATAAGGGAGCTATTGGGAGTTTTGGGTCACTGTTCATTCTTGGAGTGCAATCAGTATGCACATACAGCAGAATGTGATTTGTTAGCAGACAAAAGCTTTAGATGAGCTCCTGTGGTATACAAAATGAAGTGACAAGCAGGAAATTAAGTAAAATAGACTTAAGGAGACGTTTATGCCTGCGGAGACCACGTTGGCTCAAAATGGGTTTCAGAACCAATTGCATGGTGGAAATGTTGGTGGAATACAGGGTGTTGGTTTTCAAGATGGAATTCAAAAGGCGCAAGATGTAGTTGGTCTTCCACAGGGCAGTGTGTTTCATTTGGTCCAAATTTGGGAACAGACATTGCAACATTGAAGAAAACAACGACTTGTAATGATTGAAACACGCTCAAGCACTGGAATTCGACAGTGTATGCAGAATTCAAATTGAGTGAGTGTTGAGGGTCAAATACAGGGAGTATATCAAGAGCAGATGCAAAATAGTCCAGTTCAAGCACATGCCCAAAACATGCAGATGCCAGTGCAAATCACACAGTCCCATCATGCAAGTCCCACGAGCCCCGATGGACCCACAGAATATGGGAAATATCAGATCCAATATGAATCAGGTACCAAGAGCCAATTCAAATCGATTTAAAAATCAGAATCAATCTCACAATTTCCCATGTTGGAATCAGAACCCATCTTAACAATTTCCCAGGCTGGAAATCAAGAGTTTAGATTCTGACAATTCCCAATGACCGTGCCTGAGGGGGAGAAAGATTGCATAATTTTGCAGTTTTAGAGGAAAACCAAAGTGGACCATTTGTACAAGGATAGGATAATGACCATCAAGTGCCATTTCTTACTGAGCCAGGAGCTACCTGTCCACTGTTAGAATAGCAGAAGTCCCAGACCTACCCCTCTCGGGAAAGAAGATCCAAGTTGCAGGTGTCATATATAAGCAAATTACAAATCCCATTGCAAAGAAGGTTCCTGTAAAAATAGGTTCATTTGAAGATCATCAGTTTGTGATCAATGTTCCCTCTAATTTTTTTCCCCTTTGTGCGGCAGAGTAAGGTCTCTGTGCGCTGCAGCCAAGGCTATGTGCGCCTAGAACCCGACCACGCGTGTAGACCCAGGCTTTAAGTTGAATGAAAAAACTAGGGGGGTTTATAACAGGGGCGTGACCGATACAATTAAGGGCATGGCTTAAAAGCAATTAAGCAAAAAATCTGTGCTTAGAATAGTGTGCCACCCGACTGATATTTTGTTTCTTCTGTCATTGCATACAGATCAGTGGTCGAAGTGGGGGAAAAAAGTAGGGGAACTGTGGGTGGAGAATCAGAAGGCAGGAATAACCTGATGATTGGATCAATGGGCGGAGTTAGAGGTGTGGCTAGGATTGCAAAACATCCCAATCTTTAGTATTTGTTTAGCATTTCACTGACCAGTTACAGCTTATTATGTTATGTAATTCAACCAATGGATACACATGATTATTTAACGATTAATATGAGTTATTGACATTAAAATAAATTCACAAAGTGGGATAAGTTTCTAATCACAGAATGTCCCAAATATGCTTAAAAGTGGAAGCGCAAGCCATTTGTTTCCGTGCCATGGATTTTCTGTCGTCAGCAATATACACAGAGACAATCAATTTTACGTGTGTAAATCACTGTATGGGAAATGTTACATAAGATAAAGGACTACAAGGTGTAGGAGTCACATGACAACCATTTTAGTAGGCAGTATAGTTTAATAGTGATTGATCTGGAGAAACACAAACTCAGAATTTAAAACTTAATACCATGATTGGGGGTCACTTTAATAATCGTTATTGATTTCTATCCAAATGAACACTTTTTGCAACATTAGGAAAATCAAAGGCTTAGGGAAAAAACCCATAAACTCTAGTTTATACCTTGCAGTCTGTATGCAGCTCTAAGATGAAAGTTAATAGCTCACTGTTCTTTGTTAGGATTTTAACTTATAAACGTCAAGTAGCAAAAGAATCTTACTGACAAAAGCAGTAACCCACTGACCTATTTACAATATGTGCACTTTGTGATGGGCATGGTACATGTTCTTAGCAGCAGGCACATTAACACTCTGCGCTATCTATGCTGAGGAATTGCCTAGTACTTCCAAACCTCGTGATATTTGGGGCCCGCTAACTGCATACCTGTTGACTATCACTGATGTCTGATTGCTCATGTCATTAATGTACTGTAATCCTCTACTGCCACATTGTATACCTGATTTATTACTATCAAGTGTTTGTGTGTCTACGATTGTCATCTAATTCATTGTCGATATCTCCTGCCACCCCGAGTGTACGAACTGTTAATGTGTCATCAATTGCTACAGCATAACCATCTGTATGTGTTCTTTGCGAATATGAAATTGAAATAAATTAATTAAAAAACCACACAAAAAAACCTCTGCGCTATCTTTCCACAAGTCAAAACTTCCCCTAGACAAAACTTCGATCTCGCTCTAGCAAGACTTTTATTCACCGGAGTTATCATCACATTTTTATCATTGCCGAAAATTGCAGTAGGCCAGGAAGGAGGCAGCATGTGTTTTTAAAACCATAATATACAACACCCCCACTCAAAGTCAGCACCCGTTGCGGTCACACCGGTCGCACTGCCGTAGAGTCAGCTCTTCTCCGGGGATCTTGTGACCTCAGTGACAGAGTCACTGTTGCTCTAGGGTCCACTACTTCCTAGGCCTGCCTGCAAGACTGGAGGTAAACTTCAGTATGGATTGTGGTGGGTAAGCCTTCAAGGTGAACCCACACTTGCCACTGCTAGGGTCCACCTGCTGGTGTTAAGACACCAGGGCTTTTCCGGATTTGCAGGGCCTTCTAAGGTCTAGCATGGAAATGTGCTCCCTCAGGAGAGTGGTCTGGGGGACTGCTCATGAAGGCTGAACCTGGTTCCCCAGTTCTAAATTTGGCAGCTCTGTCCCCAGTACTACATCTGCTCCCTCTCTGAACACCATACTGCCCCACTGAGAGAAATTCACACTGCCTTCAACTACAATCCAATTTGACCTGCTATAAACAACTGTATGCGACTCAATTCAAATTACGCAGTAGGCAACAGCAATATACTCCCTAAGGGAAAAAGTAACAACATGCTGGAAAAAGCAAACACTCATAGGGAATGAAAGATTAAGTAAAGCATGTGAAATGTAAGCAGGAACAACATGGTGAACTTAACGCTTTTACACTCAGTATTCAAAAATCAGCAAGTGCTTCTGCCTGAAAACTACAGGGCCCAGAAAGGACCCATTTCAATGTCCACTGCTTATATGCTCACAAAACGTAAGCAGTATGGTTTAAAAAGACCACATTCGTGAACACAAAACCGCTGTACACATTTTGTTTTCCAATCCACCCATCAACCAGGTATTGCAGTACCTCCAGGTTTGACGCACTTCCCCACCAGGGGAAAACAGCGCTTGACTGGCAAACTCAGTAAAGTGACGCTAATGTTTTTGGGGTTTGAATAAAACCGGTCTGGCCACTTTAAGAACACTCCATCTTGCTTTGTTTAGTTATTGATTTTAAATATTTTGAACCTTTTATTTCCGAGGCTGCACTTTGTAATAGAAAAATGTCAAAACGGCATTTCCAGCAAAAGTGGTTTTCTTTGTTGCATCTATTTCACAGGGGAACAAATGAACGACAGGAAGAAAGAGGGTGAGAACCATTTCTTGAGTCACGGTTTTCGGTAAGTGAAGAGGAGCTAGACAGACAGAGAGGGAATAAGAGTAAGAAAGAGGTGGCGCAGCTGCATTGTCAGTGCAGAAGCAGACACCTTCCTTGTCTCGTCTGGGCAGGAAGCGAGAGACCTTCACAATGGCCTACAATCAGCCCGCAGTCGTGTTTCATTAAGACAAGACATGCATCAAGTCCAAAAGCACGACGTGTAAAGCACACGTCGTGCTTTTGAACTTGCTGCATTTCTTCTCTTAATAGAGCGCGGCTGGGGGCTGATTGTGGTCCATTGTGAAAATATTTGTTAATTGCAGCGCATAACCGTGTTGCAATTAACAAATATTTTCACAAAGGCCCACAAAGAGCCCTCAGCCGCGCTCCATTAATAAAGAAATGCGGCAAGTGCAGGAGCCCCCGCGGGCATAGGCTTCCCGCAATCAGCAAATTACCATTTTTCGTGCCGCTCGCGATTTACAACCGTGCGGCGCGAATGCTCACCCAGGATGTGCACGCTTCACACCGGACACTGCGTGCTTGGCGGCACAGAGGTGCACGCGCGAGTGCGCAGCTGTCAGGGAACACTGTTTGTGATACAGGATTCAAGTCCTGTAAATCTGTAAAGAAGGAATCTATTGTTCTAGTTAAATTGCACTCTTTATTGCACACCGGATGGTGTTGAATTTCAAATGCATGATGCGGATGTTGGGTTACATCCTGTGAGACTGGTAGAGGATTTACCTCCTGATTTGAGAGAGAGTGTGCAAAAAGAAGTATGGGATTTTTCTGGGAAAGACTTTGGACAAATCAAAGGTATAGAACCAGTCCAAATCACAATTAAACCAAGTGCAGTGTTCCCAAGAACACCTCCGTATGATCTAACGCTAGAGAAAGTGGCTGGAATAATGCCAGTGATTGAAAATATTTCAAAACAGGGGATTTTGAAGGAAATCATCGGAAGTCCTTGAAATCTGTGGCACCAAATCCAGCAACAATATGGTTTCAGATTCCCTGCACTGCAGAATGGTTTACCGTTGTGGATCTTTGTCAGGCTTCTTCTCTATTCCGTTGCATGAGGACAGCCAATTTCTGTTCTTATTTGTGTTTAGAGATACAGTTTTCACATGGTGTCGAGTTTCAGAAGAGTATACAGAAAGTCCATCAATCTTAAATAAAATATTGAAAAAGAATCATGAGACTCTGCAAATGCCAAGCAATTCAGTTCTTGTGCAGTACAGCAATGACTTACTTGTGGTATCAAATATGCAAGAAGCCTGTAAACACTTCTAAATCATCTAGCTGAGAATGGACACAAGGTGCCACGAGCAAATTGCAATACTGTCAAAAAGAAGCCCTGTATTTGGGACATATAATTGAGAAAGGAATGAGAAAGGTGTCATAGGAAAGAATAGAGAAACTTCTTAAGATGAGTCCACCCAAAACTCAGGGAGAGGTCAGAATGTTCCTGGAAATGGTTGGCTTCTCTAGACGGTGGATACTGAACCTATCCCTAGTGGCTATGTCTTTACTGAGGCGGACGCATGTGACAACGGTTGCTTGAAAGCTTTCTTAGAGATGAGAGTCTCTGTTGTACCCTGCAACCAGGAATGCCTAAGCACAGAAAGATGATCACATTGTTTTGCAGTGAGAGGGAAGGCTGCACTCACTCAGTTGTTACTCAGATGCATGGAGACATACTAACACCTGTGGCATATTTTTTCAACAACACTTTACCCGCTTGCTCCAGGACTGCCTTGTTGCCTTAAAGCAATTGAGGCAGTTGGTGTCAGTATTGAGAGATGTGAGAGTGTAGTGATGGAGCATCCTCTTACAGTAATTGTCCCTCACTCAGTTGAGATTTTGCTCACCTGTAAAAAACACAGTATTTGACAAACAGCAGACTCACAAAGAATGAACAACATATACTTACAACAGAGAACGTTGGACAACAGAGCTCATGGCTGCCTGATTCTGTCTCTTTGCCCAGCAGGGAGACCAATATATTACCTACACTACGTGCATGAGATATCTCGGCGAACTGAAGACAGGTTACGTTCCCACCTTCTCTGGGGCATCTTTTGACACCTCTAGACAGTACATTATCGCAATAAGAAATCGACTCTCATCAGGCCCAGCTGTTCCTATAATTTCCGACCACAGAATGGCGGCGATCCAAGCGGCCTTGATCGGCTCTGCAATCTAACACCGGATACGCAAACCAAGCAGATAATATCCACCATGAGTCTCCCAGTGGATCTCAAGGTACCTGAAAATGCCTCCCAGACTTTGAACTTAACTTGACAGCCTTCGTAACCAACTTGATGTTGCCTGACCCTAAAATTGTGTGCTCCCAAGCGGCAGACCGTCCCTGATATCGACCTTCAAAATCAGCTCACGGACTAGGATTCACAACATCTATCCGAGGAAAGCTGGTTTCCTGCATACGACAGCCCGACCTACCCGGCATTACTATTTACTGTTGTCAGGACTGTGAATCAGTTTTTAACAGCTCGCCCAAGAACTCCTAATCTCTCCATCCACAAAATGGCGGCAGACCTGTTTGACCACTGAAATGCCTAGTCCCTGATTCGCCAAATACCCGCCAAACCAAGCCAAGTCAAATACCGGGCCATTCTAGCGACGCCTCACTGCTGCCATGTTAATCAATTTTAGCATGGTTCAGCCTTTCAGTTGTCCCAGCTTGCAACACTTGCCTGTCTACATGCCAGACCCTAAAATGGCACATACACGAGTCTCCAATTAACAAGACAAGACAATCAGCTACAAAAAAGCCACAAGACTCGCCCAGCGGATCATGGTAGGGAGCTCACAAGGTACTCTTTAACGCCCAGATAGTAACTTCCTGCGTATCGAGAGTCAGCAAAGAGGTCGCCTCATTATATAACCTATGTGCCTGACCTCAAAATGGAGAATCCACGTACAACGAGCCTCTAAAACCCTGAAAACTACTGCTCTTCAAGTACTCATAGCTCAAAGTCAGCAGCTAATGGTCTCTTTGTGTGGCTATTTACAAGGGTGCAGGAGTTTTGTTCAGTCACAGCACTCATCATTCAGTGCCACATTCAATGTCGTAGCACTCAACATAAAAATCAGTAAACAATAAGCTCTACCACCCTAACTGCAAAAGTTCTACTCACAGCTATATAGTCCCATTCAATCAATCCTCTATTGCTCAAGAGTATAAGCACCGAAAATATTCAACAGAACCTTCAGGTTCCAAAACATCCACCCAAGAACTACACTGCACTGTGAATTACGCTGTGTACTGCAGGTCTCTGCAAACACTCTTACTAGCTGCACAATCATCATCCAAACCAACCAAATCAGACAAGTCCAATTTAAATCTTTACTAATCTAAATCTCTACCACCTGCCACTCTGTACTTTTCAACATGGCAGAAAAAGAATTTAAATCACACTACAAATGTTCAAAAGCTGAACCATCTCCATCAGATTCTCCCATCAAAGCCAAGGCTGACGTGGACAGCGCAATGGAAATGATACTCAAGAAGTTAGCAGAGGTACACGACTTGGCAAAATCAACCAAACAAAATACGGCGCTCTGCAGTTAGAAATGACAGCTATTCGTGCTGACATCAACAAAATCAACTCCGCAGCAGAATTAAGAATAAGTGATGTGGAAGACTCTACTACACGCTCCAATAAAGACATAAAATCCCTACTAACCACTACAAATCGTATGAAAAGACACATTGTCGAAGTTGAAGATCGCAACAGAAGGGGTAATACTCAAATTTTTGGGGTGCCGGAAGGGTCGGAGGATTCCGCCAGCTCCTGCATATCCTTCCTAGAGAATTGGATACCACAAATAACCGGCATATAATTAAATAAAGATCTGGAATTAGAACGTACCCATAGAATCCAGACATTCAACTCACCGACAAGGAATATGACTCGACCGATAATCTGTAAACCCCAGAGATTTCAACATGCTGAAGCTATCCTAACCTTTGCGCGCAAAAATCGCCAGATTACGTGAAATGAGCATAAAATCATATTCAGTATTCACACAAGACTATTCAAAATCAACCTGCGAAAATAGGAAAGGCTTTCTCGCATTCAGAGACAGACTACGAGAACTTAATATCCAATTCTCCTTTGCAGGTCCTGCGAAATTTAAAATCACAGCAAATGGGAAACTACACATCTTAACTGATCCACCTAGTTTGTCAAGCTGCCTGGACAACCTGAACTCACAGGACATGGAGCACGCTAACTCCTTTTCTAACAAAAGGAAATCATGATATCCTTTACTCTTTTATGCATCTCAGGCCCCCCAGATTTCTAGACCATTAGTCAAAGTTAGTTAATGCTAGTTAATCTCCTTTACTCATACAGAGCTCATGAAGGATATTGATCATACTAGTCAATGCTACTTAATGTTGGTTAGTTCTATCAATTATTTCCTGTTATTACATGCTATATGTTAGTGCATATTATTATCTGTTAACTAACAATTCCTCTAAAACACCCTATAACTCTCAATATAAAATAGAGGCCCCAAAAGATATAACAGTCTGTATCCTCGGGACTCTAGTGAACACATAGATACCCCAACGAGGTCACAAACACCACTATCCCACTACATATCACTCACTAACCTACATAAGTCCATATTCTCATACTGTAATACTCGCATACTCCCATAACTTCATATTTACATTTATACTGTATGGATCGTACTTCAATAGCATCTACATTCCCCTTACCTCAAAATCAACAGGTAACACTAAGATACCACAAATCTTTCCACAGATATATTATTCTTATGTACTAGTAGCCTGCCCCAACAATTAGCCATATTATACTCCGGGCTGGCGGAATGACGCTCCTGCCGTCGCACCTCCAATGTTCTATGCCTTCAAGGATAGGGAAGGGTGGGTGGGTGAGGGGAGGGGGGTGTCTTGTTGTTTTTGTTATTATTACTATTATTGTTTTTGATGCCATTCTCTTTACTACTGATTCTTGCTCTGCACAGTAACCAACCACTATACCTATGATTGCACACGTATAGGTCTGTGCTTTCTACAGAGCTTCTTCCCCTCCAGAGCTACTGCACCAAATACCTATTTACAAGCATGGCAAAGACAACCTATAATGTTACTAATACCTATCTACCAAGTAACAGTGGGAGATCACAACAAGGCACTCACACATCTATTTATGAAGATTCTCTCACCTATACTGTATAGTAAAACTTGCTGTAGCCAGTAATTATTTCCTTCTGTCACCAATACACGCATATATTCTGACACACAGCTTTACAGACAATCTTAATGTCCTTTCTTTAAATGTGAAAGGTTTAAACCACCCGATCCAGCGACTACCTAGCAAAATCAAAAGGGGACATCATACTCCTCCAGGTAACTATTTAACAAAGATGCCGAGCATCTAAAAAATAATTGGATCGCACATGTGTCCTGCTCCCCAGCAAATCACAAGAAAAAGGTGTAATTAACCTAATAGCAAGAAAGTCTAACTTCACTCTTTAATATCCTTCAATTGATGAGGAGAGCAGGCTCTTGATCACAAGCCTACGTAGAGGAGAAGACTCCTTTCATTTTGTAAATATATATGGCCCAAGCATAGATGACTCATCTTTCTGGGAAGCATATCTAATAAGATCGGTCACTTACTCCAGGATGACCTGATCATAGTGGGCGGTGACTTTAAGCTCCCCCAGACCCCATTCTAGATAGTCAATCTGCAAATACCATCCGATGAAATCTCACAGCATAGTTCAGAAAATATGCTCAAAATATAATCTTAAAGACACCTGGCGCCTACTACACCAGGGACTACACTTTTTACTCAGCGCCACACAACTCATATACAAGGATAGATTACAAACTAATATCGGACACTTACACCCATCTAATTGACCAAACTAACATATCCCCAAAACGTTTCTCTGACCACTCATGCATCAACACCATATAAGCAGGCAGTCATAAAAAAACATTGTTAAAAAGATGGCGCTTCAATAACGAAGTTCTGCTAGACCCTAGTGATAGGATCAAAATTGAAGACTCAATCACGAGTTACCTCAGAGGGAATGATCGCCAGGACACTAATATAAATACACCATGGGATACAAATCAACAAGAGATACAACACAACACAATTCTGTTAGCGTTTGAACAAGAAATAAAACAATTGGAGCTATAACACACCAATTCCCTAGAGAACAACAAACTCTCTCAGCTCACACAGAAGAAATATTATTCTAACAAAATCTTTAGTGAAAGAGCAGGAATGTGGATAAATAAATTCAAAGGCCTCAATTTATGCGGAGCTAGTAAAGCTGGAAAGTTGCTTGCCTCATACCTTAAACAAACAAAACCAACACAGAATTACATCAATCAAAGATGCCAAAAATCTGAACCACACCAACCTAGAGAAAATACTAGACACCTTTAGGAACTTTTATGAATCCTTGTATCGGAACGAGCAAACTTTCAATCTACAAAAATGAAAGGATTACCTAAAGCACGTTAAAGTCCCACAACTATCTGAAATGGACAGATTGTCCCTCAGTAAGCCGATAACTGCCTCTGAAGTGTCCAAAGCCATTAAAACACTAAAAGAACAAAGCCCCAATCATATTGCTAACTCTAACGGCGTTACTAATTCAATGGCTGAAGCTAACATTATTGTGAGACCCAAAGAAGGGAAAGATCCGTCGCAACGAAAACAATTACAGACCGATATCTCTGATAAACGTATCTGTAAAATCTATGCAAAAATACTGGCCACAAGACTTAATTAACACCTCCCTTGTCACATCCTCAAAAATGCAAACAAATGTAACTTATCATCTGTCACAATATTATTAGATGCAGAGAAAGCCGTTGACAGAGTATCTTGGTCTTATTTTAAAAACTGCATGGAATCTTTGATCTTGGCGAATCGTTCATAAAAATTGTCATGGCTTTATAAGAAAAACCCTCCACACACATCGTGATTAATGGCTCCCTGTCCCAACCACTCAACCTTCAAAAAGGCAAGGTTGCCCACTCTCTCCTTCATTATTTCTCCTAGCTCTAGAACCCCTCCTACAGGACATAAAACAGAACCCCGAAATTATCAGAATTGGCTTTAATGACAGATTTGTTGAATCAGCCGCTTATGCGGATGATATTCTGATTGGCAAAACCCGGGGCCCTCCATTCAAGTTCTTATGTACTCAATAGATTCTACTCTGAACATTCAGGATATAAATTAAACAGAGATAAATCAGAAGTGAAACCCTTAAACATCCATTGCACAAAAGAGGTACTGGGTACTTCTGGACTAACGTGGCAATCTACTTACATAAAATATCTGGGAATTGAGTTCGGGGCAGACGTAGTAGACACCATTAACCATAACTAACACATTACTCTTGACAAAATAAAGAAACTATTTGACAAGTGGTCCCCTAAATTTATCATCTGGTGGGGCAGGATCGAGACAATAAAAATTATGATCACCCGAATAGTCAACTACCTCATCAGTATGCTCCCTCTCTTACTATCAGAGGACTTTCATCATAAGCTAGATAAACAGAAATCCAAATTCATCTGTCAAGACGAAAAAGCCAGGATAGCCCTCAAAAAACCTAGATTACATAACTCACTTGGGGGAGTTAACCTGGCCAACTTTAAAGATTATCAATCGGTTTTTATGGCAAAATGGGGCTCCTATTGGCTCTACCCCCCAATAACTCTACTCCTGTCTGGCTGGAGGTATAAAAAGCTATTCTAAATAATTTATACTCACTAACTCTACTAACCTCCAACACAAACAAGCTCGATAGATCAAAATATATACTTAGGAACACAAAAACAGCTCTCTTAAAAATGGACAAGAAACTTCCCTCAAGCATAAGGGACACAAACCTTGCATCACTTTGGAACAAACCGAACATTAAATATAAGGGCAAATTCATATATCACCAATCATGTATAGATAAGGGCATTTTCTTCTCACAGCAATTAGGCTCCTCAGCGTACTCCATAACTTTCTCCGAACTTCAATCTACATACCAAATTGATAAAATTGAATTATACAAATTCCTTAAAATCTGGGCTGACATCACGAGAAAACCTCTCTTTCCCAAATCTTATACTGAAAATTGACACCTCAGGTCACCAAGTCTCCCACATTTATAAACTCCTACGTCCTAAATCCTCGCATTTAAACAAAAACATAACATCCTTCTGGGAACAGCACTCATCAAATGCTTTGTCAGAGTCTGACTGGTCTCATATCTGTAAATCGGTTACCTCTCAAAAAATCTCACCAGTACTGTCACAAACTAAACTATGGCTCATTCACAAATCATACTGGACCCCGTCACGCTTACATGCTCAAAAAAGTCTAGAAGGCCCCACTTGCTGGAACTGCAAGGAAGTGATACCAGACCCAGCTCATCCGAATCTTCACTTCCAAATCCCTATCCCTCTTCTTGGACAAAGTATTCTTATTCTTATCAACCATATTCAATTGCCACCTGAAAAAAGAACCTGCATCCCTGATCGCAGGATTTCTCAGCACCGACTTAGACAGCCCAACATATAGGGTTCTAGTATACCTACTACTTACATCAGCAACAAAAATAGTTCTAAACAATTGGAAAGATACACACAAGGCCTTGTTCAAATGCTGGATTAACTGGATTACTCATATTAGAGGCGCAGACAATACCTCTCCCCAACACTCACCATCTAAGCCTATCTGGGACAGGTTGGACAACTACTTCGCCACAAATAAACCACCTTAATTATCCTCACATTGAATCCTCTACCTCATACAGAGTATCTTAGCGTTCATCCCAAGCGATATATTAGCACAAGACTCTATAGTGCTCTCCCTTTCATTCTCATAATCTACAACTTTACACAACTTTCGACCAATCAGACCCATCCATACTTAGCCTAAATCTTTACACTGTGACTACATTCTCAGACCACATAATGACTCAAAATCTGTAACCTTGACAGGTGTGCACAGTTTATACCTAAAACAATATACTGGCTCTCTCTTCCCCCTCTCCCATCTCTTCTCATCCTACTTAGCTATATCTTTGCCAATTACTCTTCAATTGAGCAAGTCTGCCATGCCATTTCTACCCTTTAGACTGCATGAGACTGGTCTTTTTCTATCACTTTATGTATTTCTATTATTTTATGTATTACGTACTTTATGTATGTTATGTATTATTCGCTTCAAGAAAATTTCAATAAAAAGCTTTAATTTAAAAAAGCATTGTCAGATGCTAAATCCAACTAATTTATTACCATTGCCTACAAATGAAATTTATGGGAATGAAATTGAACATGACAGTCTAGATGTTAAGGTTTTATGCACCAAACCAAGCTGAGACATTAGACATGGACCTCTTGATGAGCCAAACTATGTCATATTTGTGGATGGCTCATGTTTAAGAGATAATTAAGGACCTTGTAGAGCAGCTTACGCAGTTGCCACAATCAAAGAAGTGGAAGAAGCCACCTGGGTTTGAGATGCTACTTCTGCACAGGTGGTGGAATTGATTGCCCTTGCAAGAGCTAGCTGTTTTTCAGCTCAATTGAGTGACTATATTTACAGATAGTCAATATGGCTTTTGGTGTGGTTCATGGCTTTGGACAGTTATGGCCACAAAGGGGATATAAGGCACCATCGGGATACCCAATAATGAACAGGGAGTGTGAAATGAGACTTCTAGAAGCTTTGTAGCTGGCCCAAGAAATTGCAGTAGTTGAATGTGCAACTCACAGTAGTGTCAATGGTTATGTCACTGCTAGAAACCGCTATGCTGATGAAGTGGCACGATATTGTGCACTTGTGGCCTGCACATTAAATGGAGAATGAGCAAATGAATCTGAAGACACTAACTTTTCAATGTTGATGTCAGTAGCTGATAATTGGGAAGAAATCCAAAGATTAGAGGAAGAAATTTCAGAGGCGGAACAGCAAGGATGGATCAGAGCAGGATGTGTAAAAAAGGCTAATGTCATTTGAGTGTTGGCAGATGGAAGACCAGTGTTGCCAGATAGCTTGTTTTCCATGACACAATGTTTCCATGGTCCTGCACACATTGGAAGGGATGCAATAATTAGGTTGTTTAGGCAAAATTGGTTTAATCCTGAATCAGAGTACTAGAAGAAGAATTTTGTCATAGATGTAAAACATGTTAGTAATAAATGCGAGAAGGAGAACACCAGTAGTAATGAGTCATGTAGGACGAGCAGTAGGTCCATTTAATAGGATTCACTTGGACTTTATCGAAATGCCTGTTTGTAACAGGCTGAGGTATGTCACAGTGTGCATTTTCTCCCGATGGGTGAAAGCCTACCCAACGTGGAGAAATGACAGTCTCACTGTAACTAAGCATCTCTTAAGAGAACTAATACCAAGGTTTGGATTCCGGGTTTCTCCGGAGTCATACTGAGGGACCCATTTCAATAATGATGGCCTTAAATTGCTGTGTGTGGCTCTTTAGGTGTAAAAGAAAATTCACTGTAGCTATCGTCCCGAGGCTGCGGTGATAGTGGAGCAAGTAAACATAACTTTGTTTCTTGATTTGATATTTCCACACTTCACACTGCACTTTACCTTGGTCTTATGCTGACCTTTGGCTCGCACTGCTGCTCGTGGGGGGAATTGGCTTCAGGACACAGCCATCTTGGCGGTTGACATTCTAGTCTCTCCACTCCTTCCGCTCTCTCGGTGCATAAATCACCGCGCTGACGCGACCGCCTGAGTCGAAGCTGCGTTTTAACACTCGCCAGGTTGGTAACCTTTCCTATTATCTGCTTCATTTAATATGCTCTTAAATATTGTGATTTTAATGAAAATTGCTTCTCGATTTGATATTTGCACACTGCACACTACCTTGGTATTGTGCTGACCTTTGGCTCGCACTGCTGCTCGTGGGGGGATTTGGCTTCAGGACGCCGCCATCTTGGCAGTTGGTATTCTAGTCTCCCCACTCATTCCGCTCTCTCGGTGCATAAATTACCATGCTGACGCGACCGCGCAGCGGACGCGCCGCTGGTGCGCCAAAGGCAAGCCCGTCTGCGCCAAGGGCATGCCCCCCTTGTCTGTTTTTAATAAACTCCCGATCATACTCAAGGGAGCAGCTTTTGGGCTGGGACACTGAAGGGTCGAAGGCCCGTTGCCCAAGGATTATTCTTAACTTAATTAATGAGGCACAGGTCGTGCATTGTCCCAAATGTTCTTTCTCACTGCCTAGCATTATGGCGAACCGCAGTATTTCTTATGATAACCTTCCTTATGTAAAGTCCATTCGAGCCCCTCAGGCACCTATTAAATGTCTTTTGTTAAATGCTAGATCTCTCATTAAACACAGCGTGGAACATGCCCTGTTTATGGAAGATCATAACATTAAACTAGGTTTCATAACGGATTCCTGGTCAGATGAAGCCTCTGTGCCTGACTTGCTGAAAGCAACCCCCCTGGCTTCCTCTGCTATACCCAAGACAGACCCCTGAAGAGAGGCGGTGGGCTGGCAGTCATTTATCATGACTCCCTTAAGCCCTCCTTTACCAAAGCTTCCAATCAAACCTGCAAAGCTCTGCTAATTAGTATCCAAACGTCAAACCATGATACTTTTAACAATGTCATTTTGTACCGTCCTCCTGGCCCCAGGGGTGCATTTCTAGATACGCTAGGATCACTTTTAGAGGAAGGAATGTATAACAAGCATTTTACAGTTATGGGTGATTTTAACTTTCATCTCGAAGATGCTAGCGATCCGGACAACATAAAACTACAGGAAATATTTGGGGGGGCGACATGAAGCAGTTAGTATTCGACTCTACTCATTCCGCAGGTCATACACTTGACGGAATTTGTTCTAATAATCCTAACCTTGTCTATACCCACACCATCTCCCTCACCTGGACTGATCATAATGCTGTTTTATTTGAACTCATACAAACCCCGCATAATAATGACAAACACCCGGCCAGAGCAACTATAATCACTAAGTGTTGGAAAAAATTGGATAACCTTGCCCTATGCAATCTTCTACAAAGCTCAATGCCAGCAACAGTGACCGATGTAAATGAAGCCACAGTTATTTACACAGACTGGGTAGACCAGGACTTTAAAAAATAAGTGCCGGGTAAATGGTCCATTACTGAGCGGACACTACCAACCGCCTGTGGTATTCGGATACCTTAAAAAATCAAAAATTAGAGTGTAAAAAACTGGAAAGACTATGGAGGAGTGAATATAGTCGTGCTGACAGGGAGATAGGCCTGGCCACCAATAAAAAAACTGCTCATTGAAACAAAAAATACCTTTTTCGGGGAACAGATTAGAGGTGCTGGCTCGTCTTCCAAAGAGCTAATCAAAACCATCTCCTTGCTAACCTCCGCCACTAAGCCTCAGATTGAAAGCAACGCAGAACTATGCGAATCCTTGGCTGCCTTCTTTTTGCAAAAGGTCGAAAAAATGTTTTCTTCCTTTACATTTACGCATATAGCAACTTATGAGGCAGTGCTAACAGAGGGCCTAGAGTCCACTGGACCCTCTTACGTATTAGATCATTTTACACCTTTAGATCAGCCTAGAGTCACTAAGCTTCTCTCTGAGATTCGTTCAGGCTCCCCGTTAGACCCGTGCCCAGCCTCATTACTGAAACTGGTCTCAGACATCATTGGGGAAGCCCTCACTCCACTGTTCCGCTCCATTTTAATTCCGGTCATTTTCCAGCTCTGTGGAAAACTGCCTCCATTCTTCCACTGCTCAAAAAACCTAATCTAGACCCTAAGCTCCCGAGCAATTACAGGCCTATCTCCCGTCTCCCTTTTCCGGGTAAGATGTTAGAAAGAGCCATGAATGGTCAACTTAGTCTATTCTTGCAGTCGAATTCTTCTTTAGACACTACGCAGTTTGGATTTCGCGCTGAACACAGCACCAAATTGGCACTAATAAAATCTACAGACGAGATCAGGGAGGCCTTAGATCAAGGTGGCTCTGCCATACTGGTCATGCTGGATCTCTCGGCCACATTTGATACGGTCCATCACAAAGTTTTGATGGACCGTTTATGAGCGGACGGGGTCAGAGATAAGGCTTGGGATCTCCGGAAATTGTTCCTAGCCAACATAACACAAACTGTGGCTCTCCGTAGAGACAGCTCTAAACCCTTTTCTCTCCCATGTGGAGTCCCTCAGGGGTCCTCGCTTAGCCAGACATTGTTTAATATATACGTTACTCCGCTGTCGACCCTGATCAAATCCTTCGGCTTTCAGTTGTCCTCCTATGCTGATGACACGCAAATTGTGCTGTCAATCAAAAAGGGATCAGAGGCTGAAACTGCCTCAACGTGTCACAACTGCATGCAGGCAATTGCTGCCTGGATGGCATCAAACTGCCTTAAACTTAACGCAGATAAAACCAAGGTTATTCTCTTCGGGAACACGACCAATCTCTGGACACCGGATTGGTGGCAGACCATAATGGGAGAACCTCCTGCCCCAGTGGCAAATGCAAAAAACCTTGGAGTGATCATAGACTGAAAATTGTCTTTTAACGTTCAGGTCAGCAGGGTTGTCTCATCCTGTTTTTTTATGCTTAAAACACTTCGTAAAGTCAAAGTTACTGCACTCATTCTGTCGAGGCTGGATTACTGTAATAGTCTTTATATTAACATCCAGAAAAAAAATCTGTCCAGACTCCAGATTGTGCAGAATGCGGCAGCTAGAATGCTCACTGGCAAACCCAGGTTCTCTTCAGTAAGGGCGGGACTCAGATCACTTCATTGGCTACCTGTGGCATCTCTGATTCAGTTTAAAGCCATGTGCATTGTTTTTAAAGCCCTTAATGGCATGGGCCCTGATTTCCTGGGACACTCCATTCAGTGGTATGTGCCGATGAGAGCTTTGCGCTCCCTGCAATCCAGACTCGCCTTCCCACCCGCTTTAAGAAAGCCGGGTGGGGGAAGTTTTCGTCATTGCGCCATCAAGGCATGGAATAATCTTCCTTTTTATCTCAGGAATTCCACAGAACTTCTCCCCTTTAGGAAGGGACTAAAAACCTGGTTATTTGCCTAGACTTCTTACCTAGCCCACTGTTTTCAGCTTTCTTCTCAGTGTTAGGGGTCGTGCTTCCTGTACCCTAGTTATCTGTAAATCGGATGTAAACGTAGAAAACTCCAACTCCCAGAATGCTTTGCTAGAGGGAGTATCTTGTATGCCTTCACATGCTGCACTACAATAGATCACATGACTGTTGCCGGCATATAGGCTGCCGGCTCACAATCACGAGTGCTTGGCCTTGCTTCCTGCTTTAGGACCACGCCCCCTTTGCCTGTTTGGATCCTCCCCGTACCTATTCCTCGTCTTTCCACTGTTTCCCGCGTGTGTGGGAAGCCAAACCAACGGAACATCAATCTTCAAGCCTGAAGTACCGTGAGTTGGGTTGCGTGTGGAAGTTACAACCTTTCGTGCCTATGTTATGCTTCGCGCGCTGGAAGTGCGCCTTTGGGATTACTGCCTGTGTTGCTAGCGCGAGGAATCGCTGTGGTGGTTTCTGCCTGCTCCTGTTTGGTTAGCGCTGGAAACGCGCTCTTGGGATTATTGCTGGTGTCGCTAGCGCGAGGAAGCGCTGTGGTGATTCCTGCCTGCTCCTGTTTGGCTAGCGCTGGTTATCGCGCTAGATCACTTGCCAGTTGTTCCTCCCCCAGCTCAGGGACGCGCTGTTCAAATCACTGGTGCCTCAAAACGTTGGTAGACGTGGTGATTGAAGACTCGAAGCTTTATTTGTACAAACAGTCCTATTTTGTTATCAGAGACACACAGTACTGCACAATCCACGTCAAAGAGAAAGGACTATTGATGAACCAGATATACATATGTGGTTGAACTCTAACCACAGCGCAGTGTAAGACGCTGTATTTCTTCTTCATTAAGTGTGCTTGATTCCTCCAACAACCCTCCCTTCTTATTCAACGTCCTCCCTCTTCCCACTGGTGTTCTATAGAGGCGCAGTTTCCTGTTTTCAGAAGAGTCCTTATGTCCATGTCCCCAGGTCTGATTGTGTGAGTATGCGAAGGCATAGAATGTACAGAAAGTAGTGGGGGAGATCCCGAGGGATTAAGACTTACGGATACCTTGTTGTTTGTGTCTCCTTGTAGGAAACCCTGACCTCCTTGCCTGACATCGTGATAGAAGACCTGGTGGTCCTTTCTGGTCTCTTCGCCCTCTCGGGGGTCTATGTCTTCCTCTAGTGTGTATACACCTATAGGGGACTGGACCCTGTGAGAGCGTAAAGACATTATCTTCGCTCCCGTGGATCTTGGAATCTCTGTCGTCGGACCCAGATCCGGACACTCAGGTAGGTATTTTACAGCGCCAGGACACCTCAGGGTAGCAGAGAGCTCTAGAAATCTTAATAACATAACATAACAACCTTGAAGTCATGATTGGCCAAAGTCTGTGCATCCACGTAATTGAAATGGCCACATGCTTTACCATTGGTTTTGAGGAGTCTTCGAAGCACCTTTGATGGGAAAACAGGATTATCTCCTCATGAAATCCTCATGGGGAGAGCTGTGAGACTGCATGCTGTACCTGTGAATACTCTTGTAAACATCACAGATGGCATGATACTTGATTACAGCAAGGGATTAGCTGATGTGGTGCGTTCTGGTGCAAGCTGTCGCTGCCAGTCCACATCAAGAGCAGTGCCACAACCTCAACCCTAGTGACTGGAGTTTGGTGAAGAAACGTGTGAAAATCCTGCATGGAATCAAGGTGGAAAGGCCACTACCAATTCATCCTAATCACAAAAACTGCTGTCAAAGCTGCTGGGATAACTAGTTGGGTGCATGCACACTCAAGGAGTAAGGTGGCCATAAAAAAGAAGTAGTGTTCTTTGAGGCAAGTACGAGATATCCTGTATCTGCATGTCCCGAAGGACCATAGGGGACTGACGACACGCTGAATCTTCAGTACACCGCTGTAAGTTCCTGAAGTCTCGCAATGTGGTGTGGAACTATACACTGAAAAAAGAAAAAGTGAATTTAAGATAGAGCATCTACTAAAGCACCACAAGAGCAATCAAACAATCCAGATGAAGAAACGAGTCTGAGAAAAAAAAGACGCCCATGGAAATCTGAATGGGCAAATGGTAAGAGGCAACTGAGATCAAGAGTGTCAATTAAACGAAAATCAGAAATCATTGTTGAAGAAACAGAACCTGTATGCAAGACAGAAGAAGATCAATAGACATCAAGGAGATCCAAGAGGGCCTATTCAAATGTATTCTGTACCTGAATGGACTTACTACGTGGAGACTGTGTAAAATGCATTGGCAACAAATCCAAATGGACTGAGATCAGAGTTATTTGAACCTTCATCATATGCCACACTTAGAAACAGCATTGATTAAACAAGATTTCAGAAACAAACGTTGCAATTACAAAACAAGTGAAATAATTGAGAAAACACCTGAAGAATTGTGCTTAAATCAACAAAATAGGAGACTGAAATAAAAGAAACTGACAACAAATGATAAAAATAAATAAAAAGAATCAAGATTCCCTAGAGCCAAGGTTGAGGTAGAAGAGTAGGAATAACACCTTTAGAAGAAGATGAAGTAGGTCTAGGAATGTTTCATGAAGTTTTGTAAATATAAGCTGAAGAAATATCTTAAGAAGTTTTGTATGTTTGGACAAGTAGAAGTCAATGCAGAATATTAATCTGTCAGCTGCTAGTATTCTACTTAGGGTGTGACTGTAGACAAACATGTGTATCCTTACCAAAGTTAAGTGTAGAGTAGTAGTTTTTGTCGCGTAAATAGTTATTATAATAGCTTTTATACTCCTTTTTGTTGGCTTGAATTTTGCAACGGAAATAAGAAAGACTTGGGTCTAAGCCTACACCTACACGACTTTGCACTCAAAAGAGGAGACAAAATTAAAGGCTTCATTAAAGATTATTCAGGAGAAGAGTTTTCAACTAATGTTTATTCTAGATTGGTTTAGGAATATATACAAGCTTTAAATGCTAAGGACTGTTTCTTTTGTGCACATTACCTCCTTAAGTGACAGAAAAGGTGATATACCACCATATTCCATTGTCCTATGGAATTACATGCAGCATTTTGCTTAGTTTATTTTACAGACCGGAACATATTGAATATTATTTTTCCAAAATTGTCACATGATTCTTTCTGAAATTTCCATTCAGAAAATAATTAATCATCATCCACAGGCAAACGAGATGGAAACTGTATGGTATTTCTTTAGATCACCCACAGTCAGACACTGTTAAGGCATACAAAAAGAACGTAACCTGCTTAAGGAGACAATTAGAAAATACATTAATTTTAACATTGCAGGGCAATATTTTCTGAAGCAAAAATAAAGAAGATGATGTTTTAAGAAATGTTTGGAAGAAAGTAGAAGATGAATATAGAAAAAAAATAGTTAATCCAAAACCAGGTTTTGGAAAAGACTTATTGGGATTGGTAACTGTGAACACACCTTTGAGGTTTTGGGAGGAATAGTCCATATATTAACAGGGGAAGAGACAGTTATTCCTGGAGTTTAATTTGTGTGTGGACACAATGCTTATTTCCAGCTGCCATCTGATTGGGAAGGTGTACACTAGTTAGCTTTACTATTTCCTAAGATGTATCATGTAAATAGTATAGATGCTTTAAAAATAACACCACTACAGACACTCACGCAGTACAAATGATGGGACACAATTAATGGGAGATTTTTTTAGAGCAATAATACCACCTGTAGGAGAAGTCTTAAATGCTGACAAAATTAGAAAACTGTCATGAGTAGTAAGTACCAGTTAAAACAGAATCAGTGGCTATTAGCGCAATGGTTTTGCAAGATCAATTAGCTTTAGCTATCTTGTTAGCATAGAAAGGAAGAGTCTACAAGCTGCTGAAAGTGCAACACTGTTGCTCATACATTCTAGACAAGAGTAGAAAGGTAGAAGAATTTGCAAAGAACATTTCTGATTTGAAACCTGAATTAGAACCCTTAGAAACTTCTAGTGTATTAGGGAGCTTAGGCAAAGGAGCAACAACTATTGGTAAATGGTTTACGACAGTAGGAGGAGGACTTTTTAGAGTCATATTAAGGCATATACTAGTAATTGGCGTTTTGTTATTGATAGATTTATATGCATATTATAGAGGGTTTAGACACTATTTAGCGAAAAAGAATAGAGAAAGGAAAAGAAAAATCAGAAAAGATATAGAAATGGAGGCGAGAAAGATTAGAGAGAATAAAAAGTTGAAGAAAGAATTAAAACTCTCAAAAATAAAAAAGAATGACAACTGGAAATGAGTGGACTCTAAAAGATTAATTAATGGAAAAATTGTGATAGTTCATCAACCATCAGAGTGGGGAAGTTGTGGCAGCAAAATATATCTGCTATTGAAAACACGTATAATAATAATGTGCACAAGTTTAAGTTTAAAATAATACAAGCTAAAATGAAAAAATGTGATGTAGGTAGCCATACTTAAGTATTGTAGGCCGGCACGTAAATCAAGTGCTGGACCAAGTTAGCCTAAATGTTTTTGAAATGTTAACTGGAAAAAAAAATACTGCATTAACACATAAAGGCCTGCTTTTCACATTAATTAGTTTATTTGTGTAAGATGTTTTTCTTCTCTTTGCTACAGATGTTGCAACTTAAGAAGCCTATAATTAGCTAGTGAATAGTCAATTGATAGTGAGGTTCTCATGGGAGAAGATGATAAAGGCAGAAGAATGATCTTTTGAAAGAAGTCTGGCTCACAAGAAAACAACAATGTAACCTTTCCTAGGACTAATGTCTGAAAGTTTATTATGTGCTGGTGAGATCATGGGGAGTGCGCCCATTCCCAAGTGTCTGCTGATATTCTATTGGTGGATGAAGAAGACAAAAAAAAATATTGTTGCACATACAATTTGTGTAGGCAAGGCTGATCTTACGAATTCCTTCCCTGACTCTCTGACTGGAGGCTCACTTTTTGAGTTTCTGCTGCCTTTCTACATGCGAGGCTGCTTTCTTAGATTATTCCTTGAATTGTCTGCTGTCATTTTGAGCTACTAATACTTTCCAGATATAATGCAAAGGTTCTAAGCTTACGCATTGATCTTTCTCTAAACAGAACTTTTATGGGTTTCTAAACTAACACCTTTTCTTCTCATAATCCATATACCATTTAGACTAGGGTGTTTCCTTTATAAAACATGCTTGCTTTATTATTACTATTTTGACTGTAATCTTAACACACATTCTATTTTATTTGACAATCAAATATCAATTGATGGATTATATTATTTTTTGTTAAAACCCAAAGATTAATGTCTAATAATTAAATAGATGAATTGTAAAAGATTTTAAAATAAATTCTTTTTACTCACAATAGCTCTCTTCATTGATTTGAAAATAAATTTTAAACAATGTATTGTTTATGTAGATGATTACTCTTCATTTTTCTTTGTCGACCATCAAAGGTCCATACAACTAGCGGCGGGTTATTAAATGAATATACCTGAAGATTGAAATACAGAAAAACCCACTCCATCACAGTCCAGAAGCCGAACAATGCAGTACCACCAAAGGGTGATACATGTGAGCACAGCTAGAAATATTTCACTACAAACTGCTAAATGAGATCGAAATTTGCAATAGGTTGCCTCTTTCAGTATCAAAAGAAAAATAACCAGACTTCCCATTTAACAAATAAAATGGCCAAAGATGCACAAACACAGTAATGAGCATAAACATCTGATAACATGCAAATAGAATCGCATGAATAAGTTGACTTTACAGTTATACAGTTCACTCTAATATTCTAAAAAAATAGAAAAATACCTTTTAAGTTTTTCTCTGATTTCTGGATTTCTAATTTCATTACTCAAATCTTCTATTGTCTGTGCCGATGAAAGGTTACAGTACACTCTAAAATCATGATATGGAGGAATTCCATGATCTCGAGCCCTTTGAATATTTATTGCTGCCAGATCCAAAGCAACAGTGTGTGACATAGAAAATAGCCTTTCTGTCAATTCTGTATTGAGCACCTGTGATGGTATACGCATCTTTGCTGCAACACCAATTAATCCCCTGAGAAGTGGGTCAATGCCACCTTCATTTACAATCCGAAATGGAGAAAAGAAAGCCTTATGAAGGGGTAAATGGCCTTGAGGAATTGCTTCAAAATTGTCATCCAGCCGGTATAGTATAGGATTGATAAGAGTGTGTCCAAATCTAAATGCTGCAGTTGCAAACATATTTAATATTCCAGAATTGACACCAGGATCATATCCTTTGTATTCTCCCAGCATCTTCATGCCAATGTCTCCCAAGATCTTTGGCAGCCAATGGCTGTATGTTATGTGCTGCATTTGTGCACCAACTATTTTGCGTGCTTCGTGATAGATTACGTCACCATCCCAATGTGGATTAAGTCTCAATAACTCAGTAGCAATTCTGTTATGTTCTCTGAACCACAGTGTGTGCAAAGAAGTCAGACCCAATTGCTCATTAGCACGATGATCCCCAGCTAAGAAGCAAGGAATGGGACTTTCATTTTCATCTCTCATACATTCTGTTGGTGGACCTGTAGCAAATGGGAGGAGTGGTTTTCCTGACCTCTGCACTATACCTTGTCTCAGAAGGCCCTTGTGACTGGCAGAGTCTCTGATCTCTTGTGCTGTATGATCTGAGCTTCCATAAACATTCGATGCATCAATGTACGATGTTAACTGGTTAATCTGTTCTCGTGGATAAACTGAATTCATCAAAAGAGATGTCATGCCACTTCCACAAACAGGGCTAGATCGCACGAAAAACATGCAACGTGCATTATTTCTAATGCGATGATCATTTGGAGGTACCACAACTGGAAAACATGGAGGATCATTGGTGCAGACCGAGCTACAATGCTGGCCATCTGAAAATCGCGCCTCACTTAATGCTACAACTGTAGAATCAAGATCATGATCAAGGAATTGGCCCCACTGCATCAGCATGTGTGTAAATTGCTCATCAGGGGTAATTGTTTCTGTTCCTATCATAGTTGTTGAAACTAAGCGTGGTAGAGGCAAAGGATATCCATTATAATGGCGGTCAGGGCTTATGCCTCTTGGCAAGTTGAATCCGTTTTCATAAACGGATTTTAACAAACGTTCAAAGGCTGTCATGGAGGCACCCCACATTGGATGCTGTAAGTTGTTGCAGGTTCCATCATGAGTCCTGTACTTCTGATGAAAGCACATGTCAGAACAGTTATTGATACGTCTATGCGCTGTACAACCTGAGAGGTTAGCAATAAGATTCAAGTATTGTGGAGACACCAGATCGTTGTAATGATAACCTGAAACAAAATGATGAAAAAATGTTAAAATGCATATTTGAAGTTATAATTAGCACATAATATTTAACAAAAACAGTATCTATACTGTGAAGAGAAAATATGGCTAATTATAGTTGTATAAGGCAATGTGTAGCTGAGCTGAAACAAAGCTAAATGCATCTTATGCCCCCAAGGCTACACACACACACATGTACAGAGGTGAGTATGGTATGTGTAGATAAGAAGCTGCAAAGCTTATAAGAAGGTGCAATGCCTTACACTATTAAATCCACTCACTCACATGTTTATATATTGTGCCAAAAATTAGGTACTATTCATTATATATTACAAACAAGCAACATCTTTAATTCCCTTTGTGCACAACAAATTAAAACAGGAAATGGATTTGCCCTTATGAGAAACCCCAAAGGAAAACGCATGAACGTGAGTTCACTATATATGGATGGACTTTTCAGGCTAGGGTGTTGCTGCTACACACAGTAACACTAAAAATACAGATAAACGTTCTTCATTTACTAAAGCGGTGATGACCATAATCCAAAAGCATATGCTGATTAAGAATTTGTTAACATCAATTACACAGCTATATGTCTTGTTCAAAAAAAGGCAGGGTGAAAATTGCCTCAGTGAGATTTCTCCCACATTTTAATACACTTCCATAAACATTGCAGGAACACCTAGCACAGTCACAATTTACCAGGCATACTCACAAGAGTAATATTAACGCATGTGGAAGTTTCTTATCTAGATATTTCTGTACAGGGAACCTAACGCAAAAAGTACAAAACACACTTTCTCTCGTTCCAAAAACTAGCAGAAAAAGCCCTTGTGATCATTTGTCTGGACTTCTTTACCTTTCTATATCAGAATAAACCACAGAAACTTAGCATTTATCCTCAAAAACATCAGAACATGGCTTTCACTCTGGTATCTTAAAAGACAACCTTCTTAACCAATCACACTACCAATGAAGCATTTTTAAATCGTCATGATTTCCCTATCATACCATAGTGAAGGCGTGTTCCCTACTCTATACAGGAAGATCATGAACTAATGGTCACACAACAGCTGAACCTATTTCCATTCACATCAATTGCATTCATTTGCCTCATTCTCAGTGCACCAACATACCACCTCACGTCAAAGAGGAGATAAATAGTCTCAACTTCTAGCAATGCTTTTTGGCACTCTTTTTGTAAAGTATAAAAAAGGTGCCAACATTCCCATAAGCCCATAACAAAGTGTAAAACAGGCTACTTTAAATATCACAACTGTGCCAGATCTAATCTTGATAAAAGGGTGCTTATATTTGCTTAATTAGCGATATCAATTCTCAGTTTCACATATTTAAAATGTCTTAAACTAAACTACCATATTAACTCAATACACTGGCTAAGTGAATTATTCGGCAACATTTTAAAAGGATTTGCCTTTCCAAATCATGCGGTCTAGAGTGCGTCAACTAGGCTAGGACTCAGTGTGTTAGGACATTAAATAGAAGGCCTTTTGTGAAGAGATTAAAGATGAGTAATTCACCATACAACACAGAAACGCTATCGATGTACCCAACTAGATGTCATGGGTATATTTGGGTCTGGCTTTTTGCCAGCCTCATGTTTTCCCAAAAAATCATACAAAAACACATACATATGTTGAGACTCCGAATCAACACTCTCACTACTGGTCTGTTGAGATGTCACTCAAATTATTCTCCCTCCCACCCCAGCATACAGTATCGATCAACAAACCAGCCCACTCCAGCCATTGGAAGCTTACACTTTGAATGAGTGCATTTTGTACTTTCACATGTACACATACCTAACAAATAGTTCCCCAAGGATAGAACTTGTTAGACAATTGCACTTGCCAATGACTGTTGGTTCATATGCACAGTAAGGTTTCATTAACTATTTATATAATGCTCAGGACATTTATTGTAAATTGCAATGTTGATTCCTTGCTTTAAACTAGCTTTGGTATATTTATCCTACAGAAAATGAGCACAAGTCATTGGAGTAGCTAGAGTGGGTATGCAAATTGCTAGGTTGAATCCAGCAGCCTTCAGATTTGTGATGGACATTTAAACCACTTGTATGCGACTTGAAAGAGACCTCTAGTAACTACTTGTGGAACTTAAGCTTTACAAAATTATTTTTTTCCTCATATTGGATCGTTGGTGGTTGCACCATTTTGAGAGGGTTATCACTACACTTGTCAGGAAATAGTCAATTACCTGGCTGCTGAAACTGCTTAGATGAAATTCCCACAGTATATGATGAAATCTGAAAAATATGATTCCCAGATGTAATTTAAATGCATGGGGGGGGGGGCAAATAGGAAATATCCAGCGAAAACACTCCTCTTTCTCTTCCAATCTTGCTCTGCTCTGATGCTAACATGCAGAAACCACAATCAAAGGCTCACTAGTTTATAAATGAGCTTACGCCCACCTAAAAATAAACAAACAAAATTAATTATTTAAATGCACTTTTCCTTAGCAGTGGATAGAAGTTCCTATGAATAGTAGCGTGTAATCACATACTTTGATAAAAATCAAGAAACGTAGTAAAATCTGTAATTTTGAATCATTATTTTGAACCAGCGTTGGCAAATAATTAATTCTATGGACAACAAGCACACATCATTAAAATAGCAAATGTGATGTTTGCAAATTTATATGTTAAAGCCCCACACTCCTCAGCTTGGTGCAGGTTATTTAAAGCAGTTGCATCAGACAAGTGCAAGTGCAGCTTCATGTAAGAATTTCAGTGATTATCCATCTGACTCAATAGGGACCTCTAGTAACGACTTGAGGAATTATAGATTTGTGATTATATCCTATATATACACGCACAAACACATATATATATGTATAGACACACGCATACACACAAACAACACATATATATTTATATATTGTATATATAAAAGGACCTTTAGCCAAATATCTATTGGCTTACATTTTGCTTCTTCCTACTATAACCCATATCATGAGGCAATGGGCATTTTACTGGGACATAAATACACTGCCACTCAAAAAAAAACAGTTAACCAATAATATTGAAGGCATTTGACTCAACTAGCGACTTCTGGTATCTATACATACTAGCTTGTCTTCAGATGTGTTCAATAGCAATCAAGATATTATTTAAAGTGGAGATATTGATTCATCAGCATATACCAGCATTGGCATATTTAATTATAATACCGAAAACAAGCACAATTAGAGAAGCAAAAGTGGGCATGTATTTTTTGCGTTGAGGCCATACCCCTCAACTTTGTGAAGGACATTTAAAGCAGCTGCATCTTACTCAAGAGGGACATTTAGTAACAATGTGAATTATTGCAGCTTTGTGACAGACTTATCAGACAGTTGCTTCTGAGTTGAGATGGACATTTAAGAAAGTTTTGAAGAGCTGCAGTCTTGATAAAGCCATCACACGCTTTCTTCTGACATGATAAAGGCATATAGTAATTACTTGAGGTACTTTAGCTTTGAGAAAATGCAGGACGGTTGGCTTTACCAATGCTTGTTTCAGCTTTTTAGTTCCAATTTACACATATCTGAAAATGTATGATTATTTTATATATGTAATGTATTACATTTACCTAAATTAAAATTAGTGTTTGACTGACTTTCTAAATACATTTCTAAGTCTATGTAAGGCACATTTTCAATGCAGTTGCTCTAATAGGAATAAACAATTTCATTTCACATTATATCTGTAAGCATGTGGTCCTTAACGCACAACCAAAAAGCTTAGCAAGCTACAATTTATTTTGTAGTTATGCAGGATTCATGTTAACATAGACTTGACATCCCTACCTTAAAAGTAGATCTTCTCAAGCATAATTGTTTAATTTCTTGTAAAAAAGTATCTCTGACCATATTTGTAGGGAACAAAACACTGGAATGTATTCTTCAAGAGGGCAATGAAAATTTCAGGAGAAAACCTCAAATATTTCCCCAGTCTTTATGAAACAGGTCAACTGATTAGGTGTTCTTTAAAAGGACAAAAATATGATTATGCCAAAGGGGGCAAAAGGGAGAGTTGATGTACACATCTTGGCAATGGCACTTGCTGAGTTTTAGATGAGGAATTTTCATTTAGTACATAGGATGATCATAGGTTAAATAATTCACTCTGTGGTGTTTTACTGAGAGTGCATGTATTGAGTTGCCCAACTTGTTTTACTTTTCATTTTGAATTATCAGGTCTCTCTTCCACTTATGTTATAACTCATGAAAAAACTCATAACACAACTTGGTAATTTTGAGTACAAATGTTTCATTTATTTTTGATTAGTTTCCATCATGGCATTAAAGTGTGGGACTGTGCATGGATTTCTGTCTTGTTGCTTTTGGTTTTAAATACATCATTCTGTTAGTTCTCTGCACCAAGTTGCAGTTTTACCACACCTCTCTCACTCCAAGCAAACTGACCAGACTGTCTTTCTTTCATGAATACAATCCCCAGCCTTAGTATCAAGTGTCAGTTAGTTAAACACTGTCTTTCACGTAGTTTGAATAAATGAATTTAGGATGCTACTGAATGTTAATTTATGGATCTTCCCTTTGAAACTACTAGTGTCATTATGACTATCTGACTTTTCCAAAATCAGGTGGAACAAATGTAACAACTATTTGTACAAACTCACAGTTGTTAATTCTACTTCATTATTTTCTTTAAAAACACTTCACAGATGGGATCTAGGGAGTGGTGGAGTGAATTTGCTGATAAATGTTACCAACAATTTTAATGATCTAATTGAGAATGCCTTGTTCTTTTGAAGAATATTAACCCAAGTTATATCAAGTCCCAGCAACCTGCTAAAAAGAGTGTTCTGAATCACTCTAGCTAATTTAAATAAAAGTGCCCCTCCACAATCGGGGGTTGGCTCGACACATACACCCCTTGTCTTATAGCACAGGATATGCTACTCCCTACTCACACCAGTTAGTCCTCTGGGGCTTTCCAGAATGTTGACTGCAGTATATTGAAAAAAGAGCTGTGTCTCATTAGTAGAGTTTTAGGAGACAGATGTCCAAGATAAGACTTAGACAGAGACATTTAGTCTATGACAACAGTAAATTACTTCTTAAAAATGCTGACAATATGTGTTTTCGTATCAGTGGGTTGCAGGAGTCTCAAAGGGCCTCACTCATTAACCTTAGTGTATTTTTTTCATAATAAACACATTTTGATGAAGACTAATTGAAAAGGAAGTTGACTAAAAAATAAGATTAAAGAGACTAGTTTAATCTAAATTTGTGAAATAAGGGGAGGATGAAGGTTAGGGTCACATGTAATTTAAGATTCAAAATTAGACATAGGATAAGACTTGGGTAATCATCAGTGTAAGTGTAAAGGTCAAGGTTATGCTTACATTTAGGTAATTATATGGGTCAAGGAGAATAACAGGTTCAATTTTATGCTAATTAGGATAAATGTTAGACTCAGGTGAGGATTAGAGTTGAATCTGGATGAGGTTATGTAAAAGGAAAGTACGAGGAAACAAGGTTTGGCTTGAGTGATTGTAAGAAAATGCCCCCTTTTTTGTGGTCACTCCCAATTATTTGCTCAATCTTGTTGCTGGTTTTTAGACTTTGCACACTGAGGCACTGTTGTCCAGTGACCAGAGTATGTGCTATCACACCCAAAACATTGTAGAATAGTATATGGTATAGACACTGCACAAATGACATGTAAAGTCAAATGTCACCTGTAGGCTGCAGCACTTTCATGTGCCATTCACTAGTATGAGAAGGAAAACATAACTACAGGCCTTTAAACTTGTCAACTTTTTTAGCAGGGAAAAATCCTTCCTGTTATATATTAATAAATCACTCCATGTAGGCCTTGTAGCTTGCAAGGCAGGGTGCATGGCATTTAAAAGGGGAATATGTAGAAAAATTATGTTACCATGTCCCTAGAGCGAAAATACAGTTAAAGCTATTTTCACTGTGGCAGGCCTAGGTGTCCTATGTAGAAAATCAGATCATAGATTAAAATATTAATACTGTATCTCAGGTATATGGTCACTCCGAAAAAAAAAGAAAACTTTAAAAAAAAAGCTATATTTCTCTTCCTGAGTTTCTTGGAGGCTATCTACATTAACTCTCCAGCAACTCCTAGCCTGTATTGTACCTAAATGAGGCGTGAAATTCCTCTAAGCCATACCATAGGCCACTCTGACAGGTCAACCTGAATGGGCAGGAATGACTCATTTTAGCTCAGCAAAAAGGTGGGGTCCTGCTATCCTGTTGGCACCACAATGTCAAATCCTGGCTGACAGGTCTGTTTGAGCCATATGTAATGCTTTGACATGCTTGAAAGGGAGCAAATAGGATGCCAGGGCAATTATTAGGTATCTCCTGTCAAGTGCTGAAGAATCCTGTTTTTATCTTACCAGACCTCTGTTTTCTGGTGTGTTGCGAGTACAGGGCCTGCTTTAAACTGGATTTTGGTATTAGTTGTGGGTGGGCAGCGGTGATTTCCATAGTCCTTGGAACCACGGTCTACTCTTAAAAATATTTTTTCAACTTGTTCTCAACACCCCCTTCCTATTTGTGAATGGGTTACCACCACTTTTAAAATGATGGTAAAGTATGACTGGTTTTTTACTTGAATTCATATATAAATACCATACTGATTTAGTATTTGGAAGGGATGCCCAAAACATGGCCCTTCGAAATTCCGAATCACAAATGGAAATTCCTAATGGGACTTAAAAACATTTTCAGTCAAAAACTCTAAAGCTTCTGTGGGACCAATTGGCTTTGTGTATCAACATTCTGTTCCATGCAGCAACTACAATTTCAGCTTTGTGCTGTACAGACAAGCGTTTGTCTTCAGAAAAAAAAACAAAGTTCCTTTTTTGGATTGGGACTTAAATTTATTTTTCAAACTTTTCAACTTTCAGGCTCTAGCTGCCTCAATCTACTTGGTTTGTGTGACCCATGCTCCATTGAAGTCAAATTGCGCCTAGGTTCAGGTCTACCACAACCATTGACTAACAATGGCACTGTGCACTTTTTTGGCAATATTTTCACATAAATCTTTAAAAAAAAAATCACATCTCTGGTACACCTTATTGGATTTGTTGTCGTTTTGGAGTCATTTTGTTAAACAAAATCTATTATATTTTTTTAAATTAGACTAAGGTTTGTATTTTGGGTTTTCTACTTTGTAACTATTTTGGTACTCCCCAAATGCTTTACACATTTTTGTTAAGTTCAGGCTGTCTCTTCTATGCCACAGCTGCCAGTGGTTGAGCTAAAATTTAAATTACTAAAACCTTTGACTGCTTCTATAAACTGTGGTGAACAACAAAACACCTCAACTAATAAACAACTTTCTCACAGTTACAAAAAATGCTGACATCAAGTTATGGGGTTTAAAAGTAGGGTCAGGTTGCAAGGTATTCCAACATAACCATAAACCTATGTAAAATCACACTAATGCTAAAGAATAAGGATAATGTTACTTACCCAGTAAGCATCTGTTCTTCGCATTTGGAGCTGTAGATTCACATACATTTGTTTACTCCTGCCATCTAGTGTTGGGTCTGGATGTTTGCAAGTTGTTTTTCTTCGAAGAAGTCTTTCCTAGTCATGAGGTAAGGTGACTCCTCCTCTCGGTGATAGTGCGCATGTTCATCGACTCCGTTGTTAGATTGTTTTCCCGCAAAAGGTTGAGAATGGAATAAGTGTAGTATAGAGATGTCCATGCGTATAAATGTGTAATGAAGAACCGCATCAACTACAGGTACCCGGGGAGGCGTGTGGGTGAATGTGAATCTACAGCTCTACATGCCAAGAACAGATGCTTACGGGATAAATAACATTATCCGTTTGAGGCATGTGTGCTGTAGATACACATGCTTTGCATAGACTACAAAGCAGTATACTCCCAAAGCGGTGGCTAACCTGTAGATGTTGCAGTTCTTTGAAATAGTGTTTTAAGTACTGCTTGGCCTACATTAGCTTGTTGACGTGCTAACACATCTACACAAACGTGTGGGTAAATGAGTGTGGTATAGACCATGTAGCTGTCTTACATATGTCAGCAAGAGGAATGTTACCTAAAAAGGTCACAGAAGCCCCTATTTTGTGAGTGGAATGCGCTCTAGGGGGTATGGATAAAGTTCTTTCATAGCTTGTTTGAATGCATTTAACAATCCATCTTGCAATACCAGATTTAGAGATGGGATTGCCTTTGTGAGGTGGAACAAATGCAACAAACAGTTGTTTTATTTAGCGAAAGTCTTTTGTTCTATCTATGTAGTACAATAAAGCTCTTTTAACGTCAAGCGTGTGAAGAGCTCATTCTACTACAGAATCATGTTGAGGAAAAAAGACTGGTAACTCAACCGATTGGTTTATATGGAAAGCAGAAACCACTTTGGAAAGGAATTTAGGGTTGGTGAGTAGAACTACCCTGTCTTTGTGTAGCTGAAAGAATGGTTCTTCTAAGGTTAATGCCTGTAGCAATGAGGAAAGCAACCTTCCATGAGAGAAATTGCAAGGGGCACGTGTGCAATGGTTCAAAAGGTGGACCCATGAGCCTTGTGAAAACAATGTTGAAATTCCAAACTGGGGCAAGAGGAATCCTTGGTGGTATTACTCTCTTCATGAAAGCTTTGATTACTGGAACTCTGAATAGTGACAGATGTTGCCTGTTGTGCAAATACACACCTACCGCTGCAAGGTGCAAACAAATAGATGTATAAGCTAGTCCAGTTTGCTGTAAGTGAAACAGGTAACAGATAATGTTTTGTATAGAAGCATTTAAAGCATTGATTTTGTTGTTATTGCAGTATACAACAAATCTTTTCCACTTTGCTGCATAGCAAGCTACTGTGGTAGGCCTTCTTGCTTCTTTTAGAATATTCTTGCAGTCTGGTGGTAAAGGTAAATAACTAAACTCTATGACTTCTGGAGCCAGATCGTTAAGTTCAGTTCTTAGGGATTTGGATGTCTGATTTCTCCATAGTTCTGTGTGAGGAGACTGAAGGTGAGGTGCAGCTTTTGATGTGAAACTAGTGGTAGCTCCAAAAGAGTGGTGTACCATGGCTGACCGGCCCATGTCGGAGCTACTAAAATTAGTGTGAGGATGTTTGTCTGAACTTCTGAACCAGACACAGAATGAACGAGAGAGGCGGAAAAGCATAGGCAAGTATCCCCGACTGGTTCATCCACAGGGCATTGCCTTTTGAAAGCGGGTGTAGGAACCTGGACCCAGAGCTTGGGCATTTTGCGTTTTCTGCTGTGGCGAACAAGTCTATTTGTGGGAATCCCCATTGTTGAACGTAGGGAAGGAGAACTTGGGGATGAAGTTCCCATTCGTGAATTTGCGGTCTCCTTCTGCTGAGAAGGTCGACAATTTGATTGTTTATTCCTGGGAGGTGTTATGTCAGAAGATACATCTTGTGATGGATCGCCCAATTCCAAATGGCTTGAGTGAATCTTCACAGTTGAAGAGAGTTTGTCCCCCCCTGCTTTTGCAGATAATACATTGCTGTCATCTTGTCTGTTTGGACTTGGACAGTTTTGGCTATGAGGAGAGTTTAAAAAGCTTTGAGCACTAGAATAACTGCAACAAGCTCTAGATAGTTGATGTGGAAGCTTTTGTGATTGAAGCTCCACAGGCCTTGTATTGTGTAATCTTGGAGATGAGCACCCCAACCTGTCAGAGATGTATCTGCAGTGAGCATTATCTGTGGAAAATGGTCAATGAAAGGCAGTCGTTTTGAGAAGTTTTGTAGGTTCCACCACTGCAGAGAGCGATGGGTACAGCCGTCTACCAACACTAGATCAGTTAATTATCCCTATGACTGATTCCACTAAAGTTCCAAGCACTCTTGTAGGGGACACATGTGAAGTCTTGCATGGGTAAAATTGCGATGCAAGATGTCATCATTCCCACCAGTTGCATGAACACTCTGGCTGGTAAGGTTTGGTTGGACTGCAACTGTATTATGATAGCCTGAATATTGTGAATTCTGAATACATTGGGAGAGGCTAAAGCTCGTTGGTAAGACTGTATCTGTGACGGATGCAGGTGAGATTTTTGTGTATTGACCATGAAGCCTAAGTAGGTCTATTGTGATCTCTGGGTGTTGTAGACAGTTTTGGCAAGTGCTCGTTTTGATGAGCCAGTCGTCTAGATAGGGGAAGACGTGAATATGCTCTTTTCTGAGACGAGCCGTGACTACTGCCAGACATTTGGTAAATACTCTGGGCGCTGTAGTTACTCCGAAGGGAAGTACTGTGAATTGGCATTGATTGCCTGCTATCACAAATCTGAGGTTTTTCAATGAGCCAGATGAATTGGAACATAAAAATATACGTCTTTTAAGTCTAGAGTAGACATAAAATTTGCCTTCTGTAAAAGTGGAAGTACCTGTTGAAGGGTCACCATGTGAAAGTGTTCTGACAGTATATAATGATTTAACTCCCGAGATCCAAAATAGGTCTTAGGGAAGCATCCTTTTTGGGAATAAGAAAATACAGAGAGTAAACCTCTGAGCCCTGTTACTGTGTTGGAACCGGCTCTATAGCTCCTTTCAATAAGAGGGATTGCACTTCCTGTTTGAGCAATTGTACATGTTCTGGAGACAATTTGTGAGGTTGAGGTGGAATATTTGGAGGATTGCTGGTAAGCTCTATGCAATAACCATGTTGGATAATTCCAATCACCCATTTGTCTGTTGTCATGGATTGTCAAATAGGGAGAAATTGTTGAAGTCTTCCCCCGACAGGTGTGGTATAGTCGGGGGAACGCCTGGGCAATTCCCTGCTTATTAGGGGAAGGGGAGTTACGGGGTGTGTTGCCCTTACCCCTAACTTTAAGTTGTTCCCTCTATAGCCTCCTCGAAAAAAGCATATTGAGGGAGAGGACTGGTTGTTACCTTTGTAGGTGGAGGTATTTTGGTCTGAGGATGTGGTTTTGGACCCCCCTCTGTAAAATGAACGACAAAAGGAGCCTCTGTTTGATGGAGACTGGAGCGCTCCCTTGGACATGGCCACTTCAGTGTCCCTTTTAAATTTTTTTAATGCCTAACATACTTCAGGACCAAAAGGATGTTTCTTGTTAAATGGTGTGTTAAGAATGGATTGCTGGACCTCGGGCTTACACCCAGAGATCCTTAACCAAGCATATTGCCTAACTGAAATGCCAGTATTGGCCTCTCTAACTGCAGAATCTGCAGCATCTAGAGCACACCTTATGGAGGAATTTCAAATTAGCTTACCCTCATTTACTAAATCCTGCGTTTTAGCTTTATGCTCATTTGGGAGATAATAAAGCAATTGTTCCATTTCATCCCAGTGAGCCCTGTCATACCTGGCTAGAAGGCGATGTGTATTTGCAATACACCATTGATTTGCAGGTTGAGGAGCTATGAGCTTGCGAGAAGCATATATTATCTTAGACTCCTTATCTGGCGGAGGAGCATCCCCATATATTTGGGAATTAGCCTGCTTACGAGCATTAGACACTACCAGTGAATGTAGTGGCAACTGGCCCCTGATAAATATTGGGTCTGTTGGGGAGGCTTTTTACTTCCTTTCAACCCTAGGAGTCCAGATGCGTGATCGTACTGGGGCCTTAAAAATGTCATCAGCGTGTTTCATCATGCCCTTAATCATAGGAAGTGTTTGTGTCGACCTATGTGTGTATCCTAAGGTCTCAAACAAAAAAATCATTTTCTAATGATTATTTGTGCAGTGCCACCCCATGGTACTATGCAGCCCTGGCAATGAATTCCTGGTGGTATACCTTGTCATCTGGAGGAGATGGCTTGGCTTGGTAAAGGTCTGGGTCATTACGTGCTGGAGGATCAATTGTATAATCCGTCCATGGATCTACTGGTAAATGTGTCCCGCCATCATCAACATCAACGGCATCATGGTGAGCTTGTGGGGAATCCTGAGGTGTGATTTGCAAATAGTTTGAAGGTGGAGAAGGAGGTGGGGAGGGGATGATGGTGGTGGATGAAAAGGACGGTAGCAATAGATTTCCTCTTTAAAGGGATCTTGTAAGGAGTGTCCTCATCAGGAAGCTTATGTTTCTGAGACAGCTTGGTATGAATATGACCAGCCTCAGGGTTAATATATGGTCTCTTTTGCTTGGGATCCATTTTCGGTGGAACAATGTCTAAATTTGGATCCGAAGTAACATCTTTTTGTTTTGGCACCAATTTTTTCAATGCCGGTGTGTGCTGGCCTTTCCGAACTAAGATTTCGGCTCCGAAGGCTGCTTGGCTTTTGGCATGGAGGATTTCGGCTCCGAGCCGGATTTCTATTTGGAACAGGAGGGCTTCAGTTCAGACAAGGACTTTTGCTGACTCTGTACCGAGCTGGAAGGCTTGACTGGCTGTTTCGAAGCCAGGCCTGGAGGCGGGGCATCAGAAACGTCATCTCGGTGCCGACCTTTGTCATTAGGCAGAGGTGGTGCCAAAGCCTTGTGCTTTTTTGGAGTGATTTGAAGAGGCAAGGGGTCTTCTGTACTCACGTCACCCTTGTCCCTGCAGCAGTTCTTCGGTGTCAAGGAATATCTCGAGCTCCGAGTCAGAGTACTGCACGGAGAAGAGTTCTTCCTCCTCTGCTACGGATGCCTCTATGTCTTCTTGACCGGAATCTTCACCGAAGATGTCTGGCGTGTCTTCGATGCTCTGTCGCTGCACCTCTCGATGTCAAGCCCGATGATCGCAAAGAGTTTTTTAGATCGAAACAATCTGCAAGCGTCGCATTCTTCCTTGTGCTCCAGAGACAAGCACAAGTTATACACGCTGTGAGAATCAGTGCGCGGATACTTCGCGTGGCACTGTTCCATCGGCGGAGAGCTGACCTGACACGGTTCAGCCCAAAGGCCATCCACGAAGCTTTACGATCGAAAAGTAGATTCTGTTGACCCAAACGATATGCGGAGAAGTGGGAAACGCATACAAAACAATACCGTTGAGGGTAGAGAGGATTGCGCATCGAGGGGAACCCGAAGAACGGTTTCGAATTGGAGTGCAGCAATACACGTCCGAACCCGATGGCGGAGAAAAAACAATCTAACAATGACCATGTGCACTATCACCTAAAGGAGGTGTCACCTTACCTCATGACTAGAAAAGAGTTCTTCGAAGAAAATCAACTTACAAACATCCAGACCCAACACTAAATGGCAGGAGTATGCAAAGCATGTATATCTACAGCACACATGCCTCAAACATGAACTTTTACTGAAAATCAATTACATTTTTCAATCAACTAGTTTTCAATGAAACATTACAACTCAGAGCAAACTTAAGCACAATCTAATTTTTTAACAAGAATGGATTTCAATGGAAAATGTTCAATATTGAGTCCGAAGGCTTATACTAGTCCATTACCTTCTTGTAAAGGGTTCAATGTTTGGGACTGAAATACTATACGCAATGTGCCGCACGAGCAGTATGCCACAAGTATGACCATTCACTTAGCATTAAGTTAAGTAGACAGAAAGAAAAAGGGTTTGGGATAGCCATGCCACTCTCTCATTATCTACGGAATGCAAAGCCCTCCTACTAATAGGGAGAACTCATACAAAGGAGCAGTGAGCCAAGCTGAATGCCTCATCCAATGCAATAGCTTGCTTATCGCTGGCTACTATGGCATGACAACAACATTTTGAGAGAGGTCGCCCCCCTTCTTAGTCCAAACCAGAGCAAGCTATAGAAAAGCTTGGGGTCCCTCTCCATTAACCCTAATTGACTGCTGCCATAAGTGGTTTCCAAAAGAGGAGGGAGGCCTTAATAGTCTTTAAAGTGTCAGGTGACAGGACAAGACCTCCCACTTTCATGCCCACAATGGGGCACAAAGACAGTACATTCCTGCCTCGCACTCCATGAACTATCGGGCCATGGCTCAATGGACAAAGGGATGGATTTATCCTAGGGGCATGGAATATAAACTAGAGGAAAGGCAGGGAAGAGGGTGAATGACAGAACTCACCAGATGCTCCCTGACTAAGGTCATTTTCTCTCAATTTCAGTATTCTGTACCTTTCCTGGACAAACCCTAACAAAAATCTCTAAGGACTCTTGAACATGAACTCCAACCCCACAGATTCTGGAATGGGCTCTCCACCATGTGTCCCAATCCCGACATGGAGAAAATACCCATGTGACTAAAGGGAGCACAACAAAGCAACAAACACAATCTGTATACAAAGTTAGATACAATGTGAATATTTGAGGACATTTGGTTCTTTCTGTATTTCTAAATAAATTACTTGCAGTAGTACAGTTGTATTGTGGGCATCATCTTTTCTTATATTTCTCTTTGTCAAAGCTGTGCACTTTAACATTTGAGGATGGTCAGTTGCAACTGTCCAATCAAAAGGATGAAGAAATACCAGTATCCTTTAATTCTCACTTAATTAAATCACTAAAGAAAGTTGCACAATCATTTTAAAACAGTGAGAGGGTGGTGATGAAAATATTTGGAATGGTTTTACAGTGCTGTACTGCCCTGACTTAATACATTTTCCGGCTAGCCCTGAATCTTCCATACAGGTAATCTTTTAACTCCCAGCAGTGATGGTGTGATCTATAGCCAATGGACAGGCCTTTTTATCTGTTCCCCCGTGGGAGGGTCATGAACCCCACTCTGTACATTCTATGCAACCATAAGTTAATGCACAATTTTTTACAGGACGGCACCTTCCACCCCCTACGCACATTCTGTGTAGTCATATGTAAATGGGTGATTATTTTCCTCAATGTCTGGGACATGCATGGTGGGTTTCCTGAGCATTTTGATGCAATGTTTGAATTTCACAAAGGTGAATGGATGGGTGAAACATGGAATCTGTTAAACTCTATGTATGCAGATTCTAAGATGGTGGTTGGTTTATTTTTAATGAAATTCCCAAAGACCATCTCAGACATTGAATCTGCACATAACTCCTCTCCATTCCTCTTCTTGAAACCAGTGGTCTCTTTGGGTGGGGTGTAGATATCTTTGATGTAGACATTGTTCCATGCCAGTAAAAAAATCTACTCCAATCACATTTCATTCTAGAATCTGCTTCTCTTTAGAAATGGTTTACTGTCTCGTACAACTCAACTTTCTAACTGAGCAAGACCAAAAAGGAGTGGAAAAAGCTGCACGAACCGAGAATGAGCGGATTATACCATGGACATGCCCTTCAAGATTGCATTAGTGTTCCTGGATTGGTAAACTGCAAACTCCCTGATTAGCTGACCTGGCCATGTGGCGATTATAAATACTGATCTCCACCTTAAATACATCCTTCAACTTTTCCACCCAATGATCAAGTGGGCCTGGTACACCTGTATAGGTGACAATATACAGAATCTGAGAAGTACATAAAGTGTTATCTTGCTAGATCTGTCAAACAAGGAAGATCTACTTTCCTGTTGCAAAGCTGGACTATCTTTGCTAGGAGGAATGCTCTGATTCACAGCCAGCCACCAGCCCAGCACTGTAGGGACCAACTTGGTACAGCATCAACATAGTCCCAAAGATGAATCCTCCCAGCCAGCTCATATGGAGAAGCAACACTGAACATGATGACATCTGGGTCCAGTAGTGATTACATCATCTTCAGACGGCGAAAATAATTAACTTTCTCCATCCCTGACCCACCTCATGATATTGGGGTGTCTGTTCTTAGAAGATTCTATGGAATCTTGAGGAATCTGGACTTTCACCCCTGCACTGGAGCCCTAATCCCTTGAGTGGAGTATGCCCTGTGGATCATAAAACCATTGGATTTTTGTCCACAGGCCTTATGGTTGCAGAGATATTAATTGTTGAAACGGCAGTTAGGATACACTAGCAATGGACTCTGTCACTGGAAAATATAAGTTGTGACCAGTGCATCAACATATACAGCCCCTTCTCCCAACCTAGCGAACTCCAAATGGGACAGTAAGTGACTGGACTGAGGGTATTTGTAAGCATTACATATGCCCAAAGGTCTCGTCTCACAAGCACAGCAGAATGAACACAGAAAAAGACAGCCAAAGTTAGAGCTCATTAACAATAGAAATATGACTTCAAAGCCTTATGAAAAATTCCATGACTACCCAATTGATGCACACCAGTTGAAACATGGGCCAGAATAGAATAACAAGGACAGAAAAGGCCTGGCCACTAATGTGAGAATGTCACACAGGGAACAGTGTGCAGAGAGAACCAGAGCAAATGGCATGAGATGGTACATGTTTTGAGCCTTATGTCCTGCGCACTTGAATGGTGCGATGAACTGGAGATCTTAAAATGTAGCCTTAGGGCTAGAGTGGTCGATGTTGAAACTGGGAAACCGGGTTCGAATCTAGGCAACGACGCTCAACATCCTATGATTCAGGGCAAATTACTTAATCTCCCCGTGCCTAACAAAAATGAATGTGTCCTCATGCAACAAAACTGGTACTATGTAAAGCGCTCTGATACCCAATATCGTTGGGTCTAATTCACACTATAAACTCTAAAAAACCACCATTTTTTTTTTTAAACTTGCTGCTAAATGGGAAGAAACTGAAGTCAACAATTATTTTCTGAAACATGGTCAACTTTTTGATATCTAAAAACAATTCAGACCACTGTGTTGTGAACCCTTAGAAGCTGTTGGATAGTACCAAGTGGGAGCCACAAACAGCGGGCCTTGACACAATCTACCCTGCAGAAGATTCCTACATTGACAACTTTGCTTGCAAATTCTGGGTGAGAAAATGGAGGGCCGTTTTTTTAATGTAATCTGGTGGGAAGAGCACATTTACCTGACCTCCTATCAACAGCTCCTTGTCAACAGGTGAAGCTGGATTTGTTATCCTAGCAACCAGGGAGGGCGGGGGCTATATCATTGGGGGCAGGGTGTGAATTCACAAACTATCTTGTCCTAAGAGGTGAACGTCAGTCTTGTTGGTGTTTAACTTCAGCAGGGTTGTGCTCATCTAAATCTAGTTGCCAGATAAACAAGACAGGAGGTTTTGCAGAAGCTCAAATAGAAAATATCTAAAACACCAAATCAGCTGGATATCATTTGCATAAGAAACAAACTGCACGCCACAAGCTCTTATAGAGGCAGACCATATACATGTTGAATAGGGTTATGGCAGTGTTTATACATGTTGAATGCGATGAGTGAAATGGACTATCCCCGAAGGAAGGCTGCACAAGATCGAACTCTGAGTAGAGAAGTGGTGAAAGAGCCAGTGAATAACTCCTCCCATAAAGACACAGCTCTCCCATGGGATAACACTGGTCACACGTGTCAATGTTAAACCAACTATAACATCAAATATTTAAGAGCTATAACTGCTTTTGGAGCCCTATCTTGGCCGGGAAGAGGGTAAACATTTCTACAATTCAATGCCTATATTTAGTCTTCGTGTTAAGTATTTTAAATGAAAAGATAATGCTGAATGTGGGTCGATATAGGTTGAACTGAAACTTTATTAAGCTAGCAAATGTTTATTTAAATAAGATTATTTCCTGAAAATTGCTAATTCTGTAAGCACAGTTTGACAAACATTTTATTTTATGTTAATTTTATGTAATCTTTTCTGTAATCCTAATGCAACACTATATTAAAGAGATTTGTTAAACAATATTTTAAATGTGGCACTTTGGTTTCTAAAATTAACAACAGTCAGGGCACTGAAATGATTACCTGTTATATGTTATGAAATTGTTTGTGTGTCTTACCTCACACCACTTCCTCAAGTAAGCCTTGGTTATTCAATCTCACTAATCTGTGAGAGTCAAGTGCCAAATGATAGGACATGGCCAATCCTTTGGAGTGAAACTGTACAGTGGCCCCAGGACACCAGTGGTAGACAATACTAAGTACTACAATTAAAGCCCTGTGATGTCTAATTGCCCTGGGATCCCATTAAAAGGTATCATATGTGGGTCTATTAGTTATCGATATCGGCATCAGATTTTTGGATGAAAGGCTGCTTTCTGCCAAGGAGGATTTTCACAAATATTTCAATGGGGTTTGTAAGGAAATAGGCTTTTTGCATGTTTAGACCCCACTTTTTGCCCCCATTATGATTGCTAGGTACTGGTGTAATGGCTCTGAAATGTCCTGAGCCCTGCTAAACAGGACTCAGTGCAGGCACTTGGACCTTATAGGTTTTCAGTGCCATTTACAGATGTACACTTGGCTTCTCCTGCAGACAGCATTTTTCACTTTTGGAGAGATGTGCTAACAACCCCCAGGAAATTACACACTAGGGGCCTGTATGGTATAAAGGTGTTACCTCCCTCCTGCAGGAAGCCACACAAGTGTTATCCCAAAAGGTGAGCTACAAAGGAGAAACCACTCTTGAAAGGCAAATGGGTAACACTTGGGAGAGAGGCACTATATTGTTTAGGTAGACAGACTGGCACTATGGACAGGGATGGAGAAGCCAGTAGTCAAACTTTTTTTCCAAGTGTGTGTAGCCCCTTGGTAACCACACCTCTGAGCATGGGCTAAGGAGCTCTGCGTGTTGAGAGAGGGGTCTTGCCATCTTGGAAGTGAGCAGAATAGTGCATCCTGGGCTAGCCAGATGCCACACTTCCCTGGAAGTGGTTATCAGGAGTGAGGGAACCAGGTAGCCCATTGGCTACCAACCACATCCTACCTTAAGGCAATTTTCTGACCATAAATAGGGTACCCAAAACTCAGATCTCAACTGACTTGAAAGACAGACCAAAGAAGAACTGCCCTGCTGCACTGAGGGACCAGCCAAGAGCAGCTGCACTGACTAGGACTACACCTGCTGCACCTTGTGATTAGCGAAGAGAGGGATAGTACCTGCAATGTCCTGCTCAGGAAGAAGCGGTCTCCAGAGCCTAGTTAAGTCAAGAGAACTCCAAAGGCCATCTGACTGGCCTCCTATTCACAGCACAGAGACACAACAGCTGAAGAAGCCCGCTGGGGCAAGTTGGTAGCCCAAAGTCTTCAAGCCAATACCACTGCTACCATGCAGCACCGAGGACCAAGACATTATGATCAAAGTTGCATCTGAGTTAGCTGAGCCCAAAAGTGCTGTTGGAGAATTGCTGGGTCCCTTAGAAAAGGAGTTGTAGACTCAGGTAGGATTGGCCTGTCACCGCGACAAACAGGCAACTGGTAGTATAGTGGCGACTGGACTTCGGCCAGAATGGAGAGGATGTTGTGGGACATCGACCCTACAACCATGTCCCCCCTCACCATCTTTGTGGACTGAGGAATCCCTGCAGGAAGACCCTTGTGAACCACATCGCATTCACAGCATCCTTAGAGCATCTTCAGCATCCTTCATCTCTTGCATCAGGGCAACTCTGTGGGAATCCATTGCAACACAGATAAAGTGCCTAGAACTGCTGAAGGACTTCCTCACCTGTGAGAGTAACTGTTCTTGAGGATATTGCTGGTCTTCCTGACTAGCTCCCTGTCTGAGTTGGTTGCTCCAAGTACTTCTAACCGACCACAGTGACGCTTACCTAAGGTTTCCATGAAAAAGCTTCTAAGTATCCAATCACTGACTATGCCAAGTCTTGTTTATGGTTGAGTGAAATTGCATTGATTTATTATTGCTTGAATATCTCCAGAACCTTCCAGTGAATCTTTTTTGTTTTAGTATCTGAATTGCTATAAAAAGCCAGTCTATTTTTATAAATTGGTGTTGGATTTCTTGAGTGTTGTGTCGATTCTTTTTCAATTGTTTTGGTGCTGTTTAAATGCTCTACACTCAATTTGGCATTTTAATGTTCCAAGAGACCTGGATTACCGCAAAATATTAGCTGGTGGCTGTACCTGCCATTTCAATGTAGCAATAACTTTGAAATCATTCCCTGCTGTTGGAGGGCTAGCTATCTGGATGAATATCAATGCAGGAGGCTGTGTAAAGGCATTTGAGCTGTTAGATAACAACATTCAGGCAGTGACATAAAAAAGGGGCCCTACCATATAACTAGTTAACTTTTATAACAATGATTTTACGAATGTACCCAACTCCAATTTTCCAATTCTGTTTGAACATATTTTGTCTCTGCAGGGTGCCGTAGGTGATAGCGGTCAACTGGCCGGTTTTTGTCTGGGTGGTGATATTAATTCTAGCTTGAGCTTAGTATATACCAATTCCTATTCCCCGAATACTACTGTTAGTAGCAACACTCCTCCCTATTTACAGACCAGATACAGCACTAGAGGATGCAAGCTGTACTCATTCTTAGACTCCTATGATCCAAATAATCTTATGGATGTATTAGGTAATCGTTCAGAAGGATTGCCTACCTTTAGGGGCAGAGGCCATATGTCTACAATTGACTATTTTCTCATATCACTAAATTTGGAGGGTTTACTGCTCACAGGTAAAGTTATTTCATCTGATTTTGTAGATCACAACCCAATTGAGGTTGTTCTCTCCTTGGCCCACAAACCACACTATTTAATGGAAATCGGAGCAAGTAGCCTTGAACCGTTATCCTATGCCCTCAGATTGATATGGAAGGCAACCATGCCAGTTACTCTATTCCAGAAAATCATTAAACAGAATCTTCCGGTAGTCATGGCATGCCTTAGCAAAGAACATACAGCTCATTCGGAGACCACAGCCTTCGAACAACTTTGCTCTCTCATTAAGAAAGGGCTAGTGAAGCCTATAAAACACATAGTAGTAAACCAAAATAGTTAAGCTAGGAATGTTCTATTGTCAACTGCCAAATACACCTTGCTCTTAAGGCCATTCCAGGAATATTTATAAGTAAGTAACCACGGCCTGAAAAAAGGAAGTTCCATACCAACAATGGGATTGCCTTGCCTGGACTGCCCAGAATAAGAAAAGCAAACTTTTTTGGGCAGCAGTAAAGGAAATGAAACAGCTAAAGCAGACATAGGGGACAATTAATTGTATCATAACTAGTGACGCTTGGGAGCAGCACTTTTCAAACATCTACGCACTAGTCTCTACAGACTCTAAATACACGCCACCCGCAAATATTACACTATTAGAAATAACCTTGTGGGAATTCGTTGAGGCTATCAATCAGAGTATTGTGGGAAAGGCCCCACGTCTCAATAGAGTATTGATTTATCTTCTTAAATATAACCCAGTTCTGGGCCCTGTTGCTATTGAACGTTTTTAACAGTTTAGGATACTCCCCCGTACCAAGCACACGGTCAACTTCAATAATAGTACCAGTTTTTAAGAAGGGAAACCGATTGGAGCCAAGATGTTAAAGACGAATCTCATTAATTGACACAACAATAAAAATTCTGGGAAGAGCCCTTTATAATCGGATTAAAGAATGGGCAACTGAGAAAGAAATGTTGTATCCATGTCAATTTGGCTTTAGATCAAAGATTGGTATGGTAGAGCAATGCCTCAATCTTAATCTTTTGATAGGCAAATATACATTAGCACAAAACTCCCCAATATATCTGGCATTCGTGGACCTGAACACAGCGCTCAACATTAAAAACCGATCAAAGCTGTTGTCTATTCTTTTAACCCTTGGCATCGATTCAGCACTGGTGCACTTTATAGCCTATCTGCACAGAGACATGAAGGCTAGAAAATAATAGATACCGTAGGGGAGGTGTCGGGGCAATCTGAATCTTTAGGGGAGTAGGACAGGGATGCGTTTTAGCCTCACTTTTATTTATTTTATATATAAATGATCTTTAGCCATTTTTACTTAGCACTACCCCTGACATCCCCAAAGTTAAGGGCTGTTTCTGTCCCTCATTATTGTATGCTAATGACGCAGTATTAATGGCATGTACCGCAAGGGCTCTACAACAGTTAGTGTTTGGATTTGTAAATTTTATGAAATCCATAGACTTACACACCACTTTTAATAAATCTCATATAATGTCCTGTGGCCCAAAGAAACTGAGCCTGGAAACACTTGCACTCGCACTTTTTCATATCTGGAAATAACGTTCACAGATAATGGTTCACGGATCGAACATGTCACACAAAGTACCGATAAATCGTCAAGAGCAGTTAATTTGCTGCTTAGTTTGCCACAGCCAAGGAAGGGAGGAACTCTCCTTCCTCTTGTGCAGATCACTAGCCACATACGGGGCAGCGGCATGGGGCGTTAACAAATGTAATTCAATTAAAGTGGAAAAAAACACTTTTTCTGTAGAAGAGATTAGGGGTGCCCATCTTCACATCTAATTTTATTTCCCATAGTAAATTGAATATCCTGTTTATTGAGGATTACATATACACCTGACCCCCCCAATAATATGGCATGCTCTATGGAGAAAAATGGAGGTAAGTCTCACCAAAGATATTATTCGAGACTGTCTGGTCTGTGAAAAAGGCAAGCGTATCCCATGGCTGGCAACAGTGGAATCTTGCCTGTGGAAAGTAGGATACCCTCACCTGTTCGAAAACCTGGACGGACCGCCAAATGTTAGTAAAAAGGAGCTTCAAATGTAGCAGCATATATGAATTTAGTAGATAGAATAATGGCGATGTATCTAACAAAACCTTTGGGGTGATGGCTGAGATGTCTGTTTGGTTTTAGGGCGGACACAGTGAAATATATGTTATGCTTCCCCTTAGGATTTCAGGCAATTTTGGACTCCACCCCCTGCCCATGTAATGGAAGCTCTGGCCAATCCATGCTACGCTCTCTTTTCTTATGTGGTTTTTACTCTACTTAGACTAAAAGAATTTTAGTTTTCCTCATTAAAACGCTTGCCACCAGAGACTACAGAGAAGCACACAGGAAGTTGCTCCTACTCGCTGATGATGAAAGCATCTTTTACGTAGGGGTGTTTCAGAAAACCGCAATTCGGGATCGTATGTCAATGAACACAGACTAGAAATGTTCTATTGTTGGTTTAAAGTTTACGGTCATGAATTGTAACCATCCTATTGTTAGTTTTAGTGGTTCCGGAATTTTAAAAGGTATTTCTAAGGACACCCAATAGCAGAAAAGAGTAAAGTGAATGCCAGACCATTAAGTAGGTTTTTGTTTTAAGGTTTAAAGAGCCTGTGCTGCTTCTCAAAACTCCCACACGTTGCTTTTGGGATTGGGTATTGTGAAATGAGATACTGATTTCATAATTCTATTTTTATTGTGCACTTTTATGGTTTCCTTTATGTGAACCGAATAAAGATAATAAATAAAATGAAATTAAATGCTTTACACGTGTTCCTCTGTATAAGCCTTGCAGCTCAGGGCCACATCTACCCTTGAGTGAGCTGAGAGTTTGACAGATGAAAATCAAGGGCCCTAAAGGGGTTGGTAAGTGTATTACACCGTGAGGTTGAACTACCACAAAATATGATAGACCCTATTTCTTCACAAGGTTACCTCTCGTTCTTCCATAGGAGCAACTTTCAGCAATAGACGTTACCTATCTGTAAACGTTTTGCATTTCAAATACGAGATCCTGCTTACGTACCATGCAGATGATTATCTGAATGTGTTTGTAAATGGGAAATATAAGGAAATATATATCGAATGACACATTAAAAATCAACTGACCATCCATGATTTTAAAAGTTGAGTTCCTCACTAACAGTAAGTGCTTGGGATATCGGGGAAGGTATGGTAAGTTAGAAAAGTTTCAGAAATTACATTTTCTAACAGCCTTAAAGTGTCGCCTGTACAATTTGCGATATTTGATTATCATCCGTAGTCAAATTATATATTTTAAGTAACAGCTGAACCAAACCACCACACTCTTACGATCCTTGTTGGAAGATTACATTTCTTGGGCAAAGTGTATAAGAAAAGTTAGGCAAAGTGTATAAGAAAAACAATAACTACGACTCTTTGCTAAAGAAGAGCCCCAGAAGGTTTGGAAGTCTGATGGTAGTGCAGAAGAGCTGAGTGGAAGCACAGCTTTTAACTAGAGTAGAAACATCTACTGAAAAAGATTAAATCAAAAGGCATACATTCAATCCCTAGACAGCCAGTTTCCCATTCCTCAAGAAACCAAATGAAGTATTTTATTAGTGACAGTGCTGCACAATGGGAACACATGACAAATGTGCAAAGCTGTAGATGTACCGATGTGAGCATTAAAATACATTTAATTCACCAATTAAACGAGCATAAGGAAAGCACATATATACACAGATGGGCACAAAGTAGTAAAACACACAAAAAAAGGTTTATACCTGCTGCCAAAATTACAACCACCTTGCCACTGGCAAGAGCATGAGAGAAATTGCTAAAGGGAAACGTTGCAGAACAGAGCAGAAAGAGCGATGGCAGATTTTAAAGCAATGCATAAACATCACTACTTTGAGCCAACATCCTTATTATTTATGGAGGTTATTAAAGTAAGCATCTGCAGAAGGTATAATTAATATATCAAGTGGATACCTGCATATATAACTTCTAATCTTTTCATTAACATATGCAAGTACTCTAATTCACAAGGAAAAGAAAGGATGGAGAGGCCCTATTGGTAAGTGCAGGCGCATTAAGCCAGAGATGTCATCAGTGATGTCACTGACCATGACATGAGTGATGTAATATGTAACTTCATCAGCAATGCATTGCGGGGGGCGCGAGTTATAGTTAGCTCAACTAACTATAACTGGCAAATTTCTCTGGTTTTATATGAGTCAAATGTCCAACTAACAATAACGTCCCTGAAACCGATGGTTTTTTCAGTGAATTTCTAATGTTTTTTAAATGTTAATTCCTAACTATAACGTCCCTGAAACCTATGTTTTTTTCAGTGAATTTCTAAGGTTTTTTTAATGCTAATTTCTAACTATAACGTTCCTGAAACCTATGGTTTTTTCAGTGAATTTCAAAGGTTTTTTAAACGCTAATTTCTATTTATAATGTTCATTCTCACCACTCTTCCATCAATACCTTACACCAACAAAATTGCCACAAACAAGAGCCACATCTAACGCTAATGAAATGCACAGTAGGTGTTCCAGTGCAAACAAAACACGAAAACACCACTTCCCCTTATTTTCAACGACCAGCCAAATCTGCAATGCGATCCAAAAAGCAGGCGATAAGCAGAGTTAGCAGTAACAAATTAACATCAACCTTTAACTGGTGTAAGGAGGTCGACTATCTACTCCGTTATTTTGACCCAACTCACAGCCACATCTAATGACCAACACGTGATACAGCTACTGATCATGCAGCTCCGACACCCAACAATGCCACAACACCCAACCCCACCACCACCAGAACCTCCCCCCCGGACCACCCCCCCCCTACCACGGAGGCAGCACAAAACAGAACAAAGGACCTTCCCAAAACGCCATGCCCCTCAGCCACACAATAGCTGAATGTTGGGAGATGAGCAACCAACTATATATGAAGAAGGCAAGTCACCCATCACTGATAAAGCACACAATGCCAAGTATAACGCTCATGTGCTGCACAAACCTCACTATGCAAAGAACAAACTTCTCCATGTGGAGATATACTATTGATACTTGTAGTGTAGTGCACAGTGGACGCAACCATCTTACCTCAGGCAGTGGGGAAGATCTCGGTCACGTAGCTGTTTTGTCCCCCCCCTGGAAGCGGAGTGGGCTTCTCCAACGTACGCCACTCCAGCGTAGGAGTACGAATAAATAGACAAGCCCCTAGGCGTGGTTCACGTGTGGGAATACCAATGAGTCTGTCAGAATGGCAGCCCTCACCCTGGCACGTGGCTGCCACCATAACCGCGGGCCTCCCTGACACAGGGCCCCCTGCGAACCCACCGGCACAGCACCGCACCGCAGACTTCTGTCTGTACCGACTACTGCCTTCGATCTACACTACGGACAGCGCGGCTCACAATTCAGATGTAGGGGCGGTTGCTGATATCGCCGTCCAGTTCGCAAGACACGTTGCTCCCAGTGCGGCCCACCCAGACCACGCAGGGTGCGCACATGCTGTGTACTTCAGGTACTACTAGCTCACTGCACCATAAGTCATCGCCAGGTGGCCTGATCACCGCAGAATTCTTTAGACAAAACACATTGCTCTCAGTGCGGCCCGCCGGGACCATGTCTCATCGCAGGGTGCGCACACGCCGAGTACTCCAGGTGCCACTAACTGTGCAGCTCAACTCAACGCCACGTGGCTGTGCGCCCATCCTGACCGCTGCCTCCGCCCTACACCGGAGTTACATGGTTCCTAATTCAACATTAGTAGCGACGCAAATTGTGTAAGAGACTATAATGGGTTAAGAAGACCAAATGTTCCCGATCTGTGCAGCTCAAGTCAATGTCACCTGCCTGTGGGCCATTGCTGACCGCTGCCTCCTGCCTACACTGTGGAAGACCGGCAACACGTGGTGCCAACTAACCCTGTTGAACACAAGCCGATCCCACATGCGTAACTGTGTCCTCAATGGCAGTGACCACAGCACCAGACTCCCTTCGATCACCAAGGGGTATTTCCACAAAGAAGACCGGCGACACATGGTGCCACTGAACCTGTACTACGTAAGGTTTGTCTGGGTCACCAACGTATGCACGTGGCTGTGGACCCTAGCTCACCGCTACCTCTGCCCTACACTGTGGGCGACTGGCGACAAATGGTACTACTAACCATCTTCAACACAATCCGATCCCACATGTGGAACTGTGTCCTGAATGGCAGTGACCCCCAACTTGCCAGCGACCACAGCACCAGACTCCCTTTGATTAGTGTGGCGTATTTGCATATCAAAGTCATCAATGTGGAAAGCATTGCCGACGAAAACATAACGCAAAGATACATTTTACACAAACTGTCGATATCCCTTTCCACGTCCAATAATTTCCAAAGGAAGAGTGAACAGTTTTATTTCAGAAATGAGACATACCATCAATCGAAAATCACCCAAAAATACTAATAATTTAGAAAGAACAGAAGCATCGAAGAACAATATTGATTACAATACGGAGATTTTGAAGATGTGAAATGCAAATATGAACATACAATATGATGCACATAACTCAATTGCTGTTTCTCACTATGTCACGTCATATATTACCAACTCTGAGAAGACAGAATTGAAAGAAATGTGGGAAGAAATTTCACAGGAGAAGACACTTAGGAAAAAAATGTACAGCTTCAGTTTGAAGATACTGTCACATCGAGAAATTGGATCCTACCAATGTTCGGATCGATAGACATCTGCAAGTTTATATTCAAAGTCAACAGGAACCATCTGGATAAGTCTAGGTTTTCCTGCAGCACGAAATCGAGTTTTAATATAAATGATATAAAACAAATTTGTGATGATATAGACTTACGTTTCTTTGCTAGTCAAGAGGACTCTACAGAAAATAACAGTTGGATATGTCTAGGTGTTGATCAACAAATGGAAGATAATAATGTTGTGAAGTTTGAAAAAGAAGGAATATGCTACTTACCAGTATGCATCTGTTCTTGGCATGTAGAGCTGCAGATCTACACACTTTTGCATAGATCGCCATCTGGTGTTGGGCCCGGATGTTTGCAGTTTGTTTTTCCTCTTGGAAAGTCTTTGAAAGTCACAAGGTCGGTGACTCCTCCTTTGGATCGTATTGCGCATGGGCTTCGTCTCCATCCTCAGATTGTTTTTCACCAGCAGGGAAAGATGGAGCGTAGTAATAACAGTGAAGAAACCCATGTGTGTTGTATCTAAATAAGATAGACTGGAACAGATACAGGTAGCCGGGGAGGCAGGTCGGCGTGTGTAGATCTGCAGCTCTACATGCCAAGAACAGATGCATACTGGTAAGTAGCATATTGCGTTCGAGGCATATGAGCTGCAGATTACACACTTTTGCATAGACTATATAGCAGTTCCCAACCTTAGCGGCGACCACCGGTATCTGTTGCAGTGGTTTGAAATAGTGTTTTTAGTACAGCCTGTCCCACACTAGCTTGTTGCTTGGTTTGCACATCTACACAGTAGTGTTTAGTGAAAGTGTGCGGTGTTGACCATGTAGCTGCTTTGCAGATATCATCTAATGGGATGTACCCTAGCCATAGAAGCCCCTATGTTTCGTGTAGAATGGGCTTTAGGGGGAACGGATAGCGTTCGTTTTGCTTTGTGGTAGCAAATCTGGATTCATTTTACAATCCACCTAGCTATCCCTGATTTTGAGATGGGGTTGCCCTTGTGTGGTGGAGAGAAAGATACAAACAGTTGTTTGGTCTTTCTGAAAGGTTGTGTTCTTTGGATATAGTAAAGTAAGGCTCGTTTGACATCTAGCGTGTGTAGAGCCCTTTCTGCAACAGTCTGAGATTGCGAGAAAAATACCGGTAATTCTACAGATTGGTTTAGGTGAAAAGGGGAAATGACTTTAGGTAGGAATTTTGGGTTGGTACGGAGAACAACCTTGTTCTGGTGCATTTGAAGAAAAGGTTCTTGTATGGTAAATGCTTGTATCTCACTGACCCTTCTAAGGGAAGTGATGGCTACAAGGAAAGCTGTTTTCCATGTGAGAAATTGCAGTTCGCATTTATGCAAAGGTTCGAAGGGCGGCCCCATTAGCCTTGTGAGAATGATATTTAAGTTCCACACAGGTGAGGGTGGCACTCTGGGGGGAATTATTCTTTTCAGGCCTTCCATGAAGGCTTTAATGGCAGGTACTCTAAAAAGGGATAGGTGCTGCCTGTTTTGTAGGTAAGCTGCAATTGCTGCGAGGTGTAGCCGAATGGAGGTATATGCTAGATTACACCTTTGTAGGTGGAGTAAGTAGCATATGATGTGTTGTATAGACACGTCTAGAGGATTGATTGTGTTGTTATGGCAATAAACAACAAATCTTTTCCACTTGGCAGCGTAGCAGGATCTAGTGGTAGGGTGTCTAGCTTCTCTGATGACGCTCATACAGTCAGAGGGAAGGTTTAGGTATCCGAATTCTAGGATTTCAGGAGCCAGATCGCAAGGTTGAGCTGAGCTGGGTCCGGGTGCCTGATCTCTCCATGGTTCTGGGTTAGGAGGCATGGTGAGAGGTGTGGCTTTTGGTGTGGTACTACCGAGATTTCCAGCAGCGTGTTGTACCACGGTTGTCTGGCCCATGTTGGAGCTACTAGGATCAGCGTGAGGGAATGCTGTTGTAACTTTCGCACCACTAATGGAATTAGTGGGAGAGGTGGAAAAGTGTATGCAAATTTGCCTGACCAGTTCATCCATATCGCATTTCCCTTTGGACAATGGGTGTGGGTATCTGGCGGCGAAGCTTGGGCATTTTTTGTTTTCGTGGGTGGCGAATAGGTCTATTTGTGGATGCCCCCACATTTGGAAGAACGGGTGAAGAACCTGCGGGTGAAGTTCCCACTCGTGGATGTGTTGCGTCTGTCTGCTGAGCAGATCTGCCATGGTGTTTTGGACACCTGGGACATGTTGGGCTAGGAGAAAGATTTTGTGTGGAATTGCCCATCTCCATATGCTCTGTGCTAGTTGAGAGAGCTGTGGGGAGTGTGTGCCGCCTTGTTTTTGAATGCAATACATGGCTGTCATGTTATCTGTGCGAATGAGGACTGCCTTGCCTGAAATCTGTGCCTGAAAAGAATTTAGGGCTAGAGAGATTTCTAGTAACTCCAGATGGTTGATATGGAGTAACTTTTGTTGCGGCGTCCATGTGCCCTGCACTGTGAGGTGTAATAGATGAGCTCCCCAGCCGGAGAGCGATGCGTCTGTTGTTAGTATTATTTGTGGAACCGGGTCCAGGAACGGTCGACCTTTGGAAAGGTTTGTGGTGTTCCACCACTGCAGAGAGCGATGGGTGCGACCGTCTACCAACACCAGATCGGTCAGTTGCCCCTGGGCCTGGTTCCACTGGCGCGCTAAGCACTCTTGAAGGGGACGCATCTGGAGTCTTGCGTGGGGCACTATGAAAATGCAAGAGGCCATCATCCCTATCAGTTGCATAAACACTCTTGCTGGAAGGGAGTGTTGAAGTATGAATCTGTGTCGCAAAGCCAGAATGCTTGCAATCCTGGCCGGATTGGGGTAGGCTATTGCTTTTGAGGTGTCTATGGTGGCACCGAGGTATTGTTTTCTGTGGGATGGTGTTAGTTGGGACTTTTGGTGGTTCACCGTGAAGCCTAGTTGGTGAAGTAGTTGGATTGTAGTGGCGGTGTGGTGTACACATTGGTTGTAGGACGTGGCTTTTATCAGCCGGTCGTCCAAGTATGGGAAGACGTGAATGTGTTGTCTTCTGAGGTGTGCCGCCAATACCGCTAGGTACTTGGTGAATACCCGTGGTGCTGTTGTGACTCCGAATGGGAGCACCTTGAACTGGTAGTGTTGCCCGTCCACTACAAATCCGAGGTACTTTCTGTGAGCATGGTGTACTGGAATGTGGAAGTATGCGTCTTTCAAGTCCAGTGTGGTGAGGAAGTCGTTTTGGGAGAGGAGCGGAAGCACCTGCTGAAGCGTTACTATGTGAAAATGGTCTGAATGTATGTATGTGTTTAGGGGCCGGAGATCTAGAATAGGTCGTAGAGTCTTTGTCCCTTTTTGGTATTTGAAAATATAGGGAGTAGACCCCTAAATTTTGCTGATTGACGGGAACTTGTTCTATTGCCTATTTTTGTAGGAGGGAGATTACCTCCTGTTTTAGTAATGTGGAATGTTCTTGTGACATTGGGCGTTGCCTGGGTGGAATGTTTGGGGGGGTAGATGTTAATTTCAGGCAGTATCCTGACCGAATAATTTGGGTCACCCACTTGCCTGAGGTGATGGTCTCCCAGACATGAAGGAAATTTTGAAGTCTGCCCCCGACCGGAGTGGGATGGTCTGGAGGGAGCGGGGGAAAGTCATTGGGTAGGTGGTGTGGCAGAGCGGGCGGTATTTGTTTTGCCTCTGCCTTTATTATTATTTACCCCATAGCCGCCTCTTTGATAACCCCTTGTGAAGGTGGACTGAGTGGGGGATTTGTAGGAAGTGGACGCGCTATTTGAGGAGTAGCCTCTAGATGTACTCCGAAAGGAAGAGCGGCGAAAAGAGCGCCTAGAAGGGTGTGACTGCAGGGCTCCCATGGACTTCGCCGTATCGGTGTCCTTCATTTTGTTTGAGAGCCTCATCTATCTTTGGGCCGAATAGGTGTTCTTGGTCAAAGGGATGATTCAGGATGGAGGCTTGTACCTCAGGTTTAAAACCTGATATTCTTAGCCAAGCATGGCGACGGAGGACGCTAGTATTAATGGTCCTGGAGGCTGTGTCTGCTGCATCTAAGGCACAGCGTAGAGAGGTGTTAGTTATTGTCTTACCCTCTTGAATTAAATCATTGGCACTAGTTTTGTATCTTTCAGGGAGGTGGTGCATTATGGTTTCTAATTCATCATAATGTGCCGTATCGTATCTGGCCAATAGCGCTTGGGTGTTGGCGATACGCCATATATTGGCTGCCTGTGACGCAGTGCGCTTTCCTGACGCGTCCAGTAGCTTTGACTCTTTGTCAGGTGGTGGTGTTTCGCCTGACGCCTAGGAATTTGACCTTTTTCGTGCAGTGGAAACCACTAGGGAATCCAGTGGCGCTGGCCCTTTGATATAGGCAGGATCTGTGGGGGCAGCTTTGTACTTTTTCTCTATGTGTGGGTTAATGACCCTGGCCCTGACTGGGTCCTTAAAAACCTCTGGCGCATGTTTTACCACCCCCTTGAGCATAGGTAGTATGGCGGTAGACCTATGTGTGGTATCAAATGTGTCAAGGAGGAAATCCTCCTCCACTGGGTCAGTGTGTAACTCTACCCCATGATAGTGTGCCGCCCTTTGAAGTAGGTGCTGGAAACCTAATGAGTCTTCCGGTGGAGATGGCCTGGAAGGGTAAAAGTCATTTTGTGGGACGTCGGGAATATCTGGGTTATTGTAGTCGTCCCATGGGTCTGGGGATCCTGTAGGGGTGGGGTCTTGGGGCACATCCCCTGTATCGTGATATGGGTCCCCCTGATCATCATCGTCTGGAGACGGGGTCGGAGAGCGATGAGGTGGGGGTGGAGGGGGCGGAGGTGGAGAGGGTGGAAGAGGTGGGGAAGGTATTCTGAAAGGGGAGGTAGCAGAGTCCTTCCTCTTTGGAGGTGGAGGTGGAGCCGGTTTGTCCAAATGTCTCTTTTTGGAAGAGAGTGACAAATGTCCAGTTTTTGGATCCCTGGTGAGAGTTTTTTGTAAGGGATCCGGTGTAAATAGTTCCTGTGACAGTGTTTGGTCCGTCGGCGCCGAAGTCTTCGGGCCGATGACTTTTTAGGCTTCTCCGTGCCAGTTTGCTTAGCACTGGGCTTGGGAACCTCCGATTTCTTGGTCGGCGCCGAGGTGGGCTTCGGCTTGGAAGTGTCGGTGCCGAGGGCCTTATGGGGTTTGGTCGGTACCAAAGATGGCGTCGGTACGGAAGCGCTGGGTTTCGACCCCGAGGACTTCGGTGCGGAGCTCGGTGTCGAGGTAGAGGCCGGTTTCTTTTTCGGAGCCGAAGTGTGTTTCTCGGCACCGCTGGTAGGCTTGCTCGAGCCGGTGCCGCCGGAAGGCTTATTTGGCTTCTTCACCGGGCCCGAAGGTGGGGTGTGTGAAGCAGTGTCTCTGGTCTTGCCTAGGCCCGGAGGCGAAGGCGTGACCGAAGCCTTTTTGGGTGTTGGCGCGGGTGGGGGTATATAACTCACGACCCTCTGCGCCGGAGTGATGTCCTCCACATCTGAGTCGTCGGCCTCTGAAGCACTGACGAGGTCCTCTTCGGTGCACTGCTGTCCCAGATCTCCGATGTCGTCTCCGAAGATATCGACTGGAAAGGAGGTCGAGCAGTGCGCCATGTTTCGTCTGGCTCTTCGGTCCCGAATAGTCTTTTTCGATCTGAAAGACTTACAGGCCGGACAGTCTCGAGCCTCGTGTTCAGGGGAGAGGCAGAGGTTGCACACCTCATGAAGATCGGTGTGGGGGAATTTGGACCCACATCGAGGGCACTTCTTGAATGGAGTTCTTTCCATCAGCCGGGACCGGAGCTTGGGTAGGCCCGGAGGCCGCCGTCGACGACTGGAACCGAAGATCTGTCGATGAGAAGGTGCGTTGATTGAGGAGATCGCGATCAAAACAATACCGCAATGTGGGGTGAGGATTCCACTTCGATCGTCGAACTGGAAATGTTCGGAACCGGAGTGCGAAGATTACATCCGAGCCCGATGGCGGAAAAAAACAATCTGAGGATGGAGCCGAAGCCCATGCGCAATACGATCCAAAGGAGGAGTCACCAACCTCGTGACTTCCAAAGACTTTCCAAGAGGAAAAACAAACTGCAAACATCCGGGCCCAACACCAGATGGCGATCTATGCAAAAGTGTGTAATCTGCAGCTCATATGCCTCAAACACAAAGTTTAAAGTGGTTTCTGGTGAAAATCCCAACTATGTTTATATTTATTATCGACATACTCATTATAAAATTCAAACTAGGAATGTAGATGTACTACCACTAACCCTGTTCAACACAAGTCGATCACACATGTGTAACTGTCCTGAGTCCTGAATGGCAGTCACCCCAAGTCCCTGGCAGCGACCACAGCACCACACTCCCTTTGATCACGGAGGCATATTTTGATATGGAAGGCCAGCGACACGTAGTCCCACTAACCCTCTTTAACACAAGCCGATCCCACATGTGTAACTGTGTCCTGAGTCCTGAATGGCAGTGACCCCAAGTCCGTGGCAGCGACCACGGCACCACACTCCCTTCGATCACTGAGGCATATTTCGATATGCAAGGCCAGCGACACGTAGTCCCACTAACCCTCTTTAACACAAGTCGATCCCACATGTGTTACTGTGTCCTGAGTCCTGAATGGCAGTGACCCCAAGTCCGTGGCAGCAACCACAGCAGCATACTCTCTTTGATCAGTTAGACATATTTCCATATGCAACAGCGGCGACACGTGGTGCCAATAACTCTGTTCAACACAAGCCGATCCCACATGTGTAACTGTGTCCTGAATGGCAGTGATCCCAACTCTGTACCACCACACTCCCTTTGATCAGTGAGAGGTATTTCCATATGCAACTACAGACTCCAGTAGGCAAGTAAGTATCACAGTCCTACACCCTACATATTATCCTTTTAGTATCCTTGCTTCAAGAACTTTTTTTTATATCAGTTATAGCTTTACTACAATGACCAAATTAATCTTCAAATGAAAACTAAAATAGAATAGCAGTCTACACTGCAGGCAGTAAAGCTCGCAATTCCATTTTTAAATGCTAATTTCAATCAACAAGATTACCCTAAAAGAATACAACACTTCGTCAGTGTATTCTTTACTTATTTCATCTTTTCATCATACGCCTACACTGCACTCACTAGGTATCCCAATGGAAATTATTTCTTCATTCATTAACTACAGAATCCACTAGGCAAGTAACTATTACAGGCCTCAAATCTACATAATATACTTTTAGTATCCTTTCTTCTTGAACATTTTTTATATCAGTTATACCTTTAGTACAATCACCAAATTCATTTTCAAGGACAAACGAACACTCAGCAGTCTACACTGCGAGCAGCAGACCTCGCAATTTGAATTTTGGACATGTGGTGCCAACTAACACTGTCCAACACAAGCCGATCCCACATGTGTAACTGTGTCCTGAGTCCTGAATGGCAGTGACCATGGCAGCCACCACAGCAGCAAACTCTCTTTGATCAGTTAGACATATTTCCATATGCAGTGACACAAAACTTCATGGCAGCGACCACACCACCACACTCCCTTCGATCGGTGAGGAGTATTTTCATATTGAAGGCTGGCAACAAGTGGTACCACTGAACCTGCACTATGCAGGCCGGTGAGGCCACCAACGTATGCACGTGGCTGTGGACCCTTGCTCACCGCTACCTCTGGCCTACACTACGATCAGCAGGCCTCACAATTCAGATACAGTGGTAATTCCTCATGACGCAGTCCTATAGCCAAGACACATTGCTCCCAGTGCAACCCTTTCACACCAAGCATCATCACATGCTCATACACTCTCAATACTTCTGCTGCCACTAACCCTCTTTAACAGAAGCTGATCCCACATGTGTAACTGTGTCCTGAGTCCTGAATGGCAGTGACCGCAAGTCCGAGGCGGCAACCACACAACATACTCCCTTCGATTTGTGAGGCATATTTCGAAATGCAAGCCCAGCGACACATAGTCCCACTAACCCTCTTTAACACAACCAATCCCACATGTGTAACTGTGTCCTGAATCCTGAATGGCAGTTACCCCAACTTTGTGGCAGCGCCCACAACACCAGACTCCATTCAGTCTAATTTGTTGTTCTTTTCTTTAAATAAATGTTTTTATATGTAAATCTATACATCTCTAAGACTCTTCTTTGTCCAACCGCACAGGGACACTTCCGGGCACAAGAAGGTTGTTGGGGGTATGATGGTAATGTGGGAAGAGGGTGCGTTACCTGCTGATGTGGGGAGAGGCAGCGTCAAAGGTGTATCATTCACAGAAAGAACTCCGATATGTTTTCACAAATACCTCAGACAAATGCCAGCTGACGGACTGAATCCCAAAATGATTTTTCAATACTTATGTAGTGTGAGTTATGAACAGTTCGCACCCATGCTCGCAGAGGGACAGCTGCGGCCCGTCCACTCCACTCACAGAAGCAGTACTATGAGCCGTCCGCGCCATTGTAGCTATCCCTGCCCTGTTCTGTCGTACGCCATGCAATGCCATGCCACTCCGATTAAGTTCCGACGATGGCCCCACATACCTACCTGTCGTAGGCGTACTCGCTGTTGGTGTGCAGGTCAGTGGTCTAGTTTTCAACATCTCACGGCCACTTCCTGAGGGCAGGTTTGCGCACACACCACACCCATCCAGCACATGCATCACAGGCCATGTGAACACGCAAATATAATAGATCGACAACGTCACATCCTGTATTGCCGGTGCTGACTAAATGCCGGATGCTCCACGTGTCTCAACCATAAAGAGTCTTTTAAAACTTGCGCCCTAATCTGTATAGCCCTCAGGGGCCTACTACCCCCTTGGCGCGGACTTCACATGCACAGGGTTAGTGCCACCCGAAGCTCATATGGCCATCAGGAGCCTACCACCACGTGGCACTAACTAAACTTCCACAGGCTTAGCGGCCCCAAAAGCTGATGTGGTCTCCACCATTCATGACTCAGCGACATGTGGGAGATCTGCCGGACCGTAGAGAAGATGATGTGGTCTCAGCCATTCATGACTCAGGGACATATCTGGGATGCACGGAGTTTTGACAGGCACGTGGAGTTCCCACTGCTGCACACAATCCCATGGCACCAGGTAATTATTTGCTCATGGATGCGCAGGGGTGGCAGTCAGTCTCAGTCAGTCAGTCTCTCTCTCTCTCTCTCTCCTCTTTCTTCTAGCTCTCTCTTCCTTCTCCCTTTCTCACTCCCTTTCTTTCCTTCCCTCTCTTTTTCTCTCTGGCTTTTTTTCCTTCTCTTTTTCTCTATGTCTCTCTCTTTTGATATGCGCATTACACACGTCCTTATTTTGTGCTTTATTTTCTAGGCTCTGTCATCCACATCCATGGTCCCCACAGCAGTGTTCCACCTTGTTATTTTGTATTTTTTTAAATAAATTTTGTTTATTACTTTATAGTTGATATATGTTAATAAAAAAATAAAGTTTGAAAAAAAAAATATTAACGTTTCTGGTTGTTTTCTTAACTGCTGTGTAACTCTTTCTTGTTCTTATTACTGTTATTTGATGAAGTCCAGCATGGTCTTAAATTTTGGAGGACTTACCACAGGAATACTGGTGATGTCTGCAGTTTCCACCAACTTCTGAATAGTGTGTTAGATTTATCTCAACTTTACTTCCATTAAAGTGCTGATAATGAAATGCAGACTAGCCGTTCCCGTGCAAAAAGACACGAGGTGCACCTTTGCGATTTATTCTAAATACTAAAATCCTGTATTGAATTGAACTGACGTAGTGGCTGCACTCACAGTGTACACACAAAATCATTTACGACACCTCATTGTATTTATATTGATTGGGAATCGGGCTTCAGGTGCTGGAACTTGACGAGATACACTGCCCAGTTCGTATATTGTCCTGCACGCGCAAAAAATCACATCACAACATTCACACCAACTGCAATGCAAAACAAATTCCGGCGATAAGCCACGTTAGCACCAGGGATTTTACACCTGCTTTCTGATGGTGTTAAGCAGGATGACTACCTGCACCATGAAAGAGAACACAGCCAAGAGCCACACCAGAACACCCACAGGTGCCATAGAATAAATGAGGATGATACAGGGATACCCAGGAGGGCCACAAGACTCTTCGGAACAACCCCGGGACAAGCCAACGCCCCCCAAACCCACATCTGAGCAAGTGTGTCCCTCTGGTCATTGTGTTAGCATGATAGGCACCAGCCCTGCAACATCACAGTGTGCTATCACCTCAGCATTGGTAGTGAGCCTGGACATGTAGCTACACACGCATCCTCCTGCATGCACAACCGGCGTGTGCTGGTCCAGAGTACACAGGTCAGCGTAGGGGTGTGCCTATCCGGGAACGGGGTGTCTCAGACATCTCTGTGTACAGGAAGTGCGGTAAGTGTGTCTCTGTGTTCTGGTGTGGCCTGCCACAAGGGCCGCAGCAGTCGATGTTGTAAAGTGGCATGCACCACCTCCAAACGGCACTGTGATGGTGTAGTTGGAATGCAGCAGCACATGTGCAAATAGGCATTACAATGGTGTGCCATATGAGTGCACAAGATACAAAAGCGCACCGTACAAAAGTGTGGGAGCTTGTGGGAGGGAGGAGATGCTGTTTGCAACGTAACAAACAGTGAACTCACCCATGTGCCACGTGCTGGGCATCTCATCCATGATGACCACTGTCGCAGACATCCCACAACACAAACGACCCACCTTTGTACACATCCTCTATGAATGCAGCTTGGTTTTCACTTCTATGCTCGTTCACTGTTGTGATGTTGGCGAGTTGTGTGACTTGTGCTCCTTGTTGGTGTGTTTCATTTTGGCCATGGTTTGTCTATACTTGTGCTATACTTAACTGTGCGTGTCTGCCATTCTGCCCATCACCCTCCGTGCCCCCACTCCCTGCTTCTTCCTCTTCCTGGTGCTGTTCTGTCTATAATTTTGTTGCTCCACACATAAATACATGTAAAAAACAAATTAGAATAGTTCCTCGATTCTTTTAGGTTTCAAAACTTCTCTCTATAGGTTTCTTTTTAATTTTCCATATAAACCGTTTTTTTAATATTCAACAACACATAAAATTCAGAAGTGCAACGTATTCTATCAACAAACTTTCTTGAACATTTAACTGCACGTGCAGGTTAAAAGTTCACAATTGTTTTAAGTTCGAACAGTGCCTTCCAAATGCAAGTAGCAGCTGTGGTTCAGTTGAGCAAATTTTACCCTATGATATGTACTCCACGTTGAAACTGCTTTTTCTTAACCAATCACAAAGATACTTTTCCACAAAACAAATGTGCACCCTACTTTTAAAAACTAATGCTTTTCGTCTCCCAATCACGTATCGTTTTGTATGTCAATATAAAGTAGTTCTCCATCTTTAAACATATCTCTTATTCTACCAAGGAACTGCATGAGCTACAGACATCTTTCCATACCTTCAAAATGCTAGTGTGGATCGTAGGACATAGCTATATTTTCTGGTGCAAGAGGTATGCAGAACAGAGACGTATTGACTTGGACCTAGGTTTACAAAATATGGAAATTAAATGGTTTGCACAGAGAGGATTGAAGTGGCACCAATTGTTACCTATGGTTAAAACCGGTTTGCATCTCCAACACCCTGACCTCATGATTGTGCACTGTGGTGGAAACGACCTAGGGACATTGATTGGGGTAGGTTTGGAAATGCTTATGAAGGACACTTTTGGACAATTGATGTTACTTTTCCCTCAAACTGTCTTTGTATATTCCAATATATGCCAAAGACAGAAGTGGAAATGGTCAAAACAATTGTGTCCTCAGATTGAAAAATCTAGGAATAAACTCAACAAAGCTGTGTCTGCATACCTCAGAGACCACAAAATGGGGTCCAGCAACAACAACAACATACATTTTAATACGCTGATATCTACAGAAGTGATGGAGTACACTTCACAGATCACGGAAATCGAGTTTTCCTGAATAACTTGAAACTGTGCATCCGCACTTATATGTACCTCCAACTAATCAACACAAGGGCTCTTTTAGAGCCACCCTATAACGGCAACTCCCGGACCTTCGCCAAAATGTATTCTCCACACAGCTGTGACGCAGCAGCCAGACCATCTGACGGAGCACAGAGCTCTCGCTTTGATCACCACCTCTACACCCCCATAGGGGTGAGTAGTTTGCGCCTTACAAATACCATATTGATTTACCTTCGCACTCCCTATGGTGTTGTAACCATCTAAGCACCATATACAAGTTGGACAAATGTGGCACAGCGCCCAGAGCACATGACTTCACAGCATAGTAAACACAGGCTCACGGTTTCATACCAGAGTCACTCTAGGCAATACCTCACTTAATTTCCATACCCAGCACTTTCAGACCGGTAGGGGTCAGTAGTTCACCGGCTTTACCCCAAGTCCACCAGCAGCTCAGCTTACGCCCCAGCACCATCAGACCCGTAGGAGTGAGTAGTTGGCACTTTACAAATACCAAATTGATTTGATACGCGCAAATTTACCTTCGCACTCCCTGTGTAACACCCCCTAAGCACCATACACAAGTTACAATGTTCGAAACAAAAGTTCCTCCAAGTAGGTATAACTACATACTGACACTACTTGGACAGATATCGCACAGCGGCCAGAGCACATGACTTCACAGCATATGACACACTGTTTGGACTCACGCTTTCATCCCAGAGTCCGGCAGCAGCTTAGCACCATGAGACTGTACACAATACATATTTTCCGTACCCCAGGACTTTCAGACCAGTACGGGTCAGTAGTTCGTCCTAATAGGTATAAACACATGCTGACACTACTTCCGTAGGTGTAGTGCAGCGGCCATGGTAAATGACTTCACAGCATAAGACACACAATTTGGGCTCATGCTTTAACCCCCGACTCCCGCACCAGTTCACCTTAGCAGCATCAGACTCTAGGCAATACCTCACTTAATTTCCGTAGCCCAGCACTTTCACACCTCTACGGGTGAATACTTCGCTTCACACCCCGTCTATAGCACACCCTAAACACCCCAACAAAGGTTACAGTGCTCCTACCCTCTTTGCCACTTTTTTTGCCATTTTTTCCCTTTACTCGCTTCGACGGAATAACAAAATGGTGGTAAACACTTCCTAGTTGCAACCGCTTGCAGCGCTCCCAAACAATAAGCAGCAAGCTCGTGCTCGTAACGCTTCAGCCAATCAGATGACAGAATTCCCAAATATCGAGATCTGTAAATTTGGATATTTCTCAAAAACTACTGAACGGATTTACACCAAATAAACAAAAGCATGCTTTGTAGACCAATACCCTTCTCCCTGCCAAATGTGAGGTAATTCTGTTCACCCGTTCGACCTGTAGCCTTGTCTAAAGTTTCCCATGGAAATTAACATAGAGAAAACACGTTTTGGGACTCCCCTTTATTTCTCGGCCCCCCCCCCTTGATGAATTACCCCCAAACTTCCCACATAGGAGCTGATATGAACAAATAATTAGTTTGGAAAATTTCATGAAGATTCATCAAACGACGCAAAAGTTAGAAGCAAAACAAAAAATGCTCTTACTATGGAAACTTGGTCCTAACTATAACTACCTACTGGCAACCGCCAGAAGGGGATATATAGAGATATATATATATATATTTATATTTAACTCCAGGAAACATGTTCTAAATTCAAACAGCCATGCACAAAAAAGAACCACATTTTACAAACAGTAGTCACTATTTTTAGGATTGTATTCTGCTGTGCAAAATTCAATTTGTTTTAGTTAAATATTTATTCGATCAGGTGGTAATAATAACATGAATAAAGTTGTGTCCCCGTGCGTAACTAAGATACAATTGATTCATGTTTGCTAATAAAACCTTGCAAAATATGTGTGGAATATTTACAGTTTTCTTTCTCAAAAATAAATTATCTGATATAAGCATTGGGCTGCTTTCTATATCAAAGTCTAAGTTTGTTAAAGTACCAAAATCGGGATGTGTGAATGTGACAAGAATATGCCGCACAACTTGCCAAAAATGCAGATGTGGAAACACCACAGGCCAGCACTCTTTGCCCAGAGGCTCCGGCTTTGAAATCTGAAGGAAGATGTGTCTGTGAATGATGAACAAGTAGAATCGTAGGTGAAAAAGTTGGAGTCCCTGGTTATTCCCCATTGCTGCGTGGACTCTTAACGCTCAACTTGTAATTGAGTGTTTTTTTTACCCATGCCCCGGTCTTACCGTCCCAGCCAGTATCAGTAATACCAAGGACAGGAACTACCGGTTATATGACCATGTACCACGTAATGAGGCCCTATTTTACTTAACTCGACTTTTACTGGTCGCAGAATCTAGCTAGATCTCTTGATTAATCTGCTCCTGCTTTGCTCCATCAATACAGGATATGTGTTGCAGGAAATGTATTACAAGAAAAGAACAAAAGGTATGAAAAGAATTACTAACTTGTGCCATTCAGGTCAACCATTAAGCCATCCTGGACATGCTCTTGAATGAGTTGAAGAGTTCTTTCAAATATTTCTCCAGCGCGTGCGCGTTCAACAGTATAAGGATCTCTTGGGTACCGAAATAATGCCAACAGATCACTTGGAGATCGAGGACGACTGAGAAAAAAAAAAAGAAAAGACATTTTTTTTAAACTGAAAGATTTTTCTGCTTATTATCTGGAAAAAAATACTAGGGGATGGCTACTGCAGCAAAGAAAATAAGTAAATTGTGGGTTTTATTTTGCATCATGTACCAGTCTTCCTAGACAATTGTTACCCACCCAGGGTCACAAACAGTGGCTGATTTTTGCGAAACATGCAGACACAGAATGTAAATCGGAGGTAGGTTTAACAAACCCTACTAACAGATACAATAACCATAAAAAAAATCGGAATTACATCAGGTGTGTCCTTCATTTCCAAATGATGCCTTCATTTGAGATATGTTTATAAGTTAAATAAATAATTGTTAGGTCAATTACAGCTATACAGTGCATGTTTTTGTTGTCTCAGAATAAAATTTGTAAAACGCTCAATGCACTGTCAGGTGCTGTGGCAATACAATCAGAGCCATTCATTGTTACTCAACTCAGTGCTACTACTCATTTTATTGACCTCGGAAGCAGAAAAGGGTGATTGGGCCCACCAGGATTCAAATTTGTGACCGTGAGGTCAAATACAGGTTCCTGGAGCGGATGCAATAGTTCATTGAGCTACCGACCGGCTACAGACAGAATACTGCCATTACTCATTCACATACACATCGTCGTGGAAACACGGACTTTTCGCAGGAAAAAACAAAAACTACTTCTAGGGTTTCTAAAGTAGGCAAACATCACACATGTAGCAGGCATAAAAAAGGTTTCACCAAAGCAAAGTTAAAAATCAAAGCAATTATGAGAAGGGGTACTTTTGACATGCACATTAACATTGGCAACATATTAATGAGCCCTTCAAAGTAACGCATAGAAAGCGGTAAAGTAACCATATCACATGCGTGCTGTTTTCTAAATCGTAACCATTCATTATTGAACTGTGATTTTTATTTCAGGGCAAGTCCATGCAACACCAATGTTTATGCTTTGGTTGCAAACACCCATCAGGTAGCCCTATATAAGTGAAGATCTATGAATAACACAATAAGCATTAGCAAAGTCAATCATTCTTGGTATTTTATCCATGAAGGGAAAACTATTGTATTTTTTAGTATTCACAATTATTTTTATTAGAGTTCATTCTTTTCAGTTTGATTTAATATTTCAATAATGTTTTATTCAAATGTTCAAAGCTGCCACGTTTTCAGATTGCATGTTTGACATCATCAACGGTGAAGTGTGCGTTTGGGTTACATTCCATGCTGTTGAGTGACACATAGCGTAAAACATAATTGTGATTAAAAACAGATGGAAAAATCCCTGTAATAAGAAACATATCAGAAAGTATTCCCATTGGCACAACGTGAAACTGTAGAAGTGTCATTTTATTTTTGTTCAAATTCTCTTGCTTGCACTGAGGTAGTGCTGCTCACTAACAGCAGCCTACCATGAAATGTAAAGTTACCTGCGTCTGTAGAGAGCAGGGACTCCCATCATCAGCCTTATAAAATAGTGCACACTGTTTGAGGGTTTAGTCATGACAAAAGTTAACCTTTCCTGACCCAGTATTATCTATCCCAGCTGCAAACACTTATAACTTAGGAATGGTAGGAATGAGTACATTTTTCCACTGGTTGGCAAACAAAGAACTACTGCTACTGAGCTCAAAAGAGCCCTCAAAATTGGGTGAGAAAATGTTCCAGTATGGGAATGCATTACCCCCAGGTCCCTTATGTCCTCGTCCCATTAATTTACAAAGTGGAGATAACCATCTCCCAACAGAAAAAAAGACAAGAGGAATGCTGGGACCATAATACTGCCCCTCCCACCGGAAGTTCATAAGCCGTACTTACCCAGCATCCCGCCCGTTATTTTTTTTTTTCTGTCTGTCGACAGAATGGAAGTGGTGCGCTGTTGCTGCTCCTGCTGGACTGGAGTGGAGGTCTTCTCTCCTCCCCCTGCCCGGCTGCATGGCTGTGCGGACGCGGGGTTTCCTGGGCTGTCTCTCGGCCTGCCAGGCTTGCTGGGAGTCAGTCTCTGTTCCTGCCAGAATCCTGCCTGGCCGCCTGGCCCTTTGCGGCTGGGGCGTAGGCTCCCGTTTCCTTCCGGGTCGCGGGCACATCTTCCCGAACCTGGCCGGGTGAGGCGTGCCTTGCTTGCGGTGTTCTTGCCGTTTAGGCAGTTGCGGGTGGGGGGCCCTTAGTGCTGGTTTTGGTCCCCATCCCGGGTGAGTTCCGCTTGGCGATTTTTTTCTTTCTGCTGGTGCTCCTGTGTCGCGCGCTCTGCTGCCTGTGGGTTTGCTTGCTGCTGTTCGTCTCCGACAGCTCCTCGGCGGTTGGGTCGGCGCTGGTTCCGCCATTGTGGTGGTGCAGGACGTTGCTGTTTCTAGCTGTCTTATCTTGTGATAGCTGGTTTGGTGGTTCCATACGTTATCTCTCCTCCTGCGGGCAGCTGCATCTCGGGAGGAGGGGCAGGACCCTCGCTCATCGTTTCAGCCTTTTGGCGGTCGCTGACATGACTACCATCGTCTAGGGCTCTAAAGGCACCTGTTACCTTTGTAAGATTGATGGGGTCTTGACTTGGTGTTACGGGCATCTCTTCTGTGGCTCTATTTTTCCTTTCAGGGTCCGGCTCGCGCCCCCCCCCCCTGCACCTGCTGTGCCCGGGTGGTGCCCTGGCAGCGGTCCAGTTGTGCCTCCACTGCTGTTCACTGGCTGTTTCCTGCCCGGTGCTGGCGCACCGTCCCTGGGTGGTCGTGCCTTTGCTGGTTCGGGGCTAGTGCGGGCGGCGCCGCGCTGCAGCGTCAGTCGGGATCCCCGAGGTCCCCCGAGCCCGTCTCGCTTTCTTCCTGGCCTCGTTCTTTCTGCCGCTGTGCTGGATGCCTGGTGGAGTGTTTTGTACAGTCCTGGTACCGTTGCGCCTCTTTGCTTTGTCATGCATCCTGGCGCCGGCACTGCCGCTCCTGTCTCGGTGGAGGTTCTTTCTTGGTTTGCTGGCCCTTGGGGGTGTTCCGGGGTGCCCGACTGGCGTGCTTGGTGGTGCTGTGTTCATGCCTTCCTTTTGGTACGGAGCCGCGGCGCTTGTGTCCTCCCAGGGTTCCCTGCGCTTGCCGGTTCATGGCCTTCCTGGGTGGTGCGGTTGAATCCATGGTCCTCCTGGGCCTGCATGGCCACCGTACTCCTCGCACTTGGTCTGGTGTGGGCGGTTATTCTTCGGCTCCGGCTGTTTTTTCTCCCCCTCGCTGTTGCTTGACCTCTCCTGGGCTTCTGGTCCTGCCGGGGTCTGCCCCGCTCTTTTCTGTAGTGCCTGCACGGTCCTGGTACTGTGATCTGGCCTTGGGTGGCTGGGTGCGCGGTGTCCTCTTCCTCCTGGTTCTCGTGGGTTGCACCTGGTTCCTCTCAGGGCTTCCAGGTGTTGTGCCTGGTGCTGTGTGCGGCATTCTCACCCCGCTGCATTCATCCCGTTCTGTGGCTGGCCTCCTTGTGTTGCCAGGATTGCTTTTTACTGGGCTGCGTCTTTCCCTGGTGCTGCCTCCTTTGCAGGCTGCCGGTGTTTGTCCCGGGGCCTTCTGGGTGCTGGGGTTGCTTCGTGGGGGCTGGCTGGCTGGTGCTGTCTCCGTCTGCTTGCCTCTTCCTTGCTGGGTGCTGCGGACTTGGTTGCTCCTGGCTCTGGCGCTCTCTTTGCGCTGTTACTGGTTTCTGGGGTTTCCTTGGCGTTGCTCTCGTGTTTCCCTGCTTTTGCTGAGCACCTGTCTGTTTCCTGTGCGCGTCTTTGGCTTGCTTCGGTGGGTCCTAGCCGCCCCTCCTGGTTCAGCCGGCGGTGCTGCTCGGTCTGGTTTGGGTGTCTGTTGGGTCTGCGGAGTGCTGCGCCTCCGGCCTTGCCGCCCTGTCGGCACCTGTTCTCCTCTGCTCTCTGGGGTTCACCTGGAGCGGGCCTGGTTGGTTCCTGGTTGGGGTCCACCTGGAGGTGCCTGGTGTGGTGGGCTTCTCAGGCTAGTGTTATTGGGCTCCTGCTCCTCCTTTCCTTTGCGTCCCCCCGGGGTGTGTTCCCTGTGGCGGTTCACCTGTTTGGTCCCTGGGATTCATGCCGCTGCTGTTTGGGCCTGGCTGTCTTTCACTGCTGCCATGTCCTTGGCGTTGGCACCTGTTTTCCCCTCTTCTGTGTGGCGGTTCTTCCGGTTGGGGTTCAATCTGGGCTCCGGGGGCGGTTGCTCCCTGGGGGGTCCTGGTCTCGTCTGGCCCCGCCATGGGTGCCTGGCTGGGGTCTGCTGGGGCTTTCTAACTCCTGCCGGTTTTCTGGCTCCTGTTGGTCGCTTTCTTCGGCCCTGCGTCCTTGCCTGTGCGCTCTCTGGGTGGCCTGGCAGGTAGCTCCGCTGGTTTCGGGTCCTGTCGTGGTGTGTCTTTCTGGGCCTGCTCCTGCCGGCGGTTCTCTTCCCGGGCTTGCTTCGCCTGTGGTTGGGTGTCCATGTTTCTACCTGATCCTGGTGTCTCCGTTGTGGGCTGTTGGGGTTGGCCGGTTCTCCTTCTTCGTTGGCCCTCTTCCTGCTGCCTTGTTCGGGCCTGTGTGGGGTCCTGGTGTTCGGTGCTTCTGGGTTGGCGTGTCCTGGGTTGCCTCCTGTTGTTCCTGGCCTGCCGGCTTCCTGCTGGTGTGGTGTGGCATCTGGCTGTGCCTCTTTGGTTTACTGGCTGTGCAGTCGCTTCTCTGCCAGCTGTGGGGTGTGTTTGCCGGGCGTTCCCGTTTCTTTCCTGGTTCCGGTGTCCTGACTCACTCCTGTCTTCCCTTACATCCGTGGGATCTGCTCCCAGTGTGCGTCTGTTTTTGGTGCCCCCCCTTCTCTTGTTGGGGTTGCGGTTCTGTGGTGTTCGTCGTTGCCTCTGTGGGGTCCGCCCTCCGGGCTGTGGGTTGTACGGGGTCTGCCGCTGGCTGGCCCTCTGGCTTCTCTGCTTCCTCCGGTTTCTGCTTGGCGGTTTCCTATGTTTGTTTCTTCTAGCCTTCTGTGTGGTCCGGCAGGGGGTGTGCTGGGGGTCTCTGTCAGCTTCCCTGCCCTTTGGTTCTACCTTTGCGCTGCATGGATTCCTTCTGGGGGGCTGGTTGTGCCTGCGGGTCCTCCTGCATCGGCAGTTTGCTTGGCTCCGTTCCTGGCTTCCTGGTTCCTTTGCGTTCGTTGCCCTGGTTTTGGCTGTATTCCTGGCTCCACTCTGGCATTCGCTGGGGTCGGCCTAGTGTGTTTCTGGTCTGGGGGCTGTGTGCCCTGGGGCCTTTTCCGCTGCTCCTGCCCTTGCTGCGGGCTTGGCCGGGGTGTTGGATGCCTGTGTGGTCCTTCGCCCTGTTGGCACGTGTTTTTTTCTGCCTTCTGTTGTTCGGCGGGTTCGTGTCTGGTTGTTTCCTGGTTTGGGGGCTGCCAGGGGTTCCCGTTGCCCTGGGCTTGCACCCTGCCTTGTTTTCCCTCCCTTTGTGGTTGGGGGTTTTGGGGTTGTGGCCGGTGGCCCTGTCCCCCCCCCTTGCTGGGCCTGTTCAGTTCCGGGTTGTTGGTTTCCAGTCTTTGTTGGCCTCTCTGTTGTTTGGTCTTGGGCTTCTCTGACCATCCTTGTTCGGTTGGTGGCCACCTTCCCTGTAGAGCTTTTGGCCTCCTGGGGTTTTGGGTCTCTGTGTCCTTCCCTGTCCTTTTCGGTTTGGTTGGGGTCTGGCTCCTGCCCTGCTCCTGGGCTCTTGCTGCGGCTCCTTTCTCTGGGCTGGGTGCTTGGTGGCCTTGGTGGTGCTGGATTTTCTTTCCTGGGTCCTGGCCCTCCTCTGCGGGGTTTGGTTGGCTTTCTCCTCTGGCCTCTCTGGGGGCCGGGTCGTTTGGTTTGGTGGGGTGGGGTGGCCCAGTTTCTGGCCTGTGCTTCCCGCCTTCCTTGTTGGTCTGGGTGCTTGTCTAACAGCCCCTTCGTGCCGTGGCTTCCACTAAAGCCCACCAATCAACATGGAGAGTGGCTGCACTTTATTAAGTGCAGTCCCCAGTAAATTAGGAGCTCATTCTTGTTAAAATTCAAAGATTGATGCTGCCAAAGGTGCATAAAGACTGTACCCTCCTATACTGCCTCAAGTATTCTAGCCAGCAGCCACACCGGTCTACAGCATACTTTTAACACATTGGCAAATCCAATAGCTCTAGCAAAACACTTAAAATGTTCCAAAGGCGAGACCTTTTGGCTATGCCAATGCTTGTTGTAATTTGGTGTAAATCTGTTCAGTAGGTTTGGAATTGTTAAAGAAAAAATAGTTATGTGTATCTAGAGAAGGGGATCCCCCACAATGCAGTGATTGGCTTGCCACAACCTGAGAGAAAAGTTGTGACTGCAATTTTGTCGATTGGGGCACAGTTCCTGGGGAGGAGAATAAAGTATAAATAGGTTATAAGTGGTAAGGATAAAGGTATTGTGACCCCCTTGGGATTGATGGAAGGGTCTGTGAGGGACCCACTAATGGGCAAAAATTGTTCAAAAAAGTTGCTTGAGGCACGTGAGGATTCGCAGATGCCCTGTGTGAATTTGCAACAGATCCACATATTAAGATCCTGATAAAAAAACCCAGTCACAGACTCAGTCACACATCTACTCAGAGATCCAGAACACCTCTCACACACCCATACAGCCACTCTCACACCCACTCAGAGAAACACCCACACAACCACTTACTCACTCATACAGAGACACGCCCACTCAGAGACCAAGCGAGCCAGTCACAGACCCACACAGGCAATCATACACCCTTGTAAACACCCATACAGCCACTTACACATACACTCACTCAGAGACCGATACACCCACTTACACACCCACACAGCCAGTCACACACCCAGTTTATTGGGATTTTATAGTTAGGAAATAGCATTAAAACCATGGAAATTCACAGAAAAAAACCTAAGGTTACAGGAGAGTTATAGTTAGGAAATAGCATTAAAAAACTGTGGAAATTTACTGAAAAAACAAATGTACAGGGACGTTATAGTTAGGAAATAGCATTAAAAAGCTGTGGCAATTCCCTAAAAAATATACTAAAGGTTATAGGGATGTTATAGTTGGGTTCAGATTTCATACACAGAAAACCATGGAAATTCAGCAGTTATAGTTGTCTCAATTACCCCACATATTACATCACTCATTACATCTCCTATGACATCATTGATAGCACGGCAACATTCTCAGTGAAATTATTGATGAGAAAACTCTGCATAGCAGGGGCACGAATTATAGTTACCACATGACCTCCTTCCCAGAGCCTCCAAAGGTCCCAAGGACCCCATCTCCTGGGGCTGATGTTATTAATTAAGGGGAGGGACCTGCAGGCGCCCTCCCAGAGCCATTATAGGCCCTACTGCCCCTGGAGCTGAAACATACACAAAAAAAGGGGCGAGGCCCTCCCTGAGCCTTTAAATGCCCCTCAGGGCCGCTACTTTTAACAAAAGGGGTAGAGGGCCAGGTGTGAGCAGACTTTTGAACGGTTTGTGGGCAGTGAAACAGATCAAGATATTGCTCTCCCTGAGGGAGCAGAATAAGTAGCTGCTCTCTGCTGGAAGAGTCAAGAGGTGGCTCCTCCAACATGCAGGGAATTGTCTGGTGCCACAGGGGACCTGGGGCTCTGCTGCAGCTCCCAACGTTGTGGATGGTTGGGTGCACTGGGTGGTCACCTGGGCTCCCATCTTTAAATAGTGTATTGGTCCCCAGTTTTGGGGTCCCCGGGGCGAAAACATCTCGGGAGGGTGGCCATGCAGCCATGAAAACAGCAAATGCAATGCTTATGCAAAAAGACTTTGCTTACCCCTAGTTAATTTGGAGTCTAAAGGAAAAGGCGTCTCAGCACAATGTGCTACATTTTCCTAACACATAATAAACAATAGTCACCACTAACATATTTAGTTGGTACATAATCTCATGCTTATTGGACCTTTTGTCAAGTAAATAAAATTTAACCCGCACACTTTTTGTGAGACCTCACGGGTATTCATTCATTTAAGAAGTTTTAAAAAGCTAGGACATGTCAACGGAAGTCCACTTTAGAGCACTATGGATAAGCAGGGAAAATAGACATTGGAAGGATACGTACAGGGAGAAAACAAAGTAACAAAGATTAGGCAAACTAATGGCAGTAGTTAAACAGCAGAGGGATGACAAACCACTGCTGCAATAAAGTCCGCCCAGAAAACATAAAACTAAAGACACCATCATCATTGCTCCTCTATGATAGTTACTCAGATGCAACACCTGATTTGCCATTATTCGAGGGGCTACACAAGTAGAATCCCAGAAGAGGGCATCACTGTGCCAAGAGTGCCAGCACAATGTCATGTATTAGTCCTGTAAAGGCAAAGAAAAAAGTAAAAAATATAAAGCAGCATTATAAGAAGATCTGTAAATGGAGTTTAGTAGCCGGTACACAACTATTATCTGTAATACACGTTCAACATTACATGATATGACATTCTCAAATGCATATTTGTGCAATTATTTGATAATCCTTGCTGCATATTTCCACTGTAATGGTGTTTGCCAGCAATGGCTCCTTTACATTATCTGTGAATGGTGTCTGCAGCCACAGAGTGCACACAAACATTGACAATCCAAATTCTGGACATTCAGAGGGATTCTTGGACCCAGAAGCAGAATCTCAATGACTGGCACAAGCCAACACCAGTGAATTGTGCATCTTTGAATAAGAATTCAGTAATCTGTAGGGTGTGGCGTCACTCGTCCAATGCTTGGTGGTGCTGGCATGAAAAAGGAAAACACAAAATCAAACGGCACGACTAAAGCAGATTTTTTTTTAACAGGAATGCTGTAATAAGCTGACAGGTAGTTACACTCTCATAGTGCTCCATGCAGCCAACATTAAAAAAAAATCCGCACTGATTGACTGAGTGACTGTTTCTAAAAATCAGGGGAATGGTAAACATATATCAAAAATAAAAAATGCACTTTCATGTTATTCAGTCATTGTTTGCCTTAAGTTATTTGTCATATTTGTGTGAGGCCATCTTGATACATGCCCAAGGTCTGGTCAAAGAAACATGCTATGGATCACAAAACCCATACTGGAAAAGTGGCCTTCACCACTAAGGTTAACTGAAGTAGCATACAAAAATAAAAAGCTTATTTTAAGCATCATTAAATAAGTAGGCAATTATTATAATAAATATCAGGTCTAAGTTTCTCATAAAATAATTGTTTTATGCAATATTTTTTCATATAAAACAAATTAATATTGCAAAATAACACCAAAAAATATTATAGTTCTTTGACATACTTATTTACAACATACTTCAAGTAAGCATTTGTACAAAATGTGCGCAAACTTATGCTGCTCCTGAAAACAAGGTACCATGGAATTTCAACAGAAGCACTCGCTAATATGTAGATTCATCAACAGCCAATGACATGATGGTGAGAGAAGAATACTCCTCTGAAGACTGTTCCAAATAAAAATAAGGACAAAACTTCTAGCAGACAGTAGGACCCCATCTAAAAGCAGCCAGTTAGTCAAAGTGGAAACACATCGGAAATTATGAGCAAAGATTAAGTATAGTAATAAAAGGAGAAATCCAGCAAATCTTTTGGTTCTTGGCTGTGGTTGCCTCGCCAACACACATCCAGTGCCACAGTGTAGGAAGCTGGCTGTATATACAATACCAAAGTGAGGTATAGTGTGCACAGAGCCCAGTGGAACCCCAAATATAGGCAGAGGTAAAGTTAGATAGAACCTTACTCTCTATTTGTGGTAGTGTGGTCGAGCAATAAGGCAGTATCAGAGGACAGTGCTAAGCATTTGTTGTACACACTCAGTCAGCAAATGAATTCACAAACTCAAAGACTGAACTTCAGACCAATTGTTTTTGTATAAAAATATTCTTTTAGGAATTTTATTTTCTTGAACCAAGCAAGCCTGGAACAGGTAAGCAATAAGTACTTTACAGTAATAATGCAATTGAAATACAGTTTGAATGAGAATTGTATATGCACTTTGGTTTGATTTACAGTATGGATGCAGAGAAATGCAATACTTAGTAAATGTAGTACATAGACTTGAATAGGCTTTTTAGTAAAATAGAAGTTAAGTATCTTTTGAAATCACTAGGCTTACACAGAGTAGTATACCTAGATACTACCCTGGGACATTTCCTGCAAACAGGTAAGTAAATCCGTTTTTGTTAAATTATGCAATTTTAAAGAATTTCTTTAGTTTCCCGAACTCCACACTTAGCAACTTTTCACAGAAAAACAGTCAATGTTATCCTATGGAGAAAAATAGTGTTATCGGTTTTGAGGTAAGTATTTGGTAGTGGAAGTTAAGGTTCTGGGGGTAGACTCAGGGGTCTCCCAGGGTCAAGGATGCACTCTTGTTACACCCTCAGTGGCACTAGGGCGGCCGGGTGCAGTCTGCTGAGGCCCAATGTTATTCAATGGGGAATAGGTGGCCTCCGGTTGGTGGCTGCTGAGTAACAGGCCACTTGGTTGTGGGAGCAAAGTTCCTGGACTTTAGCACAGGGCAACTGGGGAAACAAAGGAGCACCAAAGGTGCACCCTCAGGTGCACTAGGGCGGCCAGGTGCAGGGTGCTGTTTCGACATCGGGCACCCTGTTGTTTTCAATGGGGAACCTCCGGTTTGTAAAGACGCTGCAGGCTTGGGGACGAAGGTCTTCTGGGTGCGACAACCACTTCGAGAGGTAAGTTGGGAAGTTAGGGGTTGGTTAGGCACCGTCGGTTTGGGCATACAAGGACGTGGGGCGCTGGGTGCAGGGGTGCCTTTTGGAGTTGGATCTTCTTACCATCTCCTAGTCGCGGTTATGGGAGCCTTCTGGTTTTAGACTGCAGGAGTTGGCTTGAGGTAGGTCATGGGTCTCTGGATCTCAGGTCAGGATTCCCAGGGTGACCTCCTCATGGTGTTGCCCACTCGAGCCCGGGCCGTGGACGGCGGGTGCACAGTGGTGCAGATTCACGGTTTCCGGGCCAAGGCCAGAGGTTGCAGATGAACAAATCCGGTGTTCACGGGAGACAAAGTCTTTGTAGTTTAAGGCAGGCAGGCACACCGGGATTTTGCAGGAGCAGGTTCGAGGTGGAGACAGGCCGGTACGGCTGGGGCCAAGTCAGTGTGCGTCTTCCTTTTGTTAGCTGCTGCATGGCTGTTCAGTCTTCTTCTTGTAGTTTCTTCTTGTCTGAGGAAGCAAGGTTCAGGGGATCCCCATAATACTACATTTAGGGGCGTTACAGGTAGGTAAAAGGTAGGGACCCATGGATCCCTTCCCTGGGGTGGGTACACCCCCTATTATGCCACCTGCCATTGGGAGGGGGGCATGAGCCTATCCCTGGTTGGCTGAGTCTCCCCATCTTCAAGATGGCATGGACTGAGAGTTGTACTTCACCTCGCCTCCCCCACCTGATGGGTGGAGCTGGCAGAGGTGGGCACACCTCTTTTCCTCACTTGTTTTCCCCGCCGGGTCTTCTGCCCAAAGTGGCCTGGGGAAGCTCACAAAGGCGGCAAGCCTTTGAAGCTTCCCTTTCGTGAACCCTGCCTATTCTGGGGGAGGAAGCTTGGCACCTATTCCCAGGATGTGCATTGTTTCAGGCCCCAGAGAGCAGCAGGCTCTCGACCTAGGGGTCCAGAAACATGTCTGGTGGTAGCAGCTGAAAGCAGCCACTCAGCCTGGACACTAGTGGTAGGTTAGTTTTCTGGGGGCATCTCTAAGATGCCCTCTGTGTGCATTTTTCATTAAATCCCACACTGGCATCAGTGTGGGTTTAATGTGCTGAGAAGTTTGATACCAAACTTCTCCGTTTTCAGTGTAGCCATTATGGTGCTGTGGAGTTCGCAATGACAGCCTCCCAGCACCATACACTCTTAATGGCATCACTGCACTTACAATGTCTAAGAATGGACTTGGACACTGTAGGGGTACAGGGCTCATGCACCTGTACTCTCACCACTGGTATAATGCCCCCAGCTAGAGGGGTGACTGACCTATGCCAGGGCAGTGGGTTGTAGGCATGGCACACAGAGATGTGTGCCATTCTGACTCTTCACTTTGTTCTGCACCAAAACACGCAGCCTGCAAAGGCAGTGTGTGAGTGTAATGGTACAGTGTGAGAAAGTGGCTCCAAAGTCCCCAGAGGTTTGTCAGAGGCTAAAGTTAGATATAACCTCACTCTCTAAAGTGGTAGCTTGATCGAGCAGTAAGGCAGTATCAGAGGACAGTGTAAAGCATTTGTTGCACAAACTCAGTCAGCAAATGGTCTCACACACTCAATAACTGAACTCTAGGCCAATGGTTTATATATAAAAAATATATGCTTGTTTTATTTTAGAACCAAAAATAGGTATTAAAATATACTTTCTCAGAATGAGATGCTTTATATAAATACTTTTGCAATATGCAATTGACTTTTGTAGAAAGTTACAAGTGGTTGCAATAGGCAACACAATTTTAAACACAATAATGCATTGAGTTCAATGGAAGTTTCAAGTTATTTGCAACAGATTACTTTTAGGATTACTTTTGGAATTCCAGGACTGGATCCAAGATTTAGTCCTGGGTCAGTACTTGGAATCAAGTGATAACATTTGACTTAATTACTGTTATGATTTTTAGACAATATTTTGCCATTTTAAAAGTTGACACTTAGAAAATATTTCATAGAAAACAGTCAATGGTTCCCTATGGCAGAAAATTCAAGTTGCAAGTATAGTATGTTCTTGTTACTTTTGTAATCCAGTACTGGGTACCTAGACTCAGTACTGGGACCTTTATCCAAAACAGGTAAGTAATTACGTTTTAAGAAGTTATACGATTTTTAAAGAATATTTACAGTTTGCAGAAATTGACAGAAGAAATTTCACAGAAAAACAGTCAATGATTTCCTATGGGAGAAAATTGGGTTACTGGTAAGTACAGTTGTAAGTATTTTTCAGAGTCAGTGCTGGGCACCAAGATCCAGCACTGGGAGCTCACCTGATAGCAGGTGAGTATTTTCGTTTTCGTTACTCGGCTGATTTTTGGTGAATATTTTAAGTTTTGAAAAGTCCACACTTAGAAGAAATTTCAGGAAAAACCAGTCAATGTTACCCTATGGAGAAAATTGAGTTATCGGTTTAAAGGCAAGTACTCGACTGGCAGAGTTAATGTTCTGGGCATAGACTTTGGGGTCTCCCAGGGTCAGGTAGGTACAGTTAGTTCACCCTCAGCGGCACAGGGGCAGCCGGGTGCAGAGAAAGTTAGGCCCAATGTTATCCTATGAGAGGTAGGGGGGCCTTGGTTGGTGGCTGCTGACTGGCAGGCTGCGCGGCTGTGCGAGCTGGGCTCCTGGTCACTTACTCAGGGCAAGTGGGGAAGTAGATAGGTGTAGAGGTTGCACTGCTGGGGCCACTCGGGCGGCTGGGTGCAGGGTGCTTTTGAGCCTTCGGGCGCTCAATTGATTATGTTGGGAAAGCTCTGGTTTAGAAAAAGAATGCAAGCCCGGGGACGAAGATTCTTCAGGTGCCGCCACCACTTTGAGAGGTAAGTTGGGTTGTTGGAGGATAGGTAGGTACCCCGGGATTGGGCACAGGGGGCCGCAGGGCGCCGGGTGCAGGGGTGCCTTTTGGTGTCGGGAAATCTTACCGTCTGTTGATCGCGGTTGGGGGTGGCACCTGGTGCTGAGGCTGCAGGCTTCTTTAGGAGCATCGAGGGAAGTCCTTGGGTGCCGGACTCGGGGTCACAGTCACCGTGGGGTCATCCTCGTGGTCTTTGTTCCCTCCAGCACAGGCCAGGCTTGGCGGGTGCAGAGTGTGAAGGGTTCGCGGTTCCGGGCTGATGCCAGGGATTAGACGTAGATTTTGAGTACAGCCTCTACTCATGGGAGTCCCAGGGGCTTAGAGCCAAAAGGTAGCCAGGTCCTCCGGAGTTTGTGAGGTTGCTGGCCACAAGAGATGCCGGGTTGGAGCAGGAGCAGGTTCGAGGGTCAAAAGGCCGGTAGGGCTGGGGCCAAAGCAGTTGGTGTCTTCCTCTTCTTAGCAGCTGCAGGGCAGGTCTTCTTTCTTCTTCCTCTTCTTTGTATTTCGAAATCTGGAATCTGAGGAAGGAAGGTTCAGGGTGCCCCTAAATACTAGATTTAGGGGCGTTATAGGTCGGTGAAGGACAGGGACCAATGGGTCGCTGTCCTGGGGTGGGTACACCCCCTATCCTGCCTCTCTCCTGTGGGAGGGGGGCAGTAGCCTAGTCCTGATTGGGCAGGGCTTCCCATCTTCAAGATGGCGAGAGCCCGGAGATGTGCTTCACCTCGCCTCCCCCACCTGAGGGGTGGGGTTGGCAGGCTAGCACATCCCTTGTCCTTATTTGGGGTTTCCGGCCAAGCTTCCCGCCAGAGTAGGGGGTTGCAGTGGCCTGGGGAAGCTCACAGAGGTGTCATGCCTTTGAAGCTTCCCCCTGCCCATCCTGGGGGAGGAGATCTAGCACCTCGCCCAGGATGTGCATTGTTGCAGGCCCAGGAGAGCAGGGGCTCTCCTACCCAGGGGCCCAGCAACATGTCTGCTGTGTGGCAGCCTAGGCAGCCTCTCAGACCAGATGTGGATTGTAGGTTAGGTTTTAGGGGGCATCTTTAAGATGCCCTCTGGGGTGCTTGGTACATTAAATCCCACAATGGCATCAGTGTGGGTGTAATGTGCTGTGAAGTTTGATACCAAACTTCTCAGCCTTCAGTGTTGCCATTATGGTACTGTGGAGTTCCTGTTTGACGAGCTCTCAGCACCATGTACTCTTAAATGGCAGCACTGCACTTACAGTGCCCAGGAATGGACCTGGGTACTGTAGGGGCACAGGGCTCATGCTCCTGTGCCCACACCACTGGCATAGGGCACCCAGCTAGAGGGGTGGCTGATGTATGCCAGGGCAGTGTAGGTGATAGGCATGGCACACAGGGATGTGTGCCATGTCGACTCTCTGTTTTGTCCTGTATCCAGACACTTAGCCTGCAAGGGCAGTGTGTGTGTGTTAGGGTACAGGGCCTCTAAGGGTGGCACAATGAGTGCTGCAGCCCTTAGAGGCCTTCCCTGGTCACAAGGCCCTGGGTACCTAGGGTACCATTTACCAGGGGCTGACATGTGGCCAGGGTTTTCCGATTTGGGTTTTGGCTGTTAGGCAGTTTTTAGGGAATGAACACAGGCCCTGGGCACCTGATTGGCAGGAGCCCAGGGCACAACAAGGAAAAGTGCATCAGCTATTAGGCAAAAAAGTGGGGGGGTTTACTGCAACAGAAACCCACTTTCTTACATACAGGACCTCTAAAGGTGGCACAATAAGTGCTGCAGCCCTTAAAGGCCTTTTCTAGTCACAGTGCCCTTGGTACCTGTGGTACCATTTTCCAGGAGCTGACCTGTGGCCTGAGATGCCAATTGGGTTTAGGCTTCAATGCAGTTTTAGGGAAAGAACATAGGCCCTGGGTACCTGATTAGCAGGAGCCCAGGGCACACTCAGTCTAAGCACATCAGCAATTCAGCAAAAAGTGGGGGCAACCATGCAGAAAGAGGGCACTTTCTCACACACAAACTTTTACAGGATGAAAAACTTGTGATACAATGTTTTTGTTATCAGAGAGACTCCAAGATATGGCAGAACATCAACCCTTATGGGAAGCTGATAAATATTTTATATCAACTGCAGCTTGCATCATACACTCCGCTTGAAATGCAAAATGATTATTATATAAAATTCAAATTTGTAGGGACTGAACGTTCCATTATATTGTTTTAGCACGTTGTAGGACCTGTTTAAAACTCACTGTACAACTGCAAACTTAAAACATTTTAATATAACTTGTTTAGATTTATTGGAATTCCTCTGGATACTGTGTAATATGATTTTGATGCAAACTATACACAAAACGTAAAAGCAAAGCATGTACGTAGAGCAGAGCTTTCCAAACTCTGTGTCGCGACACGTTACTGTGTCGCCTGCGATGTGTGGGTGTGTCGTGCAATGATGATGAGACGTGGCCTATTCATCCTGCCATTCTTCCGATGGCCCGTTGCAGCGGTGGTGAATAATATACTGCGGCGTCTCCAGCTGGCCCCTCTGCAGTCCCGTTCACATCCAGCCTATGCCGGCTGCAGGGGGAGGCTGGCAGCCGCATATGGCTTGGGGGTCGAAATCCGGCACTCGCTGATGCTCCCTGTGGAAGTCGGGAGAGGGGGAGTTGCCCTAACGGAGCCTTGCACTGCTGTTCTTGTGGCCTGGTGAAAGCGGCGTGAGTAATATACTGCGGCGTCTACCCAATACTCTTTCACTTCTGACATCACCTGTCATTGATGTCCACATACAAAAGCCCTACACCCCTTTGATGCTGCTGACTTCATTAGCCCTGAATGCGCCTCGAAGCCCAGGCCCACAAGTGTATTAAAATAACAGACCCCGTGGTGCCCAAAGAATGCAATGCTATCAGGCAGCCAGATACACTAACGGCACTAAAGTGTTGAGATGAACAGATTAACAGGTAGCATAGGGAAACAAAACCTCATTCACGAGGATCCCAAGCAGACTAAAGAAGCAGGCGCATAAATGATTACACCTCCAGGCAGTCCTTAAGAGCCATTCCAAAATATCCTAGGAACAGTGGTCAGGTAGCACGCGCCATCATTGCAAGCTCAACGCCACATGAATGAAAGGCTGGGAGGAGCTTGAGTCACTCTAGGTGGGCAACGAGGGACCACACTCAGTGGTCACTGAAAAATGTGTTCATACGAGCCACTTGTGTACTGAGTGCAGAGGCGCAACTAGAGCCAAATTTCGGGGGGGGGGGGGCTGAGCAAAAATTTCGGGGGGGGGGCTGAACTTTAAGCAATTGGCAGAGTGGAGCTGCAGGGGCTCTTAGAAGGGGTGAAACAACAGCGAGGCCTCATTAACATGCAAATGGTCGTTTAAAGACCTGTGAAGTGCTCGGGTGCGGCTGCTTTTTGTCCCGGGAAGATGTCTCATCCCGGGCAGCCGCACACGACGGGGGGGGGGGGGGGGCTGAAGCCCTTTGAGTCCAATGGGTGTTGCGCGCCTGACTGAGTGAGTATAGCAAATGAGTCTGACAGTCTAAAAGAGGATTTGAGGAAAGAAGTTATATACGAGTCTACAAGGAAACTGTGTGCATTCTCTTATGGCTATTTGTCACGCAGGATAGTGGACAATCCCCTGGACCTCAACTTACTTGGGGGGCGGGGGTTCGCTGTCTCCCACATGATCATTCCAGCCCGGACAACACCTGGCTTACAGCAAGATATTTACTGATTATTCAATCCATGAACCACCCATACTTCGAAGTAATCCACATTCAGCCCTGGGCATGACAAATAGAGATGATGTTAACATAACTTCCCACAAGCAGCTCCAACAAATATCTGGACTTCCAACTGTTCCAGCCTCATCAATCCAGAAATGGCAACCCATGGATGGGGCCTTTAGCTTAAATTACTTAACATGTGTGTAATTTACATTTGTACGAAGCTTTTTGATATACACGATCTTGTATCGTCGCTAACCTCACTAATTAGTTGACAGCATGGTTTTGCTCCACTGCTCAGTTCCTGCTACATAAATACAAATACCGATATATGCATTAGCAAATACTGAAAGACAACAAAATGAAATGGCCATCACTAGGAAGTGCTCTGTCCTTGTCCTTGACACTCCCCCGGCCCTGATAACGTTGAAATCATGGATGGCACTGCAGGCATGCCTGATGAATCCGACCACCACAGTACTGGTAAAAAACATCAACCCACCTACAAATCCTGACTTCAAAGTATTCTCCTCTTTCACCACAATCAACCCTCATACAAATCCAAGTGCTGCTGCTAAGCTGCCTCTGCCTACTCACTGCCCACTACTTGTTGTCAATACTCAGTAAGTTTGTATGTATGTACAGTGTGAAAAATGATGCATGTCTAAAAATGCCGTTAATTTAACCTCCGGTTTGCCAGTAAAACTGAATTACTGTGTCGCGAAATGATGCATGCCTATAAAGTGTGTCACCAAGACGAAAAGTTTGGAAAGCACTGACGTAGAGAGATCATTTCTGTTTTTCAGTGTCAGCGCTTATGTATTATTTGCTCAGTAAACCACAGCAAATTCACAATTTACATTTTAAAACCAATAACATGGCTTTTTTTTAATGAAGAAAAAAAGAAGAATACCTGTCAAACAAACGTCTCCGTGTTGAGTTAATTGCCCTATCTACAGTTGCAATTGCTTCAATTATTGATGTTGCTACAAACGGGTCTCCGGTTCTACTGACTTCTGGAACTAAAAACAATAGATATATATTTTTTTAAGTTACCAAGTTAAAACATCAATTATACTAATACACGTTTAATCATTTATAAATCTAGAAAAAAGAAAAGCTTCCCTCCGACAGTCTTACAAAACATATACAAATGGTTTCAGGTCTAATAAAAATATTGCATATTTGGTAATTCACATTGTTGTACCCTAAAACCAATACGAACTGCTATTAATTAAAAAAAACTACTGAGCATAAGAATTTTACTTTAAAACCCATGTCATATCATAAAATAAAGGAACTGCACTGAGGCTGCCTGCCATAAAATACCAATTTCCTCAACTACTATGTACCAAATTCCTCGAATACTATGTACAGTTGTCCAGCCACCAAAGAGTACAGGTGAGGAACGAGGTGCGAAAAGAAAAGAAGTTATGCAGTTGAGACGGGTTCATGCAGCCTAGGGATTAATACACTGGGATGTACTTTAAATCTTCTTGTAAAGAAGAATTCATAAATTCTAGGGAAAAATATGGCCACCATTATTAGGAGCAAGGTAAATTCTGACACTAGTTTGAGAAAAAAAAGCAGCAAAATTTGCATGTAATTTCTCTTTTTTAGAACAAAACTCATATTAGGTGCTATTCATCGCACCCGATTAGGTTTAAACCCTGCAGTGCGAAATATATTGCAATATCCTCTGGGGCACTTAAGTTCCTAAAAGTTAATGGACACAGTCCAGTTTCTTCAACTCCCTCTTGATAGTGGGAGCTGAGAACAGTCTTCTCTTCAGCCACGGCCCGTGTAGGTAAGAGCGGTGGAGGCGGGTTATGTAATTCGACAGATGACCATGAGGGAAAATTTGATTAATTAATTTTCCCTCATTGTCGTCTGTCAAAATGCTAATCCCCCCCCCCCCCCACCCCCATCGCTCTTACCAGCACGGGTCGCTGCTGCTTCTCTCATAGTGTCAACTCATGGGAATGTTGTTTTTGACAGAGGATTTATCCAAAGCAGAGATCAACACACCAGGTTGTACAAAACCAGTGATAAATGTAAGGTATGAAATTTTCACAACACAATAAATGTAACTCTTTTATAAAGGGATGATGCTATGAATAGTAAGAAAAATAATATTCTATTGCCTAAAGAGGAGCAAAACAGAATTATTCATTTTATTTTATTGCGTTTTAGCACAAAGCCAAGGAAATCAAAGTGCAACAAATTTAAGCAAAATATAACATTCAAAGGTATAATGGTACAGAAATCAAAAACGTAGTGTATGACCTGACAAAAATTGTGTCTTATATGATTCTTTTAGGCTTACCAAATGATTAAAAGTACCTTTCATATTGTAAAGAGTTCAATTTGTTTGCACGTGTTAAAAAATGTTTTCTGTGCCTTAGACAAACAGGCAAGCAGTGGTCAATGTGCACACTTTTATACAAACATTAAGATGCTCCATATACAACAATGTTAGTCCTTTGTTAATTTCCTAAGTTATACTGGAATTTATGTCACGTCTTACCATGCACACTTAGCACCATGCTAACTGATGAGTAGCCTATTGTATTCCGAGCCACACATTCATATCGACCTTGATCAGCGGGTCCAACATCACGAATGACCAGAAACCCATCTGGACTTATATGAAACTTTCCACTCTCTGTTACCTGTATTCCATCCTGCAACCAATCACAGTGCAAACATGTATTCATCCAATAAAATGCAGCAAAGAAAGCAAGAAGATAAACACGTAATATTTTAGCAACTGCTGATTGAAGGTGCTAAATCTTAATGAGTCAAACTTTCGACAATTATAACTAAAATAATGAGACAAAACATCATAACTACTTCCACCAATCACATTACAAAAAGAGCACAGAAAATAGAAATGTATAATAGTTTCAATAGACATATCCAAGAGAAGAATAAATTGTACAGTAGTTTCTGTTTTTAATAATTTGTTTAACTTCAGTTGAATCTACATTTTTGCCTTTAATTTGTTAGAGTTACCGCTCTGTCCTTTACCCTCCCAAGCATCCTAGTATTGCAATACAGACTGCTAAAAATAAAAGGTAAATCCACTGTCACTCTATATGTTTGTCTTTTTTTTATCTCAGACCCAACCCACAATTTCTGTCTACTACTGAATTCGAACAGGCACCCTTAAATTCAAGATCTGTTGCTGCCTCCAAATCTTTATTTTGTAACACACAGTACAAAACTTTGAAAAAGCCTATTATGTAGACTTTATTGTGATGTATATAAACCAGATGCTATTTTGCCACCAATTAGATTTATTGTATTTATTCCCCCTTTGTATATCCTTTTTCGGACCTACAAGTTAATTCAGCCTTCATCCAGAATTTACCTGTGTTCATGAAACTGCGAAATATCTACCAGTGTAGGATCTACACAACCAGGAAGTGCCATTGGCTTCAGTGTAACATTATGGATGAGTTTTGATATGCTCAATGAAGAACAGTATGTGTTGTGCTATACCTGTATGTTACATATATTCAGTGCTTCATTTGCAAAAGAATAAGTGCCGGGCCTAAGGTTCTGCTTGAAGCCTGTGGTCAGAGCTACAAAATGTCAGAGCTGCCGAATATTTAGACCGTGTAGTCTGCATTTCACCTAATAACTCTTTCAACCACCACCAGAAACTCCCTCTCTCTTTATCTCACTCTTTCAGGTTATTTTCCATCATAGCCTTCTAACTTTGTCAACGTTTTTCCATCTTGTTCTTCCTCCTGCTTTCCCTCTTTTATGTTTTCCGCTCTCTTGCACTGGGTCAAAGTCTGATGAGGAAAAATAAGTGACATCTAAGAAAAACGAGTGACGGTGGGTCCCGCTGGATCAAATTATGCATTGTATGTAAGTGGAGAGGTGACTCTTCCTTTTGTTAAAAGTTCTTTACTTAGTTAAGAGTTGTATGCTTTAGTGTCGCAGCACAGCTGCCGATTTTTTTATTAGTGAAAGGGCTGTTTAGTGTTGTTTTCTCCATGTTGTGGTGTAAGGAGGAAGGCATTTTGTTTCCTGCATTATTTCAATCAGTGACTAATGTCAGCATGTAGTGACATTATGAAATTGCCCTGCATGCCATGTCAACAGGTGGAGCCTGAAAGACGAGGGGGTAATTGGAGACTGCCAACTTGCCCTGATGCATGCTAGCATCATCTCATCGGTAGTACGTAACTGTAATAAGCAGGCTAGTTTGTACACCAGTTACTAGGAGCCAGGTTGTCAAACTGTTTTTTCTAAAGTTCCTATTTAGACCCTGTTGGGATCTAGAATATATGGTAAATGGTCTTGTGGGGGTTCCCTGCGTTGAACCTTGGTAAAGGTCGGGGTGGTAGTTGCTGCCGGAGCTGTGAGATGACGGATGCAATAAACTGGAGGCAACAGTACATTGATGTGACTCGCTTCCTTTCAGTGGCGTCGAGCTGTCTGTTGTCTAAGGCGTTTCCCTGTTGACCTCACGTCAAACATTGCAGCGCTTAGGACTCCGGCGACCTGGTACCAGTTCCTTTAGTGCTGGGCCATTGCAGGAGTTCGAGTCTGGGTGAGGCCACATCAGTGGCATTCCCCGACGATTTGGCAGAGTTTTTGTGCCGTGGTTGGATCCCCGTACTGAGTGATACGGGATCTGTGACTACTCAACTATGTCATTGAGGGGAAGGCGAAGTCCATATGCGAGGCGGAGGATGGACACAAGCATCACAGTTTTCAGTTGCCTAGCAACCAACATACAAGTTATGGCTGTGTTTGGAAGCGACGGTGTGCTTGTCACGGTCACAACGCTTGGAGTGTCTACAGGCACACTGTGCATTGTCAACTCCATTTTGTCTCTGTCCTGAAGTGGGCTGTGACACTGAGCGAGTTCTGCTATGTCCGCACCTTTGTATGGTAACTATTCATGAAAGTGCTTACACTTTGGTGACATGCACACTTTTATCTCTACTCCCAATTCCTTTTGGGGCAAAAAGAACTACGAGCTTTCAGTGATGCGCACACCTGATTAGTAATTAAATGGCAACGTACATTCGGGTAGGTGCACTTTTGGGTGACCTACTATTGTGGTGTAAGGAATTCATGTACGCTATCTAACGTATATGTGCACATTTCGGTGGTGCACAGCCTTAAATTGGGAAATTCTCATAGATGCTCTTATTTATTTGTTATTGCTGTTGTTCTGTATATGCATACATACTTTTTTTCTCTTATTCTTTTCCTCTTTCAACTGTTTCAAGATTAGCACGAAGTAAAGTGAGCACAGTAGCATTTTGAATTTGAAACTTATAGTTGCCTGGGTAGGTCATCCTGGTTAGTATGGGTGTGAGGCAGCAAATAACCCATGCACGGTCACCTAATGGATCGTGTATTAGCACCACCACATTTCCTCAAATCAGCTGGCACTCCTCCATTAAAGTGGCAGCAATGGAAGGACACACTCAATGCCTATTGGAAGCCATTGGTGGCGACACATTAACTTTTCAAAAAAGAAAAAAAAAGCGTGTTTGATTTACAATTTGGGTTCAGAAGGAAAGACCATTTTATTAACTCTACCTTTAGAAGTAGTGAGCACCCATGTGAGTGGTGGAGATGATGGCGATTCTATGTTAATTGATGACTATGCATCTGTCATAAAAACTTTAGACAAAAGATTCAATTCTAAAAAGAATGTAGTGTTAGAATACCATAAATTTCTTCAACATGCTCAGATTCCAGGTGAATCCATCGACCATTTTGTTGCTGCACTTAGAACTTTAGCTGCCACTTGCAATTACAGGGAGTTTAGGGAATAAATCATCCACCATCAGTTGACCGAAAGAACATGTAATATAAAAATCCAGGAAAAGCTATTATCTTCTGAAGACCTCGACCTGGAAACTGCCCTCGCACTAGCTAGAAGCATCGTACATTCTCTGTTTTGCATGAAAGAAATAAGTGGAACTGCAGAGTCTGGGGAAATCAAGCAGCTCAGTGTGAAGCGCAATGTCAAACCTTTGAAGGGGACTAGTACGAGCTCAGTACGCAATCCAGCAACAGGATTATCCAGAACCAAGACTGAGAAAGTGAAACTCTCATGTTTCCATTGTGGTAGCAAATTGCATCTAGGGAAGGCTATGTTTTGATTTGCTTTAAATCAAACATGTTATTAAGTGTGGCAAAAAAGGACACTTTGCATGGATGTGCAAAGCCACCGCAGTGCAGAAGGTCACTGCACAAACCATCAAACCCAGTGAGGAAGACCTTGATGACGGACAATGAAAACAATGTGTTGCTAATGTTATCTTCTTTATCTATACAGGCGAATGGAGTGGTAGAGATAGCATCCAGGGTAGGGTCATGTAAGGGAAAATCTCCAGCTTGCGTAATCAATGTGAATAGCAAAAGATACATTTTTAAGCCGATTCAGATTTCCCGTTTATGCTTAATAATGCCAAAGATTTTAATGGGATGGGGGGCATTGAGTTTCACCAATCAAACATAAGAATGTTTGCTTATGGGGGTAAGAGGATGGAGGTCCTTGGAAAATTCAAGGCTAATTTGGAATTTGGTGGGGATTTTGAAACTGTGTATATTGTGAAGGACGGAGCAAATGTTTTGGTGTGGGAAGAACAAGGAGAGCTCAGGATTATTTGGGATCCCAACCATCCTGACATGGTTCTGTCCAGATGGGAGGTGAAGGAATTTTAATGTGTACCTCCGTCTGCTGCACCGCCTAATAAAAGTGTGGTTGGACGTTTGACGGGTGATGAGTGGATCCAGGGATATCCTGAGGTATTTAGTGAGAATTTGGAGAAACTAAAAGGTTTCCAACACCGTATCATTCACAAGGAAGGGGTATAAGCGGTAACCAACAAGGTGCGTAAGGTACCGTTAAGTCTGCACAACAAACTTAGTCTAGAATTAGAAAGATTATGTGCGACAGGTGTGCTTGAGCCCATTGAAGGGACAGAGTGGTTGACCCCTACAGTTTTGGCACGTAAGGCTGACAAGGCCTTGAGGATGTGTGTGGATTTGAGGGAACTCAACTTCAACGTCTGGGTGGATCGCCAGCCCCTACCTACCATCAATGAGATGCTGGCGACCTTGGATGATGCCAAATTTCACCTCACTAGACATTTCATCAGCTTATCGGCAAGTTAAATTAGGCAAAGACTCTAGGCACCTCATATCTTTTGTAAAACCTGAAGGTCCTTATCGTGCTTATCCTTACATATGAATACTGTTTGGATTGGCATCAGCTTCTGCTGTGTCCCAGCGTTGAGTGGCAAACCTATTCAAGAACACTGTGGTGGTCGTGTCTTTCCAGGACAACATTCTTCTTTATGGGAAAACGGAATCTGAGCAGGACGACATGGTTAGGCAGGTGTTAGAGATTGTAAAGTCAGGTGGACAGACTCTGAGGAAAGACAAATGCAAGTTCTTTCAAGAAGGGGTGGATTACTTCAGTCATCACATTTTGGGCAATGGGATGGAACCCAAAATGAAGATTTTGGAAGCCTTCGAAAGTGCACCTGAACCCATAAATAAGGACCAACTTCACTCCTTCCTGGGGTTAATGGAGTATTACGCTAAATTTGTGAACAATTTCTCTGACAAAACAGTGTGTTTGAGTGGGTTTCTCAAGAGGATTGCAAGGTATGTGTGGAACAAAGGGAGTAGTAATAATGCTGAACTCATAAAAAAGGAGATTGCACAAGCACGTCCTCTCACATTGTTTAACATCAATGGCTTATGCATCATATCTACTGATGCAAGCAATGTGGGTCTTGGCGTCGTTTCCATGCAAAAGAGATGTGATGGCTGTGAAGAAACCATAGCTTTTGCTACTGGAACATTATGTGGGGCAGAAAACAAATATTCCACTATTGAAAAGTAAGCTCTGGCATTGTGGTGCAGTATTTTAGAAATGTTTTGTGGGGCAACAAATTTCTTATCAGAACGGATCACAAACTGTTAGATCTTTTCACCATAAAAGGGGGTGGGAGAGCTACGCCGCGTATAGCAAAATGGCAGTATAGACTACAGGAATTTCACTGTAGGTTGGAATATGTGGCTGGGGTGAAAAATTATGTAGCTGTTTGTCAAGGTTGCCTCTGAAAGAGAGTGTTGAGAACAAAGTGGTAACGGATGATCTGGAAATGGTTTGTGAGGTGTGTTCCATAGAGGATACCACCAAAGGGGCACTTTCAGAGCAGGATTGGATGGAGGCTGTATCGGATGATAAAGAGATTGAGGCGGTGGAAAATTTTGTGGCTGTAGGTTGGCCCAACAGCAAGGATATACCCTCGGAATTCATTCCTTACAGGAGAGTTGGGGATGAGCTGTCAATGGTTGGTGGTATTTTGCATAGAAGTGGTCTACTGGTAGTCTCAGTGTGCATTTGAAGGAAGATTTTGAATTTGGCTCATGAAGGGCATCCAGAAATTTGAGCCTTTAAATGCAGGGTTAGGCAGGACTTCTGGTGGCCTGGTTTGAATAGGGCTATGAAATATTATGTTCGGGACTACTGCATGTGTCTCTTAAGCGATAAGTTGCAAGTTACATATCCTTCTCCTGTTGACCCGATTACCATGAAAAACTCGCCTTGGTGCAAACTAACTTTTGATGTAGCTGGACCTTTTAGCATCACTGGGAGCTCACCAAAATATGCATCGGTCTAAGTGGACTATATGACCAATTTATTTCCCTGTGAGGGATTCACTGAGGAACTGGTGACCAACAATGGTACACGATTGGTGTCCAGAGAGATGTAGAACGTTTTCAAGGAAAATGGCATCAAGCACATCCTCACTTCTCTTTATCACCCTCACAGTAATGGTTTAGTGGAACGGATGAACCATGTAATTAAGGACCAGTTGCAATTGGCCTTAGTGAATGGATTGCATTGGAGGGTGGCGGTTGCTGATATGTTATGGGCAGTGAGGACTACTTCACACATCACTACCGGCATGTCTCCATTTATGCTACTCAGGGGGAGGATTGCAAGTTCAAAACTGAACAAGGAGTGGATGTTAAGGAAATGTGTTGATCTGGGGAAGATGGGAAGAGTAGCTGATGTGAGGGCACTGGTACAAGAAAAGTATAGCACTGTGGCTGACAGTTTTAGAGTTTGTCCTGTTTGTGTCGGTGATTGTGTGAGGATAAAGAGGCCAGATTTTGTCTGCAAAGCAGTATCACGGTTTTCTGCACCTATTCGAGTGAAGGAGGTGAAGGATCGTGTGGTGGTGTTGGAATAAGTGGGCGATCTCTGTGGTGCCCGAATCTAAAGCGAGTTATGTGAATGATAAGATGGGTGTGCATCCTGATTGCATTCATCTTCCTAATAGAAGGGTTCCTTCCAGGGTGAGAACTGCTCCTGCTAAACTTCAGGACTATGTTCTAAATTAGCTTTTGTTGTATATTCCTCAATTTGTGTTCTTGAGTTAGTAATGTGAAATGACTATATATTTTTGTTATCATTGTTTTTCATTTCTTTGTTACATTTTCTGTTGTCAATTGTGAAGGAACGGGGTGTGTTGGGATCTAGAATGCATGGACAATGGTCTCGTTGGGGTTCCCTGCGTGGAACCTTATTAGTGATTGGGCGGCAGTTGCTGCTGGGAGCTGGCAGACGACGGCTGCAATAAACTGGAGGCAACAGTACCTTGGTGTGACTTGCATCCTTTCAAAACCTTTTCCAATTTTTCACACATACACAAATGCCGATATGGCACTTGTCAACAAACGCTTTTTAAAGAGACCCGAGCATGTCCGCGATATTGGAAATGACTTACGAATTGAACAGGCCCTAATCCATCACTCAGTCAACACAGAATAATAGGAGATTGACTTTTTGCCTAACAACCTTTTGCATTCATTTGGTAGGGACAGTAAAACCTGGCTAAATGTGCAGGTATGACAAACTCATTTTAGAAGTTGTATAGTGAGTCCTGCCATACAAATAGGTGGCATAGGTTTCAGTCTTTCTCTGCACTCAAGTTGTTATGACAAAACTGAAGGTCTGGGGTTGCATTTAGCTGTTCAAAGATTCACCAACATATGTATGTGAATAGAGGACTGTATTAACCCCTTCGCTGCTAGGCCTTTCCCCCCCGTGCCAAGCCTTTTGTTGGCTATTTGGGGTAGTTCCCGCTTAGGCCACTGTAACTTTTTGACCACATAAGGTATCCACGCCAAATTTGCGTTCTATTTTTCCAACATCAAGGGGATTCAAAAGGTACCCAGGGTTTGTGGATTCCCCTGGAGGGGACCCAGAAATTAGCCATAATACAGCTACATGTTGTTTTTTTGGGGAAATATGGGAAAAAAGGGCTACAGATGAAAGCGTCTGGTTTTTTCCTTGCAAATGGTAGCAAAAAAAGGGTTATGATGCTGAAATCACCAACTTCCCAGCTTTCAGGGACAAGCAGACTTTTGTCAGAAAACCAAAAATCTTTACACAGTTTTGGCATTTTTCTGGGACATAGCCTATTTTTACTATTTTTTGTGCTTTCAACATCCTTCCAGTTAATGGTAGAAATGGGTATGAAAGCAATAATGGATCCTGAAAAACTATACATTTTAGAAACATAGACAACATTCTGAATTCAGCAAGGGGTCATATGTGTAGATCCTTCAAGGTTTTTTTTACAGAAACAAACAGTTGAATATAGGAAAAATTGAAAATTAGTTGAAAAAAACAGACATTTGTGCCAACATTTTCACCTGTAACTTCTAAATGTGACAGCTGTTTGAAAGCAGTATACCGTTACATCAGCTTGACCTTTCTGGTTGTAGGGATATATAGGACTTGTAGGCTCACGAAGAACCCGACGAATCCAGAGCCAATAACTGAGCAGCGTCTTGCAATGTTTTTCATTATGTTCCGGGTATATAGCGATTAATTTGGGAAAATATATACATGGAAAAATCAGTAGGAAAGACACCTATGTATTTCTGAAATTGGAACTAAATATAGAGTTTAAAAACAGTAGATATTTGCACATTTCCGAAATTGTGAGTACCCATAATAGCATGAGAATTATAGGTCATTTTTCAAAATGACTTATTTTTTACACATTGTCTTTCATTTGGAAGGCAGAAATGCATCGAAAGTTAATAGGTAATAACAGTTGCTCTACAATTCTGTGCTACCTTAAGTCTCCCTATAAAAATGGTACCTCACTTGTGTGGGTAGGCCTAGTGCCTGCGACAGGAAACAGTCCAAAACGCAACGTGGACACACTATTTTTACAGTGAAAACAGACCCTTTTTTTTGCAAAGTGCCTAGCTGTAGTTTTTTTAACCCTAGCTCTGCCGGCACCTAGGGAAACCTAGCAAACCTATACATTTTTTTTTTTAAACTAGAAACTCAAGGGAATCCAGGATAGGGTGACTTGACTGCCTCTCACTAGGTTCTTTCACCCAGAATCCCTTGCGAACCTCACAAGTTGTCACAAAAAAACCCCTTTTCCTCACATTTCTGTGGTGGAAAGTTCTGGAATCTGCGTGGATTCACAAACTTCACCCACCCCGCATTCCCCAAAGTCGTCAGAGAAAAATGGTACCTCACTTATGTGGGTAGGCCTAGTGCCCGCGACAGAAAAACAGCCCAAAACGCAACGTGGACACACCATATTTTCACTGTGAAAACTGACCCATTTTTTGCAAAGTGCTTAGCTGTAGTTTATGAACCCTAGCTCTACCGGCACCTAGGGAAACCTAGCAAACCTATACATTTTTGAAAATTAGACACCCAGGGGAATCCAGGATGGGGTGACTTGACTGGCTCTCACCAAGTTCTGTTACCCAGATTCCCTTGAAAACCTCAAAATTTGTAAAAAGAAAAAAAAAACATTTTCCTCACATTTATGTGGTGGAAAGTTATGGAATATGCGTGGATCCACAAAATTCCACCCACCCCGCATTCCCCAAAGTCTTCAGAGAAAAATGGTACCTCACTTGTGTGGGTAGGCCTAGTGCTAGCGAAAGGAAATGGCCCAAAACGCAGCGTGGACGCGCCACGTTTTCACAGTGAAAACTGACCTTTTTTTCAAAAGTGCCTAGCTGTAGATTTTGAACCCTAGATCTGCCGGCACCTAGGGAAACCTAGCAAACCTATACATTTCTGAAAACTAGACACCGGGGGATTCCAGGGAGGTATAGCTTGCATGGATCCCCCAACGTTTTCTTACCCAACATCCCCTGCAAACCTCAAATTTAGTTGAAACAAAATCACTTTTCCCACACATTTTTGTGTGCGAAAGTTGTGGCATCACCGGGCTAACACAAATTTCCTACCACCCAGCGTTCCCCCAAAAATGGTGCCTCACTTGTGTGGGAGACCCAAGTACCCGCGACAGGCAAGGGCCCAAAACGTATTGAGGCAACATCAAAATTGCCTATCACAAAACGACCTGGTTTTGCAAGGAGGGGTCACCTGGGTTTTTGACCCCGTGCTCGGTGGCCAGCTAGGGAAACCTACCAAACCCGGGGGATTATAGGGAGGTATGGCGTGCGTGGCTCTTCCAACGTTTTCTTACCCAGAATCCGCTGCACACTTCAAATGAAAAAAATACTTTTTCTACACATTTTTGTGTGGGAAAGTTGTGGCATCACCGGTCTGACACAACTGTCCTACCACCCAGCGTTCCCCCAGGTCTTCCAATAAAAATGGTGCCTCACTCGTGTGGGAGGCCCTAGAACCCGCTGGGGGATCCACGCAATCCATACCTCCCAGAAATCCCCTGGGTGTCTAGTTTTCAGAAATGTGTGGGATTGGTAGGTTTCCATAGAGGGCCACAGAGCCCGGGCCAAAAACTCATGGGACCCCCCTTGAAAACCAGGTTGGTTTGCGATAGGTAATTTTGATGTCGCCTCACTAGGTTTTGGGCCCTTGCCTGTCGCGGGTACTTGACCCACCCACTCGATTGAGGTACCATTTTTATCGGGAGACCTGGGGGAATGCTGTGTAGAAGGAAATTTGTGGATCCACGCAGATTCCAGAACTTTCCCACAACAGAATTGTGAGGAAAATGTGTTTTTTTCTTTTTTACAAAGTTTGGGGTTTGCAAGGGATTCTGGGTAACAGGACCTGGTGAGAGCCAGACAACTCACCCCATCCTGAATTCTCCATGGTGACTAGTTTTCAAAAATGTACAGGTTTGCTAGGTTTCCCTATGTGCCAGCTGCGCCAGGGCCCAAAATCCACAGGTAGGCACATTACTAAAAACAAGTCCGTGCCTAGTGGGCTTTCTGCCGCCCCGGGGAGGGGGGCAGGGGAGGGAGGTGGGGGGGGAGAGTCGAGTTCACCGTGATAAGCCCCCGCAGGGGGCAGAAAGACTGTGGCTATTTTTTGTTGGGGTGGGGGCAGTGGTATGCCCATTTTGGGCAGTCCCCACGCATAAAAAAGCCTGCGTAATCGCAGGCACCTAGTGGGCTTTCGGCAGATCTGGGGACACTGCCCCCATCTGCCCTCCCGGGGGGGCAGAAAGATCGGAATTTCTCGGGGGGGGGGGGGTTTGGGGGTTGGGTTACTGTCATGCCCACTTTGGGCAGCCCTTACCCCTACATGAATAAAAAAAAAAAATCCCTGGTTTCTAGTGAGCTACAGCTCCCATCTGCCTCCCGTGGAAGCAGAAAGACTGTAATTTTGGCAGGAGGGTGGGGCATTGGCATGCTCGTTTTGGGCAGCCCCACCCTAATTACATATGGCAACAAGAAAATCCCTGGCGGCTTTCTGCCTGAAGGCTCATTTCAGTTTTGGTTTCAGTGAAATGACGTCAGCGCGACGTGCGCGCTGATCATCATTTTACTGAAACGGGGGTGGATGGGCCTCAGGAGCTGGGGAAGCTCTTCCTCAGCTCCCGAGGCTACAGGGGAGAAATAGAAATCGCTCTGGTGCCTGCACCAGAGGGATTTCTGGTGCCATGTGCCATGACAGTCGTGAGCACGCGAGCACCGTTGCGCACGACGGCTCCCGGCCGTCGTGCGCATGAAAGGGGTCAATAGAAGATGGGACATTTAAATACTTGCAAGACTGAATGGTGTGACCTATCCTACAAATGAATACCACTTAATAGGACAGAAATGAAGTTCTGGGTAATACACACTCAGGTGTTGCCAAGTTAAATGTGATTGAAACTACTCTTTGGAGTACTTCCACTGTGCCCTGAGGGCTGAAAAATGTTAAAACAATCACTGCATCTGGAATTACCTTTAAAGCACGGACCATTTATTTCGTCATTTCAGATATTACACACACAGAAAATGAGTTGCCACCATGTGCTTTGTGTATCACGGGAGTCATATCTACAGTAAGGAAAAGAGATTACACTCATCTCAGTGATTATTGCTTTGTTGAAGCTGGGTAGGCAGAAGTTCCCTTACTGGGTCAATCAGTTTGTCCAAATTGCTGGTTTCCTAACTATGCATCTAGCCAGCGAATAGATTTCGGTGTGAAGGTCTGATCCCAAAAGTGGTTCGTATTGCTTTATACTTTGGGTTGCAAAGAAAAGTAAATACAACACAGACATGCAAACTAAGATAAATACTCAAAGGGATGTGCATTTTAAATGGAATGAACCATTTGATTTTCTTTCTACTGTCTCTACGTGGATACAGGAGATTTTTCAAACTAGCTCGACATGAGTAAATTATTTTAGGCTGTGAGACAACTGGTCTGTGGTAAGCATCTACAGAGAAATCAAATGGACAACAAGATTCCACAATCACAGGAATATCTAAACAGTGCTGCATTGGATTAAGAAGTGGATGGGGTTATGTGCTCCTCTGCTGTAACGCAGGAGATTTTGGGCAGCAACCCCAGCACCAAATACTACTGCTTTGCCATAAATAAGGATGCAAGTAAAGGGGCAATGGTGGCAGTCTCATAGAGAAGGCATTGCTTCAGGGTTCTGCCCAGCCATATTAGCAGGTGAAAGATAGCTCAATGTGAGCAAGGCAGAGAGATATCAAAGGAATTAGAATTTCAGCCATATGCAAATGCCATAACGTACCAAAGGCACTCTAGCCACTTCCTCTCAGGGGGTCGGAAATTGGTGCTTCTTGAGAAGAATACAGAAGTGGATCATATATCTGAACTAGGCCTTGCTCAGAAGCAGAGGATTAAAGCAGCTGTGATGAACAAAAGATGCCTGGGTGTAGGAAAATGCCCCTATTTGTCATGGTCACCCCCACTTTATGCCATTGGTACTGGTGTTTTCTTGAATGATGGGCACTGGTTCTCTCCTAAGCAGGCCCCAGTGCCAGTGCTCTTTCCCTAAAAACAAGGTAAAATAGACTTATTGTTGCACAAGTGGCACACGCTTTGGCACCCCTGTAAGTCCCTAGTAAGTGGTACACCTGGTACCTAGGGCATGGGTAATAAAGAGGGTCCCTAAGAGCTGCAGGATGTATTATGCCACCCTAAGCGAACCCCATACAAACTGCTTGCAGGATGCTATTGCAGACTGCGTGTCCTGGTGCAAACCATGAGTGAAAACCCTACATGCATGCCAAAGTCACTGCATGTAATATATGTCAGTCACCCCTACAGCAGGCCTTGTAGCCCTAAGGTGGGTGCATTATATTATATGTGAGGGCATATCTGCTCATGTTGTCTAGTTCAATTCATCTTAAGTATATTTACTAAGCATTGATCATTGCGACTTTCCCGGCTACATGATAGCTTTACCAAAGTCTATGAGGTTTGGTTTCAAACATCTTGCGTTAATAAACTGTACTGTTGCCAGTATAATATTTATTATGACATGCACCCAAGGGCATCTGAGAGGTGCCACCTGAAAAACCTACTACTATCTAGTATGCTTACTGTCTTGTATTGTCCAGCCTGCCACCACAGGGATGTGTCTGACCCCATGCAGGTAACAGCCCATGTCCTCTGAGGCCAGAAACAATGCCTACTCCAGAAGAAGGTGTTCACACCTCCTCCAGCAGGATGGCTAGTGATTTAGCATATCAAGGCCAGAGTCATCAAAGCCCCTGCTGCCTTGTAATGTGACCTTGCTTTCCCCAGCCCTGGGAGATGCCACCCCCTACCCTGAGGCCCATTTGGCACAAGGACAGGTGGGAAATTAGCTATGCTAGTAGGTGTGCTGCACCACCAGGCTAGTCACACCCTTAAGGCGGGCTACCTGATGTGCTACACAAGAGGAGGGTTCCATCATTTCGTTTTGGTGGAATTAGGAACGTGGGGCCAGGGTTATGCCCAGTCCTTACTGGAAGTGGTCATGTAGGTGGTGTAGTGACCCCACTGGTAAATTGCCCATTGGCTACTAAACTTCACTCCCCTTAACACCCCTAAAACCAGTATTTAGTTGCCCACCAGGAACACAGATTCACCAGAATAAAAAAGAATAAGGACAAAGAAGAGCAGAAGAATACAAGAACTGTGGAATAGCTGTGGACTTGGCACCAAATCCTGCCTGCTTGGTCCTCACCCGACAGTTGCAAAGAGCTGACTTGTCATGCAGCTGTGCATCCACCAAAAGCCAGCATCTCCCTTGAAGTGGAGGAGCCACTTCCCTGCAGGCTGAAGGCACAGACCACAACCAGGAGGAGATCACTGTGCTCCAGGAGATCAGATACATCTCCCCACCAGGTTTGAAGACAATAGGACCCCCAGGAGCCACCCTGCAACAATACATATGGTACCAGATCCCTTGCAGCAACCAAGGCCTGTTCAGTGTCCAGCCCAGACACCAACGCCAACAAGACTAACCAACCGACGTGGGACATCAGCACTAGCAAGGCCATCACTGAGAGTGGCCCTGCTGGCCTGTTTTGTCCCCATTTCCAGGTCTACCCAAAAAGTGAGGGAGTTCATCGCAAGCGACCCCTCAGGTTCACATCATGAGTTTGAGCCTACCGATGGTGCTCACTTGCCCCTGAGACCTTCAAAAACTAGCCCCTCTTTGGGTTCTGACAGATTTGGCCAAATGGATGTCATTTGGGGGAAGTCCAGGTCACAGCTGCGACCTCTAGCTTGCTTACTGCAACTCCTTGCACTTTCTTTGCCACCCCTTGGCCTCAGAGTGGCAAATCGTTTGTAGCATTGAGCAAACTGGAGGTCACAGCTGTGACCCCCGACTACTCCCAAATGACGGCCATGTTTGTCCACAAGTCCCCACTTGCAGCACTTACTTTTCTGTTACAGGTTTTCTCCATAGACGTCAGCAGTACCTTCCCTTGCATCCAGCACCTCTGCACCCAGAAACACCGGGGCAGGTAAATCGAAACTGCTGGAGGTTCCAAGGCCCTTGGCTCCTACGTACCTTAAGTCCAGAAGAACAACCCCATAACTCAATTGAAAGTACCCCTATGCAGTGTATGTTTCTCGCATAGGATAACATTACCGTGCAAATCGAACATCTGTATTTTCTGTGTGTCTGAAAATCACTAACTCGAAAAGTACTTACCTAATCTTATGGCTCTTGATGTCTAAATTAATATAAAAATGTACGTTATTTTTCTAAATTGGTGTCGGATTTCCTTATTGAGTGTGTGTCTCATTTATTGATTATGTGTGTGCAACAAATGCCTAACACTCCACTCTGATAAGCCTAAGTCTGCTCAATCACACTATGACAAACAGAGCACCTTGCTATTGTTAAAGAAAGCCCCTGTACACTGATGAGGGATACCGAGACTCTCTGTACAGTGCACCTCATTTTAGTACCCTAGATAGAAAGCCAGCTTCCTACACTGGGGATCAAGGAATAGGGGTGTACAGAATTAAAAAAAGTTTCAGAAGGGTTCTGAAAGAGGTTCCAGTCCCACTCTTCTTCGCAGAACTATATAACACAGCAACATGAATTCACCTAGAACCAGTACGGAATAAAGAACATCCTTTGGCTCAGGTTGCGAAAAAAATAAAATTATTCTGGATGAATACATTCTATGGTATCACTGTGACAAATAAGGGAGAAAAAATGCTCTTAGTTACAAGTTTGTGCTGGAAAGTTAACGACACTAAGGAATATCTCCTTTAAAATAAAATATGCAAACCTAACTTTAGCAGTGTCACTGCAGTTATCAATTAAGCACAGCCATACCAAAATATAAAAAAATGTAAACCAGTAGTTATTATATGCAGGTGACCATATGCTAGGCCGGCTGGCATGGACTGGGGGGACGGAGCGGGTGGTAGTGGGAAAAGGGGTAAAAGAAAAAAAAAATGTGCTTCCTCGCTGCATCTCTCCTCATTGTCCCTCTGCTCCGGAACAGGAAGCACCCAGGCTCCCCTCAGTCAATCACAACGTTACAATGCTTTGGTCTGAGCGCTGTGGTTAGGTGTTCAGCCAGAGAATAGGAGCCTGCGCATGTTCTCTAATGCAGCCTGGGTGGAGAACATGCAAAGTACGCATTACTGTTTGGCCGGCCCGAGAGGCCGGCCAAACAGTCATTGAGCACTCACGGAGTGCCCACCAGTCCTCCCACCTGCCCGAAGAGCAGAGCAGCCCCGTACAGCCCCACCGCAACAGGAACAAATAAAATGATAATAACAATGAGTTATCATTTTATTTTTCCTTTATTTCTGTTGCTGAAAGCAGTGGGGCAATGCTTCTCCGCCTTAGCGGAGGAGCCACCACATATGAAACATGGAAAAAGCACAGATTCACATATACAAATTTTAGCTCTAGCACGATTTACACCATGCGGTTTACGGTAGATAAATATACAGCAGCTTCCTAATCAACATTCTTAGAACCATTCCATTGAACATTTAAAAGGAATACCAAACTTTAACATTTTAGTTCAGTGACACTTATTAATACATGCTTGAAATCGACTTACTGACTAGCATGCACAAATGTGTCCTCTACAATAAAAACGTATTCACAAAAAAAAAGTGATCTTCATTTTGAACATTTATTTCACCTCAAAGAAACTGAGCTAAAAACTACCTTATTCCATGTTATCACTGGCTCTGGCTCTCCATGTGCGCTGCAAGGAATCTGAACATTCCTTCCAATATCAACTGTCATATCACTTGGCGCGTTAGCAAAGACTGGGGTAACTAAAACATAAACCAGATTTTTCCGTTTTAGTGCGAACGTTTAACATAAAACCCCACAAAGCATTGTTAAGCAATTCTATCAGTATTACAAAACCACAAAAACATGATTATCCATAATACCATGAACAGACTTTGTAAATAAAAAAATTCGACATACCAGCATCAGTAGTTCAGATGATTAATAACAGATATTGAGAAGGAAGCAGCATTTTTATTGGCTCCTATCCAGTCGATAACTACTCAGGAAATTCATCGCTAATACCTTTGACAGCCCAGTCACAGCGCACATAGCACTATGTCTTCTTCCCATATCAGCTGCCTTGAAGATCACAGAATTCTCATAAAACCAATGTGAGTGTGCACCTACCTCATACAATGTGACTTCAGTGGGAGACATGCCGGAGAAAACAGCTTTAGAGTCATTGAGTTTACTGTGCAGAAGGCTGAATATGTAAATTAACATGGTTCTCATCTCTGTTGCAGCAAGTTCCGGAAATAAAAGTGTATATGTTTAAAATGGCACCAGTATGTGAAAATCGTGCAGCTCGTGAAAGTTTTGACTGTTTTAAAATATTAACCTCATTGTTCTGTCACTGTTACTTATTTTAAGATAGGTTTTCATTACCTTTGAATGCAGTTCTTCATAAAATGTAAAGAGCGGCATTTTATTGGCAAGGACTAGGTATTTTTAAATGCATTTCTACATATGCATATCACAATCAAAATTATTTTGAAGCAGGTGCATGATCATACAGGGAGAGTTATCTACTGAAAAAGTTAAATTGGGGAAAGGAAAAAGAATGTCCAACCAGATTCTTATTCTAAGGACCTTTCTAGCAATAGGAGCACAAATGTATTTATTTTAACTATTAAATAATTCTGCAAATAGCATCCAGAACCTATGAAAATCTATTGCTCTACATAGGAATGGAAGTTTAATAAAACCTCTGCCTACTAAAATGTTACTGTCTTATAATAAAGGAAATATTAAGCAGGATGGTTAGTCTAAGAAAACAGATTTTAAAAGAGAATGCTACACAAAAGTAGGATTCTCACTTTAATGATTTTAGCCTTTTAAAAATATGTGACACCATAAATGACTAAAAATACACAATTCCAATGTCTAAGCAGCTGGTTTCATATATACATTAAAAGCTCAAAGGTCATTTACGTCATACTGTTTAATAGGAAAGGCTTTTAATTCAACAGCTCCTTTTCCAACCAACTGGTGTTCAAGAGTGGGTAACTTTCATCTTGGCTACACAATGTTAGCATTCTAGTTATTTATTACAATTCAGAGGTGAAGCTACAGCAGAGCACTAGGGCTTCAACTGACAAGACTGCTGCTGAGGCTGAAGTACACATTTTACTCTGCATGACAGATTTTTTTCTGACATGAATAAGAAACATGTGTGGAATTTCTTGAAAATGTGTGCTTATTTAAGCTTTCTAGAAGACTTACATAATTTCTAATACAAAATAAAACCTCTCATTTTTGTTCATTTACTGCACTCACCTTCAGGGGGAAGTTCAAATCAACAGCCTCTATTCCAATAAAATGGCATTAAGATGTGCCTTATATTTGTCGGGAATACAGAATGCTGGCTTTCTTGTTGCACATTAGACATATGATGAAGCTGCAGCAGGACACTGATGAATCAATTGAGAGCCTACTGCTGTTGTGGAAATGCATATTTCACACAGCATGTCAGACTAATTTCTTCACATGGCTGAGGAAGATAATTGATGAATTTACAGAATAAGTATCCTCATTTTAGCTTCTGTAGCACTTACCCATCATTTTCATGAGAAAATAAGGAGAGGAAACTGCTTCCTCTGAAACATGGTTCCCCAAATCATAGCAGAGAATAAGCATTTTCACAGGTGAAATCACCTTAAAATGCAGCACAATTATTATGGCACCACCGAAAAACAATTTATATTGTGACAAAATCTGTTTTCACCCTTCTGTAGCTTCCTTTCTGTTACCCCCAAAACCAGACAATCACTATAATGCTTTTCAATGGGACAAAAAACGTGTCAGACCTCGTCACCAAAATAGAAATCCAATAGGAATACTTCGTAAAACCTTCCACCTAAATAGTCCAATGAAAAACAAACCTTTTAAAGATTTTCTGATTTCTGAATGTTACACTAAATTGGAAGGGTCTGACTTACAATAGCAATATTACCAAAAAGAGAGTGCACGCCTATGTAGTTATTAACCAGAGTGGAGGAGGGCCAGTGGAAAATCTGAGTCAACCTGATTACATAGCTAACCAGGAGCGCCCTCCCACTTGGATAATATTGCTTAATTGATTCACATCTGGTGAATAATCCCACCATCTGTTGGTTAGGTTTTGTCATTACTTTCTGTAGGAAACACAAAAACTAAGCATTGACTGTGTATTTCTTTAACATGGAAACCACAATGCCCCCTGATGTCAACACCATTGTAATTTTTTGTTTTTTTACTTCAACACGTGTATTAAACAGCTTGTGTTATGTATGAACCTTCTTAGCAGTCCTTTCAATTCATGGAATGACTGGGTATATCTCATGGTACTTTATAACACATACATCTACAAAACACATTTTTGAAGTATAACTTTTTCTTTTCTAATATGAATGTGTAGCAGATTCATAAACTGCACAGGAACATTATATCAGCATTCAGTCGCATGAAAGAGAAAGATTTTATGCTGGAGTGGAAACAAAGGTATTCCTAAATACCCCTTCTAAAATAGCAATAATAGTCATGCACAGTAGTGTTGTTTCAAACTATATAGAGATTTGTGTTCCATGTTTTCTCTCTGCTTTGATCTTTTAAAGGGGATTTTCCAAAGAAAATTAAAGTAGCTCCCTTCAAACATGTTGGACGTGCTCTTGGAAAACCTGAAAGACATCTTTTGGCTTCAGTGTAGCACAAATAACTATAATGTACTATCAAATTTGCAAAACATGATTTGTAATAGGGTTTCCTTTTCGCTAGTGTGTAAATGTAGCACATAAATATTGCTGACAATAAAAATGTAATTGAAATTGATTAAGATCAATGCAATTGCTGATACAATTGATGATCAAATATCATTATGTATTCCCTCTAGAAAAGCACTGAAGACAAGTATTTTAAATATTGAAGGAGGATCTAGATTCCATATATATGTTGCTAGATGTATCCTAAGGGATGGGTGATGCAGTTCTTATAATAGATGAACTATGCATGCTGGTTTATTTTGAACTGTTGGCTACAAAGCAGCAATTCCCATAGAAGACACAATATTACAAATCTCTCTTCAACACAAACTTGTGGTACATTTTCTAACTTCCTAGTGAATGGTTATACACTTTTGGAATGAGGTAATTTACTGAAACTCAAATATTTTAGAGCAAAGACTCTAAATTGAGGGAACCAACATTCGGATGTGAATAGTCTTTGTGAATACTATCAGCAAGTCGATATGTGCTGGGAACTTACGGTATGGGACTACTGGCACCTATAATAAATTGGGAAACGGTTGCTCAGACCATATTGCAACAATGAAAATGACTCATCAATGTTGCCTTGGCTTGCTCAGACCCGATATATGAGTTATACATGGGTAAAAAAAATAATAATAATTAAAATGTTGTGTGCCCATCAACATTTCATTAGACATAGTGATCTTATGGGCATGTGGAAGCTCATCCAGGGTAGGTCTGCAGGGTGGGAGCCTAGACAGAATACTGGAAATGTTAACCCTTAACTTTGTACCCTCTATGGTTCAAATTAGAGCTGAGAATTGGGCAGAGGAAAATAAAGAGGGAGAGGAAATGTATAAACAGTAACCAGTCAATGTATTGTATGCAAGGAAAACATTTTCCACAGCATCAAGCGTCAAAAAATATGTTAGCAAAAAAGTGAAAGTCTTATAGTTGTAACATCATGATCATTCAAGAGAGAGGGCATCAAGAAATGCAGGAAGCGTGTTAAATCTGTGGTGAGTGAATTGAAAACTGATCATCATGCTAATTAAATTGAATCTGCAAACACGGGCCTGCATTCAAGTTCTTTGCATGGTTTCTCATACCACTTCCTGTTTTGTAGATCATACCACAGGCAACGCTGATGTATAGACCATTCAAAGCTAGTCCTCATGCAAGAGTGGGATGCCATGATGGTTCCCATCTCCTTGCAGGGTTACCAAAGTTATCAGCCTGCAGTGCATTGTATGGTGACCTTCCCATTAGAAACCTACACTGCTTGTTCTCCCTGAAATACAAATAGAACTAGGAAAGTGGCCACCAATGCTTTGTGAAACAGCCACAGACACTACAGTGAGCATATTAGAGGCACAAACGAGAAACATATTTAACTCTGGACACTGTTTCTCTCAAGAGTTTGTTGATTACAATGTATACTTCAGCAAAAGTGAGCGACATGCCTTGCATCTTTTTATAGTGCCTCCCTCAGTTGTTCCTGTACAAACGGGGGTTCCTCTCACAAACATTCACTGTTCACCATTGAGAAAGACATGTTGATCTCTCTAGGGTAATCTTTAAGTACCTCTGTAGAAATATACGGATCAGCAAAATTACATCATTGCTCTTCAAAGTAAATGCTATCACTGTAACCGTGATTTACTTGGAGCTTTGCTTAATTTTTGCTATTTTACCTACTGCACAGTGATTTCGGGTTCGGGTAACCAAATCTATGGATTGGGGGGCTCACATCACAAAATCAATGTTAAGACTAGCACAAACTTCAGGAGGCATCATGAAGGTTTTTAATAAGTCCAGTAAAAGAATTGTTAGTCCAGCAGTTGAAATATATAGGGCTCAGGCAAGGGGTGGAGCTTTGTATGGTGCAGAGTTATGGGGCCACCTAAATATATCTAAATTATTGAAGGTGGAGAACCAATACTTGAGACAGTTATTTAGACTGCCCTGCAGTACCCCCCTGGTCCCGCTACGCCTGGATACAGGTATAACATCAATAGCTGAAGTAGCGGGACTTAAGCCCATAATGTATTGGCGACGTTTGTGGACTACCCCCGAGCTAATTCCATATAGGGAGGAGCTCTCAGAGGTATTAAGGTCTTGTGGTGCTATAAAAATCCCATGGTTTGACCATATAAAGCTTCTCGTAACTAGCCTGGGCCTAGGAGATTGCTGGCTTGACCCTGAGTCTGCCTGTTTGCAAACATCAAAGGGTCAAATGAAGGCATGCTATAGTGATTACAGATTAACACAACTTAATATTTCTTCTGGGACCGGGAAATGTACTAGTGCCTTTCTAGAAATTAAAGCATTTCCTTGTTTTGAACCAGCAATAGATCTTATTACTCCACCTGCAGCCAGGAAGCTCTACCTACAATTCAGACACGGGGTACTACCATTGCGTTGTTTTACATCTAAATGGAGTAACCAAAATCTGACCCATTGTCCAATGTGTGATTGCCCCGAGGAAACAGAGCTCCATGTTTTCTTTTGCTGTGCTGGATACCAGAAGACTAGGAGCCGTTGGTTGGCTCAGATTTGCAGGAATCTTGGCACCAAGTCCTGTCTTGAAGCTTTTAGGATTCTGAAATCTGACACGGGTATCCCAATAGTTTATTCGGTGGCCGGTTTTTTGTTTTCAGTATGGTGCACTAGAAGGGCCCTTTTGTAATCCCAGAATGAAAATTGATTGTTTGTTAACAAATGCTGTATACCTATCTCCCGCTATTCATTCATGCAATACTTTTAAATATAGGAACCTCTGTTTCCTTATTTTACCAAGAATTTCTTTTTAGTTAATTTATATATTTATTGCGCCATGAACTCTCTGACTAAATTGTGTCATCTTCTGTCCAAATTTTATGTCTCAAGGACTTATGAATTACTAAAATCTGAAATTGTATGTTTATTTGTATTGTTTTTATCTATTTGTCGTTTTTTTTTATGCACTTTTTAGGACATTTTGTCCGAAATAAAGTTTTGTTGATGATGATGATTTCGGGTTCCATCACTGCATGGCAGCTCACCAGTTCTTGAAGCTGGCATGCACAATGGGCTGCCTGCTCTCAGTAGTGTGCTCAGTAATACAATATAAAAAGGTTTAGCCAAAGAAAACATGGCATTTGGAGATCCTGTTTATGTTGTCCTTTATCTCAGTAATATCTAATGAAATACTTTGGAAGAGCATAAAAAGCAACAGCAACACTGTCAATACAACACATTTTAGTATTGCTTTGTTTTTAGGGTGTGAGGGCAGGGCTTATTGAACTATTACCAATGTATAGTCTAGTTAACAAATGATACTAATACAAAATGTTAGTTTCAAATCCTTAATAGTCCAAGTTTTGCTTGGCTGGTATCTGTAGAAAGCGGGCCAAATAAACACAAACAATCAAGAGCAAGATATATCACTGACGGTGGAAGCCACTCATTAGCTCGAGGACTCATAAAACTTTTGTACTGTCAAAATCGCTGGCCTGCACTGTAATGACCTAGTCTGCATGACCTAATCTATGTGAAATATCTGGCAGAAATAGATGCTGACAAAACATTCTATGAGGACGGAATGTGGCACATACATTGCTCCTTATCAGATTGAGTTCCAAGTAGAATAGTCAAACAATGAGCATATGCACATCAAGAATATCTACAAAAATTATCAAAACTAGAATTTTGGACTTTGAACAACTTTCTGAAGCAATACTGAATTTACAAATTAAAATATAATGGTTTGTGCTTCTGGAAAAGGAAGAAATGTACTTTACAGTTAATGCACATCTGGAATTGTATTTTCTAGCTCAGACAATAAAGGGAACTGTGAAGGTTTAATAGAAGGAAGGAAATGAGGCCACTGAGAAGCTGATTGAGATTCTATTTTGCACATCTGCAGAAAGTATTTTGGGTAACATTTAGCGAATGAGCAACAAAAGGGCATTGAAGGCAAAGGGAGACAGATCCTGTGCGCGAGGAGCAGAAGCAGCTGCATTCTTTCACAGCTTAATGAGCAAAACAATTCTCTAGTTCAGTGTACTCTGGGTCGTCTGCTCAATTGTTTTTCTGGGGGTGCAAAGCAAATTATTGTAGGGATAGTTGATTCAATCAAATGACTAGGTTCAAAGACCCCAATGACCAAGCCGCAAGAATCAAGAGTGTTGCAAGTCAAACTGAACCGTTTATATAGAACCTCTGAAGCTCCCCTCAAACCAGTTTTACTAAAAACTTAATAAACTGCCACAAACTACCTCCAATGGTTGGCACATCTTTAGTCCAAGCCATGACCCAGAGTACGCTAACCTATCCTGTTGCACATGGTAACAGGACAACATGGTAATTAACATCTTGTCATTGCATATGGCCAATATGCAACACTGGAACTATATAGAAACTTTAAATATACATTGTTTTTCATTATTTCACTATACCATGACATACAAGTGATATATATATTGAAAAACATCAGATGAATCCTAAAATGCTTTCAGAGCAATAAACTACAAAATATTTTTTCAGTTGCAGATACCAAGTCCCAAAAAGTAAAGTGTCCGAAACAAAACAAATTATTCCAAAAAACATAACATTTTGAGGAAAGGAAATTGCAAAAAATGCTTAGTTTTACCTCTTGCCTGTACAGTCAGATGCACAGCAACTCTCTGGGATCCGACAATATTGACAGCTTGACATTCATATTGGCCTTCATCATGCAGAGCAACTCTGGAAATCCTCAGAGTCCCTGATGACAGGACTAGGTGCCTTCTGTCAACAGAAAGCTGACTCCCTAAAGACAGAGATGAGTTAAAACAACAATAAAGTCAGTGTTTACTCATGTGCAATAGGTTTTCGTCAAAATCCAGATGCCATTTCGAATGCTAAGGATGTCTCATAGATTAACTTAAGAGGCATTTCACTATCAGGTTGCAGGTCTTATTTACACTGGAAATAATTATCAAATGAGGAGGTACCCATTGATACAGGTTGATTATTGCTAGTTGTTGTTATACAAGTGCAAAGACAAAACTTGTTTGAATGCATTGAAGTATTGTGATCCTATAACCCTCAAAGATAAAGCAATCGTTACCATAAACTCCTACAATAGGTGGCAAATAAAATGATTAGAATAAATGTTTAGGTGTACTGCAATGTTTTGTAGAAGATCCCTTCTAAAAGACGTTCAGAAATATATATTCATACAAATAACAAAAAAACTGCACTAAGATAGTGGAAGTTAAGTTAAAAAAAATCTACACATCAATTAATGAAGGACTTAATTTGCCAGCAGAAATGTCTATTTCTGCATTATAGCTACAAGCAATTCATGAGATCTTCAATTCTCTTTCATACAGCTCACACAAAAACTTGATTCTCTACCAGTTAGAGCAAAGGGGTTGAAACATCACTATTAGTGCTGATGGACAAAAAGGGGCTGAAAGACAGCATGGAAAGGCAGAGGCAATTACCATAAATGGAACCATCACTCACCTCCCTTGCTCCAGGCAATCACTGGCTGTGGATAGCCCTGAGCCTCACAATGGAAGTCCACTGTGTGTCCCTCAGTCACCGTTGCATCTTGAGGGGTAACTGTAAACTGTGGTACAGCTAAGGATGGAGACATTTTCAGGAAAACGATAAGACATGCAGGTTAGATATTAGCAATTCTCACAATGCTACAATTTTGTATCATACATCTAACAACAAAAATGACATTTACAAAGGGCGTGCTTGCCTGTGTGAGTGTTATTCACTTGCAAAGAGAACATGCTTCAAGGGTTTTACAATGTTGCACTAATAGGAAATCAAATCATTGTGGAAGCATATTACTTTAACTAAATAGTGTTAAGCCATCTTTTGTCATGACACACAGAGCGTACAGTGAACATGGGTACCTTACTAGGCTGTTCTTAAAAATAAAAAGAAATTGCAACAGTACAGCCTAATAATTTGTGTGCTAAAACCTCAGATTACACTTTCATCACTTTAAAAAAAAAAATTAAAAGAACAAAAATAAAGTACATGAAAAACAGGCAACCAATCAGAATGTGAAATAATAGAATGCCTCAGTTTTGACCTGATTGGGTGTTAATTGAAGTACTACGCAATAATTGAGAGTGATGTTCATTAATGAAACAACTGTACGAGCACACAAAAAGCTTTGTTGGTGTTCCTTTTAGTGGATATACATGCAAGAGTTTCCTACAATTGGCTCTCTCTTAATTAACTAAGCCTGTTCTAGCAGCTCCAACATGTAATTCCAAAGGAAACCAAATGGACTTGTCAAATCGGTAAACAACAAACCCATATAGACAGTGAAAAAGAACAAGATGTGACAAATAGCTTGCTGAAAGTAAAAAGCAAAAAGAAAACGCGCTGGAAGCAATTTTCATGTCTAGGGACAGGCCGGAGTTTTTGCTTTCATTCACTAATAATTTTGAGTCTAACGTTTTGCATAAAACTCTTACTCTGCCAATGGATCAAAGCGGCATCTCACTTATGAGGTGCAAGTAGAATGAGGCAGATTTTGTTTGCTTTTGTTTCCATTAAGAATGTATTTGGCCGGGCAGTTTTGGCTAACTGTTACTATTGGTGCACAACCAATAATTATTTGCATGTAGTTGCTTTCTTCTGTACGCTACGCTCTCTTAAAGCCATTCATATTTTGAAATAAACAAGTTAAAATCAGGAACGACATACAAAGAAAAAGGCAATTATTTGGGATGCATAAAAAAAATATATATTGGTGCATAGGATTGTGGTAATTTGTATTTTTTTAATCAGCACTCTAATAGGCCTACGGACTACAGGTAAGCATTTGTAAAATAGCATAAAAATGTAACCGTAGGGATAAGGCTGGAAAATTAATTGCATGGTTGGACAAGAAGGAGAGAGCGAGTCGAGTGGTGCCGGTTATTGAGAGAGCGGATGGCGTGCGTGTGACTGACCCTGTGGAAATTGTTGAATGTTTCGCGACTTATTTCCGCGAAGTATATTCTCCAGTCTCGGATGGCCTTGAGGATGACTCATCTGTTGCTGAGAGATATAGCGTTGCCGTCTTTGTCAGAAGCGGATAGGGTACTGATGGATGCGACGTTGTCGCCTGATGAGATTGCTTTGGCTATTCGCTCGGTCGCTTCTGGCAAGGCCATGGGTCCCAATGGCCTTCCCATCGAACTGTATAAACTGCACCCGGACAAGATGGCGCCTCATCTCTGCGACATGTTTCTTGAGGCACGTGACGTGGGCTCCCTCCCCTATGATCAGCGTCTCGCTAAAATAGTCGTGATTCACAAGGAGGGGAAGCCGCGGGATCGGTGTATTTCTTACAGGCCCATCTCATTGTTAAATGCTGAGCCTAAAATTCTGGCTAAGGTTTTAGCTAATCATCTGGTTAGGGTCGTTGCCGACTTGATCCATCCGGACCAGTCCGGTTTCATGCCTCACCGTAATACGGCTCTGAACCTGAGGCGTCTTCATGGAGTGCTCGCCAGAGCGGCGTACATACGTGACCCGGCCGTTTTAGCGTCCTTGGATGCCACAATGGCGTTTGATAACCCTAGAATGGCCGTATCTTTGGGCAGCGCTCGCGAAATTTGGTTTTTGCCCCGGTTTTATCGGTTGGGTGAAGTTGCTGTATGAGGAACCGTTGGCTCAGGTAGTGGTGAATGGCAAAGTGTCGGCATCCTTCGGGTGGGGAAGAGGCACGCGGCAGGGTTGTCCGTTGTCGCCCCTCCTCTTCGCACTTGCCTTGGAACCTCTGGCTGCCTTGTTACGATGGGAGCGATCATTGCGCGGCATTAGGTGGACGCCTGAATTTGAGGACCGCATCTCTCTTTATGCGGACGACATTCTCCTGTACCTCACATCTCCCCGGCAGTCTTTGATTGTACTAGTTGATGTTCTGAACTCATTTGGTCGCAACTCCGGCTTGGTCATTAACTGGGCCAAGTCATGCGTCTATGTTCTCTCTGGGGATGCTCCTCTCCTTCCGCGTGGCTGCCCTATCCAGATTTCGCAGTCAGGGTTTAAATACCTGGGAGTATTCATAACCTTAGACCCTGTGGCCCGTTTTGAGCGGAACTTACTCCCCCCACTCCAACGACTGAGGGCCGACGTCTCGGGGTGGCGACGGCCCCCGCTTTCGCCGCTCGGACGCGCGGCGTTGTTTAAAATGATGTCGCTACCACGATTCCTGTATGCACTGCAAAATACACTCGACGTCATACCGGCCCGCTATTTCCGTGAGGTGGAGAGCTTGCAGAGGCGGTTGTTTTGGGACGGGCGATCGCGAATCGCTCTCACAAAATTGACACTCCCTTGGTATGATGGGGGTATTGCACTCCCCGATATCAAGCGATACTATTGGGCGTCCCAATTGGCGGCGGTGAACCACGAGATATACGGACCGGCCCTGAACCCGGCGTTCGAGATGGACAAAATGCTATTGCCTGGGGGGGATTATAATAGAGCACTCTATTCGAAGTCTCCTGGTGTGCAGTTGACAGGCCCAACAAAGATAGCGGTACGTGTGTGGCATGCTGCTAATGCTGCGATGGGTTGGAAGGACCGCCTGACTCGAGCGACTCCATTGTATGCTTCAGAAAGGCTGGATTGTTTGTGGAAAACTAAAGGATTTGAGAAATGGGATATGATTGGCATATGTAAGGGGAGTTTAAAACGTTTGAAATGCTGAAAGCGGAATATAAGCTGAACGATAGGGAGTACTTCCGGTATGCTAAGGTCCGTCATGCGTTGTGCTCGGTTTTCCCTGATGCTACTGCTATCTCTGAAAATTCCCCACTGGAGGACAGGGTGCTCGATGGCTACGTGCCTGACAGCACAATCTCCTTGATCTATAAAAAGCTTATCAACGACCGGGCAGACCTGTTGACCCCCTTGAGGGAGATCTGGGTGGCTGACGGTTTGGAATTAGATGATGAGGACTGGGTCTCGGCAATAGCCTCCCCGAGGGTGGTGGCAATTCCGGACCGCCTTCGGTTCGTGCAACTAAAGATACTCCATAGAGTGTATGTCACTGGTCCCCGCCTGATGCGCATGGGTTTCTCCGTGGATGGGATGTGTAAGCGTGGCTGTGGTTCGCTGGGTACTTTCCTTCACGTTATATGGGAATGCCCTGAGGTGGCTCGCTTTTGGCGTCGGGTGCATGCTGTAATGGAAGAGGTCACTCATGTTGCTCTGCTTCCAGAAGCTAGGAGATGTCTGCTGAACGTGTGGGAGCCAAACGATTATAATGTGGCACAGACGCAGTGGGCGACTTTGGGAAATATGGTGGCTAAACGCAACATCGCACAGTTATGGGGTTCCCAGAGGCCGCCCACGGTCTCGGTGTGGAAGGAGAATATGGATTGGTGCATGTTTAGAGAAAAGACGGTGTATGTAGCGAGAGGCAAGCCTAGGAAATGGACTGGGGTGTGGGGTCCGTGGAACTCTTATCGCGGAGACATCTGTGCCCCTCCTCTAGCTATTGTATTGGATGTCCCTTTGTCTCCCTAGCTGAATATTCCTCGTCTGTTAGGTTATGAGTAAGTTACAGTTTGATTTTTCCTCTGTTCCCGGGCCCCCCTCCCTTCTCTGCCGCAGGTCATTGATTTCCTACCCCGGGGAGCGCGTCCTGATATTCACAATGTCTATTGCCTTGTTTGTGTGTAATGTTTATTAGTTTTAAATTGAAAACTGAAACCGTATTTAATATTGTCACTCAACTACTGCTTCTGCCTTCACTGGGAGTGCTGATGGACTGACGGGATCCTCGGATTGACCAATCTGTATAACGGTGAAATGATACGTCTCATGCTAATTAGCGGCCGGCCCAAGGGGTTGTAGGCCCATGTTTGCAACTCCTTGAAGTCAAATAAAGGTTTCTTTAAAAAAAAAAAAAAAAAAAAAAAATGTAACCGTACAGTTTTTGTAAATTATGTGTATGTTTTCCACCTATAAAGAGGTAATTAAGCTTAAAACGGGGGTATGAAATGACTTAAGAAGACAACACGTTTAATCAGATATGTGGATTGTGTTAGGTACATTTAGAAACTGCTGTTTTCATTGGAAAATAATGTCCTAGCTGCATTTTATTCTATGAGCTAATGATTTGGTGGTAATGTTTTTGCTTTCTGTTAGTGTTCATCAAACAAAGAAAGCATCATTGATTGCTGGTGCCATCCTCAGCTAACAGGAAAAAAGTAATGGGACCATATTGTAAGGGTATGTAGTGGCATACTATGTTTGCGCATGCAAGTAGTCAAGGTGATGGGGCATTTGGTGACACCACAAACATCTACAAGCCTATGTCGGTGTCAGGCTAAAGGGGAAAGTGCCCCCGCTTTAAACTATTTGGGTGGATTCTGTCCACTCACGTCTAGCTATGACTGTACCTAGTTGCCACATCATTCCAGGTAAGATGTGCAACTGCAAAGACTGTTTATAGAAACCATCGGCAAAGCGGATGGGTCTCACTTGTGAAACTTACTGGCTTGGCCGATGTGTGGTTTGGCCCCAGAGGGCTGCCACGCAAGCATCACAGCGGCCATCTTCAACTTATGTTTCTACAAGCAACGTTTAAAATAACGTTTATAATCAAATCTGCACATTGATTAAGTCAATGTGGCTCACAATATAAAAAAAGTTACGCTTTTTGCATGTTTCAATGGTAAAACACAAGACACTGTTCATGAAGAGATAACAAATGCCAGTGTTATTAAGATAAAGTGAGATCCAAATATCGAAGAGCTTTCTGTGAGTAGGCTTAACTCTTCAATTTCGCAAAGTCACAACTACTCATAGAAAGAAGATTTGATAATTGGTTATGTGGTATCTTCCCTTTTTCTGCCCTTAAAATGTTGCTATCACCTCAGAATCCCAGCTGCACCAGAAAGCAAGACTACAAAAAAGACTTTAGCAGCACTGAAATAATGGTAAAGGACTTTGCGTATCTGAGATGCAGTGTGCACCACCAGAGCGATCACTGATCGTATGTGCATGTGCTACTACTCGAGGCAAGTGCAAAGTTTTGGTTGCTTAATGCAGACAAAAAGCATAAAGGCATCACTTTCAAACAGGCTTACATTCAACTAAGTAGTGCTCACTAAACGCTATCGCCACAAGGTGGCAAAATAGATTTTTTTTATTTATGATACACTGACTACATGCCTCTTTACGGTAAAAAATAGCAGCCACCACAAGCCAAAGTCAGGTACTCGTAATAGTCTACGTGAGTGCAGTATATGTCGTTTCATTTTTTAGGACCATTTGAAACACACACAGAAGAGCACATGGCAAAAAATGTTTATTCTATGGCAGCATAAGCTATTTCATTAAGCTTGTCTCAAGCCCTGGCTGGTTGCAAAAGAAAGGAACCACGGTGGTCATCACTGGAAAAAAACTTGAAATCTGTTTTTTCTCTGTGCTTGTAGCTTCTCTCAACACCTGCCACACGCCCTGTTTTTTCAGTTCTTTTTAGGTGTTTTCTTGACTAATTCAATCTTTGAAGCCTTCATGGCTCTCAAGATCCTGACTTTCCATCTTGACTCAATGGTGGGAAAGAGTGCCTGAATATGGCTACCACGCAGAGGGGCGTCCTGATCCTCCAAGAAGAAACATAGCATCAAATGATCGATGAAGACGCCCACAAGAAGCAAAAAAAAGGGACCAGTAAGAAGCAAATTCTGGACCCAACCACTAGGCGGCAAAATAATGCACAGCATGTGAATCCAAAAAAGAGTCACACTGCAAAACCACATTCACTTTCATAAAGTGATCGATAGAAAATAAGAGTCCCTCTGAGTACTAATTAAAAGGACACAATTCATCCGGTCAGAAAACTGCAATACCAAAATGCTCCAGGGCAGGACAAAATTGGGAAGAAAATCATTACATCAGGGGCACGGAAGTAAGAGAGACAAAAATATGATCTATTCTCTAAAAAAAAGGGCTGACCCAAAACCCACTCTATGTATATGAAAAGAACCAGGTCTTGCCTACAGCTTAAGCTGTCTGTAGCCACGACCTAATAATGGCACTGCAAAGTTAACACTGAATGTAAACATTTCCAGACCAGACACTGCCGCCTATAAAAACAACATCTGTTGAAATGTCTCTCCGGAAAATAACTATGACAAATTGACAATGATGTAACAGCACATGGGTAAAACAGTAACCATCAAACAAAAAGGATGAAATGCATGTGGATATTATCTCTGTTTACAATCAGACATTTTTATGTAACTGATCGTCTTTAGGGAAGAATGGTTAGAATAAAGGGGCTCAAAAATCTCAAACATATCTCAATAGGATACATTGCCCTCATAACCCTTTCATCCTTCCACTTCCTTTGATCCTCAAACACCACCGCCTAAAAATAACGAGGTATTTTTCAGTATTTACAATAAAGCTAACTTTCAAATAACACCTTCATCAACGAGAGCATGTGGTCAGTCAATCAAGGAAAATTAGACGCCTATCTGGTCTTTTGTAAACTTAACATTACACCCTAGTATTTTCCATAGACTCAATTTGAAAAGTGATTCCCTGTGAGTTATGAAGGACGCTGGAATTCTCTGCACCAACCTCAACCCAAGGTGAAGGCTGAAAGGGGGAGGGAGTTGAATTAAGGCCTTTTGTGCTCATGTACAACCTCCCACTGTTTACTTTTAACCTCTGTAAATAATTTAAAATATAAAACAAGCCTGCTTTTGTTCTCTATGACTCAGGTAGGTGCACTATCAAGCATTATGGTGACACTGATGCATGATTTAGGCACCTATTGCAAAGTCACAATTTATCATCTCCTTAGCTGAAAAGATGGCCTGGACTGATGAGTCTGTGTGCGATTTAGCACCATCCTATCGGAGGACTGCTCCTGCCTTGCGACCCTAGTAGATATGCTGACCATCTAACGGACGACATTAAAGTCGGAGTATACTTTGCACAACTCTAGTTACTGCAGTTTTAGATCAGGAGCAATAACATTTGCAGACGGGTTTGTTTGGTTTAGTTGGCAGTAGTTATTTTATATGTCACAAGAGGAATATGTGTTTAGGATAGAATGTATTTTATGACCGGATGTGCGATGAGAATCCAGACTAAAGAATGGACTTCACATTTAGCTGAATTCCAGAACACTCGAGTACACTATGTGCGAATACCATTAGGAAACTTATTATAAACACAATAATAGGAAAAGATAGGAAGCAATGCTTTAAGAACTGTTTTATTCAACATCTGCAAGGGTAGCTGTCCTGAGTTTATTTACTTATTACAGTGCCTTACATAACTCCAATGTCATCTTGCAGCCACAACGTCGAACCATTTTTATTACCCTTAACAAAAAACAGTGGGTTCGTAATTGCAATCTTTTGTATTAGGAAAGGGCTTGTACAGAATATGGGCCAAAGGTATCTCTAGAGGAAACAATACGTGATTAGAAGAGGTGTGGGGGCGAAAACCCCATACAACTGCTGGTGAGGGTGCAGAGAAGTGGTGGGGTGCTCACAGAAACAGGAATGTGGAATACATGCCTTTGATCAGAAGCTTTTAAGAGTTGTGCTGGGGCACGTGGTAGACGTCTTGTTCAAGCCCGACTAGTTGGTGGGGTTCTAAAGTACAAATCAAAGGTCGAAAAATCGAATGAAATTCGGAGCTTTTGGTCCATTTCAGAAAAACACATACTTTAGGTGTACTCTCAAGGGTAGGTTAACCGAATTCTAGTCAGACTTCCACTAAAGCAGAGAATGAGTTTCACAATTCTATGCTACAAGTACAAAATTTAAAACAGTCGAGTGACAAGAGTTCTTGAACTCTATACAGCTACCTTGTGCTGCAAACAATCTCAATCATCTCAAATCAAGGACACTTATGTAATGCTTAGGACACAAAAAGTGGATTTCTACAATGCAGTTCTACACTTCTGAATGAGCGGACTGCTCTGGTTAGCATCAGGAAACAGTTCAAAACAGATATTTGTGGTTGCTGTAAACAACATCTAGTATTGTGTACTTCCGATATAAGGGCTAAAGTATTTTGTTTACTTGCAAGCAAGTTGGTATTTTGTCTTAGAACTAAAATACTTTTTCAGAGTGAGTGTTGCTATACAGGCATATCACACAAAAACAGAATACAAATCTGTAATTTTCTTTTCATTAGATGTCAATGCAGAGCTTTAAAGAGACATTTGGTTACTGTAGGAAGATGTTTTTTTAAGTAGGGTACCAAAATGAGGTACGCTATTTAGAAAGTCCAGGCGACCCTTATTGGCTTTTAGGGCTTAAATTAATAATTCCAAATGCTCTTTTATGCTAGTGAGGGCGAGCAGTTTAGGCTTATCAGAGGGTCGTTTTAAGGATCTGTTGAACACGGAGTCAATGAATTAAACACACTCTCAAGAAGAAACTCAAGACCAATTTAGAAAACCCCCCCACAATTTTAGATAACTTAACACCAAGATTATCCGAATCAGGTAAGTACTTTAGACATTACATTTTACAGTAGAAACAGTAGAAAATGACAGCGGTCATATTTGAGGCATAAGCCTCGAACGCATTAATGTTATCCTATGGGAGAAACATTCGATGCACAGACAAACTTGCAGACGACAGGGCTGTTCTTGTGGACTAACGGTAAGTAGATGACAAGCTCTGAGAAAGAACAAAGATTTCAAGTTTACCTGCCCTGGGTGTCTGGGTGCAGAAGTGCTTTCAGCAGTGGTAGCCTCGAGTGCTACACGCTAAAGTCAATGGGGAAAAGTCCCAGTAAGAATGAGGCTACAAGGGGAGACTGGGTGACCAGTCTTACTGAACCCAAGTGGAGGCTCAGCTCTTGAGGGTCTCAGGACCACAGAGACAACATCAGTTTTCATGAGCTCAGGCTGGGGAGCTCGGGTGCAGAGGTATTTTGTCTGGCGGGTTGGTCAGTTAGAGGCTCTCACGGTTCTCGCTGTTCCTGAAGAACAAGGAAAAGAAACACAGCAGGGCCTCTCTCGCTGTGAAGCTGGACTCTCTTAGAGTCCCTCGATGTGCAGATAGGTTTGGGCGACAGTGGTACTACGACTGAACAAAAACAAGACTTGGTGCAGAGTGCCTTCTGTGGGTCCAGGCATCTCCAAACTTGGTAAGGGGATGGATCTGACCTTCTGGAGCACATATACCTCTTGCTGGGGTGCTGCTCCCTCAGTGGGACCGGGGGTCGGCAGAACAGTGTACCGGGCAGCTGCAGTCAGTGCCTGCTCGTGCAGGACAGTGTCTACACCACTCCGAAGGGAGATGATGCTGGGTATAGGAAATGTTGGGCAGGCCTCCAAGGGTCTGGGAAGGCTGTTCCACTTCTGGATGAGTCGGTGTTGGTGATTGTTGGGAGAGGAGCAGTCAGGCAGGGTTTTGCGACAAAGTTAATGGTGGTCCACTGTTCTCATGTTCTTTGGCCTTCTTTGTCAAACTTCTTCATCAGGCAGATGAATCAAAGTTCCTGTTGTCAAGGGGCTACTCAAGTACTCAGTTTAGGGGTGTTAAGGGGAGTGAGGATTATCAGTCAATGGGCTTCTTACCCTTGGGATTACTGCACTCCCTACATGACCACCTCCTATAGAGAGCGGGCACAACCCTGTCTCAGAGTTCCAAATTCAAACCAAATTCAATCCAAAACAAGATTGTGGAATCCTTCTTTCGTGGAGCACATCAGGTAAACCACCTTAGGGGTGTGATGAGCATGGTGGTGCAACACGCCTACTTGCATAGCTAATTTCATGCCTGTGCTGGTGCCAAATGGCCCTCAGAGTGCCATACTTCGGGGGAAAGCTGGGGTTGCACATCAAAGATGTCAGGGGCCTTGAAGCCCCTGGCCTTGATATGATAAATCACTAGCCACCCTGCTATAGGAGGCATTGTTTCTGGCCTCAGAGCGTCAGCTCTCAAGTGCAGGGGTGTCAAGGCGTTCAAGATGCCCTTTGGGCGCATGTCATAATACATCTAGTACTGTCAATAGTACTGATTTATTAAGACAAGGAGTTAAATACCAAATACCATAGATTTCAGTAAAGCCATCATGTAGCTGGGGAATACGAAATGACCAGTGCCCAGTACATACACTTAAGAGGCGTTCCCTGTTCACTTGTACCATCTAGTAATTCAACTAGACAGCACAGGGGCACATCTGCTCATGCAGATATGTCCTCACATGTAATATAATGGTCTCTGCCTTAGGGCTACAAGGCCTGCTGTAGGTGTGCCTTAGAGATATTAAATGGAGTGACTTTGGCACAGCACACAGCGTGTGCGCCATGTCGTGTTTTCACTCATGGTTTGCTCCATGACACACAGTCTGCAATGTCAGCTACATGCAATTTGTATGGGGTCCCCTGGGGTGGCATAACACATGATGCAGCCCTTAGGGACCCTCTTAAGTACTCAGTACCAGGAGTACCACATGCTAGGGGACTTACAGGGGTGCTAAAGTGTGAGCCAATTGTGTTACAATGAAATTATTTTACCTTTTTTTTAGGGCAAGAGCACTGGTACTGGGGCCTGGATAGCAGGGTCCCAGTGCACATCAGTCAAAAAACATCAGTACCAGTGGCAAAAGGTGGGCACATTCCTACGGTTATTTTCTGGTGTACTTATTTCAAGATCCACACCTGCATGTGAAGAGGGAAGAGAGGAAGTTTGCTGGGAACTGCAGGATAATGTCCCACTGGCTAGAATTCACTTTACAACAAGATATCTTACCACCCCCTCCTTTAGTGCTTGAATATAGCTTTTTCATCTTGCCCCAAGAGCAATTTTAATATTATTATTATGGGCCCCTCACACATCCTATTGGTGTCATGCTTCATCATTGGGTCACACTCTTGTTGCTTAAACACAGGGTGGGCTCAACCATATCCCAGGGAGCACTTTATATATTTTTCTTAGTTCTAGCAGGAATTTCAAATATTAAACATATCTAGTGGACAACCTTGTTTCCCTTTTTCATGGGTGCCACTTGTATGGTTAAAAACGATTAGTCAGGTGTATTTAATGGAAGGGTTGCTGCCACAATACCCTGATACTGTGTCAACTTGTTTTAGCCCTTCGTGTAGAAAAAAGGTCCCGGACTTCATCAGGACTATTCCTATTTTGAACCCAGAGTGTTTGGAGCAGAATTGCTGCTATCCAGTCTGTGTTTTCAAGTCTGTTACCAGTCTACCACCTCTTCATTTGTGAATAGTGTGAGAAAGTGCCCCTTTTGCGTGGTCACTCAAATTTTTTTTCTAAATTGTATTGTTAGGTTTTAGACTCTGCACTCTGGGGCACTGCTGTCCAGTCCCCAGTGTATATGCTTTGATACCTAAAACTTGTAAAAACTGGTTGGCACATCTAACTCTCCCAAATGGCAACAGTGTATGGTGTAGAAACTACACCAGTGCGTGGAATGTGAGATTTCACCGATGGACTGCAGCACTTATTGTGCCATTCACTAGTGTAATAAAAGAAAACATGGATTCAAGCAGTGTGACTGTATTTTAAACCTGCAGCCCCACCTGTCAAAATAACCCTTTTTATAGGGGGAAGGCCTTGTAGCCTACAAGGCAGGATGCATGGTATTTAAAAGTCAGAAAAGTAGAAATTGAATATTGCCAGGTCTCTACAGCGACAAGCCCCCAAACGCTATTTTCTCCGTGAACAGCTCTGGCTGCCCTAGGAGGAAAACTAGAGTACAGATAAATATGTTAATGTTGCTAACTCTGATTTGGGACAAGGTAAGGAAATGTTTCAATCACTATTTTAAACATTTATTAAAATCCAATACAAGGAGGGTAGTAGATTTTTAGTAAATGTTTAGGGAAAGTAACTTTTAGAAATTGATCTTTTTCCTGCCTGAAGCTTCTGGAGGCTACTTTGCATTAATTAGGCTGACCGCAGCAGTCATGCAACTTTAAGACCCTAATGAGGATTGCAAATTGTTCCAAGAGCAAATACCATGGTTTAGGCCTTGTGACAGGATGGGCTGGGGGTGTATGGTGTGATACATCTCAGCTCAGGAAGGGCTGGTGGGGTGGTTAAGGAACTTCATTAGTTTAAAAGTGACAAAGGTGAAGCTTGTCCACTCATAGTTTATTGTAAAAGGAGACCTGGGATGGGGCAGCCAGTTGGGGACCAATATATGTCAGGAAAAGTAACTTTTATAAAGTTATCCTTTCTCTGCCTGAAGCTTCTGAAAGCTAATTTGCATTAGCAAGACAGCAGTAGGCCTACCAATGCATTGCCTTCATGAGGTGTTGAGGCCTGGTGAAAGAATGGGCTTGGTATATATATAGTGTAATAAATATCAGCTCAGGAAGGGCTACTGGGGAGGCACTTCATTAGCTTGAAAGGAACAAAGATGAAGCCTGCCCACTCAATCTTTAGAGTAAAGCGAGACCTGAGGAAGGGTAAGCTCTTGATTTACAGACCCAAGTTAGTCAGTTGGGAACCAGGCCAGTGGGAGGATGTGCAAGTCCCGCAAACAGTTTAGGGTGTGTAGCATTTCCCTAAACACACCACTGCCTGGCACATAAGTTACCTCCAAGGGCAGAAGGCCTACACCCATCCTGGATTCCCCCTGGAATAGTGTAGTCCAGGCCCGTCTACATTACAACACACAGGATATGGTACAAAGGTGGGTAGGGCTGACCCTGGGACCTTTTCCCCATTGGTTAGGGAATGTCCAGGAATCACCCCCACTCACTGGCTACTGACCTGTACAAAGATGGACCTCAGCACCAGCTACTCAGAACACTTTCTGGGTCTGTGGAATAACAGAAGAAGGACTACTGCTGTTTGAGACCTGTGAGAAGACCTGAAGGACTGGAGCTGCTCCCTCTTGTAAAAGGGACAAATATCTGGACTCCACAGGTAAGTTGGCTGACCTCTTCCAAGGCTAAAGGGACTACAAAAGCTGTAAGAGGTATTTTTTCCTGCAGTGACAAGCTGCAACAGTAAGAGGACTGGACCCTGCTCATGGTCTTTTCTTAAGTGAACCCCGATTCCCAAGTGCTGTCCCTGAGGTCCTTGAAGCCTTAGTGGTATCCAGTAACACATTCAGAAATGTATGAAAAACTCAGACTGAAAGAACTTTAACCTTCCAGACTTCTGGAGGAGTAGGACTACCTACCAAAGTCACCTCATCCAAGGTGCAACCCAGCTGAGCAAAGAAAACAGGGTGGTTCTGCTCAGAGATTTTTGCCTCCTGAAAATCCAGTTCAGCAAGCCCATCCAACTTCAGTGCAAGTTTCCTGGAAACAGCCTGCTACTTTACCCCAATAGAGGAATCTGAGCTCCCAAAAAAACCTAAGGGCCTCATATAGATTTTGGCAGACGGGTTACTCCATCACAACAGTACTGGATATGCCGGCCGCCAAAATATAAATCACATAGGATATTATGGGATTTATTATTTCAGCGGACGGGATATCCATTACCATTGCATTGTAGTAACCCATCTGCCGAAATCTAAATCCGGCCCTTAGGGCCCGATTTAGATCTTGCCGGATGGGTTACTCCATCACAGAGGTGACGGATATCTCGTCCACTGAAATATTAAATTCCATTATATCCAATGGGATTTATATTTCGGTGAATGGGATACTATCACCGTTGTGACGGAGTAACCGGTCCGCCAAGATCGAAATCAAGCCACAAGTCTGAAGGTAGAAATCTTGACTAGGCCAAAAGTATCCAGCTGACGAGAGGACTTCCTGGATACAAAATGTGAATTTCTCCTATTCTGAGCTCCTCCCACCAAAACCAAGGGCCTCAGTGGGACCTCATTCAGTGGCTATCCAGCTACGAGAAGAACTTCAGCCTGCAATCGCTGGAGGATTTTGACTCCCATTTCAGAATCTAAGTCAGAAGGTAGAATCATTGACTGGGGACAAACCTGCTTAGTATATCACACCTGTTTATCATCGTGGTACGCCTGAAACTGAACCTAGGGTCCGGTCACACGCAAACAGTATTTTCTATTGACCCTTTTAAGAAATTGCCTCTTTTTGGCACAATCACCTTTATTTATTTGGGACTGATGTTGCTCCAGTGGATTTGCTTTGACCCCTAAAAACGTGTCTAAATTGGATATACTCCAGATTGACACACTTAACTTACCTATAGGTCACTAGCATATGGTAAAATGTGTACCCCGGCCCTATAAGTTAAATGTCAGTAGTGGACTGCAGCACATGTTGTGCTGCTTGGCAAAGGACAAGGTCTTGACAAAGCAATTGATGAAGGTGTGAAAAGTTCCAAGCCTGGGGTTCATGCACAGGAAGCCATCGACGTCAGTCGAATGCTGCTCAGTGCCGCGTCCAGTGATGATTCCTACCGTCGGACTTTCCCTTAAGTTAGATTCCTTCAGTGGGGCGATGCTGCAGGTTGTAGCGGGAAAGGGTTCGACGTTGTTGCATGCTGGTCAGCATCATGCCCACTGAATCGGATTTGCTGCTGCACAGAAGAACATAGCGGGAGTTGTTACAAAGTCAGTCCCATAGCTATGTGCCCTTGACAGATTGGCTTGGCAAGTTGGTCTCGGTCTTCTGTAGCTTCTCCAGGCCAAAATCCTTGAAAATGTTTTGGAGTCCCAGGTTTTACGGTTAGGAGGGAAGAGAACCCTAGTGTTCCAGGACCTCAGGGACAGCGCTTCAGGGTCAGGATTTCCTGGACAGAAGCCAACAGCAGGGTCCAGGGCAGGTCCAGGTGTAAATGGTAAGCTGGGCTCTCTTTAAGAAAGTGTACTTCTTGCAGCTTTTGTGTCCCTGTAGCTTAACATATGAGGCTAATTAACTGATCCTTGGAGTCTGCTTCCCAGTCCTGGGTCCAAGAGGGAGCAGGTCCAGCCCTTTGGGTTCTCCTCACAGGTCACAAAAGCAGGTGTAGTCCTTCTTCTGCCTATTACAGGTCTAGAAGTATTCTAAAGATGGTGGCCAGTGGTGCCACTTTTATGCCTGGCGCACGCCTGTGGGTGAGGGCTATGCCTGGCCCCTCCCTGAACAATAGGGAAAATGTTCCCACTTTTGTAGCAGCTCCTGTGGGCCCTTTTGCAAACAATTATACAGTGTCCCCCTCTACCTAAAACCAAAATGGCAGAGACTTTTGTTTCCCTAGAAGTGTGGTCAAGAAAAAGTGCAAGGCCTCCCCTGTGGTCACCTAACACCTGTTCTGGGGGCAGCTCCTCTCTCACTGGGCCTGGTGTCTGGCTGGTAACCAAGACAATAGAGTGGACAGGCCCAAGTGTGAGCTATATCTGCCTGTGATAGGGCAGACCTCTTTGAAGATAGTGAAGTTCCTGGGTACTTCCCAGATGGGTCATCCTGTCAGGGTAACAAGAGTCCAACCCACACAAAAGTATTTTGAGGGCTTTAATTTTTCCTGGGACTTTTTATCACAAATCGTATCCTTTTTTCCAGTGATTTTTATTGTTTTGTATAATTTTATTATGTTTTTCTCTATTTTTTTAAGTAAGGAATGGGATTTTTATTATGTGGTGCTCTTGACAATTTACTTGTTTTGGGACTACTAAATGCTTCAGACATTTTCTCTGACTTAAGTCTGTTTGCTCTGTCTCATAACTGCAATGGGTTAAGCCTGGGGTTAAATTACTGAACCTCTGCTTAGACCTAAAAGGTTAGCGACTATATTACTTGTGTTAGCATCACCCTAATTCATAATCCACTTTCTTACTAATTGCTTCGCAGAACTCTTTCAAATTTTCCAGTTTCATCTTAGGTAACCACAGTATCAGAGCATGCTTGAACCAATCTAGTGTCATTATAGGTTACAGACTGAATTTTTACTACAAGAATGATATCAGCCTCTCTGTTGCAGCTACTTCCATTGTGGAAAATAGTACAAACCTTGAGGCCCACATACAGAGATTTTACATTTGGAACTTCCAAATATCCACAACTACACTTTAATCTCTTTTGTGTACGACGGTCATATTGTTTGGTTTGCAATTTTTTACAGGAAGTTTGTTAAGAGTGGTTCCACATTTCAGAAATAATTAAATGCTTGTGTCAGGAGTATTACGACAAGTAGTTTTTTCTTGGGTAGGGGGACCATTTTGAAAAGATTTTCCCCAAAGTTGTGATAGTCAAGCAATATTTCAACACAAATATAAGTACACGTAAGGCACGTTAATGCCTACCTATCTAGTGAGAGAATACAAGCTGTCACTATCAAAACACAATGTCTCATGTCATGACTCGTCACACAAGCATTCAAAGTAAGTTTCCCTTTATCATTTGCAGTGGCTGAAGCCAAATGATAAGGAATGCAAGATACTTGGATTGTCACTAGGATCACAAGATCAAAGAACTCCCCCTTACATGGGGGGGGGGGATTCTTTTTTACTCATATTTCATAGACAGTGTTTTTTTAAATTGTGACCAGTTAGTTTATAATTTATGGGATCTCTTTATTTGGATTCTGCCATACACACAATGCCATCTATTTATAGCAGATATGTATACCTTGTGCTGTCCATAGATTCCCCAGTGGTGGCTTCATTATCCCTAATATGGCAGGCCAGTTACCAACTTGGCAATTATGAACTTGGCAATGATGGTTAATAAAGAGTGCAGGAGGTTTTCATGCATCCTCCCCTTGTCTGCAAAAACATTTTATAGACTTGTTGACCAGAATTCACCTTTGCCTGAGGCAAGGTACATATGGCTGCCATCCAAATGAAAAACAAAATAGGGAATCAACACTCAAATGATTATAATATACATCCAAAATAGATAGGGGCAGTTCATGTGTGTTGTGGTTGCATGATGCAGCTGTGATAACGTGTTGAACAGCTTTGAGCTATAATTCCAATTTCATCGGAGTGCATCACTTGATGAATGCAATTCCGACATTAGTAAACATTTTCAAATTCAGGTTCACAAGAGCAACAGGACAGCAACTGCCACATTTCATTGTTAATCCTCAATTTTGTGGTGAAAGTGTTGGTCACTTGGAACATTGGTTCCAAAGTTTTTTCTTTGTCTATGAACTTTTTAAAAGATTCGAGATACAGATTTCCAACATACATACCTCCCCTCATAGACGGCCAATGAGATCTTCAGAAAGTACCTTTAGCATATTAGCATGTAGCAAATCCCTAAGTGTTAATCCTTAGTCGCTTTTCATTCTTTTATTTGGATGGTTGCCCTTTGATGCAAAGCAATGCCATCTGCCAGATCTCTCTTATAGTGTCAGTCTTTCATTATGATATCTGCCTTCTGATGCAAAGTGACCTGATCCACCAGATCCACTATGGCTCCTGTCCCAGTGCACCATTGTGAATATCCATCAGTGCTTGCTTCTCTCACTCATCCTAGTAGGCAGAGCTTGCCAAGATATGCCCTCAGTGGCACAGTTGCTTCCTTGATACTCTACCATGCCCTGTAGCCTCTCTCAACAGAACAACCTTCATTGTCACATGCTTGGTACACTCATTAGCCAGATGCAGAACTCATTTGCTCGTTAGCTAGCTCACTGTATGGTCCGCACTGAAAACCTATAGTTTCTTACCTGTCAGTATAGTTTTGCAGCCTGAAGAACTTTCTGGAGTCACATGCTGAGCATTATTCCGCCATCTAGTGGTTTGGTCCGCAATTGTTGTATTTCCCTTTTTAGGTCTCGCCTGACCCAGCGCATGCGCTGGTCTGGCGAGACTTATTGAGAGGGCTCCAAAAAGTGCTACCAGGCCAGCCTAGAGCTACAGTGCATGTGCGCGGGCGCGCGCGCTGCGCTTTACCGCGAGTACTTTCACTTTTGCGGCCACGCAGCCGCTCTGCAAGCCAAAAGGTCTCGCTTTTGGGACCTTATAAGTATTTAGTTATGCAACGGTTGCATGGCTAAACACTTATAAGGTCCCAAAGGCGAGACCTATTGGCTATGCCAATGCTTGTTTCTTTTCTTAGTGGGCGTCGACGTACCACTATTTGGTGTCAGGTTGTGACGTCGTGCTTCTTCCGGAAGCTCCCACCTTTGGTCGCCAGCTTCGGATTCCTTTTTCTTTCTCCTCACTCTCATCTTTTTTGGTGGAGGAGGGTGAGATCGCTTGTAAATCCAGAAAATTCTGCAAGCTGCAAAACTACACCAACAGATAAAAACCTATAAGTGTTGCAGCGTGATCTTTTCTGGATTCACACGCTGTGCATCAATTTTGTAGAGGTTTGTTAGTTCTGTGGTGGTTGGGTCGAAGATGAGAATTGGTTTGTGAATAGATGCTGCAAGACTTTTTATCCTACTTGTGCTTCTTTATTAATTTGGATATCCACGCAGTAGTTTTTTGTGAACGTGTGCACTGAAGACCATGTTGCTGCCATGCAAATGTCTTGAAGTGGTGTATTGTCTAGAATGGCGATAGTTGCCCCTTTCTTTCTAGCTGAGTGAGCCCCTGGAGCTCTGTGTAATGCTTCTCGTGCTTGTTTGTGGCGCAATTGTATGGTATGTGCTATCAATCTTGCGATTGTGTGCTTGGTTACTGGTTTTCCAAGGAGAGTTATTTTGTCTTTCTGTAATCTTTTGTCTTTTCAATGTAATACATGACTGCTCTTCTAGCGTCAAGAGTGTGCAATGCTCTTTCTACCTGCGTCTTCGGATTCTGGAAGAAACTTGGTATCTATATGGATAGGTTTATGTGTAATTGTGATACTACCTTTGGCATGAAGTGTGGATCTGTTCTCACGACAATCCTGTCATTATGAATGTGGAAGTAGGGTTCCTGTAATGTTAGTGCCTGCAACTCACTAACTCTACGTAGTGATGTTATTGCTACTAAAAAGGCAGGCTTTAGTGTGAACATTTGTGGCGTTGCCTTGTGTAGTGTCTCAAATGGTGCTCTCATCAGCTGAGCAAGTACCATATTTAGATTCCATGTGGGTGCTGGCACACTCTTTGGTGGCGCGATTCTTTTGGCTCCTTCTAGGAAAACCTTTGACCACTTGTGAAGTGAAGAAGCTCTTTCCTGTGTGGCCTCTTGTATATGCTACAATTGCTGCTAAGTGAACTTTCAGTGATGTGTGGGTTAGTTTACTGTGCAGTAGATGTGTTCAGTACTGTCTTTTCTTTGGAAAAGACCTTCCTTGAGGCACCACAGAGAGTATCTTTTCCATTTTGCTGTGTAACGTTTCCTAGTGGTTGGCTTTCTTGCTTCCCGTAAGACTACCATTGTGCTTTCTGGTAGCTTTAGGTTTGCAAATTCTATGTCCTCAGGAGCCATGCTGCAAGGTTCCGGTTCTGGGTGGAGCACTTTTCCCTTTTGCATTGTTAGTAAGTATTGTCTCTTTGGCAATTTGTGAATTGATCCTTGAGATATCTACATTATCTCCGAGAACCAGGTCTGTGTCGCCCATTGTGGGTAATCTTGTATTTGTTGATCACCTTGTGGAGTGGTATCAGGAGAAAAGTCTAAGCAGATATCCCTGACCAGTCTATATATAGCGCATTCTCCAGGGACTGATGGCAAGGTTGCCTGGATGCGAAGTGTTGGCATTTTGCATTGTGGTGTGTTGCAAAGAGGTCGACTTCTGGAGTTCCCCATTTGTGAAAGATCTTGTTGAGTTCAGATTGATTCAGTTCCCACTCGTGGGACGATAAAGCTGGTCTGCTCACCATGTTCGCTTCTACATTGTCCTTTCCTGGCAGGCGTATTGCTATTATGTTCATGCTCCGTGGGATTGCCCACGTCCAGAGTTGCTGAGCTAGATTTGAAAGTGCCACTGATTGTGTTCCTCCTGGTTTGTTTATGTAAAACATAGTGGTTGTGTTGTCAGTTTGTATCAGAATGGTCTTTCCATATAGCTCTTTCTGAAAGGCTTTTAAGGCTAGGAACACTGTTTTTAACTCTAGGATGTTGTTGTGATGTAGAGCAACCTGCTTTGTCCACATTCATCTTACTTTGAGGTTGTTCATGTGAGCTTCCCATCCCATCTGTGAGGCATCAGTCATTAAGGTCACTGTTGGAGTTGGTTGTGTGAAAGGTCTCCCTTGTGATATGTTTGCTCCATTCCACCATGCTATTTCCTCCTGTATTTTTTGTGTGACAACCACTAGACCATTGTGCTTGAAGCCATTCCTGAAATGGTCTCATGTGTAGGCAAATGGGATTAAGTGAATTCATGAAGACATCCATTAGCAGCTTTCCCACTGTCCTTACTGTCAGAGCTTGCCCCTGCCAGTATACCTGTGTTTCAGTAGGGCTATTGTTCGTTTTTCGTTTGGGAACACCATCCCCAATACTGCATTTATTCTTGCTCCCAAGAACACCTTTTCCTGTACTGGCTCTGGGGAAGATTTCTCCCAGTGTATAGAAAAACCGAGCTGGACTAGTTTATCTATTACCTGCTGTCTATGTTGCTTGCAGACTCTGTACAAGTTTGCCCTTACAAACCAGTTTTCTAAGTCCAGGTATACATGGATTCCTTGCCTTCTTGGGTGAGCGGCCACTGCTGCTAGACACTTTGTGAACACCCTTGGTACTGACTTTAGTCCAAATGTTAGCACTTTGAATTGGTAGTGTCTAGTTGACCACAAATCTTAATAGTTTTTTGTGTTTGTTGTTCATGAGGATGTGCAAATAGGCATCCTTCAAGTCTATAGTAGGCATGAAGTCCCATTCTTGCATTTGACGTTTTACCACTTGCAGGGTTGTCATCTTGAACCTTTGAGTCTTTATAAATTTGTTGAGGAATCTGAGATCTAGGATAGGACGCAGCGTTCCATCTATCTTTGTAATGAGGAAGTAGATGGAGTAATTTCCCTTTTACCTTTCCTTGTGTGGTACATGTTCTATAGCTTCTTTTGCTTGTAGTTCTTGTACTTCTTGGAGTAGCTGAGTAGTTTCACCTTTGGAATGTACCTTCCTTCTTGGGCTTTTGTTTGGAGGTGGTTTGACTAGTTCTATGCAGTAACCATACGTTATTATGGTTGAGATCCATTTGTCTGAAGTGATCTCTCTCCATTTGTGGAGAAAGTTATTTAGTCTACCTCCTACTGGTGTAGAATGTTGGAGGAACTGTTTGTTTGATGTTTTTGTCCCATTGCGGGCACACTCCATGATCTTTCTGGAGTGTGTGTTGGAATGCAGTCATTTAGTTGTTGGAGGTGTTCCCCCTCTTTGCGGAAGACCTCTTTTATGAGGGCGTCTTCGAAAGGGTTGTCTTCCCTGCTGGTAATGCCAATTTTGTTGCTATCCTTGGCTTCCCCTTGGTAACCTTGTTGATATGTCTGATACAAGGTTGTGGGGTGATGGTTCATTCTACCCGCTGGCCTCCTTGAGGGGGTGGTTTCTCTACGCATGCCACCTCTGAATTGTAGAGCCCCCATAGTTCTTGCTTTCTCGTTGTCGTTCTTTATTTGGTTCACTGTGTCGTCCACTACGCTTCCAAAGAGCTTCTCCCTTTTGAATGGTGCATTCAGTATGTGGTTCTGAACTTTGAGTTGAATCCTGAGATCCGCAGCCATGCGTGTCTTTCCGTGATGCCAATCATCGTCTGTTTGCTTAATGCTTCCGGGGCATCTAGGGCAGATTTTTAAGCATGTATTTGCTATTCTTCTGCTCCTCTACGAGGTGGCTTGCTCTCCTTTGGTAATGTTCCAGTAGGTGCTTAGTAGCTCCCCTAACTCCTCCCAGTGTTGGTATGCATGTCTGTTAAGCAAGGCATTAGAACTGGAGATGTGCCATTGGTTTGTCACACTTCTCTCAACCTTCCTCCTCATAAGGTCCATTCTCTTGCTTTTCTCTCGTCGCCTTGGATTTTTCTAGGGTCTTTGCCGTTACAGAGTCTTCATCTAAGGCTCCTATGGAGTGTTTATTTTCGGGATGCAACTGCGGACGTCGGGTGCTTCGACGCCGAGGCTCCTTTTGAGGCCCTTGAGTCAGTTTTTCGGGACTCATCTAGTTTCTTCGAAGACGACGGTTCTTTTACCTCTTTCAAAGTTTTCTTTCCAACCTCGACGACTTGGATGTCCGTGATGCCTTCTGCGACATTGTCCTCTTCTTCGCTGGAGAGGCCCAAGGTAGTTGTTTTTCCTTTCTGCATCCTCCGGCACCTTGATTCGAAAACCGGTACCTTGAATCATCGCGCTGTATGTTCTTGAAGATTTTTTCCCAATTTTCGTCAATTCTTCCCTCCAAATTTTGAAGCTCCTACCATATCGATCCAGACCTAACGGTGGAAAAAAAGAATCTAAAGATGGCAACCAAAGGTGGAAGCTTCCGGGGGAAGCACAACAACGTCACAAGGGGACAGCAAATGATGGTACGTCAACGCCCACTAAGAAGAAGAAAAAAAGGAAATACAATAATTCTGGACCCAAACCCTAGATGGTGGAATAATTAACAGTACGTGAATCCAGAAAATAATTTGCAGCATGACGTCCAAAGAGACACTAGGTAGGGCATCCCTCCTCTAAGGTAATGTATCAGTCACACACTTTTTCTCCTCACAGGTATAGATTTTCATTCTACACAGGATTTGCCAGCTATATGGTTAGTATAAATAGTCTGCATGAAATCTGAAAACATTCTTTGGATTTTCAGCACGTGTTAACTTCAGCACCTGGCTTTCATGATGATCTGGCTAGCCCGACAGCCGTGCACAATGCTGTCAGCTTCACCATAACAAAGTTGCTTTTTTCCAAAAGAAATGTGAAAATGTTTTCATTTTACTATAATAGGTAGAAACATTCCAAATAAAAGCCAGAGTCTTACATTTTTTTAAGCAGATCTCGGCGGTCTAGTAAGGTTAACATTTCCACACAAAAAAAAGGCAAATGTTTAAATTCAGAAAAAGCCCCTCTTTCTTATCAGATGCATACTCATGACTAATTGGAATCTCAGAGATAGAAAGTTCATTAAACGACTATTGTGTCAAACACATGCATTCCAATTATGTCCATCTATGGAGGTAATGTCTGTACATCATGAAGACCATTCAAATTCTGGAAATTTAGTGGAGATGCATGCACCAGGAAACTGTTGTGGGATGCAAATGAGTGAACCCTCTCAGAATGAGCCATACCTACTTTTTGGAAATGTTTAGGCGTCTTTGTTATCTACCTGTCCCACAATTTGCAGCAGACTGGACGTCTTTGGGAAACTACTAGAGTACCTCTTGTCTGAAAACCAGGATACACATTCAAGTTATTTTTATGGTTTAATAAGGCCATCAAAAAGTTAAGGTTTTTAGTAGCTATGGATAGAGAAACCTTTGTGTTAAATTGTGTGTCACCCACTTTCAGACTGCAAGGGAGCCCACATTTAATACTGTATGGTGCTCAAGATTTACTTGACTGTATTTGGTAAACATCTCACCTAAATGCAATCTGAACACAAGAATGTGCAGATTACAGTGTACCAATATGTGTATAGTCCAGTGGGGTCATACAATCTGGTCCAAGAACTTAGATCACTTGTCCCCACAAGATCTCGGGAAGTCATTTAGGTAAGGTTACCATTGAAAGCTTTGTCTGTGACTAGGTTAGCAGCACCTTTTTGTGGTATATACCACAGTCCTGATATAGTTAGTTTTTTCAATGGAGGTGATTTCAAGGAGCAAAGAGGAGTGAGGCAAAAGTAAATGGTAGGGTGGGTGGTTGCCAAGCTGGCATTACGTCTAGTACATTTCCTACAAAGCATAATTCAAGCCAGGGGCAGAAAACATCAAGGACATCTAGCACATGGGGGCCATTTTGGTGAAGTGTCATTTAGTCCAATGAGTTGGTCACACATAGGTTTCACAAGGCACCATGCATCCAATATGTCGATCATATCCCCTCAGCTACAACCAGGACGAAGGACATACATGTTCGAGTTCAAAACATATTTTAATAGGTTTCACCTAAAGACGGCTCATGCAATGTCCGATACGGGACATATTATTACATTAAAGTGGACTTCGAGCCTGCCCAATGCTTACCACTGGTTGGCTTCATTTTCACTTGTTTGCTTGCTTCTTATTCATCAGCAGGTGTGGGTTTCCTTAATCTTCTTCTGTTTGTCCCTCTCGTGGAGCATGGACGCATTGCTTGTGTCCTTTCACTGCTCTCGTTTCAGGTGCTATTATTTTGTGTGTGTGTGTGTATGTATTTTCCTGGTGTACTTCTAACCCTCTGCCACACTCAACTGTGTTGCTCTTTTGTTGCTCATGTGCTTCTCACCACCCTCCTCCATGGTGCCCTGTGTGTATATCTCCCCGCGCTGCTTTTCCCAGAGCTCCATATTGCACTCACACTCATCTATTTGCCTCTGACATTGCTCTCTCTTCATTTGCTACCACTACCCAAGCCCTCCATGTTACTTCCCCTCACCCTCTGTGTTGCTTTCCCCCATCCATGCCCCTGTTTCCCCAGCCCTCTGTGATTCCGCATACCTTCCTACATATTGTTTCTGCCACCCACACTACATTTTTTTCTTTTTGCTTACTGTTCCAACTTAAATTGACGAACAAAAAGTGACACAAAAGGGCTTGTCATTTTGTATACACACTTATGATTAGTGCATACGCCTACAAAGCTTTGCGGATGGTTGCGTTGTAGGCTTTGTTTTCCTTTTTTTTTAAACTGAGCTGTACAAAACTTGGGGCTGATGTATAGTAATAGGTCTCAAAGGTGAGGCCGAATGGCGTTGCTAAAGCTTGCCTTAAATACTTTTCGAAGTAGCTACAACTCATAGAGCCATCATCTAGGTGAGGCGCTCAACTCACGGTCATCCTCACTGATTTAATAGTCAATGTTCATTAGAATGCTGTGTTGCTTATAGGACCTGTCACTGTGATTGTGACAGTATTTTGTATACTTTGCTTTTGGTTATTCTATGCATTGTACCTTTCTTGAGGAGACTGTTCTGGACTACTTCTAAGTCAATCACACAATAGACGTTTAAGGCATGGTCTTTTATACAGCAATAGGAACACTAGCACACTGAGTTAGGACTACATTGCATACACCCAAACACTGCTTTCTGATGCACAGTAGAATTAAAGGCTTTCAAGCATAAATCATGCCACTTGGAACCAACATATACACAGATCAACAATGAAGAACATTTCATGCTTTGGTCACCCACCTTGCACAATGATGTAAGCAGTTGAATGAACAGTATCAACGCTGTTAGTTGCAAAGCAAGTATACTCGCCACCATCAGCCTGGTTCACATCTTGAATATAGAGACCTCCAAATGGAGTTATGGTGATGCGAGGATCATTTGACAATGGAGTCCGGTCACCTCTTGTCCATGTGATGCGTGGTTGAGGCTGGCCAGTAGCACTACATTCCAAAGTGATGCTTTCTCCTACCAGTACCTCAGTGTTTTGTGGCTGAATCACAAAAGTGGGCCTAACTGTTTAAGGAAAAATACACGCATATATTAGACTGTAATTTGTCAAATACAGATATAAAAACATTAGCCAGGTATGTTGTTAAGAGGCATAAGAGCAGCAGTGGAGTAGTCCTTTCAGGATATGTAGACACTGGGAATTTAAATTTAAAATAATCTAGTAAAACTGTTGTTTGTCTTGTTGCCAACACTCACTTTTGCTTGCCTATTATCGATTCCATTACTTCTGCACCTATCACCCTGCTTTTCGCATACTGACTAAAACACACTCTTCCATAAACACACACTTCCATAAATCCTGACCACACTGGAGATTTCTGGGATGACACCTTCCTGGCACTTCTCTTACTTCCAGATAGATAATACATTATCTTATAGCAAGGAACCAGCAACCTTTCTGCCTCTACCTACAGGAGCAATCCAATGCTCCATTTTGGTTTGATCTTCTTATTCACCTTTTAGCCTACTTTTCTTAAAATAAATGATCATCTCTATTTTTAACTTTTAGGATCATCTATCAGCTAATATCATCCAAATACACAACACCTTCTGTGTCTACTCTAAACCCCTCCATTTAGACATCTTGCATTGCTTACAATCCCTCTACCACTAGACTGTAACACACTAAACCAAGCAAATGCAAAACTACGAATTCACTTAGTCACTTCCAGTATCATTGATCACCTCATTTACTCCCTTTCCCCACATAACATACTCATAAACTTTGCATCGTCTTTTATACTGAACTGACTCTTTCTACCTCCATTGGCAAAAGTGGCACTACTTTTTATTTGTATTACATTTTTATACACTGCTGCGCAAACAAATAAATATGTCAGCATACTTTTCAAAGGTAATGAATAGGTGGAGACATTTCCAACATAATAACATGATGTATTAAATAAGTATTTTACAAAATTTTAAGTGAAGGGAAGAAGGTGCATAGATGGAAGAGGAGAAGCAAAGTCTGGACTGGAGGAAAAGAGGAAAGAAATCAAGTTGTTGCAGGAGAGTAAATGTGGATTAGGGAATAAGGTGAAAAAGTGGTTATGGAGCATATTTATTTATTTCACATTTTTAAACTGCTCTGCATGCTGAGAAGTCTCTACTTGGTTCTAAACTAAATAGTCATCTCACAAATGCAGTAAACTGCTTGACTGAATTATTGGTGACCACTGAGTATGATTATTGATTCAGTGCAACCCAGAAATATTATGTTTTAGTTGAGCCATCTAATGTTTATATCGAAATATGTGTGCGTGAGATGTGTTACTATTTGAATTCTAGGAAGGTTCCCAATTAAAAAGTAAAAAACAAGACAAATGCACTTTTTACTAAATGGTACAAATAGGGTATCCAAAACATATTTGACAGAATTGCACTAATGTTTTGAAAACTATTTATTGATATTAAAAATATATATAATGCAGAAAGAGAAATAATATTTCCCATGAAAAGCCCTTAGATCTTTGGCCAAGGTAAAACCATTTTGATAATAATATGCTAAAATCTCGAACTGTAAAATGTTGTTCCTCCCAAAACGTAATAAACGAGCCAATGTGATAGACGCTGTCTGGATCCTAATCACAGGGAGGCACAAACCTCTGAATGCATGCCACCGTTCTATGCAGAGTTGTGATAGAGGACTTGCTCAAACAATACTTCCAGGCACATGAGCGGACTTCCAAATGAGGCACATGTAACTGTATTTGCCTCACATTAATTAGATGCATAGCACTGTTGTCCATTCCCAATCGATTGAGCACTTGCAGTATGGGGAAATTAGTGCAATAATAAAAACATACATTTGTTTCCTATTATATTTTAAAGGGAGGTTTGCAACATTTGCTTTCAATTACCCTGATCACTCCTTTGGCAGATCCTTAAGAACAGCTATGTGTACTCTAAGAGGAAGTTACTCAAACTTTAGATAACTTCTGCACAACTAAATAGTCTTTGAATAATTTTAAAAAGACTGTAATAAATCATTTAAAATGATTCATAGCAATCAACATCGTAGTGAAACACACACTTATACGGTAAATGAAAATATAGGGCCCGATTCACAGAACTACCTTAAGACAAAATCCTAAACTTACTACCATTGTGGTATTCACAGAAGGCACTTACTCATTTTGTTATTCACAGATGGCACTTACTCATTTTGGTATTCCAAAATGGTAGTAAATTTAGGATTTTGTCTTAAGTTAGTTCTGTGAATCGGGCCCATAGTTTTTCATGTTATCTTGTATCCTTCATTGCATTATTTCTTTTTTTCGTTGCACTACCAAGCTTTAGTAATAAATATGAACAAACTATGAAAGGCGCCAGAGCTTGTTGATAAAGCACAGAACTGAAATTTTGCTACTTTAACTCTTATTGGTACTTATAAAGCGTTCATTCATCTGAGTTTCTGGGCGTTGTATAAGAAAACAACTAAGATACAGAATTCAAATGCACACTTCTAATAGTGAAGATAAAAAAGAACAAATTACTATACAGAGCTCATTCACTGGAGTTTCTTGGTTCTGTAGTAGAAAATAAAATTTAGAATTCAAAAGCACACATTTAATAGGGAAGGTAAAAAAAAAAAAAGAACACATTACTTACCTTCAATTAGGCTCTAACCATGGATTCCTGACCATAGAACATTCCCAGATGCCAACCTGTATGCATGGAGAGCCATATTATCTCCATACCGAACAGGGAGTGACCGAGCATAGCCGCATATAAGCACCACACCTGTACCCTTGACGTCCGTTTCATATTTCTTTTCCTTTCTGTGCCCTTCCCACCATACTCGGCTGGCAAGGCAGTAGTACTTCGTGAACGTATCCCTCAAAACCAACATCGTAGCTTGGCAAATATAAATAACGGGTAAACCTTGTGCCAATGCAGGGATAGTGGCCTTGGCCGAATGAGCTCCAAGCTCTTCTGGGGGTCGCTTCTTGGCCATGGCGTAGTAGATCTTGATGCAGAGGACTATCAATGGCAACAGGGCCATCTTTTGCTTCAGAAGACCCAACAAAAAGCTGATCATCCAACTTGTTCCAATTAATGTAAAAATGTAAAACCCTTTTGGGGATTTAGTGATGGAGCCTCTCCTCCTTTTTTGAAGGGTGAGCGGGAACAAAGAATGGTGGCAAAGTAATCAATTCCCCAACACGGAAGGGGGTCACAATGTTCAGTAAGAAGGCTAACCAAGTCCTCAGCCAATCATTTTCAGAATAAGGTGGTGATGGGCAGTTGCTTTGAAAACGCCAGCTGTTCACTCAAGTGAGGAGATGAAAAACTCACACTGTGGAAAAGTTTTCAGAATAAGAAGGTGCAGCAAGCAATTATGTGTAGGCTCGAAGAAGATACACATGAAGAATTTTAGGACCCAGTTAAGATCCCACTTGGGCATCACAGACCGTTTGGGAAGTGTGATTTAAACAAGACTGGTTGGTCTGGCAAATGTAGACAAGCCAACAGTGCTGATAACCTTTTAGAGTGACACTGCAAGGCCTTGATGGGCTACAGACAATACAAATAGAAAAACATCAGACAGCTTGCTTCGCTTGTAAGCGGTCATGAAAGTGCATCTATAAGTGATGATATCAACCTCTTCAAATAGCAAATAGAATGTAATGAATTGCCAGTGTTCAATATGCATGCATGTAAGTTACGGAGGTTTGAGTGGAGGACCCTGCCATGTTTCTGAGACAAGGAGTAATCCCAAGGTGGGAGCCTAATCGAAAGGCAGATGCTCATGTTTAGAAGTTCCGAGTACCACACACTCCTGGCCCAAACTGGGCAATTAGGATGACTTGGGCCTAGTCATGCTTAATCTTCTACATAATTCAGGAGAGGTGGAGGTGGGAAGGTATGCAAAGTCACTTGTTCCAATTCAACCAGAATGAGTCTCCAAAGGAGTGCTTCCGTAGTTACTTCAACACACAAAACTGTTGACACTGTGTTCTCAATGGTTATGGAAAGATACCATCTCGGGACGTAGATGGCATTTATCATCAATCAGATAACATGTTCTCAGTTTGTCCACCCTGTCATCCAGGGAACCTGCCAGGTAATTGGCGAACATGTTCCAGTGTTCCAGTCACCTCAAGTGGTGTAGAGCATCCTGGCACAGGGCCTAACGACCCCACTTCAACCTGCTTCTTGCAGTCCCACATGGGGGTAGTTTTGCCAATGAGAACCTGCATCAGCCTCGTCGACCTGCAGCAGGTGAGCCTTCAGAGCCAAAATGATAGCCTGTAGCTCCAACAGGTTGAAGTGGAGCGGGTTCTCCACAGGAGACCAGAGGCCCTTGATCTATACATCCCTCAGATGCATCCTCCCATCCCAGATACAATGCTTCCGTCCCAATAGGCAGTTAACAGTGGGGGAGCGGCGTGGCCTGCTGGAGGACAAATTGTGATTACTTTTCTACCACTGCAGATCTTGGGCCTTCATCTTAGAGACCTTGAAACTGAGACCCTCAAGAGATTTCAGGTTCCACTGAAGGGCCCGCATTTGACAAAGTGAATGCACAAGGCTAAGAGGCCAAGAAACCTCCAAGCCACTGTTGAAGTGGCTCTTGTGATGCTAACATGACAGAAATTAAACAAAGGTACCAAACCAGCAAAGTGTTGAGGTTATTAAGAGTGAAAGCCAATGACTGCACAGGAAAGTGCTGGGTAATGGAATGACTCAGACGTGAAAATAAATCAGAATAATGTGAGTATTCTGGAACCTCATGCCCTCAGTGCAGCGGACTGGTAACATATACAGTTACATTACATGTGAAATCAACTTTCCTCTTAAAGTAAACAAGGGAGAAAACTTTATGTGTAATGTATAAAATCATGTAACTTAGACAGGAGCTTTGAAGTACAGTCAAAAAACACACTAGGGATCCAAGGGAGACAATCCCAAAAGAGAACGTACTACTCCCAGTCTATACATGAAATTTCCAAAAAAAATACAACTCTCGTGAACCGTAGGTTGTGTATTAAAATATAAAAAGGAAAGCAGAAAATGATCTTTTTAAAGGATGGGAACCCTCATTCACCCAAAGGTGACATTCTTTATCATTGGGCTCCCTCCTCACATCAGGCCCACAAGGTCCCAGATGTGGGCTACAAATCTCCACCAAAGAAGGGGGTGGGTGGAGAGAAGCTGAGGTGTTTTAGAGTTGGAGATAACCCTAGGCAAAGGGGTGAGCGAGGAGCAGAGTGCAAAAACAAAATCAGTAATACCATTAAAACTACCTCAGGGGCCCATTAACTTTATTCGGTGGTACCTTTGGATAGGGTTAAAAACTAGGAGGACTGGGGGTTCAGAGCAAATATACCCCCATAGCGGTCAACATGAGTTCTTCAGGACCAACAAAAGTTTGAGTCACTCTGCGTGCAGCAATAAAAATAAAATAAATCACTCAGATGGCTATACTGGCCGTGTTCATATGTTGTCATGGAAATTATGGGTGGTTAATACATCATCTCCCTCTTATGAAGGAGATACTACATCCCCACCTCTCTATTGCCAAAAGGTACCCCTCGACCACACTTGGCTTATGGTATGGCTACTCATGGTTAGCAACGTAACGGGAGGTCCTGGCGAGAGTACAGCCTTGCACAGTTTGAACATTGCTTTCATTTCGTCACCCCCAGTGTGAAGACGTCATTGAAACATTAACATAACTACTTGCATTTTTCAAAGGAGTATTTTGCCACTGTACAGTGCAAGGATTTTCCTTGCTATCTATCATTCTCAAACTAGACCACCCAATCACATTCTTTACTACTCATAGATGTTTCCCCAGACCTATCTAAAACACCTCTGTTCTTCGGATACATAAGTACAAGTTACTTACCTTCTGTAAGGATGCATCTGGTAGAGATGATTCTAGCCGCAGATTCCTTCACGTAGAATAATCCCCAGGCATGAGACTGGATCCGGAAAAGTTTTGCCACAGCATCCCTGCACGCCAGGGGGTGGGCGACACCACGCGACTCCACCTAGGCGTCGTCTGCGTACGTGACGTCGGAGGTGGTGCTGGTGAAGTCGACGTCGGTGGAGGCGTAACAAGGTCAACCGGCGTCGACCGGGGTCCAATCAAAGGGACCCCCAGTCGGGCCTGCAGGGTCCAGAAGTGCATCGGCGGGGCAAGACGGCCCAAAGAGTCAGGCCATGGCAGCAAGACACTCTTGCAACTGGGCAGGTGTTGCTGCTGGACCCGGGAAGTGGCGCCGTCCTAAGCTCCACCGGAGCCGCAGGGGTAAGACCGCCCGCACACCAAGCGGCGTCGCGAAGTCGAAGAGCGACAACGCCTCTTTGACTTCTTCTTGGAATGCTTTCGACTTATCTGACCCCGAGTGCAAAGACTTAGATCAAGAAGAATGATGGTGACAACTCCGCGAACGGTCCCTCGACCTCCCACGGGACCAGGACCTTGAACGGCTCTGAGCCGACTGCCGGACTTCCAGCAACTTTCGGGACCACTCCCGCAAAGTTTTTGGCGCTATGGTCCGGCAGTCGGGGCACGACTTGGAGTCGTGGTCATGCCCCAGGCAGTAGAGACACACGCAGTGTGGGTCTGTCACCGACATCATGCAGTGACAGTCGCCACAGTTCTTAAACCCAGGCATCCCTACGACACCAGGAGTCGATCGACTCAAGAAAAAAGGAGGTAAAAACCCTAAGAATACTCAGTCAAAAAATGACTGGGGGTACTAGCTCTTCCCGGATCTGCGCTTGCTGTCGCGGAAAAAGAAATAACTGACGTCAGCGTGCGTGGGCAGCGCCTAAGTACTGCCCACGACGTCATCCCGGTGATCACGACGCCGATGACGGACACAGAGCCACACGACCAGTGCTTCATTTGTTCCGGTGCTTTCCGGTGCTAAGCACCGCCACTTATTTCTCAGGGCCGGGTCTACACTCTCACGCTGAGCAGCACACAGCCAGTTATTATTACAGTACCAATATTGCGTGTAGAGTACACTGTACTCTACACACAATATTGGTAATATAATAATTGGCTGTGTGCTGCTCACTACGTTGAGAGTAGGGTCAGAGTCTCCCCTGTGAAGAGCTAATATCACACTGTTCCCACGTGACTGCGTGCGCATAAATATTTCAAATTGGATGTTGAAAGCCCGGCCGCCCGCCTTATTGTGTGCCACACATTTCCGCAGGAAAATGAAACTGCCTTGGTGGTCCCTGCCTCGGCGTAGCGCAGTTCACGTCGCATCTCATTTTGCAATCATTCATTGTTAGTCCGCTAGCCTAGAGCACTACCAATGAACACTTGCAAAATATAATATTAGCCTGGCCTAGTCCCTACTTGGCGAATCGTCAAGTGTGTGGCAAGAGTCAGACCAATCAGCAGTGTCTTCGTTGATGGCCCGCCCAGCACACCACAGCTACAACATTAATCATCCAACGACGGAAGCAACCAGTAATCATGCAGCAGACATTCCTCGCAGATAATTTGAAACTAAAAATGCTGTCCCTCAGTCCCGGTAAGTAATGACTCTGAAAAATGATACCAACAGTAGTTTGTTTGTACCAGTGTACAGCGCTTTGTCTACCAAGTACTGAAATGGCTCATTATGCTAAATAACGTTTTATAGTGCGGGGCACACGGTTGCCGTTCTTCCTCCACTGCTGCTGGCTTTTAACGTTTGTGGAAAAATAAATCTTTCTTTAAAGTTAAAAGCCAGCAGCAGTGGAGGAAAAACTGCAGCCGTGGGCCCCACACTATAAAACGTTATTTAGCATAAAGAGCCATTTCACTGCTTTGTAGACAAAATACAGCACTGAACACTGGTACACAGCTAATGGCAGAAAAATAAGACTACCTGAACGTGTATTTTGCCAGGACTGACACGTCCAGGTAGTCTTGTTTTTCTGCCATCAGCTGTGTACCAGTGTTCAGTGGTGTATTTGTCTACAAAGCAGTGAAATGGCTCTTTATGCTAAATAACGTTTTATAGTGTGGGGCCCACAGCTGCAGTTTTTCCTCCACTGCTGCTGGCTTTTAACTTAAAAGAAAGGTTTATTTTACCTCGAGTGGCACCAGTAGCGGCTACTGCCAAAAACACTCGGTGGGGGAGATAGTTAAAAAAAAACCAATAAAAATAACTTATCTGCTGCTGCTGCCAGACGCCGCCTCAGTGCTCCTCTGCTCCCGTCCCCACCTAATCATGACGCTGCTCTAACATGAGAGCAGCGTTGTGCACTTTAGCAGTGCACTCTCAAATACATCACAATTGTATGGTTGACTGCCAGCTCTGCAGTAGTGCACGTCCTCATGTCCATTGCACTAGAAACAGATTAAAGGATCACAAATGTGTGCGATGCAAAGAACTTCAACTACCATAATGCAATGGGAAACTAAGACCCTTTAACAAGCAGAGCTATCTTAAACATGTTTTACCTCTGCGGAGTCTGCACTAGTCTGGTGAAATAATCAGATTGTGGTTTATTTAGAAAAGGAGTTGTATTATCCTATTGATGGAGCAGGTAAAGCAACATTTTGTATACCTCCTCTATTTTGCATGAAAATACTAATGACTTAACCGACTTGTATTATAATTTGAATTAACTGTTTGCAGTGTTATATTAATCAACCATTTGCACTTTTAGTAAACACCAATTACACGTGGGACTCATTGCTATTTGCATGGCAGAATAACCTAATAACTAACTGTGGTACGCCTATTAACAATAGTACGTGTGGAGATAGAATATTGCATGATATATGTTGCTTTTGTGATGTTTGCGTTCCCGTTTGGACCGAAGGGTGAGTTTTTATTGCTTTAAATGTCGCTAAAAGCTAGGAAATTACTAATACATAAAGGGTTTAACATTAGAATCTTCATTTCTGTGTATTAATTTCTTTTTTGTGTTTGTTTTGCTTAAGTTGACATTTGGGCATGACATCCAAAATGGAGTTCGGAAGAGGCCACCGTCTCATGAGTGCGATGTCTACTGCGCAGACTCAGATGGCTCCGTAGACCTCCAGGCAACCTCAAGTCAGAGCACAGTGTTCCTGGTCAAGGATAGGAACATGGAGGACTGCCAAACTTCAGTTAGTAAAAACTAATACAAGAACAATGACTATCCACAACCAGAAAAGAATACATTATCTCATGGACACGTCCAGGACCGAGGAAGTGACTTAACATATTCTTTGGGAACCAAAAGTCTGTGAAAATTCGACGATGTTAAAATTTCCTTCAAATTGACCAATCAGATTGTAGTATTGGTAAAAGAATGTTTCATGTTACCCAGAAAATTATTATAAAAAGGGCAGTAGAATAGGGAGGAGTTTCAATGGAGATCGATCGATGACTGCACACCCCTACCGACCCCACAGGCGATGACAGATGCTTGCACGTTTTCTGGTCCTTTGGAGATCTTTGGGACTGTGACATGCTGAGCAAATGACTTTCTGGACTTTGAGTCTTGGCCTGCTTTTATTGGGACAATTGAGCAGAGAATTTGGTTTACGCAGAGCCAATTGAATTAGAAAAGACCCCATAAGAAAGAATAGGTAAATATAAAATGTCATGTGATTTGTGTTATTTGACTAAATTTCAACTTTGATTGACTAAAATGCTAATTGAAAATAAGATTTAGATAAAATAATTTGATTAACAAGATATTATGAGTTTGTGGTTTTTCCATTAGGTCAATTGAGGATTTTGAAGCTTAAATGTGTTTTAGCTGGTTCTAAATCACCATCAACCAGTCCAACTAATTGGTCCGTCGACCAAGTGGTGGAGTGCCTTGATGTTTAAGGTTAGGATCCTATAGGTGGTGATGCAAATGTATATTCTGTAATATAACTTTTCTTATAGGTAATAAGGTACCCCCCCCCCCCACATGTCCAGCGCAACATCGCTCCTCCTGTGTGCAGACTCGTGAGAGAAACGTATGTGTGTTGGTGTTATGGGCCCCACCAATGAATGCATGTGTGAATGAGTTAGCATGACGACGGGTCTGCGACGCAGGGAGGATTTGTAACTTTTGTCCCCTCCCTGGTTTTGCGCTGGATCACTATCACTTATGAATAGTGCTCCCTCCGGTATAAGGCAAGGCCTTTTTTCAGAGCACCAGACTCCTCTCTTCCGCTACAGCATGGGAACAGGTGAGAGTAACTAAGCCTTCTCAACCCAGGTCCCTGGGGTCGCAGAGACTGCAGGTTTTCAGTCAGTCAGATGTTTAGGGACCAGCATTTTTAGAAAGCTGACAAAGAAAGGGAGGCTTTAATGAGCAGTGACCCGCCAGGCTTAAGTGTCTGGAGGCTACAAGCCAGACTGGGGCATAAAGACGGGGAGGGGGCACATGCCAGACTGAAGCGTAAGGGACCACAAACTAGACTGGGGCCCAAGGAGGTACAAGCAAACTGGGACTGAAAGGGGTGGTACGAGCAAGACTGGCGGGTGACTGAGCAGAAGCCAGACAGCTGTGCAAGGGGGTCGCAGGCCAAACAGAAGAGTAATGGAGGCAAATGCACATCTGAGGGAAATGTGTGGCAAGGGCCCGATTGCAGTGTGATGTGGTTTTGGGGGCATTGGTCACACTGAGGGTACTGGCCAGGGTAGGGCTTGTGGGAGGAGGACACAGGAGGAGCCGCCCCCAAGTGGCACGTTCAGGTAGTCTTTGTTTTTCTGCCATCAGCACACATTCTTGAAATCTTATAAAGTGAAACTAGAAGTCCCACATGGTAATGTGCTCTACTCTTCAAAAACTTGTACTGGCTAAAAGTAGCAGTGGCTAGTGGCACACATTATGGGGCCAATTGGCTGCTATTCAGGACAGCTCACCTACCTAGCTCTACCCTATGCTACAAGATGGTAACATAGTATTCAGTTTCTCCCCTTAATGAAGAGCTTGTATGCCCGTCAAAAATAAAATTAATTCTGCCTGTCACCTTCGCTATAATAACGTCTTTCAGGACAAAACATCACCCTTTGATGTCAGAAAAACATCCCCAGTTGGTGTCTGAGTTGCAGTGAAAATTGAAAACCTGGGATCACTGCCGGCTTCCCTACTAGCTAATTTGTGTGATCCTAGGCTGATATTTTCATTCATTGAATCCGTTTTATTCATTGATGTAAACAAGGAGAGGTCTAAAGCTGAGGACTTCTATTTCCCTGAGATAGTCTCAGATGTGTATTCTATTCAGACCTCTTCACACCTCTCCCAGGCAAAAACGAGGTTGTGACATGAACTTATTGTTGCTTCGCTGCAACAGGTCCATCTAGAGCAGCAGATTACAACTTTTGCTATCTCTTTCTTCTGCCTTATTTTAATAGCTTACATGAACAAGCAGAGGATTTTTTTTTTTGCACCCCCTAGATAGAGAAACGCTAGAATCTCTTTCTGCATGTTTCCACTTTCTACACTTTCCAAACTACTGAGTAGTGTGCAGCACACATCCAGCAGGTTTTTGGTATGTATAATTTTGCAGCACTAGAGATTTTATTTGTATTCTTCATGATTGCAAGCATGCTCACTCTATAATATAAAAGCACTACGCACCAAGGTTTTAAGTGGTTTGTACAAAAGGTGGTGGTGTGGCCATGTATTACATGGGATAAAGTCATACACCCTGGCGTACATGTTTGACCTTGTTCCCTTTTCAATGCATTAATAACTTTAGCCAATCTATTCCAAAATTGTGCTATAAATGCACTTTTGATTTCATTTTTTAAAACTTTTCCTCAAGGGGCAGTGGGAACCTATGAAAACTTACTTGAGGAAACCTTCCTTGCTGAAATTCAGGTCAGGTATTTCATTGGGCTTTATGTGGTACCATTTGAGGATGCGGCTGGAGCCACTAGAGCAAGTGGTTGGAGCCAGTGTAGGAAGTGGGTGGAGCCGGGGGAAGTGGGTGTGGCATCCTAAAAAAAATTGAGCACCCGGATTTCATATTTTACACATTAAGCACTGCGCACGACGCCTCCTACCAACGTGCAGGAGTACTGCTGACAAAAACTTTCCAGATCCAGCCTGACGCCTGGGGGTAATTCTGAGGTAAGGAATCTATCACTACGTGTTTCTTTCAGATACATCCATCACTGGAATCAGTTTGATACGAAACATCTTGGGTTTCAGTGACACCATCATGTAGCTGGGGAACACGTAATAACCAGTGCCCAGCACATGTAGTTGAACTGGCTTCCCTGTTCACTTGTGATATCTAAGAATCGACTTAGACATCATAGGAGCATATCTGCTCATGAAGATAAGTCCACACATATAGTACAGTTAACCATGCCTTAGGGCTGTAAGGCCTGCTGTAGGGGAGACTTACCTATACTGCATGCAGTGTCTGCAGGCCTGGCACACAGGAGGTGTGCCATGTCATGTCTTCACTTTTCTCTGCACCATGTCACGCAGCCTACAATGGCAGTTTCCATGAGTAGGCTGAGGGGTCTCTTAGGGTGGCACAATACATGCTGCAGCTCTTAGAAACCCTCTTTAGTACCCCATGCCCTAGCGGCCAGGGGTATCATTCAATAGGGACTTGCAGGTGGTGCTAAAGATTCCCAACTGGGGAACAATTGTACAGTTTTAGGGACAGATATCTGGCACTGGGGACATGGATAGCAGGATCCCAGTGCACTTCTGTGAAAATTACATCACATACCAGGCAAAAAGTGGGGGTGACCATGTCAAAAAGAGGCCCTTTCCTACAAATGTCTGTACACTGACAATGCCATTGTGACAGGCCTAACTGTCCAATGCAGAAAACCAGAGTACACATTAAAATACTAATAATGCTAACTCTGGAAAGTGACAAGTTGTAAAACTATTTAAACCATTGTTTTAATCGGTATTACAAATCCACTTCAATTAAGTTGTCTGATTTTAGTAAATGTAACTTTTTTAAAGTTACCCTTTCTCTGCCTAACATTCCTGGCAGCTAATCAGCATTAACTCTTCAGCTACTCTCAGCCTATGCCTCAGCCAACGAAGCGGTGTGAAATTCCTCAGTGGAATACACAACAGGCTGACCTGAATGAGCAGTTGACTCCTTTAAGTTCAATTGAATATGCAGGATTGGCAATGTGGGCATTCTGTTGACATCACTGTGTCAAATGCTGCTTCACAGGTCTGTTAAGGTGCATGCAACACTTTGGCACACTTGAAAGGGAAAGAACAGGATGCCAGGACAATTCATGTGTATACCCTGTCTCGTTGTCGAAGGACCCTCCTTTTGTCTTACCAGACCTCTCTCTCTGGGTTTGTTGTGGGTACAGTGCCTGCTTCAAACTGGATTTTAGCGTTGGATGTGGGAAGACACTGTTGATTACTATAGTGCATTCTCCTACATACCCTCAACCCTCAGAGCCCAAGTTTAAAAAAGCAAAAAGGACAGGTAAATTATATCAGACTAGGCTCATTACCGCATATAGTATAGAAGAAAGTGAGAATAGGAGAATTATCCATATCTGGCATTTGATCAAAAAAAATCCCATTATTGGAACCTTTTAGATTCTTCCCTAGAGCTTGAGATATGTAGTTGGGACAAGTGATCACCTCATCTGGATAGAAGTCCAATTTGTTAGCAAACTAACCGTTTATCATAAAAAAGGCTGCTGACACCATTTACATTGACAATGAGTTTCAGTTTACTTTGAATGCCATGTCTGATTTTTGATACAATTGTAGTATTTGGCATCTGAGGACTTCAGTGTACAGGCCTCCAAATCATGGCATGGTGGAGACATTCAAAAGGGTTTTGGCCTAATGAATCCAGAATGCTTCAAAGCAATAAGAATGTTGCCGTAGTCATAGAGGAATTGTAATGAGTCTTAAATATCAGCCCCTCATGCAGCCACAGGGAAATCCTTGTCTGAGTACCAAGTGAAGATAACCTAATGTTAAGGCAGACACCAGGGTAGGCAGGAGGGGAAAACCGGTCAAAGATATCAACAGAGATAGAGATTTGAAAGTTGGTGACTGGATTAGGGTAAAAAAAAAAACTAGTTGATGAAAACGGTATTGTTATTTATTTTTTATTGAGGACTAGCAGACTACTCTTCCCCAGAGCCTGCATTACACTATTGCTATTGGTTTTCAATCTCCCTCTTATGCCAGCCATATCTTAACTTTTGAAAACCCTTACACCGTATAGTGCATCCTGCACTAGCAGATTAATCCTTCCTGGGGCTTGCATTGGACTGTCTCAACCGTATTTATTGCTTTTTTTAATAGGTAGGGTGTGTTTAACTCGATTTTTAGAAGACACCTGCATTGGTTCGATTGCACAGCATATTGCACTTCGAAAGATACATGCACTTACTGTGCATACTGCATTTTACGCTAGCAGATTTCTCCTTGCCAGGGCTTGCATTGCACTGTGACAACCGTTTTTACTGATTCTTCTGTTGGTGGGCTGTCTTTAACTCTTTTGTCTATGAGACACCTACATTGACTCAACTATACAGCAAATTGCACTTTGAAACACACTTGCACTTCCCTCTACTCTGCATGCTGTATCCTCTCGTGCTATGCATCACCGTATTGTCCCACTAGCCATGCGACAAAAGACTTAAACTAATGAATTTGATAACACTGGCTATGGGGTGACCGGCAACTAATGTGGCACTTATATGCGGAACTCACCTGCACTTGCCTGACTCGTAGGGCATCTTTAACTATGACATGGTAATGAGATACACCATCAATTGCACTAAGTGTCTGTCAAAGGGCAGACTATTATATGCCCTATATTTATCGATAACCCTTGTTCTTACTGTAATGGTTTTACTATGTGATTTTAATTAGTGAATTTTAAAGGCTCAATTTTCTGTCACCTGTATGTTACACAATGGAATTGTAAAGATTTTAATTAATCATACAATAAACACTTAATAGTGCCCAAAGGCTAGGAACAGGACACTGCCCCGAACATGGAATAAAGACAAATAAATAACTCATTCTCTTGCATCATTTTATGTTGAATGAAAACGACCTGTTTAGGAGGGCAAAACCTACCAATGCTTTAAACTTTTGGTAAAAAGAAACAAGCGGAAGATACGTATAATAGGAGGTATACGAACAGGTTATGAAATTGGGCATTTGTATATCTTTGAAAGGAATTACAGAAAATATAGCCCCAAAGATGAAGGGATAGTTGCAAGATTTCTGTCAACTTTTTCAGGACTTTACACAAGCTCTTTGTCGGATCAGTTCTCTTCAAATTTTAAGCACACTCTCTAAAGCAAGAATAATAATTTTACGGTATAAATTCAAAAGAATGCACATACAAAAACACAACCTCTGCCATTCTCATAACAAAAAATGTAAGCAATGCTGAAAGTGAGAGTTAGGAACATGGAATTGTGCCACTGTAAACGTTAACCATCGAAATAAGAGACAGATTAAGGGAATAGATCTTAAAGCCACAGAACAATTAGAAGAAAGGAGATTAGTTGGTAATTGTTAAAAAGAAAAAAAGACAAATTAGAAGCCTGGAGATAAAACAAATACTGAATGTTAAAGGTGGTAAGGTGGCTTATACACGGAGGATGCAGACAATAAAGCACTTTGAAGAGAAGAGTAATTTATTAAATCAAGTCCAGAAGAGTAAACAGCCTTTGCTGTGTGCTTTGCACTGTGAATGATGTCTCAAGTAGAGTAAAAAATGTAAAGAGATGCTTTAACAATTTATTATTAACGCTTGCGGTTTCCAGCATTAGATCTTACCCCACCCCTCACCCCCTAAATGTGGAGTGTGTGTATAGCTTTCATGCGGTGTTACAGGATTGTATTCATGTTCCCTGTTTGCAGCAATGCAATTACCTGGTGACCCAAAGTAACGCAGGGTAACTTCATGAGTTTTTACTTCTCCAGCTACATTCTTAGCCATGCACTGGTAAACGCCCTGGTCCGTTTCCTGGGTGTTTTGAATCATAAGGGTGCCATCTTCCAGCAAGTCCATACGTGAATCCTCAGTCATGCTCAATTCATTACTATAAACAGAAAATGAAAGATTTCGAATCACACCACCTTCCCACTTTAGAAAATGAATTAAGTCAAACCCATTACACAGGTTTTGAATTGCGGTGTAATGCGGTTATTATAGCATTTAAAAGGCAAAAAACACAACACACTTAAATAATGTCTTGAATGAAAAGGGTGCATCTGAGATCTAACATTTAAACTTCTAAATGCTTTAACTTAATTTCCCATAATATTTTTACAAGAGGACTAAAGCTTACCTCACCGACAAGATTCTCAAACATATGGTTTTAATTGAACACAGAATGTGAGATTCATGGTTGAGGAATTGACAGCAACAGAACATGTGGGCAATAGATTTGAAGCAGATTTCTTTATGTGTTACTTTTCTTTGCACGTTTGAATCAACAATGTCTTTATATATTTCACAGCTTTACAGAGACCCCCTGATGACGACCGAAGAGCTAGATAGTAACCTACTGAACGTTTTCCCTATGAGTAGGGTTCTCTAGCTATACTGACAGCAATCGCACATATAGATCTTTTTATATATTTGTAAATGCTTCTTTGCTGATTAGTGAGCTTCAGGTTTTGGGGTTGGGTGAGGGAGTTAATGTGGGTAAGAGTCAAGAACTAGAGAGAAGAGTGAGTGCACGAATGGATGAATGAATGTGTGAAAGAGTGGATGGATAATTAATAATTACACTGATAGATCGCTGATTGCACGGTTGAGTAAGTGACTGCATGCCAGGCTGGGTGGATGAAAGGGTGCGTGAATGAATGGATGAGCAAATGCATACATGGATGTTGGCAGGTTACATCAGTCTTAGAGGCTGATGCTTCAAAACACAACCACTGACTCAATTACATTGACTTAATCACCAGATTACATGGTTGCTTTCTACTATGCATCTACCGTTTTTTTTTTTTTTTTAAATCTTGACACTGAGTTATTTCCAGGCCCAGTTACAGTTTTAGATATGGAAAAAGAAACAAGCGAGCAAACACTGAAGCTGACAAAGTTGTTTCCCACACCCCAAGCCAAGATGTGAACTTATGGCAAAAGTGAAGTCTCTGACAATAACACGCACACTATGAGTATACAAACACACTGCTAAGGTGAACTCAGTAGTGTCTTACCTACTTCCGGGCAATAGCCATTCATGGTGAAAGAGGTACAAAGGAAATCAGAAAGCATAGACAGACAGGAACAAGAAAAACTAACCCTTTCCCTACAAGGACACAGACACACGTTCTGTCTTCTGAGCTCATGCACCCCAGCACGTCAACTTAAAACAAGCATTGGCATAGCCAATAGATCTCGCTTTTGGGACCTTATAAGTATTTAGTTATGCAGCACAATATCCTTGCTGCAACAACATCAACTGTTGCATGGCTAAACATGGCGAGACCTATTGGCTACGCCAATGCTTGTTAACAATGCCCTTGCTGAAAGGCTACAAAGCAGTGCCCGCTAGAAGTTAGCAGTTGGAGTACATAGGTTTGCATGTGAGAACTTGGATGTGATATTCCAGGTAATAAAGTGAAAGGTGACAATCATTAGTAAAATGCACAAACCATTTCTATCACATGTATAGTTGCTAAATCTCAGCCAAGCTGAATACTAGTCAGGAGGGTGCATAGTGGATTGATACCCCAATCTTGTACACACAAACACACATTCATGAAGTTATGGCTTACTGGGTGGAGGCAATTAAAACTTGCACTTCTGACTAGGTTTAAGTGCATTAGCAAGAAAGTGAAATTATTTGTGGATAATGAATTTGGGACTTTCAGTTACAGAAGTATGTTGAAGTGTAACATCTGATTTCGAATATATTGTTAAACATGAAAAGGGGGAAATAAATATGTTCTGAAATGGCAGTTCCCTCTTTTATTTTCAGTGAACATGTAGACTTCATAAAAAGCACGTTTTAGTACGAGGCTGGGTTTGCAAATATATGGGAAATAAATATTTGTAAATTTGTTTATGAATAGTTACCTAATAAGCTGCTAGTTTTGGATCAAACGCTTTAAACTATAAACTAAAATGGACGCTGTATATAACGGGAGGGCTCATAGTGACAAAATTCTCCACAGCATCCTTTGCCGTCATGGTAGGAGGCCAACAGGAGTGCATGCTTGACAAGAGAAGGCATTCCATGAACACATCAGAGTAGGAAAAGTCACAATCAATGACTTATAAGTTCTATTTGCCCAACAGAGGCTACCGTTACGAAAAACACTACCCTTTGCAAATAGTGTAACACCCTTCACAAGCATCTCCGTGTTGGGGCACACACAGTCAATCACTGGTCGAACAGCCAGGTCTTGAGTTTCCTCCTGAAGGTCAGCAGGTCTTGGGCCTGTCGTAGGCTGAGTGGGCGGGTGTTCCAGGTTTTGGCAGCGAGGTGGGAGAAGGATCTGCCGCTGGTGGTAGTTCTTCGGATGCATGGGACGGTGGCCAGGGAGAGGTTAGAAGCGATGAAGTTTTCCGTGTCCGAGCGGAGAGGTCTTGAGGATTTGTAGGATATGATGAGTTCCTTAAGAACAGGGGGGCCTTGATTTTGTAGTAGTTTGTGAGCTAGACACAGGGCCTTGAATTTGACCCGCTCTCTTATGGGAAGCCAGTGGAGGAGTTTTAGGGCCGGTTTGGCCGACGCTCTGGCAGGGGTCTTTGTGAGAATCCGGGCCGCGGTGGTCTGAATTCTCTGAAGTTTGTTCAGCGTCGCTTCAGGGGCGCCCAGGTAGATCACATTGCTATAATCAAGCCTCGAGAGTACTAGGCCTTGAATTAGCAACTTTTGGGAGTTGGTGGGCAGGAGGGGCAGGACTTTCCTTAACGATTTCAAGAGCCCGAAACAAGTCCCGGCTTCAATTGCCATTAACACAATACTGTTTGTAAACCTTCCTAACGTGAACTTTTTTCTCAAACACTTCAAAGTCTGCAAAAACTGCATTCAACCATTTCACTGTCAGCAAACACCCACAAGAAGCTCGCTGCGTTCAACTAACCCCCAAACACGTTGGTGCCTGTAAATGACCCACCATATAAATCCAGAGTGCTAATACCGCACTGCCCCTCCAAACAAAAAAAAGCATGCAAATTCACGTTCAACCTGTTCCAGTACGCGAAGGAACGGTGAAAAACTAACCATGTCAGTGCCCCGAGCCACTCGTGTAAACACAGACATTTGCCCCTGACTTTAAGCTGTGGTATAGAAGATACGTCATTTGTTTCTTCGTTGACAATGGCATTTGAACGTTGGCATTAAAGGCCGAGTCATATTTACAAACGCTGTACGGAAAGATAATACAACCACATAGTTCACGAAATTCAATGTCATTTTAGAAGTACATAAAGCGATATACATAAACAACCTTTATTCAGTAATGAACAGGGGTGAACAAAGCTGGCAAGATAGGATTCCCTCGGTCTCCTACTCCCAACACAGTCAGGCACAGGAAGCTTCTTTTTCGTTCAAAGAATTTGTGAAAACACTACTAGTGTATAAAACAGAACTGTAACATGAATCCTTAACCCTGGTTTGCTGAATGTGGCATTGTAAATGACAATGCCAATAGGCATTGTTATTTGCAATGTCAATAGCTCAAACTCACGTAAATGCGAGACCTAATGCATTGCAAATGCTTGTTATGGTCTTATAACTGCTCCAAAGATGCAAAAGTTTTTTTAATCAACATTTTGCAGTTTATTTTCCACATTTGCATGTTCTCGACGATTTTGGGATCTTGTCAGAGGTGAACTATGTGCATGTGAGAATGTGCAGTATGACGTTGCGGTTTATTTTGTAACATGAATGTGGAAAGGTTGTCCACCGTGCAGCTTCAAGCGTGAGAGTCCCTCAACAGCACTGCAGTATTTCAATACAGAGCCACACTGCACATTATTATTATTATTATTATTATTATTTTATTTTGTAGAGCGCGTAGTCACCCGGAGGTATCCCAGCGCTAAAAGATCCTATCTCCTAAGTTCAGTGGGAAAAGGGAGAGAAAGAGGGAGAGGGAAGAGGAGGGGGAGGGGGGCACAGAGGATCAGGGTTAAGGACAAGCATGATTCACTGAGGGAAGAGGTGAGTTTTGAGCCGTTTCCTGAAGCGGAGATATTGTGGTTCGAGTCGCAGGACGCGGGGGAGTGAGTTCCAGAGTCGTGCAGTATGGACTGAGAAACGTCTTCCTCCTGACCGGGCTTTCTTGAATCTGGGGGTAGCGATGAAGTTTTCCGTGTCCGAGCGGAGAGGTCTTGAGGATTTGTAGGATATGATGAGTTCCTTAAGAACAGGGGGGCCTTGATTTTGTAGTAGTTTGTGAGCTAGACACAGGGCCTTGAATTTGACCCGCTCTCTTATGGGAAGCCAGTGGAGGAGTTTTAGGGCCGGTTTGGCCGACGCTCTGGCAGGGGTCTTTGTGAGAATCCGGGCCGCGGTGGTCTGAATTCTCTGAAGTTTGTTCAGCGTCGCTTCAGGGGCGCCCAGGTAGATCACATTGCTATAATCAAGCCTCGAGAGTACTAGGCCTTGAATTAGCAACTTTTGGGAGTTGGTGGGCAGGAGGGGCAGGACTTTCCTTAACGATTTCAAGAGCCCGAAACAAGTCCCGGCTACTTTCTTTGCCTGCACGGTAAACGAGAGGTCGGTGTCGAGCCACACACCCAGACTTTTTACTTCTTCTTTGGGTTCAGGGGGAGGGCCCAGACAGGCTGGCCAGATGTTCGGGGAGAGTATGGGTCCTTTCGGGCCGAGGAGCAGAACCTCCGTTTTCGATACATTTAATTTTAGGGCTGAGGTGTTCATCCAGCGATGGACCTGCGCAAGGCAGTTAAATAAGTCTGCTGGTTGTTGTCTGGGGTGAGATAGTGAAACAACTAATTGTGTGTCGTCGGCGTAACTGACGACGCTCACTCCGAATGGGATGATGACCTCCTCCAATGTGGACATATAGATATTAAATAATGTGGGGCTCAGGGAGGAGCCCTGAGGCACGCCACATTGGAGGGGAATTTCGGAGGAGCGGGCGTTATTCTCCCAGATCTGATAGGTCCGTTGAGCCAGAAAGGATGAAAGCCAGGCTAGAGCAGAGCCCTCTACACCAGCTCCCTTGAGTCTTTTGATGAGAAGTTGGTGGTTGACGGTATCGAAGGCCGCACTTAGGTCGAGGAGGATCACTGCCACTGATCCTCCTCCGTCCAATAGCGCTCTGGCCTCCTCTACCGCTGCCAGGAGGGCGATGTCCGTGCCCTGCCCTGGACGAAAGCCCGTCTGGGAACTTTTTAGTATGTTATTGACCTCCAGGAACTGGGAGAGTTTTTTATTAACCAGTTTTTCAGCAATCTTGCTGATTCCCGGAAGTAGGGAAATGGGCCTATAGTTAGCCAGGTTTTCGGGATCGAGGGAGGGTTTCTTTAACAGAGCTTTCACGACTGCCGCCTTCCAGCTCGGGGGTACAACTCCCTGTTGGAGTGAGGTGTTGATCAGATGGGTCACGGGGGGAATAATCGTGGGGGCTACCTCCTTAAGGATTCGAAGCGGGGCGGAATGCCTGGGAGAGCCGCTTTTTATGGATTTTAACGTGTTTCCCACTTCTTCGGTCGTAACTTGACCCCAAGAGGAGAGACAACTGGGTGTTGGGGGCTGCGGGAGATCGTTTTCCTCGCACGAAATCGCGGGGGGAATTGAATCGAGAATTTTTTGCATTTTGTCAAGAAACAAATCCGCCAATTGTTGGCATTTTATCTGGTCCGCTTTGGGGTCTGTGGAGTGTCTCGGTCCAGGTACTGGGGTTTTCAGAAGATCTTTTAGGATGGCGTAGGATTCCTTGCTGGAGCATACTGCTTTCTCTATTCTTTCCTGGAAGAAAGCGCTTTTAGTTTTTCGGATGGCAGTTTTGTAATTTAAGAGAGAGGTAGAATAAACATCTTTGTTTATTTCCGATTTGTCTTTGCTCCAGGAGCGTTCCGTTCTCTTGCACTCTTGGCGCAGGGCTTTAAGCTCTGGAGTATACCAAAGGGCCGAGGCTACTCTTTTAGAATGTTTGAAGGAGGAAGTTTTGGGGATGAGTGCATCTAGAGAGGAGGTGATCCATTCATTAAACTGCTTATAGACTGTGGCAGGATCGGTGGAGAGCTCAGGGGTGGACTCTGCAAGGGCGGCGGCCCATTCCTCAGGTGCGAGTTTGTGCCACCGTCTGTCAGTGACCTGAATTTTAGTGGTTTGGGGGTTGGTGGTGGGTATTTCCCAGGAGATAGGGACAAGAAAGTGGTCCGTCCATGGAAGGACCAAGGGTGGCCTGGTGGTGATGGTTGCCACATTAGTGAGGACGGGATCCAGTAGGTGTCCCTTCTCATGGGTGGGCTCATTGTTAACCAGTCGGATATTGAGTGACAATAGGTCTTGAAGGAGGTCGGCGGCTATCCGGTCCGTGGGGTCTTTGAAGTGTAAGTTCAGGTCGCCTAGGACGAGGAAGTTGGAGGCGGAAGATGCTAATTGTGAGACTGATTCAGTGACAGCATTAAGGAATTTCCCAGGGGTACCCGGGGGGCGGTAGATCAATAGCCCTGACAGGGAGTGAGCTGGGGAGGATTGAATGGAGAATTGGCAGCTTTCGCAGTCCTCGATATGGGCGTTAGAAGTTCTACAAGTAAGTTTCTCCTTGAAGATTATGGCTACCCCCCCTCCCCTCCCTTTGGGTCTGTGTAAAGCTTGACAGAGGTACCCTGGGGGCAGGGCCATGACAATGTCCGAGTCGGCGCTGTCTGATAGCCACGTTTCCGTGAGAAAGAGCAGATCAAAGTCATGATCTTGAATTAACAGATTTGTTTCGAGCGCATGTTTTGGAAGGGAGCGGCAATTAAGGAGTCCAATCTTGAGTCCGGGTTTTGTTGAGCTAATGAGAGTCGGAGTGCAGCGCATACAGTTAAAGAAGGGTTTACCTTCGGTATGCGTGTGGTAGCAGGCCAAGATTTCCTTCGGTTGGAGTGCGCGGAGCATGTCTCCGGTATACACCACGCGATCAAAAGGGATATCCGACAGACTCTCTGGGCCTGGGTCCGTCTGGGCCCGGACGGGCCCAGACGGGCTTGCCTTTGGCGCGCCTTCAGCGCGCTGACGGCGCGCCCGCTGCGCCCGTCCGCTGCGCGTACGCGGGACGCACATGTTTATGTAGGTGAAGGGGGCGTGGCCTCGAGTGAGTGGGCGTGGCCAAAGACCGGCTCACAGGCTGCTGGCGCTGACGCCGATGATTAGGGCGTTCCCTCAGCAGCTTAGCTCTGCTGCGTGGGTGAGTGACGAAACTATCGTGGTCTCCCTGAGAACAATCAGGTGAGAGAATGGGTAGCAGTGCAAATAGTACAAACAAGTTTTTTTAAAAGCAGAGATTCAGAGTGATTAAAAGTAGCGCTCCCGGCTGTGCCTCAGGAGAAGGTTCTAACCTTCATGCACAGGATTGAGGAGTTTCTCTTATTGTGGACGAGAGTGCATGCTGTGGTTTTAGAAATGTGTGTGGCTGTTTCTACCAGGGAATGTTTCCAGTCCCTTGTGATTTTGAGGGAACAACGGCTTGGCAACTCGCTGTACTTAGAAGTGTATGTGAAGCACAGAAGGGAAAGTCGGTTGTGTATCGTACTAGGTCAGAAAATGGTTGTCCACTGCCTAATGTATGCATGCAGCCTGACCCTCAGTAGGGGAAAGTGCACGGTGTGTGGTGCTGGATAGACACAGCCCCCATCAATATGTCATTTGGTGCTAGCTATATTTCTGCAAAATGTAGCCGTGACTGAGTGTGAAAACTATTAAGGGCTCGCAATGTTAGTCTTGAAGGACAGCAGAGCCAACTAGTTTTAACATCTCCTTTCAAACACCACTCTCTCAAGCGCCTAGAAGCAAATGTATTGTGCAATGCACGCTATACCAGTTGGATAAATATATCACTGTAGCTTATCTACGAATAGTAGTCCTAGGGGCACGGAGCTGCAGGGACTTGTTGCGTGAGAAAACTGCCATTCTTTCAAAATGAAATATTCAAAGCACCGAGGGGGAGGCAAGGCATTTGCGAAAACTGCGCTACAGGAAAGAATGAAAAAAACAGACTGAAGGGAAGGAAGTGTTGTGATGAAGCAGGAGTGAGAGAAGACATCGACTTCCCTTTCATGCACTAATTTGAGAATCAACATAAGATTATAAAATAATGTAAGGGGGCTCAGAGAGATCAAAAAAGGAAGGAACGGAGCCAAGAAAGAGGCAGGTTCAGTGACTGTCAACATAGCGCCATTGCTTTCAACTGTGCTCTAACTAAACACTCGGGCTGGTCGATGACCGCAGCTTCCGGTGACTAAGCCTTCGGCGTCGTGAGGTCAGTAAACAGCGGAGACCTTTTGAGATCGCACAGTAGGGCCGTTCAGTCTATACATAGGACATGAAGAGTCACTGGGACTGATGGCTGGCTGTTCACCCACAAGCCAGTTATTAGCGGAAATGATGTCAGGCAGGCATTCAGAGGGCTAGCAACTCCACTGCTTTCGCACATTAGAGCCAGACACGCGAGGGGGAGCAGGCAGCCAAGGGCAGAACGAGCTATGGATGTAAAGAAGTTCCTTATGCAGTTCAATGCGAGCACTGGTGGAGTGGAGGCGGAAGGATACACCCAAACATCAAAGAGTATTTAGTGAGTTTTGAATACTCGACTGGACTGAGCCAAAACATGATTAACAATCTATCAAGCTACTGGCTGAAAGTTACTGGTCAAAAAGCCAGTGGGTGAAAGGGCGGAAAAAAGCCAAAGCTATGTATATTGATAGCAGTGCTGTCAAATCCCAGACATAAAAAGAGAATCTGAAGTGTGACCCTAAGGTGACAGGATACCGCACGTTATCTTGTAAATTTATGTGCAACTAAAGTAGCCCTCGGTTTAGATGAGGTCATTCCACAAACCTCAGTGTAGTTGGGCATCGATCAACTAACTATACTGTAGGGCCTGTGGAGATGAATGAAATAATGTAATTAAAGGGCAGTACAATGTCACAAAGAACTAAATGTTGGCTGTCACCTTTAACTAAGGAAGCGTTGGCCGCGCGCGAGCGGCTGGAGACGCAATATGTGGTGGGGGAGGGGGAGAAGCGGGAGTTGTGTGTGCGCGTGCGTCATCGTGATCTCGATCGCTCTGAAAGCGAAAGTGATCACGATCGCGATGACGCACAAGTTTTCAAAGTGCTGCTGGCGGCTGGCTTCGCGCGTGCACGATCTCGTGAACGCAAGCATTAAGCCAGCCAGCAGCACTTTGAAAAGCCCACATACAAAATGTCTCTCCGAGCCAGCGCATGCGGTGGGCTCAGCGAGACCTAAAAAGGGTGAAACAACCTAAGGCTCATTTAAAAGGCAAACAAAAAAGTAGCTATTCATCTGCCTACATATACATTACCGCATAAGTCTTTAAGTGGAGAAATTAACTACTAAAATGTAGTACATTATCAAGCATGCACAGTAAACACACTCCCAATATGCGCACACTGTTCTTTGTTTACTCCCATTAATGCTCCTGCCCACTATCAGTCAGACCGAAAGCTTGACAGAAGATTGTTCAATTAGGGAGGCTCTTCTGACATATTTTAGAAGTATGTGAATTAAGTTGATGGACAGAGCTGATAATGGGATATATTGGTGAATCCTAATGGATAGACATAGGGATAGATCACAAGTTTTTGCAAGACAAAGTCCAATTTATTCATCCAAATCATTTTGGTAGGCCAAAGTGAAAAGCAAGAAAGTGCAGCCACCATGTGTTTCGCCCCTTGTGGAGTGCAGGCCTGAGGTTTTTCAAAGCCGGAACTAATACAGGAGTATAAAACCAAATACCAAAATAATCCCCAATGTGAATAGAATTACATTTCCAATATAAAGAGCAAAATAACCCATTGCATACTCCATTAACAAGGGTTGAACCGTACCCAAGAAGAAACTGCAAATGTGGACAAAAAGGTGGTCACATCAGAAGATAGCCCAAGGATCATCCGAGTTGGACAGGAGTAACAAGACAAACATAGAATATAATAGACGTCACAAACTTTAAACATCAAAGAAGCACAGTCAATAGATAGGGAGTAGTCCAAGACCAGCAAAAATTACCATAAAATAATAATAGCATACAATATATTGTTTCATATCATACATACAGATTCAGTGAAGAGAACGACTTGGATTAATAAATTGAACTTTGCTGTGTAAAAACTTGTGATCTATCCATATTTCTATCCATTAGGATTTAGGATTGACCAATATTCCTGTTAACAGCTATGTCCACCAAATGCATTCATGTTCCTTTTCTAATGGGTTAGGGGTCTTCCATTTTGGACATCTGGTTACTAGCAAACTAGCCTATTATAAGAGGATGGAAACCTCCAAGATCGTCAACCCTTTCTACACTAATATTTGAGAATTATGACAATAAGTTTAAATTGCATCAATGATCCAATGCACAGGGACTAGGAGAATATATTTTAGCATAGCTGCCCACAGCTCAACAATGCACCAGAGCGGGAGCCAACAGCTCGTAGAACTGGTTTGTACTGGACTATGCACAGGGACACCAAATGTGCCCCTCATGCAGACTTTCTGGCGCTGGCAAGCGCACCCCCCTGTCCCAATACACTAAATTCTGTCTGGGAGGTTGTCACACCTCCCTGTGACAGGATGCCTATTGTTCCACCTTCCTTTGCTTGAGCTTGGCTAAGCAGCAGGAGGATAGAAATGTGTCTGGTCGGCAGCAACCATTTGGTGCTGTCCAGGACTCGAAGATTGGCACCGGGAACACTGAGAGCCTAACGGAGGGCTCTTCCAGTGCTTAGAAACACACCTCCCACACCGTTTACGAGGTGGGGGTATAATTCCAACATGTTTGATACCAAACATGATAGGATTCATTGCAGCTGTTTTTGAGATGGTGATAGCGTAATTACGCGGTGCCCCTCTATATAGTATATGACTGCTTCACTGACAACACAGGAGAATGGACTCTGTAGACTGCAGGGGTGTCCTGCTCATGACCGTTCTGTGCCCCACCAGTATGTGAGGAGAGGAACTAAAAGAGGATCATCAACAACAAAATGGTGACTTACCAGTAGGAGTAGTTTAGCAGCTTGAAGAGTTTCCGGGATTCACATGCTGTGCACCATTCCGCCATCTAGTGGTTGGGTCCGGAATAGTCTTATTTTTCGTTTTGGGCATCATCGACCACCATTTAGATGGTCTTTTAGTGAATTGTTAGAAATCTGATTTCCCACCGGTTTGTATTCCTTGTAGGAGAGGCCGGGTGGGTCCCATGTGAATCCAGACAACTCTTCAAGCTGCAAAACTACTCTTACTGGTAAGTAACCACTTCGTTTTATAGCATGAATACTTTTCTGGATCCACATGCTGTGCATCAGATTACGTAGCGGTTTCTCCCTTCTTGGGGAGGCTGTAGTCAGAGGAAGACTTTGGGAACAGGTGTTGAAGTACCTTTTATCCTATTTCTGCTTACTTATTTGTATGTCCACACAGTAATGTTTATTGAAGGTGTGTGGTGTTGCCCATGTAGCTGCTGCACATATAGTGCATATGGGCACATTGGGCATAAATGCCAGAGTCACTTCCTTCTTCCTAGTTGAGTGAGCTGTTGGTTGGACCGCTAATTCGTTGCTTGCAGTGGTATAGCATAATTGGATGGTTTGGACAATCCATTGTGCAATAGTTGCCTTTGTGACAGGCGTTTAATGAGTCTGTTCTATTTTCTGTAGATAGTACAGTAGTGCCCTCCTTACATCCAGGGTATGGAGGCTTCTTTTTCCTCTTGTTTTTTGGGTCCTTGATGAAGACCAGAAGGAGAATACTTTGATTTAAGGGAAATTTGGATTTCACTTTTGGTAGGAATTGTGGGTTCGTTTTTAAAATAGCCTTTTCCTTATGGATCTTGATGGAGCAGGGGAAAATACAAAAATTTTGTACCCCTTCAAAGTTAATGACCTCATAACCTTAAAATTACTAATTGTTTGAATGAATGTACTAATCAATCAATGCACCTTAATTAGACACTACAGGCGGTAAAACTAACTGGCATATGCAAAATCTAATTTACTTACAGATGTGGAATTAAATTAACATAGGTTTGTGTTTCGTGTAGAAAATAGAAATAAAATTGCATGTATTTCATTTGTAGGTAAATATTGGGGCAAAGAATGCAGATGGTAAGTAAAATGGCTTTAAATGTTGCTTATGCTAGGTAACACCTAACACGGGTCATTAGAATGGTGGGTGGTAAACAGAAGGGCTTATTTTCTATGTCTAATTTCTGCTATGTTGTTTTCGCATTAGTTCCGTTCAGGCCTGCTAGGCCTCGCTGAGAAAATGGCCACTGCCGAGAGATTTGATCACGTGTAACCAGGATGGCCCCTGCGCATGAGCAGAATGGAAGTTACAGTCACAAGTGTGGCCTATGCCTGGAGTGAGAGATGTCAAGGCTGCACTGGCCTAGGATAAGAGTCGATGCCAAGATTCTCTGTACAAAAGCATGGGAACGGATTAAAAACTTGGACTGCAGCATTTATTAATAATAGCAGTTGTTACAAATGTCGTACCATGACAAGTCACGAGGATATGCATGAATATGTAATTTACAGAACCGGTTTAGGCAAGGAGGACAATGAGGCGACCATCACCACCCCTCCAATGGACCAATAGAAATGAATACAGCCACTAAAAAGTTTCAATTCTGGGTATTGCAAGTTAGTGAAAGGGTATAAGAATGGTGCTTATGATGAGGAAGTGGCACTTGTTTATTTTTCTATTCAACACGACACGCTGTCTGTTGAGACGATTTTTCTCCCAGATGCTGAAAAGACTTTGACAGATTCTGAACTTTGATGGAGAAAAGGAACGAGATCGTCGCAGGATTCTATCCTGGGAGGGATACGTCCGAGGAGGTTAGAGGAACAGTCAGTCAGTTTGGGAACCTATCCTGTGATCTGCGGTTCGTGCTCTGGTGAACCATTCTTGTCATCGCCCTAAGGCCAAGGGTAATGAGTATTTTCTGTCTCTATTTGAATCTTTAATTGAAACACTTCTGAAACTAATGGTTATAACTTTGTCTAATAAATTTTACTTATTCAATTTATTCAATGAATCTAGATAAAATTTCATGTTAACTCAAACTGAGTCTGTGGGTATTAGAATTAAAGTAATGATCTATAAAAGTTAAAGGTTTAATTGTGATTGAGCTGGACTTAATCGCTTTCAACTAATTCTTACTAGTTGGTCCATTGACCCTAAATTAACGGAGTACCTTGATGTGTAATCCAGAAAATTCTAGAGTTAAAATGTATATAATGTATATAGTTATTATTTAGGGGAAATTAATATTAATGTACCCCGTGTGTCTTGCAGCTCGCCAGCTTGTCACTTATCCGGAAAACTGAGTGAATGTGTGTTTTCGGTGTTATGGGCCCCACCGATGAATAAGTGGTGTGAGAGTTTTCCTGGGTTGGGTGACGTTTGTAAAGGGTTTGTTTTAGCCGCGCTGCATCAATCTGCATGTATGGTTCTTGTATGGTTAGAGCTTGTAACTCACTTACTCTTCGTTAGGATGTGATGGCAATAAGAAAAGCTGTCTTTAAAATGATGTGTTTGGGGTCGGCCTTCTGCATGGGCTCAAATGGTTTTGTTATAAGTCGTGTGAACACTATTTAAATTCCACATGTGGACTGGAGCTGTTCTAAGGGGAGCAATCGTTTGGACCCCTCTAGAAACCGTTTTAGGACAGGTCTTCTTAAAAAAAAAAGCTTTTGCATGATTTTCCTGTGGTGTAAGCTACAATGGCAGCGAGGTGTACCTTTATGCTTGATGAGACTGTCAAGAAGGTGAGTTAGATATATGATCACTGTTTATTGTATATTGATTGAGTTCATTCGGTTGTTAGCTGTGCACCAAGTGATGTACCGCTTCCATTTTGCGGCATACCATTGTTGTGTAGTTTGTTTTCTTGCCTCCTTTAGAATTTCCATTGTTAGTTGAGGCAAGTTGAGGGGGCCAAACACTACGTATTCAGGTGCCAGGCCAGCAGGCGTAACGTTGCTGGTTCCGGGTGAAAGATTTGGCCCGGTTGCATTGTTAGTATGTGTTTGTCCTCTCTGATTTTGATTAACTGTCCCTTGGACAGTCTTAGCAGACTTGAGTACCATGTTTGTCTGGCCGATTGTGGAGCAATGAGAATTAGGTTTCTCCCTGGTTGTCTTACTTTTTCCAGAACTCTTTGGATTAGAGGTATTGGTGGAAACTGGTATGCATATGTCCCTGGCCAATCTAGTGACAGGGCATTCCCTTTTGACAGGTGATGAGGAAACCTTGAGGCAAAGAACTGGCCTTTCTTGTTCTGTATTGTCGCAAACAGGTCTATCTCTGGGGTTCCCCGGAGTTTGAAGATGTATTGTACTGTCTTGTGATTCAATTCCCACTCATGGGAGCAGTTGTTCTGTCTGCTCACAAGATCTGTTGTTGTGTTGTATACTCCTGGTAGATGTATTGTTTGCAGGTTGATTCTTTGAGAAATTGCCCATTGTCAGATCTGTTGTGCTAGCTTGCTTTGCAAAAATGACTTTGTACCTCCTTGTTTGTTGAGGTAGAACATTGTGGTGGTGTTGTCTGAACCAAGACAGTCTTTGTGAGAATGTGTTTCTGGAACACTTTCAATGCTAGGAATACTATTTTCATTTCCAAGTAATTGATGTGTTTTATGGAGTCGAGGTTGTTCCACTGACCTTGCACCTTCAGTTGTTTTTACTGCGTTCCTGATCCGTTGAGGGATGCGTCTGTAGTGATTGTTACAGAAGGAGTTGGGTTTTTGAAAGGTCTCCCTTGTGCTATGTTGTTGGATGCCCACCATTGTATTTCTGCCTGCAGCCTCTGCGTAACTACTAGATCCTCTCAACTTCCTGTGGGTAGTGACCAGTTGTTGGCAAGCCATTCTTGGAAGGGGTGCATATGTAGGCGGGCATGAAGAATGAGTGGGATGGATGAACCTATCATGCCCATGAGCTTCATGACTCTCCTCACTCTCAGAGATTGGCCTTTCCAGTAGATGGAGGTTTCTTGTTTGATCACTTGTATCCTTTTTTACATAGGGTAAGCCCGTGCGAGTTGTGAGTTTAGTCTTGCACCTTGGAAAATCTTTTCCCTTTCTGGTTTGGTCGAGGATTACTTGTGATTTATTGAGAATCCTAATCTTTGGAGCGTGTGGATTGCTGTTTGAAAGTGGTTTAGACATGTTTGGTTTGTGTTTGCCTTTATAAGCCATTCATCCTGGTAAGGACAGATGTGCATTCCATCCTTTTGCAGGTGTGCCGCGACTGCGGCTAGGCACTTGGTGAACACACGTGGTGCTGATTTTATCCCAAAAGGGAGAACCTTTAACTGGTAGTGTGTTCCCCATATTTTCTGTGGTGTTTGTTCATGGGGATGTGTAAATAGGCGTCCTTGAGATCTATTGTTGCCATGTAATCTAATTTTTGAATTTGTGGTATTATTTCCTGGAGTGTAATCACTTTGAAATGCTGTGTCAATATAAAATTGTTTATGGACCTTAGGTCCAGATTTGGTCTTAGTGATAGGTCCTGTGTGGGGATTAGGAAATACGGAGAGCAGTTTCCGTTAAAAATGTCCTGTTTTGGTACCAATTCTATTGCTGGTTTTTGAAAAAGGTCTTTGATTTCTGAATTTAACTGTATGAGTTTTGATTTGAGGTATCTCCTTATTTTTGGTGGGTTTGCTGGTGGTGTTTTTGTCAGTTCCAAGCAATGCCCGTATTTTACCAAATTACCTATCCAATTGTCTGTGGTGATCTTTTGCCACTATTGTAGGTACTGTGGTATTCTGCCTCCCACTGGCATTCTTTGTGGGTCTTTTCCTTTGCAGGAGTCAATTTGAGCCAGTCTGTCTTCCTCTAGAGGGCTGGCCACCGCCTATGCCTCTTCCTCAAAAGGACTGCTTTGGTTCTTGTTGCCAACCCAGGTATCCTGCTTGTTTGTTGACCATTTCCTTGGCCCTGTTGTTGATGTGACATTTGCTGTCCTTGAACAAAGGCTCCTCTTCATGTGGGTTTTCTTCCGTTAACCCCTCCTCTTTTGAAGGTACCTGTTTGTTGTAGGGCTCCCATGGCTCTTGCAGTTTCATTATCATTTTTTTAATCTGCTATTCTAAGCCAGGCATGCCTTCTTAGAGTGGTGCCAGTGCTGGCAGTTTCTGCTGCATCGAGCGCTGATTTCAAGACATTTGTTAGCAATGTTTATACCTTCTTGGACAATAGATTTAGCCCTTTTCTTGTTTATGAGCTCCTCAATGTCATCCAATAGATGGTGTCCATACCTGTTCAGCAGGTCATTAGAGCTTGTGATGCACCACTGTGTTGCTGCTTTTTTTTTTCATTGTTCTACCTACCATATCCATACATTTGCTTTCTTTCTCTGGGGGTGGCCCACTGTTAGAGAGGGCATTTGCTCTTCTCCTGGCCATGGTAACAATGATGGAGTCAGGCACTGTGTTTCCCTGGATATACTTGGGGCCCTTGGAAGAGGGTTTGTACTTCTTTTCGACCCTTGCTGTAACCCCCTTGTTTGAGTCTGGCTCCTTAAAGGCTTCTTTGCCTTGGTCCAGGGTGCTTGGTAGCATTGGTAGGTATTGTGTCCCTTTGTTGGCTGGGGCTAGTGTTTCTAAAAGGAAGCATGTGTCTCCCTTTTCCTCTTCGAGGGGAACTCTGAAAGAGTCAGCTACTCTTTTTATTAGGCAGTTGTAGAAGGCTATGTCATCTGATGGGGATTCCTTCGAGGGATAACAGCATTTGTCCTCCTCTGGGCTTTCAGTGGTGAGGTCATTCCAAGTGTCCTCAGAATTTTCAGAGGCTTCCTCCTCTTCTGGCACCTCAATGGCTTCCTTGAGATCTTCATTGCGAGGTTCGGGGGTGGGAGGTGACTCGATAATCTCCTCTTCTTCCTGTTCGGTATCTTCCGTAGCTTCAGCGTCAACATTGTCCGCTTCAGCAACGGGGATCTCAGGAATTCGGAATTCCTTGAGTGAGGCGTCAAACTCCTTTTTCTGGAGGAGCATCGCCATTTCAGTTTCAAGCCGCTTCCTTTTCTTCTCAACTTTGAGCACTCTCTCGGCATCGGAGACTTTAGATTTTCTTTTCTTGCTGGCACTTGCCTCTGGTTTCGATGGCTTTGCGGTTCCCTTCAGGGGTTCATGTTCAACCCTTGTTTTCGGGGCCTTGTGAGATTTTCTCTTGTCGGCGTCCCTTGGTAGGCTTCCGTGGGGTTCCTTGGCTCGCGGCTGGCCTTTGATCAGATTTTTCTTCAGCGTCAGGGCTGCCTTAGGCTGTGCCTTATTATCGTGGCCCTTTGGTTCCGAAAGATGTGTATGGTGCCTTACCTTATCAGTCTTCTCTGTATCCTTTGGGCGTGGGTTTTTCCTGAGTCTCCCTCTAGAATTTCGACTTCCGATCCTTTGTGCGTGAATTCTGCTCGAACTCCCATGTCCTCCTCGTCATAGGAAAAATCTAGGTCCTTCATGGGAGGTTTTGTCGATGCCTGGGACTCCGTTGCGTAGTGGGCCTCTCTCTGCCTTCGGCGTGTCCTGAGAGTTTTCAGCTGGAACACCGCGCAGGCCTCACTGTCTTTGTCCTTGTCGTCTTTGGGCAGGCAGAGGTTGCAAACGTCGTGTGGATCGCGTTGTGTAAATTTGTGGTGGCACTTGGGCCAGAATTTGAAGGGGGTATTTTCCATGGCCCCTATCTCGCCAGTTGTCAGCCCTTGATGTCTTCAGTATTCGGGGGGTCTTTCTCTGAGTTAAGCTTTGCTCTCCGGTTGCGATGTCGATTGACAATGTTGGTTTTCCACTCGAAATCTTAAATTTTATCTTCTTTCGGGAATTTTTCCTGAAAACATCGGAGCGTCCTGTCTTGCTTCCAGTCAAAACAGTGGAAAAAAGAATCTGAAGAGGCTACCATGCACAAAAACCTCCTGGGCGCAGTCTGACGTCACACAGAGGACATACCTCGCATCAAATGGTGGTCAACGATGCCCAAAACGAAAAAAACTATAAAAAAAACTGACTATTCCGGACCTAACCACTAGATAACGGAATGATGCACAGCATGTGAATCCACAAAAGGATTCACCCTGCATAACAGTAACAACCACAACATATTATATTTTTGCATACCTAGGGAAATTATTGATCACAACACTATCTTACAAGAAAGGAGGGAGCGTGTTGAGGAATCTCCAGGGAGATGTAGTGTCTACCAGAAATATTGATTTGAAGAGGAGTACTTTTTTCAATTAATGGATACTTCTTCCTGCAGATTCCTCACCGTCTGAATGAGTATTAAAGCAAAACCTTCCTGAGATGTGGGCTTGAAGAGTGCTGATTAACCAAGGAAGTCATGCAACATAGTAAAGTATCTGACACTGCATGCTTGATTTGTGAGGCCGTAATAAATAGCAAAAGCCAAGACCACCTGGCTGCAGGGCAGATGCCAACCATTGGAACGTCTCTGGTGAGAGTAGTAAAAGCGGCCATGGCCATCTTGGAGCGGGAACAAATGAGAGCAAGGTCTTTCTTCGCCAGGGCACAGCAGATTTAAATACCAAAAAAAAATGGTACACATAGTCATGGCATTGCCCTTTTTGGCATTGAAAAGCCCACAAACTGCTGTTAATTAACTCTGTCATGTATGGTCGATGTAATCTATGAAGCCAACACCTCCACAGTCAAGAGATGAGGAGGAAAAAAAAGATGGAAGATCGATGGACTGACCCATATGAAAGATACCACTTTTAGTAATAAAGAAGGATCACTATGGAGAACCAGTCATTTTGTGTAGAACACTGAGCAGCAGATGGACCAAGTATGGGAAGAAGTTGTTACTATTGAAGAAGACCACTTTCAGAGTCAGAAGGAACATCAGTACAATAATCAAATCCCACTGAGCTTCAATAAAGGCAGTGGGAGGAAACTAATCATGAAAACCTTTCAGAAAATCACCACTAAATGCAACCGAAATAAAGAAGGATGGTGAGAGAGACACAAGAATAGTTCGGCTAAATAGTATGGATCTGGAATGTTCAAACTGAAAATTCCCACACGAGCCAAAAGACAAACCCTGATGTTGTAGACACTATGTCCTTCTGCACCTCCATAGAGCTCATACTCACCTTTTTGAGCATAGCATCAACAGGATGAATGAAACCATCAGACTGAGCAAACACAGAAGTTGCATATTTTGGATTAGTGTCTGCGCAAGAAACACTGAATCATATCCAGGATATCTTGAATCTTCTAAGGAGGAGGAAAAGTAATCATAACAGTTGTGTTTCGCACTACTCCCATCAGCCTCTGTGAGTATTGTGGGGTGAGGCTTCTGGGTATTCATCATGAAACTCAGGTCATGAAGAGTTGTGGTGAACTGAAGATGTTCTCTTACCAGCACAGGAGACCCTGTATTCTTACGCCGGGCATTGAAGTATGTAAATATACGGACTCCTGACCTCTGCAATGAAGACACTACCATAGCCATCACCTTGATGAATACTCATGATGCAGTCATCAGACCACATTGGAGAACCTCAAGCTGGTACTGATGCGAACCTCAGGTAGTGCCTGAGGGCCGGTCACATCAGCAGATGAAAGTAGTTGTTTTGGAGGCCCAGGGACACCAGACAATCCACCACATTGAGGGTCAGCAAGAACATGATCAGGGACAGACTGCCATCCTTATTGGATAAAGAAGCAAACTTAATAAAATCATGTGCCCTTCTTCCATGGGGCCACCTCTATGGCCCTTCTGTTGAGCCAAACAAACATTTCTGCCCCCAATATTGAGGCTCATGCTGGAGAGTAGGTCCTGGTTGAATGAGGGTGGCCTAGATGGCAAAAGAGAAAGGGTAGGGTATATGAGGGTTCTGAGGTAGCAGGTCCAGCAGAGGATGGCAGAGACTGCTGCAGCTGGCGATGATGTGCATCCTAGAAACATCCCTTCCCAGAAAGAAGCAGTATATATTTTGGCATCTTTAGTTTTGCAGTGAACATTGGCACTGTATGAACTGGGAAGTAGCCTCAATCCTCCTTCAGCCCAGGTAAATTTGTTTCACTAGTAAGGCTAGAACAAGCAAGCATGCCTGCCAAGACTGTTATTTTTGAAGCACTCATAGGAGGAGTCTTTGAACAGCCGCTCACCAGCGAAGGGCATGTCCATGCGAAGCTTTCTTGGAAAGCTCATGATAAGCCAGTAGAACACATCCTTGTATGATGACATAGTGTGCCCAGGGATCAATCTACGGTGTGTGAAGGAATTAGGTTTCACTTCAGTATGTGTTTGTAAGCAAGCAACATCACAAAATAAAATTAAAGGACAAAATACAATGATGGATGGAGTGTTGAAACTCTTCTAACACTCACCCGCAGTCACAGATCTGAGTTTAATCTATCGTTATTTTGCTTGCCACGTCACCCCAGTTTGGACCCAGCCATATGCAAATCAGTCTTGACCCTGCTCCCCATGGGAACAGTCTACCCCACATTGCCAAATCAGGTCCTCCCTGGACCGGAAACAAGCATCCTGGGACTTGTTTTGGGGTATCCCCCCTCATCAGCCAGGCTAGCTTGACTCCAGTGGCACAACAAGAAAGGGACCCACGTTTGGGCATAACCTTAGCCAATTCGGGCACACATAGCACCATCACAAGATAAAATGATTGACTGACTGTTTGTAAGCAACCAACCCAGGTGCCTTAATCCCCCAAAAGGTTTTTCATGTGGTCAGGTAAACTACTAATGCCTATTTTTGGCAGCTACCATAGAAGGTGGGCAAAGTGGCTCATAAGGGGTTTGCAGTACAAAAGGCAAGAATGCCAGAAGCAAAGAGTTTTCATCCCTAAGATTCTTACGGTCTAGATGAGCCAAAGAAAAGACAATAGGGTGCGACTTTGTAAATGAATCTTGGGCAAGTAGGCTCTCTATAGAGGGGTACGGGAACAGCAAGTTCTGCTCACAAGGTGAAAGTCTGAGTCACCTAGCAATTAGCCTGTGGATTGCTGTGCTCCAAAATAATTGTTCCCCAAGCAGCCTCAATGAGCACCCATTGCATTCTGTTGAAATGCAACAGAAGCCCTGAATCTGCAGGGTTGCAAGATTTCTGTCTATGTTAGATCTGGCCACAGCAGCTGGGAAGTTCTTGCATTTCTGCTGCTTTTCGTACCACTGTAGTGAACAAAAATAATTATTCTGAACGAGGTCCGACCAGGAGAAAAAATAACCCTTTCTGAAGAGGTATTCAGGCCACTAATGATTACTAAGCCTAAAAAAAGTCCAGCATTTTTGTTGTAAGAGAGAAGAAGGTTATCTGCCTCAAAATTATCATCTTCATTGTACGGTCATTTTCTTTGGCATGATTAGAGCATCTGAATTGGACCCCACGGTTTGCTCCATGCATGCTAGTCTGTGGGCATTGGTACTATGCCAAAAGTATGTTGCTAAAATATACCTGAATTTATTTTTTTGTAGTCTGGATAATATTTTCTGACCTCAAGAGAGTTGAAAGTGGCAGCCAAATTGGCCCCCAAGACGGCAGCACTGTCCGAGTCAAAGGCAGTGCTGAGTGCAAAGGGGTCAGCATCTTAGAATGCACTGTTTTAATTGAAAGTAGCTCCAAGGCTGGAGCAAACAGAGGCACTGATTTGAGTGATGTCAGGGTCAAATCTGCTAGAATTGCCAAGCCTGCAGGAACAGGCTTTACCCTTTGGGAGATGCAGAGAGCGACAATTATGAGAATATGGTGTATGGCCTACTGGTAGGCCGTGACCTGCGCGAGACAGCCCAGTACCGAGGAACACACCATCAAGGCACGATTTCCTCAAGGACGAAGATGATTTCACCTTGCTGTGGTGCTCTACGCGTTTTTACAATATTGTGCCCTGTTTAGGGACTTATCTGAAAGGGGATGGGAATGCTTCGACCTGATTACATTTCTTATTTTATCCACAAACTCATCAAAAACTCAGGCCATTTTTAAGCAAAAAGTTTACATAGGACATATACCGGCCTCTCGGAAGGGAAGAACATTGATCCATATCCATAAAAAATGTCCAAAAGCCAATACAGTAAATTTATATTCAATTGCCCTTCTAGATTGTGAAGAGAAACAGTTTGCAAAGAATCATCTACCTGTACTAGGCTATAAATGACCTACTACAAACAGAAAAGCCGTTCTTCAGAGCCATGTCTACTAGAGTGGATAATCTGAAGATCATTTGTACTCGGGTGTACGATGCCTGGTTAAAGGAAAACTGCTGCTACAAAGACAACTCTGCAGCCTTCAACCTAATTTCCTGCTAATTATTACAGGGAAAGGTAAGGGTCAGTTAAGGCTGGAGTATCAGACGTCAAAAATTAACTTAAAATGCAGTGCATTAAAGAATGTTTGCTTAATTGATCAATATCTAATTGATCTCCCCAGTAAATACTTCAGGCAAGGTGGTTTATCCCTCAAACTGGGAGAAGGGGGCAGAGAGCAATTCTCATGTATGCCCACAGTTTAATCTTGATAGACCGATTCCAGTATGTTTACAATGCTTTTGAACATTTTAGGGGACAATAAAAACAAGCACCATCTGCAAACGAATTGTACAAAATCTATAATGATGTCTTCATCGTGGGCCTATAAGCAATTTCATTAGACTGTAAGAGGAACAACTATGGAATCCACATAGCAATCCAACTATCCAGGATTTACGTTTACTCCAAAATTACATTGCTCACTCCAATCTCCAATCTACAGAGTGCAATAAGCTTCTGAAGGCTTTAAAACATTTTATCATCGCTTTATTGGCTCATCACACGATCAATATGTATGTTTTCTTCAACCCCAACATATGCGTAAAGGGTGTGCAATCAATCAATCAAGCAAGCATTTGTAGAGCGCGCTACTCACCCGCGAGGGTCTCAAGGCGCAAAGGAGGGGGGGAGCTGCTACTGTTCGAACAGCCAGGTCTTGAGAAGTCTCCTGAAGGTCAGCAGCTCCTGGGTCTGGTGCAGGTGCAATGGTTTAATTTAAATTTGAAAATCTGCAAATACAACCTGTAACTTTATCTTCACCACAGATGAACAATGCAAGTGTTACTGCACTTAGAGTTGGGTTGGGTAATTGATGCAAGTCCGGCGGACCAGGCTGGTTGGCTGCATTTTTCACATTTGAAGAATGCATTAATGACTGGTTGCCCTGTTACCGGACCATATATCACTCCAGGACTAGTAGATTTTTGATTGTGGGGAAATTCTTTCTGAATGATGTATGTACTGATTTCAGTCTATAATTACAAATTAAAAGCAAATTATATTAGAAAGGCAGTCACAGAGGATTGCAACAGTGCTTAATTTGAAAAATAGTAAGTGCCAGTCCCCAAAGATTTTCTCACAAGCGTTGTCTTGATGGCACCATATACTCCTTGATCCCTTGTTTCACTCTTGCAAGTTTTTTTCATGTGCTTTTTTCCCTTTGTCAACGTTTTTCTTCTTTTTTGTTCCTCCTTTTGAGTTTTTCTTTCTCTTCCTCTGGGTTAGAAAAAGCTGAGGACAAATAGGTGCTGACCCCCAAAAATGAGAGCCAGTGGACTCCACCTGCAACCACCGGCTCAAATTAAGCCCTTGAAATACCGTTAAAAAAAGTATAGGACCGGGACGCATGTCTGCCGGGTATATGACTTTGAAAGTACAGGATTGTTTGTGCCGAATCTGCTCAAGAGTTTTGTGATTTGAGCTTGACTGAGCAAACGTACCTTTCTAGTTGGGTCTATAATCCTAGTAGAAAATAACTTTTAGCTGCTGCCTAATAGGGAGATTGTCACGGGTTTAAAATAGACTCTGCTGAGTCAGTTTTTGGTCGTAATGACTGCTGTTAAATGTTCTATTTTGCAGAGAAGGGCAAAAAAAGTACCAAGCACATATTTTGTTTACAGAAATCTTAGTCAGCTAACGCGAGCACTTGCGCTAATGAATAATGTTAAAATTACTACCATCAGTCCGGTACACGCTTCCACCAGTGTTGTCTGCTGTGATGAGGGTTGTGCCTGTGTAACAAGGGAACCCCCCCCCCCCCCCCCCCCCCCCCCCGCGGGCACCAGTTATTTTTACAGGAGCAATTTTGTTACCTACTAGCACATGCGTATCTTCTTTAAATACTAAATTCCGAATGTTTGACATTTTGTCTTATGGTTTTACTGATTTTATCATTTTCTTTTCTTGCTAAAATTTACCCTAATACTAAGACAACGAATACATTTGGAAGTGAATTAAATATATTTAAATGGCGAGAAAGTGCTTTGATGAACGTAAAAGAGAACGTCAAGAAGCTGGTTATTATTTTGATACTTGAAAAGGAAGGAACACACCTATTGCGAATGGGAGCATAAGGGCAGTTTACGCATATATGTGCCTTGCAGGATGGCCGCCTTCCCATGCAGTGTTGTTTCTTGGGGACAGTTAAGTGGGGTGTGAGAGTGGTGTCAGAGATGGAGACTTAAGGCACAGATGTTTCGAACCCCGGGGCATGTAGGTGACCTCTCAAACCACGGGTTTGGTGGAAAACAGCTCATGGAGGGTGCTGAGGTCATCATAATTCTTACACTCTTATCTAAAAATATTTGACTCAGCAAAATATTTTGCAAGGTTATGTCATGTGGACACGGTAGAACAAAATGCAAAAGTGACTCAAGGGAATGTTTGTTGTACAAACAAACTATATTGGAGTTTCCGTCTGAGTAGGCCCAATGGGACATGTGCCAACCTAAAGCATGCTGAAGCATATATGAATTCTGAATCACTTATCGAGTGCGAAGGTCGATTTTATAATTAGAGCAAATTCAGAGATCATTTTCAGTAGATCATGTGCCAAAACTTTTTGAAACTATTTCAGTATTAATATAACAGCCAAAGCTAACTAAGCTATATGAGCCTTTAACTACAAAAAAAAAAAAAAAAAAAAGACTTTAATAAAATCCTATTAATGTTAGATAATTTGCGGTTACTGTGCCCCCCTTTGGCATAGAACAATGATCAAATATCAAACAGTCGGTGGGGGGGAGGGAGGGGGGCAATGTTGACAATTATAAAATATCAAAAAATCAAGAAGGAATGTTCATAATGCAATCTCATCTAAAAATAGCACTTTACAATGGAATCGTATCACAATCAGGCTGCGAGAGCTTAACTCCCATTGACATATTAAAATTGTTTCTAAAAATTGTTGCTTTGCTATAAAACCGTATTGACAACAGGTTATGCTTGGGGGCGTGGCCAAGATACCAGACATGGCAGACATGTGAGCTCGGAGCTCTGTCCCAGCCTGTTACTAATCCTGCTATTATAGCAGCACCCGCATCTTGGAGCCAGCAAAAACGATTCCCCCCGAAAAGTTACATGGGGGGTGGGTGGGGGAGGAGCACAGCGACGGTCTGAGATTGCCCTGCACAGAGTCGAGGGTCTGACTTGGGGCAGTGACGCAGGCGAGAGCACGATTAAGTCAGCTGCGTAGACGGGAAGCTGTGCTGCGGCCTGCGACGACCCCGGGGCCTATTGTCACACCGCCTGGTCATATTAGCTGGTGGGGGCATTTTCGAGCCGTTTCTGGGCTCTGAATGACCTCCGGTAACCTAAGTCTAAACCGGAAGGTCCCGCCATCTTGGATTGGGAAGAGGGTGAACACAGGACCTCGTGCTATAAATTAAGGCAAGAGCCTCGGGCGCAGCCTGTACACATAGGCGGCTCCCCTGACACTCACAGGGAGCTTAGCCGGGCACCACACGGCAGCACAGAGCCGAAATTGCTTTTAAAAACGTTATTTTTGATGTTGGTTTGGAAAATTTGTTTTAATTTTTAAATTTACTCCTTGTCACACCGCCTGGTCATATTAGCTGGTGGGGGCATTTTCGAGCCGTTTCTGGGCTCTGAATGACCTCCGGTAACCTAAGTCTAAACCGGAAGGTCCCGCCATCTTGGATTGGGAAGAGGGTGAACACAGGACCTCGTGCTATAAATTAAGGCAAGAGCCTCGGGCGCAGCCTGTACACATAGGCGGCTCCCCTGACACTCACAGGGAGCTTAGCCGGGCACCACACGGCAGCACAGAGCCGAAATTGCTTTTAAAAACGTTATTTTTGATGTTGGTTTGGAAAATTTGTTTTAATTTTTAAATTTACTCCTTGTCACACCGCCTGGTCATATTAGCTGGTGGGGGCATTTTCGAGCCGTTTCTGGGCTCTGAATGACCTCCGGTAACCTAAGTCTAAACCGGAAGGTCCCGCCATCTTGGATTGGGAAGAGGGCATTTTGCGCTCTAGCGTGAGGGCGAACACAGGACCTCGCGCCTCATAAATGGCCGCACTCACTCGTCCGCGCAGCGGGCGGGCGCAGCGGGCGCGCCGATGGCGCGCCGGAGGCGCGCCAGAGGCAAGCCCGTCTGGGCCCGTCCGGGCCCGTACGGACCTAGGGCCAGACATGCTGCCCAAAACAAAGCGAGGGCCTCTCACATACTCGCAAGAACAACTTATGTCTCTCTGCCCCAAAGCCTCCTGCCTCTGTCCGAGGGGATTGAGGTTGGATGTGCTCTTCAAAGCTTGTGCTCTATGTACTACGGAAAGTAAAGAGGCCCAGAATGCTCCCCCCCCGAGGGAACCACTTCGACTAGCCCTCCTGAACTGTAGATCTTTACCTAGGCACTCCTTACACATCCACCATCTGATTTTGGATCACAAGCTTGATGTGCTATTTTTGTCGGAAACGTGGACATCTGACAGTTCGGATTTTGACATGGCGAACGCTCTTCCCCCCGGATTTTGTATCTTTTGCTTGCACAGACCGCGAGGCAGAGGGGGCGGGCTGGCCATTATATATAGAGATATTTTGACATGTAGGGCCGCTGAAGGGTCTATCCTGGATGCGGAAAGTTGTAGCTTTAAGATTCAATTGTCCCCCAACGACTCACTGTCGGGGTTGCTGATTTACCGGCCTCCGGGCAACATCAAGCAGTTCGCGAACTCTCTGCTTGAAGAGGCCCCATTGCTAATAGCGTCGGCACCCAACTTTCTCCTGCTTGGAGATTTAAACCTACATTTCGATTCAGCGGAGGATAAAGCTGCAAACGACCTTAGATCTGAACTTGGGCTGGGGAACATCACCCTCCATAATCAGGAGCCCACCCACGTCAAGGGCCATTTATTGGATACGGTGTTTTCTAATCTTCCCCGTCTTTCCATGTCACCGTCCTTGCCTCTCCCTTGGACGGATCACTTCCTGATCCCCTTTCAACTGGGTTTTGTTACAGCTCCCCCATCTCTCCCGGCAGCCACAGCACAAGTACCAGTAAGGGCATGGTCGAAACTCCCGGTCGGCGATCTTACACGCAAGCTGACACATACCATCCCGGTGCTTAATAGGGATCCTATAGAGGCAGATGAGGCTTTCTGCGAATGGCTCAGCACAGCTTTAGACGCGGTACTTCCCCTGAAAATAGCCAACAGGAAGACGGGGGGCCCCAAATCCTTATGGTTCACCCCAGAGCTGGGTCTTCTGAGAAAAATTTGTAAAAAGAAAGAACGTGACTGGCGGAAAAACTGGGCAGGAAACTCCAAAGAAGAGTACAGGGCAGCCATGAGAACTTATAAAGTGGCGCGCAATGCCACCAAAGCGGCCTACCTTGAAAATAGGATAAAATCATCAACCAATTCTTCAAGGAAAACCTATAAAATTCTCAAAGAGCTGCTCAAAGTTCCAGTATCTCCAGAACCCTCAGAGGGGAGTACGGACCGCTGTAACCTTCTGGCCCAGTACTTTGACCAGAAAATTCAAAACATCATAGCCGGCCTCCCCGTGTCCCGTCAGAGCCTGCCCTTGGGGGAGAGCCGTCTGGCCACTGATAGAGCCGTGCTGGACAAGTTTGCCCCGATCACCAGGGAAGCTTTCTGTAAAGAGTTGGCCGCGCAAAAAAGTGGCTCTCCGACGGATCCCATGCCTATGTACATCCTAAAGCAGTTTACGGATGTCATAGCGGGACCGGCAGTAGATCTACTTAATGCTTCCTTTGCCGCCGCCAAGGTCCCCCCCAGTTGGAAGCAGGCTATAGTAAAAGCCCTGCTAAAAAAAGCGGGGCTTGATCCCACCGATTTGTCCAACTTTCGGCCAATCTCCTTACTGCCAGGGATGGGAAAGATTGCTGAGAAATGGGTTAACCGGCAACTCTCGTCCTTTTTGGAATCTAACGAGTTGTTACGGCACACCCAGACTGGCTTTCGGCCCGGTCAAGGCACTGACTCGGCGCTGATCACCATGGTAGAAGAGGGCAGGTGCATCTTAGATTCAGGAGGATCAGCAGCCCTGGTCCTCCTGGATCTGAGCGCGGCATTTGATACGGTGGATCATAAGATCTTGATCCACCGGTTGGAGGAGCTGGGAGTAAGAGGCCTGGCGCTCACCTGGCTAATGTCATTCTTGAGTGATCGAACATATCAAGTGTGCGAGGGCAACTATAGATCAGTGCCCACCCCCCTTCAGTGTGGTGTCCCGCAGGGCTCTTCACTGAGCCCTACGCTTTTTAACGTCTACATGGCCCCACTGGAGGGGGAGGTCGCACCCTTTGGAGTAAAACTCGCAACGTACGCGGATGACACCCAATTGATTGTTTCGCTCTCGCTCGCAGAAAGCCATGGTGAGAAGTTTGCCGCCTGCCTTACCAACATCATGGCATGGATGGCCGACTCAAGACTCAAGCTTAATGCCTCCAAAACCGAGGTGATGTTGCTGGGAAATCTCTGCACCTCCCTCCCCAAATGTATGTGGCCGACTTGTTTAGGAGATCCTCCGACCCCGAAGGGATCCATAAAAAGTCTCGGCGTCTGGCTTGAACCGGAGCTGTCGATGCACACTCAGGCGAAAATAACTGCAGGGTGTTGCTATGGGCTGCTCCGCTCAATACGGAAAGTTATGCCCTTACTCCCATTAGACTCTAGGAAATTGCTGGTACAGGGCCTTATTCTGTCAAGACTGGATTATAACAACGCCCTTTTCCTGGCTGCACCGGAATACACCTTGAACGTGCTCCAGAGGGCACAGAATGCAGCTGCAAGACTGCTGACGAACACACCTAGAAGAACGTCAGCAAAACCGGCCTTGAAACATCAATGAGGAAAGAACCTAGCTTGACCAGATTCCGAAAATCCCTTAAAACGTTCCTTTTCCCCCAGAATGACTAACATCTCTGGATGCGGCTCAGAGGTCTGTCTGTGTGTACACGTAGCGCTGGGACGCTCAAGGGCAGCCATGCGCTTTAGAAATTCTTTTTCATTTCATTTCATTTCATTTCATTTCATTTCAACTAGCTTCGTAGGCCCCCTAGAGAGGAGTCGCGTACCCGGACCACTGACGAGGTGGATGAGAGGGCGGCTTTGGCGCAGCCCTGAGGGAAGAGCCGAACGTGTGGAACACCTGACTGGGCCGGCAGTGTTGCCGTGGAGTGGCTGCCTGGCTGGGGAGGTCGCTGATGCGACTGAAGGAAGAAAGACGCATGGCACCAGGTCTGGAGGGGGCGATCTACCTCTGGAGCGGTGACATTTGCTGAGCTCCGCCGAGGCTGGGACAGACACTGGAGAAATCTGAGGTGAGGCCTGGGGAAGAAGACCTGCTTGCTGCCTCGCGCTGGTCCCTGCCTGCAACTGTGGCAGTTGTCCATGGCCCTACGTCGTCAGGCGGGAGACGACGGCCTACTCCCTGCTTTGTGCTGCTGCCTGGGCCCTGCCTGATATCACGGCAGGGGACCCTGGGGCACTTCCTTAACCAGCGGGGACCCTGAAAGAACTAACTGGCTGTGTACTGTGGGAGGCCGGGTGAGGGCCGGATGGATCCAGAGCCCTGGGTGCCCACGCGCTGAAGAGAGAACATGGGAGCTGGGAAGGACTGCTTTGCGTGCTGCCAGCCATGGGGCCGTAACACTATTGGGGTCGGTGGCGGGCCCATGCGATGACCAAGGTGGCCTAAGGGTGTGGGAGATCCTGAGACTGAAACGGCACCTACAATAGGAGAGAGAGCTGTCCTGGAAAGGGCTGCAACTGTGAGTGCTGTTGGGCTCAGGTATGTTGTGCTTGTGTGGGATGTAGCAGCAGACTGAACTAGAGCGAACCCGGACTTCCCTGGAATCAGTGGAGAGGAATGGTCAAGGTCAGTCGACGTACCACCTCAACATGGTAGTTTTCGCTGGCATTGGAGTGAAGGGGACCCGTCGAATCACGCTTGCGAATTGAGCGGGGACGGTGGGGATCGCCCATTGGACCCTGAGGCTGTGCCTATGGAAGACGGGGCAATAGAATGATCTAGAGTGGGCAGCGACGCAGTGGCTGGAGAGGCCTGAATGGACCCAGGACGGTGCTGCAAGGGACCTTGCCTGAATCCATGGGGAAGACCAGAAAAAGGGGATAGCAGCGATCTCCTTCCAAATAAGGTCCATTAAGAGACAGCACTCAGGCTTGCACAGGCAGGCACACAGCACCGACAATGGAGACAAGCACAATCAGAAGTGGCCCAGTGACTGGGCAGAGAGGTACCGCTGCTACATCCGGGCCTGCAGGGGAGCTTGGCCATGGGATCCGCTACCCAACAAGGTGCCAAAGCAGAAGCCGGGGGGCACTCAGCCTGCCACCAGGGAGCCTACGTCCGTAACACAAAAGGGAGAGGACGACGAATCAGTTGGCGGAGACAACTCCATCCACTCGCACCTGGACAGGGTGCTTGCGGCCATTGCTGACACGAAAAATGCTCTAGAACAAGACATTGGGGCGGTCTTGGTGGGTCTGGGACTGCTGCAGGCGGAACAGCAGAAGCTGGCAGATTGAGTTTGGGACACTAAATCCGCAATAACTGAGCTGCAACCAGGACACAGATCACACGCAGCTAAGATTGACGACCTCTCCAAAAGAGTGGCAATTCTTGAATGACGAGAGGAAGACGCTGAAGGATGCAATCGCAGAAACAATGTCAGAGTCATAGGAATACCGGAGCGGACGGAGGGAGCCAACATGAAGAATTCCTGGAAAACTGGCTACGCTCCAATGTGGTCCCTGAACTCTGGTCTCAGTTCTTCGCCCTAGATAGAGCACAAAGAGTGCTGGGACAGCCACCTGCCCCGGGAGGTCCCCCCAGACGGTAATTGCTAGACTTCTTTTCAGAGACAGAGATGCGCTCCTCCGGCACTACCGTGAACATGGCCCGTATGTGCTTCAAAACAGTAAGGTGTCCATTTTCCTGGTCTTTATGACTAGGGTCCAGTAACAGCGGGCATCCTGGAAGCCAAAAATTCCCTTCGAGAAGACGGAATACAATATCCCGTAATATTCCCAGCCAAGCTGAAAATTATGCTTGACAGAACCTCATACTTCTGCGACACCCCAGAGGAGGTCTGGACTTAGATGGAGACATAAAAGAAAGGTGCACCGCTACCTAAGAAATCACTACATGCAGAGACAGAGCCATTACCATGCAGACGGAGACCTAAGCGTGGCCGTAAAGCAACTCAAACACAGAAACCCACAGCCTCATAAACCTATCAAGACAAACAGGCGGCACTGCAGGCGGTGGCGCAAATTCTCTCGACCATGCACCACAGCGAAACGGCGGGAGCATCGGCTATATCTGCTGATGCATTGGCAGAATCTGGGGACTCCCCTGAAACTGACCCCCAACTGCCGAAGCTCACTCCCTGACTAGCAGATGATATCGCCTAGCTGAGGCGGAGCTCTGGGCCACCCCCAGCACTCGTATATCTCACATGTCCCAGAGAATTCATTTAACAGAAGAAGGACCACCATTGGACACGAAGATGAGCGAGTCCACGTCTACAGATGTGGGCTATGAACTGAGCACTGCCGCTTGAGGGCACAACTACATGATGGAGCCGGGATGAGGCGCTACTGTCACAGTCAAACTCGGCGCCCAGCCCCACCAGAAGGCATCGCCTAATGGTTTGAAGGCCGCGTTCTGAACTCATGTACTATTTGGTTCCTTAAGTTTGAGCGGTTAGCAGTTGCGCTGCAGCCCTGGGGTTGGGGTGTTGTATGAGCATTCGGGTAAAGAGATAAAATGGCAGTAGGCTATGGCAGGCATCCCACAACACTGTTTATATAGGGGAGGCACAACCGTAGGCCCTAGGGGAGTAAAGTTCCTCACCTGGAATGGTAGAGGCATGGGTTCGCCAGCGAAACACCACCACATACTCAGTAACATTAGACGCAGAGGGGCGCAAATAGTCATGCTTCAGGAGACCCACCTGACCCGCGAGGAGAGACAGCACCTTTGGCGACGCTGGAGGGGACAGCTGTATGCCACATCATACTCTGCCTTCTCCCGGGGAGACCTGGTGTGGATACGCCCTGGAACACTATTTGACGCGACACAAACACTAATTGGGACGAGAGCAGATATGTACTGATTAAAGGGAGGCTAATGGGCAGGGAGATAACGATGGGTAACATCTATGCCCCTAATCAGGTGCAACAACAGTTTCTTTGCACACCCTCCAATCCGCTTGCAGGGATTGCCACACAAGACATAGTATTGGGTGGGGACTATAATAGTGTAGTGGACACCAACATGGATAGGTCTATGCCACGTTACATAGTGCCCTACCCAACTCCAACACAAAAGCTCTTAGAACCTGGATGCAGCACTGGGATCTTGTAGACTTGTGGAGACTACACCATGGCCAGCCAGGTCAGGGATTACTCTTTTTATTCCCCCTTATACCATTTACATACCAGATTAGATATTTTTCTCAGCTCATCCCAAATCGTATGACCAACTCAGAGTATCTGGGACGTACACTGTCCGATAACAGCCCTTTGCTCCTGGTGCTCTCCCTTGACCCCGAGGTACCTGCCATTCCGACTTGGCGCTTAGACCCCAATATGTTGGAGGACACATGCTTCCGACAGTCTCTGCAACTATCCATAACTGACTACTTCTCCAATAACTGGGGAACAGCCAGCTCATCGCTGGTGGAGTGGGACTCTTTCAAATCGGTTATCCGGGGACAATGCATGGGGAAGATGGTGGGCGTTAGAAGGGAGATTGCGAACGAACTCCGGACACAAGATGAAGAGGTCCACACGCTTGAGCTTAGGCTGGGGCCTCTGAAGGATACACACACTCAACTATCCCAAGCTAAAAGCACCTATAATAAGGCACTGGACAGATTGTGAACCCTAGACACAAAAGAATATTGGAAGAAACAACATACTGAGGGCGGGAAATCAGGCTGACTGCTGGCGTGGCTGATGCAACCAGAAACCAGAGGGTCCCCCATAACCAAGGTGCAAACTGCGACCAGCTTGCACCCCACTTCGTGAAGCTGTATGCTGACTCGTTGGACCGCGGCCGATTGCCAACAACAACCAGGGAAGCCCTGGTAGTAACCATCCCTGAGATGAAAACAGACGCCCCTAAAGTCAGGGCATTTAGGCCACGATCCATGTTAAACATGGATTTCAAAATACTGAGCACAGTATTAGCCAACAGGTTGCTTCCCCACATACGTACTCCAGTCCACACAGATCAAAACGGGTTTGTACCAACAAGATCCACATCGGGAAGCCTCAGGTGACTATACTATGTGATGTTCCACTGAGACCTACCGAACTACCCGGATGCAGTGTTCATGGCAGTGGACCTTGAAAAAGCGTTGGGATTTCTTGATGCAGGTAATGCAGGCCCTGGGATTGGGGGAAGGCTGGATCAAATGGGTCGAGTTACTTTACACTCTCCCACCCAGAGTTGAGATCTCGCACTCCTACGAGATACATAGAGGAACTTGACTGGGATGCCTTCTCTCGCTCCTTTTGTTCGAGCTGGCAATGGAACCGCTGGCTGAATAGTTCAGGGCAGAACGTGCCCGTCTTGGCCTGACGGGAGAAGGTTTATGATTTCCCTCCACACAGATGACATCCTTTTGTATTTGCAGAATGGTGAAGAGGGGATAACAGCTTCAATAGAGATTTTAAATGCTTATACCGTATTAAATGGACTAAAGGTGAACCGACATAAGACATATTTTTCCCCTAGACCCCGCAGTTCCTTGCCCCCTGATGCTCCCGATGGACACCAACTGGTCCCCCCAGTCTTTCCAATATCTAGGTATCCAAATATTCCATGACCAAAGTGACTTACTAGACGGTAACCTGAACCCAGCTCTTCGCTCACTCAAATCAGCAGGGACATTTTGGCATTCCCGCAAAACTCCCCATCATGTCAAGGATTGCGCTCTGCAAAATGGTTATGCTACCACATCTACTCTATTTCTTTGCAAACCTACCGGTGGCTAGCCCGAAAGCCTGGTTCAAAGAATTAGACATGCTACTGAGAGATTTGATCTGGGATGGGGGCCTCAACAGGGTGTTGTTGGCCATCGCCCAGAGACGACCGGAGAACAGGGGGCCCCAGATTTTGAGGCCTACTACCTGGCCGCCCAACTTCAGTAGCTGGCACACTAGCTGGAGGGGATTGGACTGGAGACATTTGACGCCCTGCCCTGCACTGACCTGAAAGGGAAACTACTGGCCCGACTGATGGTCCCTAGGAGGCAGGTTTGATCCCAGGGCACTCTGGTCACAGTGGTCTTGCGATGTTGGCTCAGGAGCACTATGCGAACACCAGAGGTCGCACTGTACTAACTGGACCTCCCCCTGGTGGGACTGCAGAGATGAGATGTCAAAACCTCCTTCTCCTTTACTGTAAATCAACTAAGGGAGTGGGAGAATGCGGACTTATCGAGAGCGTGGTATCTATACCTAGAGGGAGCACTGATCCCCTTGCAGTACTAGATCTCCCAATCAGATCTACCCCGCAGGCAATTCTTGACCTAACATGGGATGCAAAAAACTTCCCAGTACCTATGGGGGTACGAACAGATAAACCTGACACACATGGGCACTTAGACGCAATGATCACGCTGGGATCGGCGAAACACCTAATTAAATGGCTCTATCGGGCCCTACGAGAGATGCGTGAAAACCAATTACCCACATCGCGACAAAAATGGGAACTGACCATAGAACGCACCATCACTGAGAGACTGGATACGAGGGCTGAGGCTACCTAAGATGCTCTCCAGAAATGCTAGTTTCAAATACGCCCAATTAAACATCCTACACATGACCTATCTCACACCGCACAGACTCAATGTAATATGGGGTAGTACCGACAAACAATGCACGCGCTGTGCATAACCAGACGCTGACTTTAAACAGGATATGAAGTTTTCCATCCCTCTCTATATACTGGCATCACATTCTTAAGTCACCACACACAGTCCTAACCCGCACTATCCCCTACACAGTAGACGCATGCGTATTGTGTCTGTTCCCCAGTCCTAAACCTAAAAAAGTAGGGAATCAATTCATAGGCCTGGCCCTGGTGCTGGCTAAAAGGAGGATAGCTCTGAGATGGAAGTACCCTACTGGTGCCGGTATATTGCACTGGGAAAAAGATGTCACAGCTTGGGCCGGAGAGGAAGAACAAGTATTAACAGAAGAAGATAACAAGGGATTGAGCCCCCTACCCACCATTAACAAACCCAACCCAGAACTGAGTCCCATGCACAGCTAGAAAAAGATAGCTCCACCGAGTGGCCTTCAGCTCGCCCCTACATTGCAATTGCTATACATGGAGGATATACAAGTCCGCCTGCCACAGAAAACACCTGCCAAAATACACGTAATCTGCTCTTACTGTTAGACGCTCATGTTGTTAATGAGTTCGATCAAGTAAATGTCTTACTTATATGATTATCTATTGTAATAAGATATGGGGACAATGTCGGACTTGACTTAACACCGGCCCTTGCAAAATACCCTGTCGAACACTGCTCTTTTGTGAGACACTGCATTGTACGAACCACATATGCTTCCTTAGGTTATTTGGTCTTTGTTCTGATAAACTATCTTGTCCCGGCATCCATTAAATGTCCAAATATTGAAATGTTTGCAAACCCGACAGACCATACATGGCTATGTATTGTAATCATTATGTAAAACTCAATAAACAGATGTTAAAAAAAAAAAAAAAATGGCTACGCATTTCATGCCTCCTGTAGCATAATGCAATTACAAAATATTAGGCAGTCAAAAACAAATGTCCATGTTTAAAAACACTATCACTCCCTAAATCAAAATGTATATTTCATTCTCAATTTCAGTGCTAGTGTAATAAAATTCACGACTGAACTGCATATCAAAGAAGACTCAAATCGCTGGAGAAAAAGCAAACCCTCTGGATGATTGGTGAAAGATCTTCCACTAAGAATTGGGCGTAAAAACCATATTCTAAAAGATGTATAAAGGGTGCAGAAGGGGATAAAGTGCATGGTTGATTGGTGTGACTGACTTCCCATCACCCGGTCAACATGGTAATGAGGGAAACCATGTGCCTGTAACAGGAAAGGCCACTAGAAAATGTATCTTACCCGTCTAAGCTGTGTAAGATAAAATCTAAGCTTCGGTGCCTTTACCCATGTTAACAAGGGCTTCATGACATTGGTAGTGGACAGTGACACATATAATTGGACTTTTATCAGGTCCAATACTTTTGCAAACCTAACTCCCACTTTGTGTGCGAGAAACCTTTCCTTGAACTGGCTCTTAAACAGTGGACTTATCTTATCTGGTTCTTCAAAAATGTTGTTCTATCCCCGGTCTCAGAGAGTATTTTTAATATACTTGAGCTAAGGGATGGCTGTCATGTTGCTCGGCTCAAGACTATCTTCCACTATTCTTTGTGTAACAAATAATGTAATTTGTGAATCCCTAAGATAATGACACTGGAAAAATACAGGTAAACAGTGTTTTTTTATTGATTTCTTTTTAACACTAAGGGTGCTATTTTCTGGCGCTGAAATCAAAGTTTTTTTTTTCTAAAACTTTTTTTTTGCATCAAATATACTTAACACGGATGGACGGAAGTATGAGTTAGTCATACTCAGTAGTGAACATGTGAATAGATATCTCAGTAGTGGGAACGTAATTCACTTGAGCAATTTGTCTACAAGCCTAGTATTCTGGGTCATATGAGAGACAACGTGATTGACTTTCCATCAGTTACAAAGAGGACAGCTTCAAATATTCCTCCACAGTTTCATAAAATATCTTTTGGTGGTCATTCATATTGTCTGCATTAGTGAAAGTATCTATAACAGAGAACTCCTCAAACCATATTTTATTGACTAATGTTTCTTTTTTAAAACATTTCTTAATTTTTGTTTCTGCCTGTAATAAAAAAAAGTTTATTTGAGTTATAAACATTCTTTTGCGCTCGATTGCAAATCGCTATTTGCGAGTCGCAAAATGCTATGTACAACAGTGTCTGAGACACTTTTAGCGATTCCCAATGGTGTCGCAAATTGCATGCCTCATGAATATTGATGAGGCACTTGCAATATGCAATCCCATTGGGAATGGCTGGCCCTCCCAGGGATGGTGGCCTGCTGGGCTCAGCAGACCTCCATATCTGGGACTGCTTTTAAATAAAGCAGGTTTTTTTCGTTTTAAATGCAGCCCGTCGGGCTGCATTTAAAAAAAAAGAAAATGAAACGTTTTTGTTTCATTTTTTTAGGGCAGGTAGTGGTCCCTGGGACCAATGCCTGCCCCTAAAAAAATATTTTCTCCTGCATTTGCAAAGGGTAAGGGGTTCCCCCTGGTGACCCCTTCCCAGTTGTGAGTGCATTACCACCCTCTTGAAGAGGGCGGTAAATTGCGAGTGTTTTGCAACCACAATTGCGGGCACAAAACATTTATACATGGGGTAGAGAGTTGGTATTAGGAAGGGACGCCCTAGAAACACCACTTACAAATAGCAGGTCACAATTCCTATTTAGCGAGTCGCAAATAAATTGCGACTCGCTAATTAGGAATTGTACATGGCCCGATTTGTTTTTGCATGTGCAAACGGGTAGCTAACCCGTTTGCGCGTGCAATTTAGGGTTGTACATCTGGCCCTTAGTGCCCCTACATTTAGCATGCGTTGAGGCTCAGAATGACATCACGACGATCACAAAAAGGTCCTCCCAAAAGGTTCCTTGAGGTCGCATGACTGCTGTCACGCTTCTAAAAGTTTCCTTCATAAAATGGTCTTCTTGATAAAGGAAAAATAAATTCTAGTGCATCAAAATCAAAAGGATTCAGAACTCCTACGGACCAAAATACAGTAATCAAGGTGCAAAAGAGAAGAAAGTGGGTGCATTCCCTGGACCCTGCAAACTACTAGAATCTAAGGTGCATGGAAGAAAATTGGGCTGATGCCTAAAGATCTCATGGGACAAACTCTAATTTAGAAACAAGATTAGAGACTAGACTGGATTAGACTCTGGACATCCAGATATATGTTGAAAAGGTAAGCCAGAAGGTGCAACTGGAGAGCGGTGACAGAGTTCCTGGAGATGTAAGGGTAGATGAAATATGTTGGCCCTTAATGGATCCAAACTCGAGGTGCTGCTAGTGTGCAATAATAGTCTAAAAATACCCTCTTCTCAGTGGCATATCTTGCGGCCCCCAATGTCTCTGGCAGTTAAAAAATCCAGTTTTAGGCTGGCGCATTAGACATTCATGAGGCAAATCTTTAAGATGTCAAAAATAATTATATCTTTCTGGATCCAAAAGCCAGAACTACTTTGATCTTCGCAATTATTTTATCAAGTCTGGACTATTGAAACTCTCTAGACCGGATGCATCTGGAATATGCTTGCTTGCAAAAGGTGTAGAATAGTATGTCTAAGGATGTAGCAAACGGAAATTCTAGGATTATCTCAAATGCTACTGCAGTTATAGTTAAGTACTTATAACGGCACCCAGAGAAGTGTCTAGGAAAATCTTGCTTTATTTCAGAATGTCTCTGCCAAGACAGCAAACGGCGGGCTATCTTGTGCTTAAACGCTGCTGTTATCTCAAATAAGGATGTATCAAGGGTCAAAAACTGAAACTAGGTTATTGACATACCTTCAGAACACATGGGTCAAACTTTTAGAAGGTACTTCCTGGCGATCTCTAATAAAAGCCCAAGTGCCAAAGAAAGCATATAATTTGTTATCCTTGGAAGCATTCCATTGACATAGTGTGTATTCTATCTTTCTGATTTTTGGACAATCCATGCGGACTATGGATCATTACACCTAGAAGAAGCCCCAGCAAATGCTTCAGGAGCTTTGTCAATAAAATAACATTACATAGCAAAGGACTTCAGGTGATGGTTATAGGCATGTAGGCCCAAATAATGTTTAAAATTAATTTCTCCATCTTCCACTAGCTGTTCTAGGTGGATTAATAGCAGTGAAGTAAATACCTTTAAAGTTGCTTCGAGCAAGGCAACTAGCCTACAGGTAGTTATAAGGAGCACCATCTTCCTCCTTTGACAGAGAACATGTTTTAAATAATGGAATTGGATTGCTGCCCATACCACAGAAATTATTTTAATTGTTTTTTGGTCAAGTTATTTTTCCCAACTTGTCATCACTTTTTGCAGCACTGGTTCGCCATATCAGATTACTCAGCCTTTAACAGATTAATAGCTTGGCATTCACTTTTGTTACTCTTGGTGACCTACCCATTGCCTCTGCAGCTGGCAGACTCAGGAGAGCGATCAGCAATTACATATGTTCTGAGTACACTCCCAATTTCTTTTAGTACATTGCCTTCGGAATTTTTTTATAAAAAAAAATATTTTATAAGAATAATGGAGTTCGCAATACAGAGCAAAATAGTTATTATACAATTTGTTCTAAATTGTCGTCACTCACTGTTTGCATAATAATGATGACAGATGCACACTACAACACAACGACCAGTGATGGCTAAAGGTAACAGCACATGTACTTGTTCATGTCATAGGTTTGAGGACATCATATGCCTGCTGCTCAGTCTTTGTGACCTGCAGGAGACACAAGATCTCTGCATCGCCCGGGCACAAGTACATATACAAATAGTACCGCGTACACACACATGAATAAAATGCAGGGGATGGAGGAGCCAAGCAGCAGAAGACAATATCCCTTGATGAAGTAACTCATGATTGCACACTTGGAACATTGGTTTCAACAGTAACTTCACATCTTTTGACAATAGATGTATTTTATTGGTATGTACTCCAAAGTGTTTGTGGAGTGATAATGTTTCAGTCATGATAGAGACCACAGACCTGCACGAGTTATACCATATTGCAAAAAAGTTGCCTAGCAATAGGATGTAGGGTGAATAAGTATCTTGTACCCTCCACTGACTTCTTAAATCTTATCAGAGGCACCTTTAATGAAATTCATTTCTGGTGACTCACTAGGAAACTTTTAACTCTTTTCCCCATCCAAACAATATATCCAAAAGCTGCCACAAAGTGGTAGAGCCCATCCAAAATAAGACTTACTTTTGGAGGCCGATAGGACCCTATGATACAACACGCCACTAAGTGTGGGTGAGAACCGTAGCCCACTAATGACCAAAATGTTTTTCTATTAAGGGAGATTGGTATAGCTGTTCGCTCCGCTATTTTGTTGTGTCAAACCCCATGCTCCTGACTTAGATTCCAACAACGCGACATTCATTGTATCCCAAACCAATGTCTAGATATAACCAACATGACCTGAGCACTCCTGTTATGGCTAGTACCAACATATCATCAGAGTGCAGACTATTTAACCAGTAATGGAAAAATCCTAATTATATCAAAACCTAAAGGACAAGACTTCCTTAGCTAATTAAGTGGTCAAACTATTTAGCCAATCTGTAAAGAAATAACCTTACCTTCATATATGACAAGCAATACAAAGTAACAAAAAATGACCAATAAGATAACAGTTTAAAAGTATTAACTCTGATGGCAATTTAGGCAAGCTGAAGTAAGGAAATTGCACAAACATGTTTTGTGCACTAATCATAAGGAACTAACTTGTTTCGTAGCCATATAATTTCAGGTTTCGGGTTGCCTTCAGCTCTGCAAGTGAAGTACACTGTATTTCCAAAGGTCACATCCACATCTTGAGGTTCTGAGGTAATCCTAGGCCTTTCTATAACCACAAAGAGAAATATTCTAGTTTTACAGTGGCTGGCAGATCACAGAAATGCAAATGAAGTTAATAAAAGCCAATTAAAAACATGCAGTTAAATGCAGAAAGTTTCAAAAGAAAAGGGGACACGTTGATTCATGAAACAAATCTTAATTATGAAATGTCCCCTGCCATAGGCCATATCTGATTTAGAGAAAGCTGCCTGTTACATCAATTGGCAAGCATTTAATTAATATTTTATTGAAGATTATGTTTATTCTGTTTAACAATGATACAGTACCTTCCTACTTCAGAAAACATTTACAAACTCCCTCAATTATTTACTAAATAGTGCAACACTTGATTATTTTTACAGACCTGTGCTAATCTCGCTCCTTTTGCATTATTGTGGGTTGGATCACCTGAAGCGATTTACACACTAAAATGACCTTTCAGCAACCTTAAATATTAAATTATGTGCTATGGGACAGGAAGGACCATTTTAGCAGGGATCTGCGACCATATAAAGTAGAAGTGATAACAAGCTACACCTATCTGAGAATATTACTTGAGCAGAATCTAACATGGGAGCCTTTGCTCACTGCTAAGAGATGCAGCATTGTTCTTCTAGCATCTAGTGTGGCAAGACTTCAGAGTACACTGATGTTAGCAAGGTATCTGGTTGGGATTGACATTTAGCCGGATAAAGTGATGAACCCAATCTAGCGTGGTGTTGTACAACTGAAGAATTCCATGCTATAATACACTCCTAGGTGACATTTTGCTCTATAAATCTGCATAACATAACACTATTCTGGACTAGATTGCTACTAAAATCAAAAATTTGTAAAGAACATGTTACTTACCTTCAGTAACGCTCTTTCTGGTGGCTCCTCTACCTAACCACAGATTCCTCCGATTTATAATAAACCCAGGCACCACACTAGATCCAGATACTTTCGCAGCAGTGCTCCAACGTGCCACTAGATGGTACCATGCAGCTCTGGGTTGATTTCATTTCGCCCCGGAAGTGTAGAAGTGGAGCTGCAAATAAGCACCACCCCTGCACACCAACATCAGTTTCTTATATGACTCTTTCTGCGTCCTCCGACAAGGAGCACAAAACAATTGTCACTACAAAAGTACAGCTATCTAAATTGTGATCTTTTTAGACAGTAAATTAGAGACCACTCCACAGCACAAGGAGGTGGGAGGGCAGTGAGAAATCTCCAGTTAGATAAAGTATCCCCCAGAAGGATAATGTTACTTACTGTAGAGCTGTAGATTCACATGCTTTGCATACTCCTGCCATCTAGTGTAGGGTCTGGATGTTTGCAAGTTGTTTTTCTTCGATGAAGTCTTTCCAGTCACAAGGTAGGTGACGCCTCCTTTTAGTGATAGTGCGCATGGGCATCAACTCCATTGTTAGATTGTTTTCCCGCAGAGGGTATGAATGGAGTTAGTAAAGGTAGAATAGAGATGTCCATGTGTATGTATGTAAAGTAAGAAAACTGCAACAGGTGTAGGGTACCCGGGGAGGCGGGTGGAAGTATGTTAATCTACAGCTCTATATGCAAAGAACAAATGCTTACTGGGTAAGTAACATTATCCGTTCGAGGCATGTGAGCTGAAAATCACATGCTTTGCATTTGACTATCCAGAAGTAAACTCCCGAAGCGGTGGCTAACCTGTAGCTGATGCAGTTCTTTGAAAACGTTTTTTAGGTACTGCCTGGCCTAGATTGGCTTGTTGCCTCGCTAATACATCTACACAATAGTGCTTGGTGAATGTGTGCAGTGTAAACCATGTTGCTGCCTTACAGATGTCAGCTAGGGGAATATTCCCTAAGATAGCCATAGTAGCCCCTATATTCAGGTGGAATGCGCTCTAGGGAGTATTGTCAAGGTTCTTTTCACTTTCACATAACATGTTTGGATACATGGATACATTTCACGATCCATCTTGCAATGCGTGATTTAAAAATGGGATTGCCTTTGTGTGGTGGCGAAAAAGCAACAAAGAGCTGTTTTGTCTTACGAAAATCTTTTGTTCTTTCTACATAATATAGTAGAGCTCTTCTAACATCTAGCGTGTGCAGAGCTCGTTCTGCTACAAAATCAGGTTAAGGAAAGAACACGGGTAACTCAACTGATTGATTTGATGTGAAAATCAGAAACCACTTTAGGAAGAAATTTTGGATTGTTTCGAAGAACCACTTTATCTTTGTGAAGTTGAAAGAAAGGCTCTTGTATAGTTAGTGCCTGGAGTTCACTAACTCTCCTTAAGGAAGTGATTGCAATAAGAAAAGCAACCTTCCATGAGAGAAATTGTAGTTGATACTTGTGCATTGGTTCAAAAGGTGGACCCATTAGCCGCGAAAGGACTATGTTCAAGTTCCATACTAGTGCAATCGGAGCTCTTGGTGGTATTACTCTTTTCAGTCCTTCCATAAAGGCTTTAATCACTGGTACTCTGAATACAGAGAAGTGTTGTCAGTTTTGTAAGTATGCAGCTACTGCTGTAAATGAAATCGAATGGATGTGTAGGCCAATCCTGATTGCTGTAAGAGATAACCGATTATGTTTGGCACTGAAGCATAAAGAGGATTGAAATTGTTATTATTACAGTATATAACAAATCGTTTCCTCTTTGCTGCATAACATGCCTGCTAGAAATGAGGTTTCTGATTGGCTAGGGCTTGCGCCTAAGCCAGGCAGAAACCACCACTCTAGTGAGGGCAAGGGAGTTACAAGCTGAAGATAACCCCGGCTCACCCCCTTGGTAGCTTGGCACGAGCAGTCAGGCTTATCCCAGAGGCAATGTGTAAAGCGTTTGCGCAACACACACACAGCAACAACACACTAGGCATACCACAAAAGAAACTCCAAACAAGGTTATGTACAAATAGCCTTTGTGTTATCCATAAAACACATTCGAATCATAATCACAAATGTACACTGTACCACCTGGCCTAGGCAATGCTTTACAGGCGATTATATACAGGGCAGGGCCAATTGGGCCGCAGTCATCACCATTAGAACAGGTAAGTAATAAAACCACCAGTTACTACTGGTATAAACACTTTGCATAAATCACATTAGGTATAAGCATTAGGCATACGCATTAGGTATAAACACATTATGCATCAACATTAGGCATAACCATAGTATGCATAATCACATTAGGCAGAAATCATATTAGGCCTCATCACATTAGCAATGCACCTAAGTATTAGGCAGAAATGCCCCATGCCCCTCAATGTCATTGTGCTCAAATTAGGACACTATCAAGCGGGGGCCCTGTCCTGGGCTCACCCCGCAATGCCCCGTTCTCAAAGGCAAGGACCCTGCCTACTTATGGGTTCCTCAAGCAGCTGATCGCGATTTGGCGGTGAAGCTGCGAACACCTATTCTCGCCCCAAACTCAGGGCAGTACAAGAAGTGACTCGGGGCAGTCTCGGGGGCAGGGAAGCCGACACCTTGCTCCCCCTCCTCTCCCTTGACTCAAAAGGAAGGATGCTCCCTTCCTCACGGCGACCGGAGCTTACGGCACGGAAGCTCAGCCCCACTCACCATTCCTTGTGGGCGGAGCGGTTCTTCTCCGAGCCGTTGGCTGAATCATGCGGGAGCCGGGAGGATTCCTACCTCTCGTCGGCTCCGTTCATGAAAGAAAGGCGGGAAGCAGCAGAGGAGAGCCCGCACGGCTCCGGTCCCTCTCTCACCGCAGGTCACACTGAAAAATATGCAGGGCTCTCCCTTTCCTCGCAGAAGCCCCGCTCAGACAGGCACAGACTTGCCCGACTTCCGGTTCTTGGGCCCCGCCTGAAACCAGGCTTTCAAGGCCTGATTTCCGCTCTCTTGTGTGAAGCATGGCCCGGCAAAACGCTGCCCACAACCAGGCAACGGCCTGACTTTCCGGACGCTGCGGCTCCACGGAGCAAACTCTCTGCCGCCCCCTCTCCTTGGCAAAGGTGGAGCCCCTGTGTTGGGCTCAGGACATCAATAAAACAGCATCGATCACACGCTGTGCCGTGCAAGGGTTCACTCTGCAGGGCGGTCAGCTTTCCAGCCAGTTTGAAATGCGCCTGGCCTGGAGACCATGAAAAGATCTAGCACTCCTCACATGCTGCTACACACAAGCCCACACTAGGGGTTCCGGTACACGGGAATCCTGCAACGCCCCCAGGTCTAAACAAAAATAGGCAGTGCTCGCAAGGTGTTCACACCTGCCAACCTCAGCAGGGAGCAGGCAGCACTTCTACAGAAGCGCTCAGGCAGGCAGGCCAGCACGCTGGGTATCCAAGACAGCCAGCAGACCCCTCAGCTGACAAGCAGGGCAGCAGGTCAATCCCTATCGGCAGTTCCTCCTGGCAGACTAGCAGCCTGCTAGCCCCATGTAAGCATCAAGCAGTACAATTTACATGGGGTCACAGCCCCAATATTTATACCACGTGTCTGTTTTTCATAGGGCTCTGCGCCCGGTCCAAACCAGTTCTGGGGGCACTCCAACATTTCTATACAGTGCTCAAACACCTTCATTGTTAGATTAGGCTCTGGCCCCAGACACACCACAGGGGGGTGGAGCCAGCATTTTACAAGGCAGGCACAGACCTATGCAGGGTCAGGGGCTACTCCTCCCACTTCTCCAAATGCATATCTGCCTATTCAGCCTAGCGCTGACTCACCCAGCCCCTCTGGAGCCATGGCACCTCTCCAGTCCCAGTCACTCCAGAGCCAGACATGCAATACACATCGGGCAGGCACAAACACACATAGCACACAGAAAGGCCAACTTCTAAAAGTGGCATTTCTAAAATAGTGATAATAAATATGCAAACACCATTATGCAGCATTTATTATTAGTATTTCAAACATACCAAACTTGACCACGCTGCTCCTCTCATATCAAATTACCACTGAAACACTTATCAGGGAATCCCCAATGCATTCGTATGAGAGGGCAGCCTGACAGCAGTGAGAAACCAAAATGGCTCATTGTCACTACCAGGACATGTCACACAATTAAGGTACATGTCCCACCTTTTACCTACAATGCACCCTGCCCATAGGGCTAGCTAGGGCCTACCTTAGGGGTGACTGATGTGTAGTAAAAGGGGAGTCACAGACGTGGCACCCACTTTATGTGCAACGTCACAGCGGCAGTGACACTGCGCGCACAGGCCCTGCAATGGCAGAGGCCTGAGACAGGTTTGAAAGGCTACTTTGGTGGGTGGTGCAATCAGTGCTGCAAGGCCACCAGTAGCATTTAATGTACTGGCCCCTGGTATATGAGATACCACTTTACTGGGGACTGATAGGTAAATTAAATACGCCAAACAGGTGTAGACCAATCTTACCATGTTTACCACAGAGAGTACACACACTTAACACTGGAAAGCAGTGGTAAAGTTCCCAGAGTCCAAAAACCACCAACACCAGGTCAGAAAAAAGACAGGAGGAAGGCAAAAAGTTCAGGGATGACCCTGCAAAAAGGGCCATGTACAACAATGCCCTAGTAGGTTTCCTAGCCTTCTTTAGAATATTCATACTGTCTAGCGGTAATTGTAAATACCCAAACTCTATGGCTTCAGGATCCAAATCGCCAGGTTGAGTTCCTTGGGATCTTAATGTCTGATTTCTCCATGGCTCGGAGTGAGGAGACTGGCGTTGAGAAGCATCCTTTGGTGTGGAACTACTGAAAGCTCTTGCAGGGTGGTGAACCAAGGTTGACGTGTCCATGTGGGAGCTATGAGAATACGTTTGAGGGATGATTGTCTGAGCTTCCAAACTACCAACGGAATGAGTGGTAGAGGTGGGAAAGCGTAGGCAAATATCCCTGACTAGTTCATCCATAGGGCAATAGGGCATTGCATTTAGAGAGCGGGTGTGGGAACCTGTAGGCGAAGCTTGGGCATTTTGCATTTTGAGCTGTGGCGAACAGGTCTATGTGAGGAAATCCCCATTCCTGAAAGTAGGGGAGGAGAATCTGGGGGTGAAGTTCCCAGTGGTGGATTTGCTGTCTCTGCCTGCTGAGAAGGTCTGCAATTTGATTGTTTACTCCTGGAAGATGTTCTGCTAGGAGATACATTTTGTGATGTATCGGCCATTTCCAAATGGCTTGTGCTAGGCTGACAGTTGGAGAGAGTGCGTCCCCCCCTGTTTTTGTATCTAGTACATGGCTGCCATGTTGTCTGTGCGGACTAAGACAGTTTTGCCTATTAGGTGAGATTGAAAGGCTTTGAGCGCTAGAAACACTGCTAGTAGCTCTAGGTGATTTATATGGAGAATCTTGTACTTTAGAGTCTATAATCCTTGGATTGTGTGACTTTGTAGGTGAGCACCCAAACCAGTGAGCGATGCGTCTGCTGTTAGCACTGTCTGTGGGACAGGGTCGAGAAAGGGCTGCCCTTTTGATACATTTTGTGGGTTCCACCACTGCAGAGAGCGATGGGTGTGGCCATCTACCAACATGACATCAGTCAACTGACCCTGCGACAGGTTATACTGACTTGCTAAGCATTCTTGAAGAGGGCCATGTGAAGTCTTGCATGGGGAACAATTAGGATGCAAGACGCCATCATTCCTAGCAGTTGCATGAATAATTTTGCTGGTAATGATTGGTTGGGCTGAAATTGAGTGAGAAGGGACTAAATACTGTGAATCCTGGCTGTATTGGGAGAGGCTAGAGCTTTCTGAGCATCTATCGTGGCTCCCAGATACGTTTGTGTGTTGGAAGGCTGTAGATGAGACTTCAACACATTTACTGTAAATCCTAGATGGTGAAGTAAGTGAATTGTGGTTTAAGTGTGTTGGATAAACATTTGGTAAGTGCTGGCTTTGATGAGGCAGTCGTCCAGGTATGGGAAGACATGGATGTGTTGTCTTCTCAGATGTGCTGCAACTAATGCCAGATATTTGGTAAATACCCTGGGAGCAGTGGTGACTCTAAACGGTAGTACTTTGAATTGGTAATGATGACCCGCAATCATGAATCTGAGGTATTTGCTATCAGCGGGATGAATTTGCAAGCGGATATATGCATCTTTTTAGTCTAGAGTAGACATTAAATCGGCCTGCTGTAGAAGTGGGAGCACTTGTGGAAGTGTCACTATTAGACCCGGCATCCTTGGCATGGCTTTCTCTGATTTTTTTGCCTCTACCTCCTGTGTTTTTGATGCTGTGCTGGATTTAGTTTTTGCTGGCTTAGATGCTCTGGGCACTTTGACACTGCTGATCAGTGTCAAAGTGCAAGTGCTCCCTGTGTAAATTGTTATTGCGATTGGTTCTCCCTGATTGACATATTTGTTTTACCAGCAGGCCCTAGTAAAGTGCATTAAGAGTGCCAGGGCGGGTAAATCAAATGCTACTTGTGGGCTTGCAGCCACACATACGAGTGCCTGTGCGCAGTTTGTTAACTGCCATGTCGAAGTGGGTGCACTTGCCATGCCTTACCCTTCCCTTTTCTAACACATAGGACACCTCTATGGTAGGCCCAAGGTACCCCCCTGGGCAGGGTGCAGTGTATGTGTGTAACATGTCCTGATAGTGAAATACTGCCAATTTCATTTTTCACTATAGAAAGGCTATCTTACCCATGGGACAGAATGGGGAATATTTTGTAACATTTTACAAGCATATCTTCCCATAGGGATAAGATAGAAAATGGAGTTTAGTACCCCTGAAATCAGAATTTAATAACACATCTAGTAAAGATGTTTTTTAAATTGTGTTTCAAAATAGCACTTTTAGAAAGTGGCTATTTTCGTGTTCAACCTTCCTGTGTTTCTCTGCCTGTTTGTGGATTGACTGTCTGGTTTTGGAGTGACAGGAGCTGGGGAGGTGCAGTGGCTTCAGGAGTCTGGATGAGTCAGCACTAGGCTGAATAGGCCTGATCTGCATTTGGAGTGGTGGGTGCAGTAGCACCTGTACCTGAATAGGGCTGTGCCTGCCTTTCACAATGCTGGCTCCGCCCCCCTGTGGTGTGTCTGGGACCAAGGCCTACACTAACAAAGGATGTTGTTGTGCACTGGCAGAGTGCCCCCAGAACTGGTTTGAACTGGTCTCAGAGCCCCTTGCACAAAGAGAACAAAGACATTTTGGGTAGAAGTATTCGACCTAAAATCCCTTAGATTTAGACCATTCCTGGAATTCAAGAGGAACCTTTGCCAAGGAGAAGAGCTGGAGAGACTGAGGAGAAGTACTGCCCTTGCTGTGTGTCTGGGGTTGGCCAGCAGTTGCTGTTTCTGCCAAGGAAAGGAGAAGGAATCTGCTATGAGCTGTGTCCCCTGCTTGAAGGAGATCTCCAAGGGCCTGAAGTGAGCTGGCCTCCTGTCCAGAAGTCTCAGGGACACAAAGACTTCAACCCCAGCTCCCCTGCACTCTGCTGTTGTGAGTTCTAACCTGCCTTGAGGTGCCTGTGCCAGTTATGGGCCTCTGGAGGTTGTTGCGGCTGTTTGGGAGCTGGAAGAGAGAAGAAACTCAAAAGCACTTCAGAAATCGATGCATCGCTCTTCGTGCGGCTGTTTTTCCGATGCATCTTTAAGGCGCAAGAAGAATTTCCATGCATTGCCGCACCGCTGCGAAAATCGGTGCAGCGCCTGTCATCGCTGCAAGAATCGACGCATCGAGGGATCACGGCTGGAGAGAACAGACGCAGCTCGCGCAACGGCGCAGCATCAATCTCTAACGCATCCTGGATTTCCACGCATTGTACCTGTGCGGCAAGTTCTTCCGACGCATCACCTGTGGGCCGGAACCGGCACAAAGCATCGATGCATCACTCTCCATACAGACCGGAATCGACGCAACCCTTCCTCTGCATGTAGCGGAACTGTTGCATTGCCTCCTCAGGGTCTCAGGAGTGTCGCATCTCTGTTTTCCGACGCGGTGGCTGTTTGGCTCTGTGAACTTTGACGCAACTACAGATACTTTGGTGAAAAGTCACGCATCCATAGTTTTCTATGGCACAAGTTCTTGATACCTTTGAAAGTAATATTTTTTCCTGTGTATGTTGGATTTTGTCGTTTTGGTCTTGTTGCACAAGTTACTTACTTGTGTAACGATATATCTGTAAGAGACATTAGTTAGTGATAGATTCCTTACCTTAAAATATCCCCAGGTGTCAGACTGGATCCGGAAAGTTTTTGTCAGCACTACCCCTGCGCATCGGTGGGCATCGTGGTCTGGCTCTGCGTACGTCGCTGGCGTCATAGCCACTGAGATGGCATCGTCAGAGCTACTTAGACGTGCCCACGCGCGCTGACATCAGTTCTGTTTTCCGCGCCAGAAGAGCCATGCCAGAGACCGACTATTGGTGCAATAGAACTAGGGCCCTGAAAGGGATGACCTGAACCCTAGAGAACAGTTCACAGAACGGGGTGGATGGGCCGGCGGTAAGGAATCTATCACTAACTAATGTCTTTAACAGATCTATATTGTTACACAAGTAAGTAACTTGTGCATCTGAAAGAGACACGTTAGTGATAATTCCTTACCTTAGAATACATATCCAAGCAATACCAACCCCAGTGGTGTGTCTGCGAAGTGAGATTACACCAGAAAGTCACGGAGAACTGAACGGCCAAAGAAGCCGTCTCTCCGGACCGGACTGTCAAGGCAATAGTGCTTAGTGAAAGTATGCAACGAGGCCCAAGTGGCCGCCTGACAGATGTCTTGCAGGGGGACACCACGCCCCAATGCTGTGGTAGCTGCTGTCGCCCTGGTAGAATGGGCGCGCAGCCGAACCGGAGGTTTTAGCCAGAGAGTAACAGGCTTTAATGCGCAAGACAACCCATCGGGAGATAGTTCGCTTGTGCACAGCCCGGCCTTTCTTGGCGCCCACGTAGCCAACAAAGAACTGGTCATCCACCCGGAACTGTTGTGTGTGGTTGAGATAGAACGAGAGCACACGTTTGGGGTCCAGACGGTGGAGCCTCTCCGCTTCTCTTGAAGGGTGCGGAAAGAAAGTGGGCAGAGTTACAGTTTGCCCAAGATGAAAGGCAGAGACTACTTTTGGTAGAAAGGAGGGACACGGTCGAAGCACAACCTTGTCCGGATGAATCACCAGGAAAGGAGGTTTGCAGGAAAGAGCCTGGAGCTCACTCATCCGCCGAACGGAGGTGATGGCCACCAGGAAGACAGTTTTCAAAGTCAATAACCACATTGGACAGTTATGAAGAGGCTCAAATGGAGTGCACATCAGATATGTGAGAACCAAGTCGCATTGAGGCATCACAAAAGGAATAGGAGGAAAAAGGTGAGTAATGCCTTTGAGAAATCTATTGACAACTGGGGACTTGAAAAGAGAGGGCTGATCAGGCAGCCTGAGAAAGGGTGAAAGAGCAGAAAGGTAACCCTTGATAGTGCCCAAAGCAGAGCCCTGCTGGGCCAAAGAAAGGAGGAACAATAGGACCTCAGAAAGAGGATCAACAGATTTTACTGTGCACCATGCCACACATTTTTTCCACCGACAGGAGTATACAGTTTTAGTGGAGGGACGCCTGGCTGCCAGAATCACATTACAGACTTCGGGTTGCAAGTCAAATGGAATCAGCTGTTGCCGCTCAATCTCCACGCAAGGAGGTGGAGGCTTGACAGGTTCGGGTGGAGGACCGTCCCCTGTTGCTGCGACAGAAGATCCTCCCAAAGAGGCAGTCGGCTCGGGGGATCCACACTCATACTGAGTAGCTCAGGATACCAAACTCTTCGAGCCCAGTCCAGTACCACAAAAATGACTTGGGCCTGGTCACGCCTGAAGTGGTATAGGCGGAAAGGCGTACAACAGACCGCAACTCCACTTGCGACGAAAAGTGTCGCCTAGCGAGTTCCGCCTTGGAAACTCCAACGAGCATAACTGCTGACATTGCTCGTTCTCTTCAGTGGCGAATAGATCTGACCAAGGTTCTCCCCACTGCTGAAAGAGACTTTGCACCACCTCTGAGTGAAGACGCCATTCGTGATCCAACATGCTTCTTCGGCTGAGTTCGTCCGCCCTGGCGTTCAGGGTACCTGCCAGGTGTTGAACCACCAAGGAAATGCCTTGACGTTCCAGCTACGTCCAGAGAAATAGAGCCTCCTGACATAGGGTCCACGACCCCACCCCGCCCTGTTTGTTGCAGAACCACATGGCGGTGGTGTTGACTGTGAACACCTGCACTACTCTCCCCTTGACAGAGGGAAGGAATGCCCTGAGCTCCAAAAGGTTGATATGGAGCTTGGACTCTGCCGGAGACCAGAGGCCTCTGATCTCCGCCTCTCCCATGTGGCCACCCCATCCGAGGAGGGACTACTGTGTGCTCCAGTTGGGGAAGGGAGAGGGATCTGCCGCTGACCCAACGCTGGTTCGTGAGCCATCACTTTAAGTCCTGTGCAGTGCCCTCCGAGATCTGGACCTAGTCGGACAGGTTCCCCCGATGCTGCGTCCACTGAAACTTCAGGTCCCGCTGCAGAGCCCGCATAGGCCATCTGGCATAATCAATCAGCAGGATGCAGGAGGCCATGAGGCCCAGCAGCCTCAGTGTCTTCCTGACCGAAACCCAGGACCAGGGCCGAAAGATCGGAATCATAGCTCGAATGTCCCGGACTCGCTGTTCGGGAGGATAAACCCGAAAATACGCCGTATCCAGAACTGCTCCGATGAGGAGGTGCTTCTGAGAGGGAATCAGGTGCGACTTTGGCATGCTGATGGAAAACCCCAGCAAATGCAGGAGGTCAGCCGTAGTCTGGAGGTGGGAGACGATTGCCTGGGGCGAGCCCGCCTTCAACAGCCAGTCGTCGAGATAGGGGAAGACTGAAACCCCTGATCTGTGCAGATTAGCTGCGACCACCGCCATCACTTTCGTGAACACCCGAGGGGCGCTGGTAAGGCCGAAAGGGAACATGGTGAATTGAAAGTGCTCGTGGCCCACCGTGAACCGTAGGCAACACCGCAACAGGATGGGGATATAGAAATAAGCATCCTGCAAGTCCAATGCTACCAGCCAGTCTTGCAGGTCTAGGGCAGACAAGACCTGAGCAAGCGTGAGCATCTTAAACTTCTCCTTCCGGAGGAAGCGATTGGCGTTCCGGAGGTCTAAGATAGGGCGCAGACCCTTGTCCTTCTTTGGAACCAATGAGTAGTGGGAGTAAGAACCACGACCTAATTCTGGCGTCGGAACGCGCTCGATGGCCCCCTTGGCCAAGAGGGCCGTAACTTCCTGCTGGAGAAGTGCCAAGTGTTCCCCCGACATGCGGTGGTACAGAGGTGGCATGGCTGAAGGGGTAGATTCGAAGGGGAGGGTGTAGCCCCTTCAGACTATTTGCAGAAACCACCTGTCCGATGTTATGGAACGCCAGTGGGGAAGGTGATGGCGAATCCTGCCACCCACTGGCATGTGGTGGGCCTGAAACACCAAGCTAAGAAGGCATAGAGGTGGCGGCGGCAGGGGAGGTGATGGACTGACCCGTCCGCTGTCCTCGGGACCCACCACGGCAGGTCCCACATCCGCGGCTGCGCTGAGACTGTGGCTGCACAGCCTTGTGGGTCTGAAAAGAACGTGCCTGGGCGCATCAACCTTGACAGGACTGAAAAGCGGACCCCGAGGGAGTACGCATGGTGGCGAGACTCAAGGATTGGGCCGTAGCCCGAGAGTCCTTAAAGCGTTCCAGGGTGCTATCCGCCTCATCACCAAAGAGGTGTGTACCATCAAAGGGCATGTCCAACAGGGTGTTCTAGACATCCCCAGAGAAGCCAGTAGTTCAGAGCCAAGCATAACGACGGAGCGCCACAGTTGTGGAAAGTGCCCTACCAAGAGAATCGGCTGTGTCAAGCCCACAACGAATAGTACATTTTGCAGCATCTCTCCCTTCAGTAATGGCTTGGGAGAGAACCGCCCGTGCCTCCACAGGGCATTGAGGCAGCACCTGTGCCACAGTGTCCCACACAGAATGGGAATAGCGGCCTAGCCGGCATGCAGTATTCACCGCCCGCAACCCAGAGCTGGCAGATGTGAAAATCTTTTCCCAAATTGCTCCAGTTAACTAAATTCCTTGTCCGGAGGAGCCGAAGGGAATGCACTCGGCAAAGCAGAAGCCTGGACAACCAGACTCTCAGGCATTGGGTGTTGTGTGAGAAAGCTGGGATTGCCCGGCGCCGGGCAGTGGCGGCGCACCACAGCCTTGTCTACAGGGACTCCTGTGTTTCGTTTAATCCAGGTGCCCAACAGGATATCAGTACGCGCTTAATTGAAGGGCAGTAATGGCTCTGCAGAGGAGCACTGCGGCTGCAGGTCCTCAGTTAGGAGATTGGTCCTCATAGGTACAGAACGGCGCTCGAGGTTAAGAGCCTCAGTTGCCCTATGCAAAACCACCGAAAAAGTCCCAACCTCCTCCGTGGCCATGGAAGAAAGGTGCAGAGTACCAGGGTGTGGTGAGAAATCCAGATCCACTGGATCCTCCACATCACCTTACCACTCAGGCTCATCCTTGCATTGAGCTGCAAGAGGGTCCTCAGACCCCTCCCAGTATTCCCCTTCGTCCACCGGTTGCTGAAGAGGCCGGTAAGGACGAGGTGCCCTGGGAATGGGATAAACTCCCCTCCTGTAATCAGTAAGTGGTGTAAAGGTGGAGACCTTGGTGTTGGGGAACGTAGTGGAGGAGGAGGAGGGGAGTGGTTAGTACCTACATTCTTCCTCTTCAAATGGAATGCGGTAAAGGGTGTCCTCTGACTCAGGTTTGCGTTTTTGAGGTGATTTAGTAAGAACATGTCCTGTATGTGGATTTATATGAAGTTCCTTATGTTTTGGGTCCGAGTAGGGTGTTGGGGTGTCGAAAATCAGATCCTGCAGCTTCGGAAGAATAGTTTTAGGTTTCAGCGCTCAGGATTTGGGTGCTGGGATAGAATGACGTTTTGGCACAGAAGGTTTCGATACTAAAGGTGTTTCACTTTTGGTGTCAATGATTTGGGATCCGCAGCGGTTTTCGGCTTCAAGCCTGAAGGTTTAGGCTCAGTGCCAGGCTTTGGCTGACTCAATCCCGAACCGGAGGGCGGGTCGTTATAAACATTTTGTTGGTGCCAACCGTGGCCCGAAGGCGGGGGTGAGACCGAAGCCTTTTGTTTCGGCTGAGTTGGAGTTTGGGTCAAGGGGCGTTCAGTACTCACTGGAAGTTGACCTTGTGGCAAGTCTTCTTCCATCTTGGAATCTGATTCTGGAATGGAGACAAGTTCTTCTTGTTCTTCCATGGCCCCTTGTGTGTTAAATTCTTGCTTGGATTCTTTGACGAAGATGTCCGGTGTGTATTCAATGTTTTGAATCTGCATTTCGTGATGTCAAGCCTGATGATCACGGAGCGTTTTCTTCAATAGGAGCGATCTGCACGCGCCACAGTCCTGTTTGTTGTGCTCCAGAGACCAGCATAAGTTGCACACTTTGTGCGAGTCGTGCACGGATACTTGGCGTGGCACCAAGGGCAGAATTTGAATGGAGTCCGTTCCATCGACTGCTAAGTGGACCGTAACGGTTAGGCTGGATGGCCTTCCCGAGGATGTTCATTCAAAATAGGTTTTCCTAGATGGATACAATATGCGGAGAAGTGGAATACGCGTTTGAAAGATTACCGGCATGGGTAGAGTGGATTGCGCACCGAGGTGAACCTGAAGAAACGGTTTTGAAGCGGAGCGCAGCAAAACACGTCCGAACCCGATGGCGGAAAAAAACAACCTAATAATTGAGTCGATGCCCATGCGAATTATCACTGAAAGGAGAAGTCACCTACCTCGTGACTGGAAAAACTTCTTCAAAGAAAAACAACTTGCAAACATCCACACACAACACTAGATGACAGGAGTATGCAAAGCATGTGATCTACAGCTCACATGCCACAAACAGAGTTATCAAAGTAATAAAATTGTCTTTCTGACAGATATTTTTAACCTCATATTCCTCACCTTCACAATAAATATCAAAGCAGAACCTACCTCGGAAGAGGGTCTTTGGAGTAGACTCGGACCTAAAAGCCTAGCAGGACTGAACAGCCAATTTGCCCTTTCTATCAAACCTGGCTATCAAGGCAGTAGAGCTTTGTGAATGTGTTTTCGGCGAGTAGCACGCTACTCCGTAACCCATAAAGGATTAGTGTTGAGTTAAGATGTCCAGGACAGGCACTTCTCACACCAAAAAGTATATCAGATGCTAAAGCAGAGGGCTATCCACTCAAGATAGAGTTGTTTTCTGCACTGGCTTGCCATTCTTTGCCTCAGAAATGCCCACAATACACTAATTATCCATAGGATGGTCTATGGTGTGATTCATGTAAAAGCTTAAAGCACACTTGGGGTTCAACTGATGTAGCCTCTCCTCCTCTTTTGAGGTGTGAAGCAGGGCAAACAAAAAATTGGGGCCTCTCCTCTTTTGAGGTGTGAAGCAGAGCGAAAAAAACACTAAAGACTGATGGATTGACCAACGTGAAAAGGTGTAATTACATTCTGCAAGAAGGCGGACTGTGTCCTTATCACCAGTCTGTCCAAGAAAAAAGGTGGTGTGAGGTAGTTGCCCAGAAGTGTTAAAGATTGCAGGAATCTGTTAGCATGAGCTGAAAGCCATTTTGTACTTGGCAGCCATTTTAGTTAGCTATGTGCTAGCCATTTGCTTTCTCCCTCTTCCAGAACCTCGCACATGCTCAGAAGGGCCTAGCTAGTAGAATGCACCTGCTCCTAGTATAGAACTGTCAGGCTGTTCTAACTGATGTCAGCAACTCATTACTACTCCTACTTGTTGACTGTGCATTTCCTGTATGACCATCTATGTGTGTAACTCTTCTCATGTGTACTTGTACCGCCTTCTTTTGAGCCCCTGTGAGGGTATATAAGGCCCGTGTTCTCTGTACTCCTTAGAATGCCTCCTACAGTGACTTGAGGTTAATAAATGCATTGTTTTTATATTACAGCTTCTGTGCCAATCTCTTCTTTGTTGGTTTAAAAGAACCAGGTGTATCAGTGAAACCCCTGAGAAGGTTTTGATTACTTCAACAGTGCCTGGAGTTCACACACAGGACGAGCTGAAGTGATCACAATGAGGAACATAGTCTTGAGAGTCAGAAGACGCAATGAGCAACTGTGCATCGGCTCAAAGGAGGTGAACATGAAGAACGTCAGGACCAAGTTAAGGTCCCTCTGTAGCATCAAAAAGAGTTTCAGAAGGAACACAGGCATAGACAAGCATTGGCATAGCCAATAGGTCTCGCCTTTGGGACCTTTTAATTGTTTATCCATGCAACAGTTGCATAACTAAATACTTATAAGGTCCCAAATGCGAGACCTATTGGCTAGGCCAAGCGGCCGCGAAAGTGATCGCAATCAAACATGAAAGCGGCCGCAAAAGTGAAAGTAATCGCGGTCAAGCGCGGCGCACGCGCCCGCACACATGCACTGTAGCTCTAGGCTGGCCTGGTAGCACTTTTTGAAGCCCTCTCAAAAAGTCTCGCCAGACCAGCGCATGCATCACAACAGGTGATTTAAACAAGGAAGGTTGATCTGGCAAACACAAAAAGGTTAAAAGAGCCAAAGACTAAGCTTTAATGATGGCTACTGCCAGACCTTGTGGTGCTAAAGACAACAAATATCTGACAGACCCCTTACTATGTTGCGGACCAAACTAGGCCACAAAATTTCCCAGCATAAACCGACTTTATAGAAATCGCCTGCAAGCAAGGAAGACATACGCAACCCAAGGGCGGCACATAGAATGCAGCCAACTGGGGCTGCTCAATCTCCATGCATGAAAGTGTAGATTGCGCAGGTTCGGGTGCAGAACCCTACCTTGCTGCTGCGACAGAAGATCCTACTAAGTGGTAGCCTAATTGGAGAATATATGCTCATGCCCAGACGTTCCAGGTACAACACTCTCTTGGCCCAATCCAGAGCTACTAGGATCTGATCTTCAGAATTCAGGGCAGGGTACCCAGGTGGGTCACAAACAGAGAAATGCTCTCACAGTCCAACCAATTCCAGAGGCACAGCACCTCTACAACAGAACCAGGACTCCCTTCCACTCTATTTGAAGAAGCAGTTGTGTGTCAGTGGTGTTGTAGGTAAGAACCTGCAAAAGACTCCAGTTGATGGATGGCAGGAAGGCCTTCACAGGTAGGTGAACATGCCTCAACTGCAAAAGACCGATATGGAGGTCGGCTTTCGTTGAAGATCAGAGTCATCTGATCTTCTCCTCTCCCAGATGAGCTCCCCAACCCAGGATTGATGCATCAACAACCATCAGCCGCAGGTGGGACATAGTGAGGGGTCTGCCGCAAGTCCAACTGTGGTTGAGCAGCTACCTCTACAGACCTTGTGAAGTCTCCTCTGAAACCCGGATGGAATTAGACCGGTTTCTTTAGTGCTGGGATTGCTGAGTCTTCAAATTCCACTGCACAGCCCGCATATGTCGCCTGTGCGATAGACAAGCTCAATGCAGGAGTCTTATAGGCCAAGAAGCCTCAGAACTGTCATACTGACACCAAGGACTGAGGCTGAAATAACTGAATCATACCACCAATGTCAGTGATGATGAAGGGAAGTCCCTGACTCGTATCCAAGACAGCATCTATGAACAGAAATCAGGAGTCGGGTGCATTTTTGGCATATTGAAGAAGAACCCCAATAACATCAAGATGTTTGCCATCATTTGGAGGTGGCGCCCGACTGACTGTGGCGAGTCCACCCTCAACAGTCGGTCATTAAGGGAAAACTGATAGCCCTCTCCCCCGAAGACGGATAGTGACTACAGCCATCACTTTCATGAACACCCTAGGAGTTCTGGCAATGCTGAAGGCGAATACAGCAAATTGAAAATGCTCCCGGCCCACATTGAACCACAAGTAACGCCTGTGACCCCGGTGAGTAGCCTAGGAAGTGCAGCGCAGTTGTGAAGCGGCCTAGAAAGCGTGCTGTTGTTCAGTTTTCCTTAAAACGTTCAAAGGTGGAGTCATCTTTTTCACCAGTGAGACATGATTCATCAATAGGCATATCCATAAAGGATGTTAAATATCTCCCAAAACCCCATGCTGCACATCCGCACATGTCTTTGTAGCACCACTTGAGGGCCGACTGCATGCCCAAAGTAATTGCCATATTTAGACAAGAATAAATGATGTATTATTTGGACTATCCTGAAGGGGTTTAGACAGGCAGGCCCTAAATTCTTCCAGAAGCACCAGCAAAATCTCACTGGCCATGTCCTGGAGGGCATGCACATATCGGCCCAGTAGGCAAATTACATTTATTGACTAGAAAAGAACATTAATTTTCTGAAAGCCTCAATCCTCTTGATTCCCTGTGTGGGGGGAGTAGTAAGGGAAGAACTGGGGTTCAACTTGCTGGTGGAATCCTGAGCCACTAGACACTCTGGAGAAGGATGATGCATCAAAATATCAGGGTTGGCTGATGCTGAGCAATGGCATCTAGCCTCCTGCCTGTTCACCGGCAGGCAACAGAAACATTTGGACCAACAGACCATCAGAGTGTCTAGAGGCTGAATTACACTATGTGAAACCAGAGAACCTGGGATAAATTCTGGCTTCCGCACGTGACTGATTTGTGTGAAACAAGGTAATTATTGTATTTCACAATAAGTTATATTTTAATGTTGGGACACTTTTTAAATTATATACCAATTAGCACCATTAATTTTGTCTATTAATATAGAATATATGCTTTTTTAATGTGTCCGATTCTCTCTTTTTATTCAAATTTTTTATATATTGTATTGATTTTTATAACTTGGAAATTAGTTTTTATGTGAATTACTTTTATGACATCTGTTGAATAAAGCTTATGTTGACTGACTGACAGTATTTCACTTTGGCTTCTTTTTCTTCATTATCATATATGAGAGCACCACGAAGAACAGGAGTTCAGGATGGGTGCTGCACTAACCTCTTGTGTTTGATCTAATAAATTATTGATCGATTATATAACTGAATCCCTTGGTGTTAAGGTAGCTTCATAGGTTGACAACACTCAATTAGCAATTGTTTTTTCCCTTCCAAGACAATACGGAGGCAGCTTTTAAAAATGTGCTTCATAGGAGTTGCGGCTTGGATGGAAGCAAATTGCCTGAAACGAATATCCAATTAAACAGAAGTTTTGATTTTTAATCAAAGTGGACCTCCAACGCCCTTTGGTGGCCTGCTGAACTCAACGTTCCTCCAAATCCAACCTCTTAAGCTAGAATTTTTTTTAACATCCATGACTCCATGCTCTCCTTTGCTGCTCAAATTAAACAAATCTCGTAGGTCTGCTTCATGAAAATATTAAAGTTTCTCCACCTATTTCTGAAGCAGACTAGAAAAACTGTAATTCATTCTTTAGTTAACTCCCATCTGGACTACTCGACCAGCATCTATCTTGGCCTTCCTGTGTATCTGATGCGCATACTTCAGTTAATCCAGAATGCAACAGGCAGACCAATTAGGAGAGTCCCTCGTCACCATGAAATCTCTCCTCATCTGAGATATCTGGACTAGCTCTCGGTGGATCAGCGCATTGAATTTCAAGCTTTGACGCTGGCTTTCAGAGCTCGCCACGGTGAGGCCCCAGGTTACTTGTGGAACAGACTGACCCCGTATACTCAATAGAGGGTACTCAGATCCAACAATAGCCACCTGCTACGGATCCCTAAATTCCTGAAGTATCGCCATGGAGGCAGCTCCTTTACTGTTCTCACAGCCTGAACTACGGAACAGCCTTCCATTCAATCTGTGGTAGGCTGAGTCTCTGGCAACCTTCAAAAGGCAACTCAAAACCTGGCAATTTGACATTGCCTAGCTTCTATGATATTCCGGCTGGCCTGACATTGTCTGTTAAAGGGCCGGGGCACTTCTGTTTAAAGCAGTTGTGCACTTTATCAAGAAATTATTGATTGATTGATATATAATGTATTATAATAACCTTGGCACATGAAAACTGACCTGACTCTTGGTTCACTAATGGCATTTTTGTCAGGGCGAGGTAGGCATGAATGTTTCCAAGTGCATATTTGACAACTATCACTTTTTATGAATGACTTTCAATGCAGTGGTATACTCAGATGCACTAGGAAGGAACACTTACTTGTGTTACTCAAATCCACTTAAAAATTAAGTGTATTTATCATATTTTTACATGTTTGTTGCACAATGTCTTTAGCAACGCCTTCATTTTTAAAGAGAAGTCATGCAGAACACCTTCTCTGCTACTTTTCCTTTAAAAAAATAATTGTCCGTTTAACAGCCTTATGAATGTCAGGGCTAAGTCAAGTAAACAGCAGCCAATGGGCTGCATGTTAAGGCCAGGAGGGCTACAAGCAGTACCTGGGCCATACTTTGAGTATATCTGCAATAGATAGTGGCTGGATGGTGTTGAGTCCCGCTTTGTCTTCTATTGTTTCCTCTTTGACTTCGACTTGTCTGTTGATTTCACTCACAAGGAGTATCCCTCTTGACATCGGCGTTGAGAGCAGGAGCAGGTCTGCATCCTCAATTTGGAGAGGAACTTATGCAAGGTCCGTGGCTTCCTTCAATGTTCGGCGATTTAAAGTTTCACTTTATGATCCCATATTGCTTTCAGGGGCATAAAAAGCACACTTTTCATATGACTTGGAGTCGTTACCCGAGCTCAGACACCAAAAGGCACACCTTGTGGGGGCCTATTATTGATATCTGCTTCCAACAGTCATTCCATGACTTGAACCTTGCAATTTTAGGTGGGTACATTGATGTGCTCTTGAATTTGGACAGGTTTTGAAAGCCGCAGAAAATGGGAGAGGGGCACTGGATCCATCAACGAAAGTGCAAAAAGAAAGGAATTCATATTGGCATGTAGGGGGAGGGGCTTAAATGCAGCTCCACTGTCACTTCCGGTGTGGAATGAAGCCAGTGCCGAGCCTCACTTGCCACCTAATGGATCCAGCTTGGTGATATTCTAAAGGTGAGGAATATGCGGTTAGAAATATTCATCAAAACAGGCAACATCAGGTTACCCCGGAAAACCCCTACGACCTTATTTCCATTTATTAAAGAGGAACAAATGAGTGTCAATGATAGTTTTGAGGTGAAAGGCTCTTTAATCGTCATGTGTTGCTTGGATCAATTTCAAAGAGTGGATCTAAATTAATTTGCAATTGAAGTCTACTGTTTGCTCCCACTTTATTGAATGCGAAGTGGAAGCTGTAATTTTTTAATTTATTATGTAATCCAGCTGTACATGGCATGCTAGGGATTAGAACTGTAAACAACATCAGGCGTATTCAGGATGGAGTCAGCCTTTTGATGCAAGGTCATCCTATATGCAGTAAAGTCTGGGTACACTTCCCTTCTTTGGTTTCAGCGGTGTGGGTTTAATATTAGGAAAGAGGATTGCCATCTGTTTATTGTTGATGAAATCTGTGCAATATATTGCTTTGTAAGGTTATATACTCTGCAAGGAGTGGGGAAATAGAAGATACATTACGCACTAGTTCATCTGAGATGGCAAGACTGTATGCACTTTACTGCCTTTCTAGAGAACTTATTTTTGCTCTGTTAAAAAGAGGGAAGACCAGTGGGTGAGACTGAGCAACTGAATGAGCAGAAGACACTTTAAAATGGTTTACTACTTATTATATTTCAATGTGTGATGGAATGGTATTTTACGTTAGGATTGGTGCAGTACGTTTCAGTACTGTGCAATAAATGTTTGTTAACTGCCGTTTATTTGTTTACTATATAGAAATGTATCTATCCCTCTTGTTTTATTGTTTTGAACACGATTTAATGTAACAATAAGCTGAATTACAGGTAAAGTCCCCTAAAAACCCACGGCCCAGTCTGTACTAACTCTTTTAAAAAGAAATAAGCAAATAAAAGGATGCCAGATAACTGGAATGATGTAGGACGGGGAAAAAGCCAAGTGAGAGTCATGGATGTGATAGCTTTCAATGTTTTTCCAAGACATGGCCTTGATCGAGCACATGCGGACTCTTGTTCATGAGATGGAGGAGCCCTCGGAAGCAATGAGTGAGGCACATGTACTGTTAGAAAGACAAGTGACAGATTAGATGCAATAAAAATAATCTCTTGGTCTAGGGACTTTAGTGGGGGCTAGCAGAATTCACGTGATACCATTTATCAACCACACCTGCGGGAGTTCTAGGGCTGTTTCACATCATTTCAGCTAATTGGATAAAAGAAACAAATTACAGTGGTTTGTAAAATTAAAGTCTAAGACTGGAAATTAGTGTACAAATGGTGGGTGATAAATGCATCTTTGATGTTATAAATAGTATTTAAAACGACCTAAAAGGCATGCTGATGTACACACGGTACAGGAAGGAATGTGACGATAAACCCTTTGGGAGCCAAAATAGTAGCCCTACCTAAAAAATATGAAATATAATATCTGAACATTTAACGTAAGACATCGTAACATGTTACCGTTCTGTCAGCTTGTGTGGGTACTTTTTATGTTAATAAGCAACACACATTTTGACTTCCTTTCCTTGTTTGTACTGGAATGCTATGAGTATGTATAGGTTGCGCTAGGTTTTTCGTTAACTCAATGTCTTTTGCCTTGTTAATGAGTTTCCTTAACAGCATACTGATTATGACGTTGTAAGGACGACAGAAAACCAACAAGGGAAAAGCGTTACCCAGGGTAAACACTCACCACAGTTAAGCTCTTCTGGGGTTATTGTGGACACTGATCTTCCCTGAAGTCGACGTGGATATTCACAAGTGGCTGCAGCCTGGGCATTGCCAGATTCGGCATAAGACTTCAATAAATCAGACAGCCACAGTATCTCACAGTCGCAGTGCAAGGCATTCGAATCCAGTCGCCTGTTTAAGAAAGAAACAGACATAATAATGAATATAGTGTTTACTCATTCGCTGTAAAATAGAGCTGCCTGAAATTATGTATACATTATTTAAGTTACCCAAGTGTTTTCCAGTTATTACCCTTTAAATCAACCCATGTAACTTAGATATGCATTTTCCTTCCATCACATACAAAACACGGGCATCACGGTATTTTAAATAAATACAATTTTGGGATTCAAAACACTCCTTACAAATCTGAATTCATAGGAATCCATAGGAATGCGGGGGTAGTGTACGTCACCCAGTTTCTTTAGTGTTCATCAAAGGTGTCAGAAATTGGATTTCTGGTTGAGTTGAGGTATGCACCCTGTCCAAGCAGGAACCACAATCCTTGTCAGGGTAAGTCTGATGCACACCATAAGTTAACCTGTGCTCCCACTCGGGCACAGAGCAGGCAGGCTTAACTTTAGAGGCAATGTGTAAAGTATTTGTGCAACACAGTGAAAACACCATAAAAAGACTCCACACCAGGTTAGAAAAATAGACTATAATTTTAGAAATAAAACAAGACCAAAACGACACCAATCCAATATGTATGAGTCAAGAAATGAATTTTTAAAGAATAAATGCAAAAATTGCGCTTAGAAGCAGTAAGCGCCTCTGGGGGTTATGTGGTCACGCTGGACCGGGGCAAAGTCAAGAGTTCAGACCAAACGCGAAGGAAAGTGACCTGGATACAGGAGCAATTTCTTGATCCTGGTCACAACAGCAAGATACAAGGTGCAGCCAAGCAATGCGTCAATATTGATCCCGCAGTTGAGGTGATGCATCAATTTTCTGGATACAGTGGTGGTTATGCGCCGGTTCCGAAGACAATATGCCAAGCTGAGAGGCATTGGTTCCCTGGATGAAGCACCGGGTTTCTCCACGCAGTCGAGGGGATGCACTGATCTTCCCACACTGCAGTGCCAGCAATGTGTTGGTTCCCATGCATCGGTTCCTTAAGGTAATGTGCTGGTTCCGAGTGCAATGTGCCGCTTCTGCTCCCGCAACAGCAATGATGCGTCAGTTCTGCTACGCGCAGAGAGGAGATGCATCGGTTAGTTCTGAAACAAGTGCTTGGGTTCACTTCCAGTGGGCCAGGCACAGGAGCAGGTGGTGAAACTTTGATATCCCAAGTCTTAAAAACAGGAGGCAAACCAACAAGCCCTTGGAGAGCACGCTGGATTCAAGCAGAGTCCAGTTCTTCCTCAGCAGTGTCAGAGGGAAGCAGGCATCAGGGCAGCACAGCAGAAAAGCAGTTCTCCAGAGCAGCATTCTGAAGAGTGACAATCGTCATGGAGGCACAGCCGTCCTTCTTGACAGAGGTTCTTTACATGTACAGAAGTGTCTGATTTGGTGAAGTCAGCGACCCAGTGCTTATACCCACGTGTGCCTTGACATTGGGGGGTCCTTCAAAGAAGGGTCTTTGGAAAGTGCACAGAGGTCTTTTCTTCCTTACCCTGCCTCCAGGATCACTACAGGGGGAGCAATCAACCTTTCGTATGGGAACAGGACACTGCCTATTCAGGAGTGTCAGCCCCTCCCTCCCGGATGAGCCGTTGGGATGCAGATGGGCACTGATGGAGACTGATAGAGAGATGACGGTAAACAGGGACAGATAAAGCTAGAGATTATAGTGATAGCCACAAACAGATACAGATAGAGTCATAGGGAGCTACAGACTTATAGACATACTGACAAAAACAGACAAAGATAGATTGATTGGAACAGTTTTGAGACAGACCCAGTTAGAGAGAGAGAGAAAGAAAGAAAAACAGTTAGAGATTGCAACAGGTATATAGTGACAGGGACAGATAGATACAGACAGACTGACAAAATATACACTGGAGAATCTCAGGCCTGGAGAGCTAGACACGCACAGAGAGACAGCTAGAGACAGATAGGTAGAGAAGAGACACCAAGAAACAGCGACATGTAGACAGAGACAAATTGAGTAACACTGTTGGACCTGCAGAGAACCATGGATAGATTTGTGCTCATGTCTGAGTGGAATACCTTCACATAGCTGTGTTATTTCTAATATTTCTTTCTCATATCTCATAAGCTGAAAACCATGAAGCAGCAAATCAGGTATTAAGTGGAGCCAATGAGCAACTTTGGACATTATCGCCAGAACCACAACCAAGATTGCACACCATAATAACGGAGCTGTCTACTTGGGAGATGGAAATGTGCCGCTGAGACATCTGGATAGAATGAAGATGTCTGTCAAATGGAAATGAGCCCAGAATCTGGTTTTCTGAGTTCGAAAAACAGCTAGATAGACAACTCCATGAGAAAAAAATGAAGCTCACTAAACCACATCACATAACCCCTTAGAACTTTGTGGCACCGACTATCAAATTTCGCCTAAAAACCTGTAAATATTGAACCCCCATTGCACTTTTTGTGGCACTTTATTTCACTAGCAATCATTCCTTTTTAGGTTTAAATCAATGGAAGCTACTCTATCAGGGTATTCCACCTTAATATAAGCATGCATAAGCAATCCCAGAGCGATAGTTGTTGCCATTAAGTTTATCGACATCAGGAGAGTGGTAAAAGTCATGAGTGTATATGTAGCCTCAATTATCTAATCAGTAGCAGCGAGAATTAAGCTTTACCACGAGGCTTCACTCGCATCACGCAAACCCTCCAATGTTCGTTCCCCAAATGCTCTTCCATTTTGCTTTTCCGGGTGGCATACTCATATGGTGTTAGTCAGAGATGAATCGTCATAACACGAAGCGTAATAGCAAAACACATTGAGACACCTTTCTGGAATGTTTCCCTTCCTCTCTAGCTCCTCGAGCGGACTTATAGCACACAATAAACAAACGTAAAGCTGGAAAACATAGGGCAATTGAGTCAGGAAGATAGAAATACTAAACTAACTGCACTTATTGGCACCCCTTAATTGCAGTTACATTTGATTGCAATTGCTTTTATTTAGCGTTTCATACTACTGCTGAGCCACAAAAGAACAAGTGCAGATGGGTAGCACAGTGGCTGTGCTATGGATAGAAAATTGCGTCTCTGTGGACAGTGTTTGGGGCCATGCGTGATGACCATAGTTGTGATCTTATTCTGTTTTTGTTGCGGTGCCTTGGGGTGCACTCCTCACTCTCCACCATGCAGGACCCCCTGTAACCAACACTCTCCTCCCCACAGGCACTAACTGCGCCCTTACAGGGACTTTGCGGCATCCTCGAAATGCTCCCTGCAAGAGCTCAGAGCACCCCCACATTCTCCACTCGGCAGAAAAGTACTATTCTTTTTCCTCCTCCCTGCTCAAAATCAATTCATCCTCACAACACTCCGTGTACGAGCTCCATTCACCTCTTCGCAGCCCTCACTACAGGGGCTCCTCACTCACCTCTCAGAAGGAGGACTCTCTACCTTTCCTCCCTCTAGGTGCGCCCTTCAGAGCCATCAGTGCAAGAGCGCCAAACTTACTCTACTCACAGGAGTTTACTACACCCCTCACAGCGCTCCACACAAATAGCTACCTGCACCTCTCACTCACCTCCCACCACGAGTACTCTGCACCTCTCCCTCTGCACCCTGCAAGTGCTCCCTGTACCCTTCAGAGCCCCCCTCTGCAGGAGCTCAATGCACAGGTCATTCACCTCCATGTACGAACCCCCTGCACCCCTCACACACCTCTCAGAAGGAACACTCCGCGCCAGTCCCTCGCCATCCTGCAGGTGCTCCCTGCACTTTTTAGAGCACTATGCCACACTTGCCTCTCAGAATGAACTTTATGCACCACTCACTCACCTCCCTGCAACAGCTCAATACACCATACTCACCGCAAGAGCTCCCTGCAGCGCCCACTTTCTTCCACGCAAGAGCTCAATGCACCCATCACAGCAGTCTCTGCAGTAGCTCCCCGCACCCCTCAAAGCGCTCACCACAGCAACAATCTGCATCCTTCATTCTCCTCTCTGCAGTAATTCGATGCAACCTGACAAAACTTCATATAGGAGCACACTACTAACTTCACTTCACTCAATTCCCTGCAACATCCCTCAGCATACCATGCTGCAGCACCTCACTGCACTCCTCACACTCAAGATGGTAAAGATACACTCACACACTGCCTGCATCCCTAACTCTCCTCTCAACACCTCTCACATCTCTCCCAGCAGGACAAACAAGAGGGTGAGGGTGTACTCACCTACTTCCTGTCAGAACAGGTAATGAAATCTCTCTTGCAAACTACCCATAGGAACATACAAACATGTGCTGAAACACTAGATCTCAATTATGAATCTTGGGAAAAAACATAAGTAAAGCAAATTTCAACAAAAAATAACATCAATAAATGTGTGGGATCTAATCAGAGATTGGAATTGTATCCAGCACAACTTGTCTTGCCACCCCTTCCCTGTCTGTCTTGGCTACCAATTCTCTCCCACAACAGACTGATACCTCCCCACAGATTCATCGTACACAACCTGCTAAGCCACATGACCTCAAGACCTTCATTTTTATGTCTCATTGGAGAAAGCACCGTCACATGTGAGATTTTGTTAGCTTACAGAGGGATTCAATCACACCCATTCTTATTATTGTTTGGCTTCATCATGACTCATTTCATGCTTCTCTTTAGTCAGTACATGCCAGCTTCACTTGCTCTTTGTGAGTTTGTTCCTTCAGTGGGGCATGGCCCAAGTACTGTTTGTTTCAGTGCCCAGTGTCCTTTCAGTGCCCAGTGTCCTTTCAGTGCTCAATCACTTTTGAAGATACTTTTTGGCTCAAATCTAGACAGCACTTGAGTGTCCCTTTGAGACGTGTTGTATACACTTTGTGGGCTTACAGACCAACCATTGCCTTTTTATTTGTTACTTCAATTGTCCTTTAAAAGGATTGCTTGCTAGTGGTTAATCTTTGTCCTTCCTTTTTGTGTTTCATTTCCTTCCACGGAGCAACGCCCAATTACTGGAATCATTACATCTTGGTGCTTACATTTCGTTTTTCGGCATTATGTTTTTCTTGGTTTCCTGCGCTTGTTTGGCAAAACTCTCATTTTGGTGGGTTCTTCATTAGGAGCACTCGTATTTTCACTTGCTACAGCGCCGTTGTAAACAGGGCTGTAAAACATGTTCTTATGTCGTCACATTTGCGGAGCACTCAAAGACTGAGATCAAATGTAAGACGCCTGTTCCGTACCCAAACCCCCTCCCTCATAGCTGCTAGCCGTCTCTGTTAAATCATTGCTAACCACAATCCCTCTGCTGAGAATGCTTATCTGGATCACCCTGTCCCTGGCAGGCCTGACTCTCTGGGGGAAGCCTTCCTGCCATGGACTATACTGATTCACAGAAGGTTAAAAACCAGTCTCATGATTCTCTAGGTAATACAAACTGTTTAATCTTTGTGCTCACGCTATGATGTCAACAGAGGCACTCAGTGTAATAAGTGTGCCACCGATGAAGCCTTTCCATCCAGCATTGTAGTTTGCAACTCGTGCATCTCACTTTTTGACTGCGGCATTTAACATAACTAAACATAAAAGATGGATGTTATAGTAAAATGAACAAAATCATGGCTCCTTCAGCTTACTACACACGATATGAGTGATGATGCCACACGTACAGACATCAAGGGATATGTAGTTCTGCGGTTGCAGCCACTAGGAAGGGAGAGGTTGTTTTGGATTCTCCAGCGGCTGCTTTCAAATACACCATGTCCTCCGCTCACTGAAAATATTCAGAGGACGTGCTTACTTGCCAAAATATAACTTCCAGTGCTTGTGCAAAATATGAATGTAACAAATTAACAGGTTAACAACTTTCATTGCATTATCTTCTTGAAGACAACCCAAATTTGTAATACCAAGATTTTTCCAACAACATTGTTATCGATCATATCCTATTACAAGACCATTTATGATCTTTCACTTTTGACTTTCACCTCTCTGTCTCAGAGCATTCCATTTAACATTGATTTGGCCACTATGGGTTGGCTCCTTTTTGCTTCTCATTTAGTGTCCTTGGTTATGGTAATTTCACAGTTTACTCTGGTTTTGCACAGTCATTTACTTACAGGAAAAATCTCAAACAAATGTAAATATTTGAAACCATCATTGATAAATGACAGCTTTAAAATTATGAATCACCATTTAATGTTTTAGTGTTTAAAAGGGGTGAAAGCACTGGATGTGTATCGTCATGGCAAAATTCTACTAAAGTTCTTTAAACGTGTCTAAATGTTATTATAAACATTATAGTGTTTGGCGGGCCCCACGCACAGATGGCGGCCAAGTATTTACAGCAAGGGCAGTGCTTAGAGGCACACACTGAGGGGTCAGCATTTGAGTGCAAGCAGTATTGTACTGGCATTTATACAGCACTTTAGTACCTCACCTAATCATTTTCGGAATCGACAAGTAAATAGCTACTCTATCATGCATGATTGAAAAAGTGTTGGGAGACATATGGCAGATGAGTAAGTGGCCACGTTTTGGAGTATGACTTTTGGTTGAGTGTACTGTTCATATTGCCACAGGCCTGTCACAGCACTTTATTGCATGAGGTAGGGCTCAAAAGAGTGTGGAAGATGGAATTGCTGTCTGCATAAACAGACCATTCATTATTTTCAGTTCAGGCCCATTGAAATGTTTGTTATAAGGAACAGCCAGATCTTAATTTTATTTATTTAATTCTAAGTGATTGCTTATTATCTACTTTTTCGTAGGTTGATCCACAGCTTCCAATTCTGTGTAACATACCTGGATGTTTAGTGTGACACACAACACCACACAATACACCGGCACACATAATTACACACCAAATAATACCATTCAATGCTACATGATTCAACTCCACATAATTACTGCTAGAAATGGGGGTCTCTCTTTGGCAGAGGTAGGTACACACTTTAGATAACCCCTGCTAACCACCTTGGTAGTTTGGCACGAGCAGGCAGGCTTATCCCAAAGGCAATGTGTAAAGTACTTGTACCAACACACACAGTAACACAGTGAAAACACCACAAAAGGACGCCATACCAGTTTAGAAAAATAAAATATCTTTATCTAAACTAAACAAGACCGGCAAAAAAACACACAGTTAAAAATATGACTTTCAAAAGGTTTCAAGAACTTGTACCATAGAAAACTGTGGATGCGTGACTTTTACACAAAGTACCTGAGGTTGTGTAAAAATTCACAAGGCTAAACAGCCACAGATTCGGAAACAAAGAGATGTGTCAACTCCTGATACCTTGAGGAGGTGATGCGACATTCCCACTGTACGCAGAGGAAGGGTTGCGTCGAATCCGGTCTGTATGGGAGTGATGCGTCGATTCTTCGTGACGGTTCCGGTCCGCAGGTGATGCGTTGGGAAAACTTGCCTCACATATGCGATGCATGGAAATCCGGGATGCGTCGGTGATTGATGCGGCGGTGTTGAGCGGAGCTGCATAGGTTTTCTTCAGCCGCGATCCCTCGATGTGTTGATTCTTGTAGCGGCGACAGGCGCTGCGTCAGGTTTCGGAGCAGCACGGAGTTGCGTGGAAATTCTTCTCACACCATGGAGATGTGTCGGAAAAACAGCCGCAAGAGGAGCGATGCATCGATTTTTTCAGTTCAAGTTTCTAATTTCTTCCAGCTCCCAAACAGCAGGAGCAATCCCCAGAGGTCCAAAACTCACACAGGCACCTCTTGGCAAGTCAGAATTCACAAAAGTAGAGTTCAGGAGAGCTGGGGGTGAAGTCTTTGTGTCCCTGAGACTTCAGAACAGGAGGCCAGAACATGCAGGCCCTTGGAGATCTCCTTCAAGCAGGGGACACAGCAAAGTCCTTCTCCTTTCCTTGGAAGAAACAGCAACTGCAGGCCAACTCCACACAGCAAAGGGGCAGTACTTATCCTCAGTATCTCCAGCTCTTCTCCTTGACAAAAGGTCCTCTTGAATTCCAGGGATGATCTAAAGTACTGGGGGCTGGGCCCCAATATTTCTATTACAAAATCCTTTGTTCTCTGGTGGCATAGAAGCCATGTGCTCAGTCAAAACCAGTTCTGTCCTCTCTGGTATAGCTTCCTGACAGGAGGTGGAGACAGCATTGTGGAAGTCAGACCAGGCCCATTCAGGTGGAAGGAAATCCCCTCCCCCTACTCTAAATGCAGCCCAGGTCTATTCAGACTGACTCATCCAGACTCTCTGGATCCACTGCACCTCCCCAGCGCCTGTCACTTCACAGACAGTCAATACACATCCTAGCAGAGGCACACTGGACAGCAAAGCAAGAAAATATCGACTTTCTAAAACATGTAATTTAAAACACAGAATGTGAAAATTCCCCTCACTAAAAGACGCATTTTAACATTCTGAGTTCAGGCATACTAAACCTTATTTCCTACCTTGTTCCCAGGGGTAGTTATGCTTATAAGATGTTATAAGCAAACTCCTCATTCTACCCTACGGGAACAAGTAACCTTGCAATAGTGAAAAACGAAATTGGCAGTAGTTCACTATCAGGACATGCTACACACAGTAGGGCATGTCCTACCTCTCACATACACTGTACCATGCCCACAGGGGTACCTTGGGCCTACCTCAGGGGTGACTAACATGTTAGAAAAGGGAACGTTAGGGCCTGGCAAGTGGGTGCACTTGCCAGGTTGACATGGCAGTTAACAAACCGCGTGCAGGCACTGCAGTTGCAGGCCTGAGACATCCTTTCAGGGCTACTCATGTGGGTGGCACAATCAGTGCTGCATGCCCAATAGTAGCATGTGATTTACCAGCCCTGGCACACTTAGTGCACTTTACTAGGGACCTACTAGTAAATCAAAATATGCCTATTAGGGAGAACCAATCATAATAACAATTTACACAGGGAGCACTTGCACTTTGACACTGATCAGCAGTGGCAAAGAGCCCAAAGCTTCTAAGTCAGCGAAAATGACATCCAGCACAGCATCAAAAATACAGGCGGTAGAGGCAAAAAGTCAGAGGAAAACACGCCAAGGATGCCATGTCTAACAATTACACTCTGCTCGATACAACATAAATACACCTCACATAAATCTACTCTATGCCACACAGCAACAATCCACATAAATACACTTCACACCATGTCACAAAATTCCAATCAGCATCATTTCACTCAATGCCACAGTTCCACGCCACACAATTCAACTCCACACATTCCCATTCCACACCACACAATTCACACCCAAAACACATAATTCAACACAATTACACAACACACCTCATGCATCCAATCCACACCACAGAATTCCACAGCATCCCACAAAATCCAATACCACACCACATAATTAAACTCCACTACATACCACTCCACAACACAATACCATTCCTCATAATTACACTCCATGACACAAAATACACTCCTCATAATTCCAGTATACTTAACACATAATTACTATCCACATACCTCCACACCATGCCACAGAATTCCACTTCACACAACACAATTCCACACCACACAATTTCACAGCTAACAATCCAACCCACATAATTCCACTCCACACATCCATACCCCTCCATAACACATGGGTAAAAGACATTGTCATTTACAACGCCAATAGCTCTAACTCTTGCAAAAGCTATACATACGGACTTTGCCAATCCTTGTTTTTATTTTAGTGACAGCACTCCATAAGAGTATCTGTTTGCAGGTCATCTCCCCTCCCACTTCACATTGTTTTTGCTATGTTGCTTGCCCCTTTGTTGTTGCCCTGCTGCTACTTGCCCCGTTGTTGTTGCTTTCACTGTTATTTCTTGCCTTGTTGTTGCTGCCCATTGTTTCTTGCCCGGTGCCCCCCGCCTCCGACATTGTCGCATTGACCATCCACCGTTCTTGATTCCTACCACCTCACCCCCTTCCTTATTCTTGCTTGCCACATCCCCTGCTGTCAGGAAAAACATATATTGACAAAGCCAAAAAGTCTCGCTATGCAAAATCTATTAGGTTTGCCAATTTTTTTTACCCATGTTGTACATCAAACGTTTGTGCTGCATGAAGTAAAAAAAAAACCAAAAAAAAACAAGAACTATGACACTGTCAATACTGGCCGCGTCATAGCGATTTCTGTTTTTTTACCTTAAACCATGTTGCAAAACATTTACAAAGTCAAATGGCTTTCCAATTTGGCTTTGTCAAAGTTATTCAGCAGTTTTCAACTCTCTAGCAGCAATCAATGTTCCCTCTTAGGGCTACTCCCGTGGACACAGAGCAATCAATTTCTGGAACAGAAACATGTTGGTTCTATAGGACACAGAAATAAAAAGTTGTGAAATGCAAATATCAGTAAGAAGTCTTTGCCTTGTGCTTGATACTATTCCAGCACTAAGTGAGATGCAAGAGTTTTTTATTGTGCGGGGTTACCAAATTCACCCACAATGTGCAGCATCACTGCCACCACAACCCGTATGTAAGGAAGTAACCTTTCAAAATACCTAACTCCGCCATGGAGGATAAGAATCCTTTTGAGGCAGGACTTCCTGTAGGATGATGCAGAATCAAGGCTGTGTACAGTGTGATGAAATCATATGAAAAAATAATTTGCAGGAGAGGCAGATGCTCAGCAATAGTTATGCGAGGCTAAATGAAAACAAGCAATGGCTTTCTAAATTGCTTTTTGCCATGTTGTACAGCAGTGCGGTTGATGTGCACAATGGCTGAAAGGAAAAAAATAAAAAATAAATAAAGAACAAAAATAAAAACAACATCATACAGAACACTGGCCACATCATGGCGCTTTTTCCTTTTTCAGTCAGTCAGTCAGTCAAGAAGGCTTTATTTCGATATAAATATATCTTAAAAAGCAAAAATGCAATGATACACAATAAAATAGTAAAAAGGAACCAGTGCATGGAGAGGTAAACAAACATTTCAGAGCTGCTACTGGCGCCAATAAATTAAGTAAAAACCAATGTGATTTTGAATAAAAAAACAAATTAAACAAGATACAAAAGCCTAGCTGATCTGATACGCCAAGCCCAACCTAGGAACTTGGCTAAACCACAAGCAAAGAGTGGCCGTGAATCATTTTTTAGTATACGCAAGGCCTCTATGTGGAGTCTAGTACCAAGTTCTCTGCAAAGAGGCTTGAGCCATCTACTCCGGGGGGCAGCATAGGCCGGGCATTCAAACAGGAAATGGGGGACAGACTCGGACCTTTTTTCACAACAAGGGCAAGAAGAGATTGTCTGAATTGGAGCCTTCCACCTGGAGGTCAATTCACCGACGGGGAGTAAGCCTAATCTGAATTGGAAATAAAGTGCCCTATCCTTACGGTTTGAAATAACATCCAGGTAAGGTTCACAGAAATGCACTTCCTTAATCAGGAGAAAGTCCATAGAAGATCTACACAGATTGGCATTGCTATTTCTAGTGCCAGCTACCCAGCTCCAATAAATCTTTTTCAACTCTATCTTAGGAGGTGCAGTTCTGTTATTCCAGTCTTCGCCGAGGCCAAGGCTGAAGAGAAGACGCTTGACTTCCCTCAACCAAGGAATCTTGGCCCAGGCTGATGACCCCAACACATCAGTTAGGCCATCCGCATAACTGGATAGTTCTGGTGTTCTCCATATTCTCGCCCATAAGAGAAGAGGGCGGAGCCTAGCCTGGTCACTAAAAACGAGTGTCCGTATCTAGAAGCAGTGGGAGAGTTGGGGTGCTATAGGGGAGCCCCATTAGATCTTTAAGGAATTTGTTTTCCGAGCGGGATAGATGATCCACCCTATGTACCCCCCAAAGTTCAGCCCCATATAGAGCAGCGCTAACACCCCTTGCCCTGTAGATGTCTAAAACAGTAGCGATGGGTTTCAGAGATGAGGCACGATGTTCCTTAAGCAGGGCGCCCACCACCCTCTTGTGGGTCAGCAGCATCTTTTGGAGATGGCAATTCCAGCTCATGGAGTCGCAGAGCCGAATGCCGAGGTAGTCGAACTCTGAGACTCTCTCAAGGGCAACAAGATCTAGAGTCGGTGGTTTAGCCAACTTTTTCGGGGGGGTTTAGAACCAAATACTTGGTCTTCGCAGTGTTGATAACTAACCCTCTCGCATCACAAAAAGACTTAAAGTTGGCTAATAGACTCTGCAAACCTGCCGGGGTTTTGGAGATCAGGAGGGTATCATCTGCAAATAGGAGGGTAGGTATTCTTCTGCCTGCCAGGGATGGTGCATCTGCAGGGTGTTAAAGCAGGTGCTCCACCACTCCGTTGACATACAAAGAGAACAGGGTGGGAGCAAGGACACATCCCTGGCGTACCCCTCTATTTACAGGTATGCATGCTGTTTTTTGCCCCTGATTACCCCACCTGATCTGTGCAAAATTGTCTGTATGAAGCTTTATCAACAGGTTTAGCAAATAGGGTGGAATACCCTGTTCATCGAGAACTCTCCAGAGTTGGCTACGGGGAACTAGGTCAAAGGCAGTCCGTAAATCTATAAAAGCAAGATACAGACTGCCCTTGGCCAGTAGAACAACCTTCCAATAAAGCATCATAAGTCGAAAGGATTGCTCTATTGCCCCCGTACCTGATCTGAAGCCAGCCTGAAAATCTGAAAGAATGCCCTTTTCCTCTACCCACTGCAATATCCTGGTCAAGACCACCTTACCAGCCACCTTTTGTGATGTATCTAGGAGACTTATTGGGCGGTAGTTAGCTGGGTCATTCCGACAACCTTTCTTAAAAATTGGGACGACCTCAGCACCCTTCCATGAAGTCGGGAAGATTGCCCCTTTAAAACTAGAATTTAATAAGGCAGAGATAAGTTTACCCCAATCCTCTGGATTGGTGCGTAACAAGTCTCCGGGAATGCCATCCGGACCTGCTGCTTTATTGGGCACAAGACTATTAATCGCCCCCACCACTTCCTTAGCAGTGAACGGAAGCACATCCTTAGACTGGAAAGATACATAAGGGTATCGTGCGCTCAAGCTATCCCCCTCTTCCTGAGCCATTGAATAAAGTTGGGAGAAGTGGTCAACCCACGCTCTCTCAGGTACGTTGCATGTAATCAATGTGTCCACAGGTTTCTCCCTAGATCTCAATAAGTCCCAAAAACCCTTTGCATCCTTCCTTAAACTTGCAGCCTTTAGGTCGCACCAGAACTGGTCTTCCCAGTCTACCTTTGCCTTTATTAAGGCCCTCCTATAGTTGCCCCTTGCGGCACAGACCAGGGCTCTATTCTTGGATTTTACTGCCTTTAGTACTTCCCGTTTGGCCGCTCGGCAAGCACATGAGAACCACCCGGCTCGACCCTTCCTGCCTTCTCTCATATTAACCCCCTTTCCCGCGTTCTTGACTATAAATAACTCACCTATAGCCTTTGTGGTTTGTACAAAAACTGCGGATACCTCCGGTGCACTGGTGGAAGGGGAGTCTAGGCAAGGTAGAATATTAGCCATTATAAATTGTGCCTCCCGCATCTTGGCCTCATTGCCGATAAAACTCTTCCATTTCAGGCGCCTGCCACAGTTGGAGGGGGATACTTCGTGTGTTGATTTCCACACGTGGGGGATTGAGAGAGGGGAGCTACCCTTCCACAGAGAGGATAGAGATAGGGATAGAGGATTGTGGTCACTGTCGATGGATGGACGGACCTCCATATCCACCAGGAAAGACCATAAACAAAAGTTCAACATAATATAGTCAATCCTGGAGGAGTGGCCTATTCTATTGAATGTATGTGCCCCCGTTTGGTCCAACTTAGATCTACCATTGGTAGCTCTAAGGCCGTGCTCCAAACAGAGGGCATTGAGGTCGATTGCATTTTGGGTCCATCTTTTGATTGGGGTAATTGTCAACGACGGGATGCCTCTCCTTGCATCGTCGTCGCTGTAGCCCAGCACATCGTCCACTGCAAGAGGTTCGAATGTGCAATTAAAATCCCCGGCCAATAAAACAAGGAAGTCTGGACCACAGCTCTTAAATTCCTCATCAATGCCCGACAGGGAGAGGATAGGTGAACCACCCCTAGTACCTCTAACATAAATATTGAATATTTCGAGTGCCCTTCCTCCACATGGACCTCTTACTGAAAGTCTCTGTAAATCCGGAGAAGTAGTGGCAATACTTTTAATAGAATACCGCAGTGCAATGCTTGCCCAAATTAACAGACCTCCGGAAGGGCGCCCCTTTCCTTCCTTCGGTCGAACAGCTGGAACAAAGTAGGTGGTAAAACCCAGCTTATTTTTTTTTTTTTTTTTTGAAAACCTTTATTAACCGCAGTTGCATCAGTTTACAATGTACTGTCATTTGCCGAGGCGTCAATTCAGCAATACAAAAATACACATGCTCGGATGGTGAGACACAGCCATTTAGCCGACAACCCGGAGGTCCGGCGGCGGTAAACAGTTGAACATATGCATAGGAATCAGGTATGTACATTGTGTGTAAGTGGGTCGATGGTGCTTTTCTGTATTTCGTCGTGTCTCATCTGAGGCGCATTGCCTGCAAGAGAGGAGGGCGCTGTGTGCCAGCACTCAGTGCGGCTCCGTCAATTAGCTCCTAGGCCTGTCGGGGGAATGGCGCAAGGCATCAGATTCCCCACCAAATGCCCAGGTCTCCGGGTAACGGAGCCCTGGTGGCCTACTCTTGGCGTAAGCTGGAGCGCGACGAGGAGGTTGCAGTATAGCTCACAAAGACGCACATATCAGCGTGTACATCTGACAAGCTCAGTGTGCCGTTTCGCAGCTCAGCACTATGCGCGCGGCGCATGGCGCTCTATCATCCCTTCAGCGGTGCGCTCCCCAGGCCGCCGAGTGCCTGTGCAAGCCTGGCGTGAAAACTCTGCGCATTTTGAGTGGATCATTCCGCGTTTGCCAGGCATAGCCGCCGTCTGCGCGTAGTGTACGCCTGTGCTGCCTCATCAGTGCTACATAGAGCGCGCTAGGTAGGGCAGCGCCTCGGGGGTGTCGGGTAACGCTTCCAGCAACTGTTTCTGTGGTTGAACACGGGTTCGGTCAGAGAGCGTAACCAGTCGCCGAACTGCTCCCCGTGTGTGTAATATGAAAGGAGGGGTCAGGGCCAGGGTCGAAAACTCGGGTGAGGTCTAGAATAAGAGGGGAGGGGGGGGAGGTGGAGATCGTTCTGCATCAGTGTAGTAGGAGACAGTAGCTATCAAGCGGGGCATAGCTGGGCCATATGGGAGGCGTGCCGAGCAGCAGGTCGTGGGGGGAGGGGAGGAAGGGGGGGGGGAGGTGGGAGGGGGGGGGCAGGGGGCCGTCGAAAGGGGGCCAAGAGCCCGCCGTGTCTGCGTCCGCAGTCCTTGATTATCCTCTCATACGAGGGAGGTATTCCTCCACGCCTAGGATGGTAAAACCCAGCTTATGCTGTGGTTCCAGGCACCAAGTTTCCTGGAACAAACAGATCCCAAAGGTTTCAATAAATATGTTCCAATCTGGGATACATATATTTCGAGCTAAACCAGCAATGTTCCAGCTAACTACCTTCAGGGGCATATTGGGGTCCCCTCCTTGCCCAAAAGCTAATGGGCTTATGGCGGGAATGATATCAATAGTAGTACCCATTTCGCCAGCAGGTGGTGCCACGTCATAAGGGGTTTGAGGGCCTACAACGGGCAAATCCCTACTGAACTGTGGCTCAGCCTGTGAGTGTCCCCTAAAGATAGGTGAGAAGGGTAGGGTAAAGGTAGAAGGACTCACCAATTGCTCTCCAAAAGGAGACCTGTCGGAGTGTGATTCCCCAGAGGCTTCAATATGCCGCTCCTATCTAAGGCAAAATGCCTGTCAATAACCTTGCCTAGGTTGACCCTGCGACTGAATAAGGTTATTATTAAATAAGCTGAATTTGGAAGAACAACCACGAGAGTAGCAATTGTCCCAACCCTCCCGCAAGTGGAGATCAGCTTGACTCACGAGCGGAGATGGAGGATTGAAATAACTAAGGTCACAAGTACCAATTGGGCCCGTACTGCCTACTGAGCTATGTTCCTTCCTAGGTCCCCTGCATATGTGGCTGACAATCCTTGGGTCTTCGAAGTTCACTATAATACAATCCCCATTGATGGATTTTTTCCTGTTGCCAATCCAACCAACTCTGCGTACTTGGATTATCCGGCCCTCCCAAAACTCGGGCAAGGGTCTGTTCTCTTTGAGCCAGAATAGAGTCTTATTAAACAGATCAGTATAGGGCTCGCTCTTGCCCGGACTAAGCACCGGTACCCCGGTCAGCACAACTACATAAGGCTGGCAATCAGGGGGAAGATTTATAGTATGATCCCGCCTACAAGAAGGACCCTCATCTGGTTGCACCACGTTAGCCTTTACAGTTTCAACTGAGTTGGGAGTTGGGGTCTCAAGTATGCTATGTACTACTGACGAGGTAAATGTAGTGGTAGGATTTTCATCACCTGAACAAACCGGGGGCAAGTAGCAAGTCGTCCTTTTGCCTGGAATAAAACTAGGAACCTTGGGGGTCTTAAGTTTCTCCACGGGCTTGGGGAAGGGGTGACCTGGATTACTGTAAGTGTCCGTCGCCAACACAGTATGGTACAAGTTTCGATTAGTTACTTCTAGCCCAGCTGGTGAGTTGTCAACGGAGATAACTGATCTATGTTGAGCGGTAGACAGAACCTTTCCATCCAGTCCCCCCCCAGTCCCTCATCCCTTGTCTTTAGCTGTAATTTTATAAATGATTTTAAGGAAAAAAAATTGTCTAAGGTTGTCTGCTCCATTTTGTCCACTCGCTCGGTTAACCCTCTTATTTTATCTAATACTGGAAGGATTAAAGATTTCATTATCTCCTCCATTTTTTTTAGTGAGGGAAGAATCTAGGGTAGGAGTCACTGCACTACCCGCAGTCTGATTGTTGGACACAGGATTTACAGACCCTTCAGTGGTGCCCTCTTCCTTCTCTTCCTGAAATGGGCTAATAGCCCCCCCCTCTACTTCATTGGAGACTCCCCTCCTAACACCCGCCCGCCTCTTGATCTTGCAATTTTTGGACAGTCTGGATTTCCGGGGGGGTAACAGGTCTTGTCCTCTTCCGAGAGGCAGGATGGATTTCTGCCTGTACCCCGATAGCCGCTATGGGGGGCGAAGTTGGGGGGTAGTGGAGTCGGCCAAATGTGGAAAAGGAATGGCAGACTTGGTTGCTGGTAAGATAGGGGCCACGTGATTTTGGGTATTAAGTGCCGTAGCCGTCAGGTTTTCAAGCCCTACTATATTAGCTCTCAAGGCCGCCACTCGAGGGTGATCCAAGGAATGGGGTACATGAGGGAGCGAGACCGAAGTTCGGTCCGGAGAGGGTGTCTGGGCTAACTGGCCAATCGAAGAACGTCTATCGCCAAACGGGCTTTGGGACAGCCGCCGTTCGGCCATGATAATTTCTTTGTCGATAACGTTGGCCACACGGGTGATAAACTGGTCCATGGTGCCCACCATACCCCCCTCGCTCCCCCTCAAACTTTTCCCAGAGCGAGTTGACATTACTACTGCTATGCCTTGCTTTACATAAAATCACAACAAAGCCCTGACACACAATTAAACAATAAATTGAAACAGGGAATGCGTGATAACAACAAACAACAATCAAATATCAAGGCACGGGGTCCCAGGCTCTGACAGCAAAGAGTAGGGAGGTTACCATAGATAAAGTCCAGTAAACACAACCCTAGTCCATATCCACAGCATTGGGCGAATAGCCCCACAAATCAGTAACAGTACCTGGATGGAGACGAGTACGGAACTACCAATGTTTAGTGGGAGGGCCCAGACCGGCCTCTTCCGGCCCCGGACGGCCACAGACGGTCCGCCCTTTGTCCGGGCTTCGTCCGGCGCGTCCCGCTCGCGTTCCGCGTAGCGGGTTTTGCTGCGGATTTAGTAGAGCGTCCGGAGGGAAGGGCTGGTGGGCGGGGCAAAGCACAGGTGCTACTCCACACGGGCTCCTGGGATACGGAGTCCCGTGTAGTGCCTTTGCCCGCAGTGGCGCCTCCAGACGCGGCAGTGAAAGCAGGCGGCCCCTCCTGAGGCGACGGCGAAAGGAATCAGCTGCTCAGCTCCAGAGCAAGTGAGTTGCGAAGCGGGACCTTTAGTAACCGGGTTAAAAAGTGCTACCCACAGGCTGGATTTTGCCGGCCACCAGCTTGCTGTCACGCGCACAAGGGTGTGTGACGTGCACAGCTATGCCTCTCCTTCTTTCGCGAACACCACTCGCGTTTCTTTTAGTGCGGCTCACACACAACTCCCGGGCTCTGTTCCTCGCACGCTGCCAATGCTTGTTTCTTTCAGATATGATTTTTTTTTTCAAAAAATTGATCTTTCCATAACACTTTTAGATTACTACAAGTTATTTAGTTTTGTTAAATCAACGTGCATTTACCCGCATTCCTATTCATAAACAACGATAATACTTATAAACATTACATTGTGAGTTCTGGTACACATTGCCTGCCTCGGCGATGCATTCGGTCTGTTTCTGCACTACATCCCTCCCGTTACCGATTTACAATTTGAATTCATAATATAACACAGACTCTTGAATTAAAATACATGTGGCTTGTGTTAGGAGTCGTCTAACCACTCCCGCTTAGCTGGGAATGGCCTATTCTATCCTACAATTCCTAAAATCACCCCGTTTTTAATCCCAGTGCCTTTCCTCCGACGGCTCATGAAGAGCCGGACCTGCAATTCATAAAGGACTACATCTCCCAGGGTGCCTTGGTGCATGCCCCACCCAGCATAGCCCAGCCCAGCCTATCCCAACTGCGAGAAGGAGAGGCAGGAGCTCGCGGATTCATCCCAGGCTACAAGTGCATAATATTGGCCTCCTGGCTTTGCTGCAAAATCAGTGTGCAGAAGTATACCCGCTTGAGACTGGCATCCCTCTGCACTGGCAAGCCGCTTATAGTTATGCAGCTGGCACATATATTTTGCCAACACAAATTAAATTGCATAATTAATCTGCAGTGTAATGACGTGAGGAGAAAATATATGTTTACAAGTGTAAAGTAGAAACCATTAATTATGTGAAGGGTTTGTCCAGTTTAATTAATTGTGGGGCGTTTGCAGTGTCACAAGCGCACTGCACCTGTTCTGTGATTATTAAGTCATTTCGTACCAGAGTTTGTTGAGGTCCTGACATCTGTCATTTATCTCCGACATTACCCTTAAGCATTCTTCCTGGACACAGACCACCAACTGTATTTATGCTTCAAGTTTCTGCGGGCATTTTTTGGATGTGGTAGTGACTGCCGCTGCTGTCGTTGGATCACAATGTAATTTTAAATGTTGTTCATCCACCCTGATATGTGCCTGTAAAGCACCCCTGCTCCTGGGTGTTCATCCACCCTGATATGTGCCTGTAAACCACCCCTGCTCCTGGGTGTTCATCCACCCTGATATGTGCCTGTAAAGCACCCCTGCTCCTGGGTGTTCATCCACCCTGATATGTGCCTGTAAAGCACCCCTGCTCCTGGGTGTTCATCCACCCTGATATGTGCCTGTAAAGCACCCCTGCTCCTGGGTGTTCATCCACCCTGATATGTGCCTGTAAAGCACCCCTGCTCCTGGGTGTTCATCCACCCTGATATGTGCCTGTAAAGCACCCCTGCTCCTGGGTGTTATCAGATGTCCCCCGCAGCTCTGCAGCCACAGTCATGTCGAGCAGAAGGGGGTGCTAACGCGAGCAGGGCACTCACTGCTCTTTGATAAAGACACAAGGTCTTGCCCTGACTACTGCACACGCAGCCCTCGCTGTTACTAACATTCAGAACCTGCAATTATCTTATTTATTTTTTTCTGAATTCATCGTCTAATTGGATACCGAGTGAAAGCATAATTGGGTGCCTCTGAGGTTCTCTGGCAGAATTCACAAATTGCAGTATTGTTATACTTTTGTTTATTAGTGGTTGTTTGTGAGTTAGTTACCTGAAGAATAGCGTTCTAAGTTAAACCCCCGGACAGCTGTGCCACCCCACTCCTCCGCCCCACTGATGCGAGCACGAGTGAGAAGTGGGTACAGTTCCGGCTAGTAATGCAATAGTAAATTCAGTTACTACTATGCTGGGTTGTCCGAAGTTTTTCTGTGTAGCGTTAGGCCGTGTTATGCATTCACATTTGAATAGCGCTTATCACTATTGTTATGGCGTCATAGTGCATTCCCTGTTTGGGCACCCTTTCCACATATGCTTTGGGCTTTCTCTTATGCAATATATAGTCTGTTGGAGATTTTGTTGATCGAGGGCACAACGTATGTAAAACCATGTTCGTGATAGTTATTATTCAAACACAATAAGTCCAATAATAAAAAAGACTCTATTAACATTCAAATCGTTGCCATTAGTATTCAAGTAGAAAAATTGGTGAGATGATCGCTATTTGACAGGAAGGTGGAGTGCTTGGTTTCCTCGCCGTGCTGTGCTGTTCAGCACCTTGCAGAGGATAAGCGCTTTGCAGAGGTCTCTTTAGATATTTCTCATTTATCACGAGTGTTACATTGCATTTCATATTCCAATCGATCCTTCCATGCTTGGGTGCGATTTGTGTGGCGTAGTTCTACCCGCCTAAGGTTTAAATGCCTTATTTATATCTTGGAGTTCATTTCTCACTTGCTGTCCATGACTACTGACGGGAATGGAAAGGTGAAAATTCCTGCTGGAATGTGAACAAGCATTGCCATAGCCAATAGGTCTCGCCTTTGGGACCTTATACGTGTTTAGCCATGCAACAGTTGATGTTGTTGCACCAAGGATATTGTGCTGCATAACTAAATACTTATAAGGTCCCAAAAGCGAGACCTATTGGCAATGCCAAGGCTTGTTTAACTTTCATTCATGCTTCACAGCAGCATGGTTGTACACTATGAGAAAACCCTACAATATTGTTTTGTCAATTATTCAAAGCCATGTTGTATAGCAGCATGGCCACAGTGCAATATGGTTGAAAGTAACTAAAAAAACAACACAATGACGCGGCCGCACTGCTTAACATGGCTACAAATACATTGACAAAGCCAACAGATCGCACAGGCGAGATATTGGCTTTGCAAATGCTTGTTTGATATTCCCACGAATGACCTCTCAAAGCCTCAGCTCGTTCCAGACCCGTCTGTCATGCTCGTAGCTCGTTGCTCAGGCCACTCTAGGTCATGGTACCCGAAGCATTGAGCTTTCTGCTGCACAAACTGTGAACATTTGTTAAATGCATTATCATTTTGAGAGGTTGATCAGAATCAATCAGAATCGATCAAAAGCACAGTTGGCCAGTTACAAAAAAGATATCATACCTAATAAGCATTAGTCTTTGGTATAATAGGAACCCTCGATAGTTTTTAAGAAATGAGCTTGTAGAAATTCTGCGAACTGATAATTTCTGGTCTATTTGATATTATAATATCCCAGATTTACTTCTGAATAAATGTATGCGTAGCCACAGCAAGTGAAGGAGGCCAGTCCTAAATCAGAGTTTACTAAAAAAAACACTTACGGGACATCTTCCAAAACGCATTTCAAGGACATCACCCTCGGAATCTGTTTCAGATTAAACTTGAGGAAACGGGATCAGAGGAAGACATAAGTGGGTTGTTCTCGCATGCGGTTAGTGTAAGGCTTTCAAGCTACAAATTAGTTCAACGCACCTGTAAGTGACTGTGCCTTGGCTCACAGTCACCACCAGATGTATCATTCTACACAGTGCACGAGCCTCAAATGGTAAGGACTGAAGTCTGCCGACGCCTTTGATGGGAACTTCAAAGTACGTTCAGGATCAGATACTCCGAGGTAATTAGTTCACAGTTTTTACTTGCGATTGGAAAACAAGCAAGAGCTGGACTGGAGGTAGACCTGCCCATTATCCAGCCAGGCTGCAACACGAAAAGGGATTGTATCCCTTGCTACCTTCTGTCTGTGATCTAGGACTGCATCTTCCTTATGGCAATGCCCCTATAGCACAACCAACTAGCCAAATAAAAGAAAGTGCATCGCAATTCTAAACAAACAATGGCGAGTGCCAATAGGTTATGCCCACGAGAGCTATGTCTTAGGCAAATATTTGCATCCATTCTGAACAGCGGCACGGTTTCTCTGCAGCATGGCTAAATGAAAGCGCTATGACGTTAATGTGTTTTTGTGTGTGTGTTTTTTTTTACCTCTTTCGCGCTGGCTCAGTCATAGCATTTTTTAAAAATATTATTTTTAGCCATGTGGTCCCTGATCCCCTCTCACCTGTGCGCTCCCCTCACCAACGTGCTTTTCTCCTGTCTGTCTTATTTTCGTGTTGGCTCATCTCCCAACCCACAGTGGGGAGTGAAGTAACCCGGTGGGATGGATGGAGGGAGGAAGAGAAGGACTTGTTGGGGGGGGGGCGGGTGTGGTCTGGGGGGGGAGGACAGACGAGAGGGATGGGAAATCACATGGACAACAGAGGGTGGGCAGGAGGGGCTAGGGAGAGCATGCATACAAAGATTGGGGCCAGAGGAGGGGCAAGCAGAATCTTTTGGGCTAGGTGATGTCACATTTGCTGAGACCTGTAAACCCGGCGAGTTATGCTACAGAGCAGCAAATCCCTTCATGCCACTCTCAAGATAAGTCTCATGTTTGACTACTTACCAGACTATGACAGTGAATACCGGAGCAAAGCTATGGGCAGGTATCAGCACAATGTCAAATCTATTTAGCCCTTCATCTTCCTTTCTGAGCTGATGAGGACAGGGGAGTGAGGGGCAATTTTCTGGAGTCGGATTGCACACAGGACATAGCAAAATGATTAACTAGCCTGACATTTTCCCTTTATTAATTGCGTAATGTGCGGCTCAATAAATACAACAGGTACGAGCAAATATAAAACAATATTTATACACTATTACAGCACGTCAAGAGGAAAAAACGAGAGAGAAAACTCGCTTTTGCAGCATAACGTCCACGCAAAAGGTTGGAGAGATGTGTCCCATCACCAGACCTCTTCACCTGGGCACTGGCAGTCACATCAGCCTGAGCACCAGCCACTGAGGGGGCACAGGAGGAGGGCCGCTCCCACCTCTACCCTGTTAAGTGCTAAAGAAAAGTGCCATCAAACCCCCAGAGTGCAGGCAAAGCCTGGGTCAAGGGCGGACCTGTTTTTTCCCAGGAAGGTGCAGGGCACCCTCATATTTTAGTAATGGAATTTACAGTAGGCATATAACCCCTTTGACATCATTTGCTTTTGGACGCTTTAACCTGATCTTCAAAGAGGTTCTTTCGGATCTAGCAAAGTAAACGTAAGCGTCTACATTACACATCTGGCTGACAATACTGGGGGATGCAAGGGAGGATTTGTTGCACTTGTATATCAGCGTAACTATCTGCTTGCTTGCTTTGTTAGCAGTAATGAATACTCTCCTCAGAATCTGTTCCAAAACTGGAATTATGGGGAAACGGAAGGCTAACAAATGAGCAAAGGGTACAGCTAGGACCCCAAACAGGAGGCAGATAACTGGACTTTGGAACAGACGGACTCGTTGACAATTCGAGTCTGTCCTGAATCAAGAGAAAACCACTAAAATCTTTAAAGCATTTGGTGAAGTTAATAAATTATTTAATTGGAAGGGTAATACTAAACTAATCCAAGACCCCAATTATACTGAGCCACCCTTACTAGTTGCTTTCGAGGCCCTATACCATTCCCCTAATGGTAAAAGTTCAGTGATATCTCCAAACATCATGCCTCACACATGAATACATGTGCTACCAAAACAGAAGCTGCTGTTTGTACATTGGGGAAGCAACTGCTCTAAATGGAGCGATGGAACCTCTAAGAGTGGAACTAAGTGAGGTAAAAAATGTGGTCTTAACACTTATTGCTAGATTGGAGGAATTTTTAAAACTTTGACTGTGACAAGTAGTGGGCTGAAAATCTACCACCAAAGGGGGTTACAGAGTCACCTCCTTATTGCCAGATGCTCCAGTAAAGAGCACATGATAAGGGAAAGGGAAGGGATCTACAAATCAACCATGGAGAACAAACCACCACGTCTAAGCCTATGGGACCCCCAGGCCAGTACAGTCAGGATATTAAATGTTAAAAAGGCACCCTCTTCTAACAGCTATTCACGGACAGACCAGTAACACTTCTCATGAGAGGCACATTACTTCAAAAACGAGTTATAATTATGAGTAATCAAACATCAATAACTTTAACAATGTCAAAATGAACCATGGTCTATAAAAGGGATGGACGGTATACATGATATGGGTACCTTAACCATGGCCGAGTACATTAGAGGGCATTGAGTCGCTCAACAACAAGGTGACACAGTGGATCAGGGCCACACAGCAGTGCTACTGTACAATATAGCCTGACATCATTAGTCTACAGTGCTATTCATTACCGACAGAGATACACGATTATATAACATTGGCCCTTGGAGGCAGGGCTCTAGAGGAAAGTCTCATCAGCTTGGATCTACATATCCCATTTACCACTGTTAATTTAACCAAGTCAGGAATTTATTTAAGTGTAATCTTCCATTTCACTCATGTATGACCTTGATTAAGCTTTGCCCAATAGGGTGGGTATAAGACTACCCCTGCCTCAAGTCGTTTTCTGGGCCCTGACGTAGCAGAGGTAGGCTGCCTAGGACTTCCTCGTCTAAATAGTACTCTCCCAATTTTGCAATGCATATTCAAGAACTAAATAGGGATTAAATAAAACTTGGGAGCCCACTTACTACAGAATGCATGGGAAGAGACTAGGTAACCTGTGCCTTTATGGGCGTTAGGAAGGAGTCGAATAGGGCAAAAAGTATTAGTGCAAATGTGTTACAGAGTCCCCAATAAAATTACTTTCATGAAACATTGCTGGCATTATGCCCAAGCTGATTGATCTAGCGTGGGGAGCTTTTATAGATCACCATGACATCTCTTTACTATACAAAACCTAGACAACTAGCCAGTATTTTGAAACAGATATTCCTCATTTAATTAGAGGCTCTACAATCAAAAGTGAGTTGTCCGACTGGGGGTCTAGTGATTGTAATCAAGCATACCACTGCTTGTAAAATAAGAAGATTACGAATGGACACCCCAGGCATCCTTGTACTAGCAGAAGACTTTCAGGAAGGATTCACAGTAAAAATATTTAATGTATATAACCGCTCCACGCCTAGAAACAGAGATTCTACTACATCTGTCGGAAACTATTGAATCTTATTCCGACAAAGTACCAGTTATACTTATTGGTGACTTCAATGTGACATATTAACTTCCGGAGGGTACACGCTCCTTGGCAGAGGCAGAGGATAAGCCCTGGGAAATTCCTAGTCTGGAGGCAAAGGCACCAAAAAGCTGTTCTATGGTAGCCCTTCAGCCAGCCTCAATGACTGTCAACCTTATCAGGCAGGCTGGCAACGGGTGCACAAAATCTGAACAGAAAGGGAGGATTTACTTTTAAAAGGGGCAATTGCTGAAGTAAAATCAATTGCAGCCTGGATCTTAAACTGTGCCACCTGCTGGATGATAAGGCTATATTTTCCTGCTCAGACAGTGATCATGATGCTTTGACCCCATCTTTGAAAGGCATCCTGTTCTTGGGTGAAATGATTAGTAAAAATGTTCCCCCTTGCCTGATATTGCAAACAATTTCTGGAGGGTCAAGTGGACACACATTGAGACTAACCCTGTGCTTATGGCCAGAGTGTATAGCTCCTGCATTCAGTCTATGTAGTATACAGGACTATAATTAATGCCCAATTCAAAGCATTCGCTCAAGAGTTGACAATTGTGACGGGCAGGGCAATGTGGCAGGCAGTAGTTCTAATGAGCGAATGTATCATGCTCTAAGGGGCCAACGTATTGCATAACAAAGACAAAGTGAGTTTGAGATGGCATAGCTTTTGTATGTGCAACAACTGACATCACAACTGTACAAAAAATGAAAATCACAAAAACTTGATATAACTGTCAAAATATATTTTGATCTGAAGTTGAGTTGCCATCGAGAACACTTAAGTCTCATGCTTAGTTGTTTATCTGTGTACTTACAATCTCTTCATGGATTCCAAGTGATTGAACGTTCCAGGAACCAGGCGAGCAATTCGATTGTTATGCAAAAACCTGTAAATGAAAGATAGTAAAGTTCATATCCGTGAAATATCCACAGGTATGTACAAAGACTCAAGCTCTAAAATAAAACATACAACCTACAATCTTACTACTAGTTAGAGTAAATAAAAGAAAAATACTTACAGCCTCTCAAGCTTGGGTAGGTGATGAAATGATTCTGGCTCCACCGTTTCCAAATGATTAAAGTGCAAGTATCTGCAAAACCAAAGGAAAAGCTGTAGATGTCTTGCACGTTTTACACAGTATTCTGCACATCTCAAACTCACGCTCTTATTTACAAAAGAAAATACACTTCTGCAATGCAGTGGGTTGGCTATTCAAAATTCATTGTGTTAACAGCAAAATGATAAATTATTTTTAACTGAATATTAGCTTTTGCTTATGCCCGTGCACCATACTATATTTTAAGACTGTACGTGCTTAACACAACCTTACAGGAACGCCCAGATCACAATAATTTTTGTGTATTTGTCTTAAGCCTTCATATATCTAACTTCATCCACAAATTTTCTAATTTTCGCTTATTATGGGCTCTTTTTTCAATCTAACCTTTATAGGCCTGGCAGTCAGTGGAGTGGATTTCAGTATTTTTACCTTCTAACTTTACTGAACTTGATGGCATGTATCCCTGTTCTGAATCGTACCCCTTGAATCAACAAGCACCGTGGTGGCCCCCTCAACCATGGGCTTTTCCACCACCTCCTTACAATCCTTACCCAGCGTATGGGGGTCCCCCGTACCAGCCTTTTTTGGGTCAGGACAGAGGACGAAGGAGAGGCAACAGAGGTCAAACTACAGAGACCCCACATGTGAGTTGGGATCCAGCACTAGAACAGAGGATCACGAGGAGCATGACAGCATCCACGAGCGATCCAACAACCTGGTTGTCAATCTGAGCACCAAAATCCTTACGTAATTGGAGGAGAGTGTCTTGTCAAAGGGACTAGTTTTTATCCCTACTAAACAGGGAGATGATTTCATGATGCATAAGGAACTTTCGGAATTGTTTCGAAAAGTATGTCTCTGTTTCTCTTTTAGTAATATTGACGAACATTCATCTTCCCGTAGCCCTAATACAGGGCTTAGAAACAAATCTACCTTTGTGCCCTCGTCACAACAAGTGCTATCTGAAGTTTTGCATTTTGAGAAGGCTGTTCTTAAAGATTACGAGACTAATCTGAGTCATACCAAAAAGGTGTTCTGTAATCTTTCCAACATAGAGAGACGTTGTGTTTCTAGATTAGGCAATGATCCTCAAATCACCATTAAACCAGCAGATAAAGGGGGAGCCACGGTAATTCTTGATACAGTGACATATCGAGAAGAATGTCTAAGACAACTGAATAATGTGAATTTTTACACATGTATAACACTGGACCCTACTACACGATTACAACAAAGAATCAAGACATTAGTGGAAGAAGGGAAAGAGGCAGGGTGGATTACTATGAACGAGGCAGACTTCTTGGTACAAAAGAATCCCAAGATTCCAGCTTTCTATACCCTGCCCAAAATACATAAGGAGCAAAGACCACCTCCGGGCAGGCCCATCGTGTCGGGTATTGATTCGATTTTGGAACCCCTGTGATTTGTGGACCATTTTCTTCGCCCTATTGTGTCACTTATGTGTCATATCTACAGGACACAAAACATGTGTTGTCCTGTCTAGAAAGCATTCCTTTTGATCCTAATTGCCAATTGATGGCCACGTATGATGTGGAATCCCTTTATACTAACATTCCTCAGGATGACACCCTTGAGACAATAAGTGATCTTTTAGCTTCCAATCAGCGTGATGACCAGACCCCCGATGATTTTGTTATGCGTTGTGCTACTCTAGCGCTTAAAGAAAATTTCTTTAGTTTTGAAGGAGAGTTGTTTTGGCAGACCACAGGAACTTCCATGGGAAGTACATGTGCACCGAGCATGGCAAATTTGTACATGCATGGGTTCGAAACTAAGCACATTTATTCTGTAACCAACCCCTTTCGGACTAGACTAAAGTTGTGGAAGCGCTATATAGATGACATCCTGGTCATCTGGGAAGGTAACCAGGATTCCTTGGTGATTTTCTCAGAGTGGCTGAACACACGTGATAACAACTTGAGGTTCACGGGGGAGGCTAGCAATTTATCTATTGCCTTTCTGGATTTAAGACTATACCCTAAAGATGGGAGGATTCATACAGAATTATATCAAAAACTTATGGCAAGAAACTCTTTGTTGAGTTATCATAGTTTCCATCCTCGAGTCCTACTGACTAATCTACTGGTGGGCCAATTCCTCAGATTGAGGAGAAATTGTACGGAGTTGGTTAACTACCATAAACATGCCAAAAAACTCAGTGTAGAATTGGCTGCAAGACACTATCCAATGCAACTTATTAAAAGAGCCTCCAAAAGAGCACGCAACAACGATAGAGAGGCTCTTTTAGAAACATTTGCTAAAGCCAAAACAGAAAGGATGGTGTGTGTTACTACTTTTAGTAACCGTACAGACAACATCAAAAGGGCCATTAATAAAAATTGCCATATATTGAACACTGGGAATCTAACCTTAGATCGCCCCCTTTTTGCATTAAAACGTAGTAGCAATGTACGAGATCTGGTGGTGCACACGAGACCAAGAATTGTTACTAGTCAGAGCAGACAATTGACTTTGTGGGGTGCGACACCAGTGGTGGGCCATTTCCCCTGTGGGTCTTCTTCAGTCTGCCCATTTACGCAACACACGACTGAAGTCAACATATTACCAGACTCACCATGGAAATTAAACAAACACACTAATTGTAACACTAGTGGAGTAATTTACATGATAACATGTCCGTGTTCATTAATCTATATTGGAATGACAACACGTAGGGTTCGACAAAGAATAATTGAACACAGGAGTGCCTTTAGGTGTAAAAAATCTAATACACGCATGACAAAACACTATTTAGACAAGGCACATACAGAGGATGATTTAAAATGGGTAATTATTGACAAACCCAACTATAACATCAATATGGGTCCCCTGGATAGTGTGCTCTTTCGTCGCGAACAACGATGGGTGTTTCACACAAAGAGTCATTTTAGGGGTTTAAATGAGGATATTCCCTGGTGCTCTGTATGAGCATGGTCTGTATTTTGGTGTGGCTGTGTTGTGTTCAGATACATGTACACACTTTATGCTGGCACAGGTTGGTTATGGATGGGTTGTGGTGTTTTGTAGCGCCATGGTTGTCCTGGGGGAGATATATGTATATAATGTCTCATTATGGATGCCATTGTAGTTCTGAGATATATACATGTTCTCTTGTGAAGGATGAGTTGTATTCCAATTTGGCAACTATATAAGATCTTTGTTGATCTTGAATACATTGTAAAGCCTTTCCCTTCCATACTGGGCTTATACATTTTTTTCATATACAATATTGTCGAATGGCATAGCGAATCCCGAAAAATGTCATAAATTACATGTGTTTGTGTATAGATGCGATACAACATGTGTATTTATATAGAGGGTTGGATTGTTTGCCATGTAGATAAATTGTTTTCTTGGCACTAGTTTTTCGCCATGCGCAAGAGTATATGAAAGACTCCTAAAGTTCTAACCGTCCCATTCCTCGTTATGAACATGAGTGGCGCCCTTCCGTTTCTCGGGATGTTGGTGACTACAAATCCCATGATGCCTCAAACCCGGAAAGTTATCACGTTAAACTTCCGGGGCACACGCCATAACGAAGCCCATTGTATGCTTAAAACACACGAAGAAACAGGGCTTCCTCCCCTTGGAGTTTACCGTGAGATGGTACAGACACAGAGTATTGAGAGGTATGGCGATTTTCGTAGGAGAAGCATACGAGTAAGCACGCGCCTCTTGTTCTGGCGGATATTATTAGTATAAACTATTTTTTCCCCCTAACAAGATACCTATCACAAAACTTTTCACATTGGGCATTTTTGGCCTTTTGTGTAGCTTCTTGTGTCGAAAATAAGGTCTTTTCCTTTGTAAGCGCTATGTTGTCTATTAATATGGACGTTTTAAACAATAAGATTGACGTGTACGTAATGCTCATAAGTGGGTCTAGATGAGAGTGCTGTTTGTCACTGTTATTCATAAACAATTTTCCAACACAGGTTAATATAAAAGTGAAATTATCTATATACGTCATCTTGATGTTCATGTGTTGAAGATTTCTCAATATAATCACAATTGACTGCTTCACTAAACCACATATTATATGATGTTAACCGCTACAAGCAGTAGTAACTTGTGATCGTTTGTCTTGAGAATGACTGTGTGGCTTGACCTGGAGGTTGACCTTTTTTATTAAAGGAAATGCGTCTTTTCTTTTTCCTCAGAAAACCTGTGATCTGAGGTAATTACTCCCATAAGGTGGAGGTAAATTAATATTACCGCCTAGGTGAGTGGACATTGATTGAATCAATGTATTTTTACTTCTCACGCTGTTTAACACGTGTGGGTGTTTTACCACAAGTGTGGTGATTAGAGGGTCTGATGGTAGAATAAGGTTATGATTTGAACAATAGTGTTTGTTTTGTATTTTCAGACACTGGACCGGACTGCAGCTGGTACCACTGTCTATGTTACCATAACAATTAAGTATGGTTTTCATTTTATCACCTTTGTAAGCAGAGTGACATAGTTTGAGGTCCTGATGAATGCCGCGAACTTCTAGTCATCTGGCAGAAACATGTTGACCGACTACGAATAGGACATCCTTTCAGTCCTTAATATCACTAGCTTTTTTAATACTGGTCTATGGGGACGAATATTAAATTAAGTTTAGTCACCCATGAGCTAGTTTTAATACACACATTATATTCTTTTATGCACTCTGCCTCTCACCCCAATTGTTGAAATTGGGTACATTAAAACACCTCACGCTCCTCTCTATAGCGAGAGTTGTAGCTCACACTGGATACCTTTCGGTAACTGTGTGCAAGAGGGGACCCACTGATGAAGCATGTCACCCTTGGGTGAGTTAGGGTTCTCGTCTTTAAAGAAAAGATTTCCCTTCCTTTGTTCTACTGACTTCTCTCTTCTCTTTCGCACTCGCCCCCTCCTTTTCCCTCCTGTTTTCAGAAACACAGGTTTGGTTACTATGAAACTAGCATCCTATCATTTTTGTGAATTACCTATGTATCCCTGTTCTGCCAGCTTCGCTTTTTTGATTTAACTACTGAGATATAATCAAAACATTTCACTTACCTAATTTTGTAGTGAGAGCACAAAAGATAAGATTAAAAATATGTATCTACGCTAGATAATATTGTATAGTAATTAAAAGCCTATGTGTAAATTCTAGCTCCCGGTTCCTGAGATTTCGGCTAATGGCTTGTAGTAACAAGCAAGCTGAGCAATATAAATCAGGCCATAGAGCCCAATTAACTGATAATATAGCCTTTCAATGGCTTTGTTTTTTTTTTGTATCCTACATCATTTGGTGATTTATTTTAAATTTTTCATAACTGTATGATTTATGGCATGGTTTTATGGTTTTATAAACAATGTTCTCTCCATTCCTTCAACAAGACACTTTACCAGATTGGTGTTTAAAGCTGCTGTTCTACCTTGATTAGAACTATTGAACAATCACTGGCAAAGTCAATAGATCGTGGCTGTGGCTATTGGCTGTCTTAATACGGTTAAGCCATGTTGTACACCAGCGTGACTGCTCTTGAGCATGGCTAAAAGATAGGGAGGGGTGTTAAAGGAAGGTACAGTGTCATAAAGTGGAGTAGATTGGAGTGCTATGGAGTGGCGTAGAGTGGTGTAAAGTAGAGATGAGTGAAACAAGAGTGTCATGGAGTGGTGTAGAGTGTTGTGGAAGGAGTAGGGTGTCAGAGTGGAGTGGTGCTAAGTGGAGTGGTGTCGGAGTGGAGAAGAATGTTGCAGAGTAGAGTGACAGAGCAGAGTAGATTGTCAGAGTGGAATGGCATAGAGTGGAGGAGTAGTGTGTCATAGTAGAGAGTGGAGTAAAGTGGCATGGCGGGAGCTTCAAAGAACATCGTAGAGTGGCAGAGTGAAGTAGTGTTGCAGAGTGGCATAGAGTGAAGTAGAGTGTTGTACAGTGGAGTGTCAGGGTGAAGTGTCGCGTCGCAGGGTAGAGTGACGCAGGGTAGAGTGACGCAGGGTAGAGTGACGCAGGGTAGAGTGACGCAGGGTAGAGTGACGCAGGGTAGAGTGACGCAGGGTAGAGTGACGCAGGGTAGAGTGACGCAGGGTAGAGTGACGCAGGGGTTATATCTGTGGGTGGGGAAAGGAGAGTGGCCTACCGCTGGTCAGGTTGCGGATCAGCAGCTACCCTTGCAGATCTCGTACACACTCCTCTGAAACCTGGATTACACAACATATTACCTTGGTGCTGAGCCAACTGAGACTTGAGATCCCACTGTAGAGCCTGCATATGCGATCTAGCAAAGTGGACAAGCAGGATGCATGAGGCAGCAGGCCAAGAAGCCTCAGAGTTGCTCCCACTGTGATCCAGGACCAAGGCTGAAACATCAGCATCGTAGCTCAAATGTCCTTGACTCATTGTGAAAGGGCACAGGCCCTGCACTGTCCAGAAAGATAAGCCACAGCAATGTAATAAAGTATCACCTTGGCATGTTGATCAAGAACTCCCACAATGTCAGGAGATTCATCATCATCTGGAGGTGATCTACAACTGACTGTGAAGAGCCTACATTCAACAGCCAGTCTTCAAATTAGGGGAAAACTGGTATCCCAATCTTTGAACCTGGGTGGTGACCAACACTATCACTTTTGTGAACTCATGAGAGGCGCTGGTAATGTTAAAGGGGTGCACAGCAAACGTAAAATGCTCCTGGCCTACCCTTTAACAGCAGGTAACTTCGGGGGGACTACAGGATAGGCACAAGAAAGAATACATTGTGCAGGTCCAAGGCAACCATCTAGTTGCTCTGGGCAGACAAGACTTGGGCCAGCGTCAGCAATATGAATTTACCCTTCCGTAGGAATGGATTCTGAGGGTTAAGACCCAAAATAGGAGAATGGCCTCTGTCCTTCTTTGGCACGAGAAAATAGCAGGTGTAACAGCCCTTCTATACTTCGAAGGCCAACACCCTCTTGATTGTCTCTTTAGCCAACACATGCCATAATTTCAGTCTTTTTACACTTTTGAGCCAGACCATAATAGATAGACAGACATTTTCACTGAACAAAAAAGGTTAAAGTGGCGTTACATGTGAAGAAGGTACAATTATAACATGTGTAAAAAAATAAGAATTAGTTGACAAAGCATTATTTAAAAACTGTGAAATTTGACAGTTATACACAACTGACATAAGGGGCAAAGGTGGATGAATTTGTTTCCAGAAAGTTTTGTCAAGATTCGTAAAAGGGTGCCAAAGTTAGCAAAACGCTCTTCCTATGGAAACTCTGACTCACATGTAACTTCACAATGTCCTTTGAGTACAGGAGCTGAAAGGTTTTTATCCAATGAAAATAGAAATAAGGAGGCTGTTCTGAATGTAACACCTTTGAGTATTTTAAAATATCTGAGGTTGGGGAAAGTATTTAAAAAACACTCCATAAGGTATACTCCAAGGACATTAAAACTGTAAACTCCGGCGGCTCACGCTCTTGTGGTTTGACAAAAACAATATTCTTAAAACGAATATACTTTCTCGCCTTCCCTACTCATTTCAGGCACTCCTGATCTGGGTGGATCTCCTGTACCTTCAGCACATCGAATGCAAATGTATGTCCTTTATATAGGGGTAGGTCCTCGCAGCCTACTCGCACACTTATGACCCAAACTAGACAGGCAGGTAGGCTAACGACCCACATTGTCACTTACTCTTCTGCAACTGCGCATCTGTGGTCAGCGGTGTAGTAGACCACCATGTTCCCTGAGAAACCCTGGTGGCAAATGGACCACGCCATTGTAAGAAGACCGCAGTAGGATTTGGTGTGGCTGGAGTGGCGAATTAGACTTCATAAAGCCTACCTTAGCACCCCGGTGGCTAACACACTAAGGACGTGGGATAGATTTGTGGCCACTCGGGACTAGGATCCTACCCCTACACATGTACGCTGATGCACTTTAACCCAGCATTTCCTCCTGAGCTAGACAAGCAGGCCTTCCTCCACTGAAGGGAGGGAAGGTGTAAAATTAATGCTAACTTCTGTGAGGCTTCTATTCACAAAACCTTACCCCACTGCCAGCATACTTAAGCCCTCCCAGGCATTGAGCGGCTTCATTATACACAATTCCATCACTGGATTACCCGATATTCACCACTTTTCTGAACTCCATCAAATATGGTTCTCTTTAAGACCACCTTCTGCCCTTTTATTTTAGCAAACTATGCCCTCAGCTTCTGAAAATGGTGATTCATCTTTTGAATCTCTCACCATCTGAAGGTAGAGTCCCCCAAAGCGTGGAAACATGCAATAATAATGCCACTGTTAACGAAGACGAATCTCAATCTTATCAATTGGTTACATTACAGACCGATCTCACTTCTACCACTATTTGCAAACATTCTAGAGAAGCACGTTAGTCAGCAAATTACAGTGTTCATTGAAACGAATGGCCTGCTTCACCCCTGTAAATCTGGTTTTGGGACGGTCCACTCTGCTTGAAGTCACTGGAAAGCTTTGTCTCCAACTAGATAAGGGCAGCACCGCAGCTCTGACTCTATTTGACCTCAGTACATCCTTTGACACCATATCTCACAAGCTACTTCTCCAAAGACTGTGGGACAAGGGTATTCAAGACCAGGCCTTTACCTAGCTAAGTTCACTGTTACATGACTGTTCTTTTCATATATTCAGGGTTCGGCTCTCAGCCTGACTCTATTGTACATTTATTTGAGACCCCTGGCTAACATAATGGAAAGTAGTGGCCGTAAGCTATTTTCCTATTCAGATGACACACAGATTATTGTCTCCTTTTCATCCAAGACCGCAGCTCAACACCTGTCCTATGTAAATTGCTGCTTGGATGAATAACAACTCCCTTAAACTAACTGGCGATAAGACTGAAGTTCTGCTGGTGGGCAATCAATCTCATCTCTGGGAACCACATCTTTGGAATGACGCTCTTGGTATTCCTAAAACCCCAGACCCAGTAGTTAAGAACTAACTTGGGTTTCTGGCTTGACGAAAAATGTTCGATGAATCATCAAATCACTAAGGTAGTACCTGTTTCGGCATTCTAAGATGGTTAAGTAACATACTTTGGTTACTGCCGGTCTCTGTGAAAAAAACGGTAATACAAGCATTAATCAGCTTTTGGTTGGATTACGGTATTATTCTTATCTGGGTGCCCCTAAGGCTTCACTCAGGCATCTACAGGTAGTCCAGAATGAGGCCACTAGATTACTAATCTACCTCCCTAAGCATTCCTCTACCTCTAATCTCCTTTGAGACCTCCACTGGCTCCAGGCTGAAAAGTGAATCTATTTCAAAGCATTGTGCTATATGCATAAGGCAAAGTGGAATGTAGATCAACTCTAGATTATATCGCCGGTGGGATACGATCATCCCATCTCTCTACAGTTCCCAGAGTTAGGAGAAGCCGTCAAGATGGCCAGTCTTTCTCTTACCGGGGTCCCAAACTGTGACCTGCCTCTATGAGATCTTGCCGATCCTTTGGTGTTTTTCGAAAGACTTGGCTCTTCTAATTCTTTTGTTTCTATGTTAAGATTCTGATGTTCTACCATAATATGCCTAGTGCTATACGCTTTGCAAAACTATATAACAATAATAATAACAATAAAAATATCATGTGTTTAAAGAGTTATGGGACAGCAAAACATATAATGGACGATGCTAGCCATGACATGCTTGATGAGCAATGTACAGGACTCACATGGCATTTGAGCATCAATGGATACCCTTGGTCACAAATTTGAGTGAAGGGAGACCCAGACTGTTGCTCCCACCACAATAGAAGGCGCTGAACCTCTTCCACTGATGGTGTGAGGTAGTCGCCACCTTGGTGCTGCAAGGTTGTGAGTGTTTTCCCCACCTCACGTCAACTACTTTAGGCCTACGTTGCGTTGAGAGATGGAGACTGGTGGACTTAGTAACCTTCTGTAGCTGGGGCAGGCAGGCATGCAGTATTGGAGTATGGAATAAAAGCCCTGCCCATATGCATCATTGGCTTGTGTCATTGTCCTTCATAAATGCTGGCTTCTGATTTGTTAATGTGCTTCTTAGTTCCTCATTAGTACCGCCTTGTCTTCATTTGTAACCTCCCATGAGGACTGGCCCTTTTACTTTGGTTGTTACACGGTACGTCTTTTTTGGTCTGAAAGCACTATTTTCTTTAATGAGTTTCTTCTACTGCAGGCAAAACATGCATTCCTGCAACATTCAGCACACGATGCGTGCTTTCACTTTCCAAGCAGCCTGGGACAATGGCTGCCACTTCTTTGCAAAGAAATAGGTCTTGTATTCACAAGAGTTTGAGCTATTGACATTGTGAATGGCAATGCCTTTACTTATGTGTTAATTAGCAAAGCAGATCAATAAAAGGCATTGTCATTTACAATGCCAATAGCTTAAACTCTGGCAAATGCGAGACATATTGCACTGCAAATGCCTGTTTAAATCGGTGATGAAGATTTGACAGTCTCTTTTGGCACTTAAATTATATTGACCATGGCATGTATCATGTTGTACGGAGTGTTAAGACCACAGAAAGAGACATAATATTTATTATACCAATTTTCTATGAAACTTCAAAGGGCAAAAAAGAAAAAAGTATCACTATTAACACTAGTATATTAAATGACAGTCCACTATCTCAACTCTACACTAAAAAAAGAAAGTCTATAGATATACTTCTAATGTCAAGACACACAAACGAATTAAAATACACATTACATGCCTGAAATGGAAGGAGTCACTATATAATGAACGATCATTTAAAATCAACACTTGAAGCTGATGGAGATTCAAACCAATAGTTATCCACCAAAGTTCCATACAGCCCTGTGATTGGCATAGTACAAAAAACACCTGATAAGAAAAGCTTTTTAATTGAGCAAATGGTGATGATTCATGCTTTGCTTTCATAAATACATAATCTTGAACAAGCAGCAATCAAGCCTCCACCTATATCTAGAAATCAATGCCATAATTATGAAATAAAATCCAAATTAATAACATTGTGATCTGAAAAAGGCACACGGGTTCTAGATATAACAATGTAACATTAAATGTGACCCAGCATTAGACCTTTACAGCATTACTGTATGTAGTTCCTACATAAAAATGTCAACAAAAAGAACTTCCTCTCTGTTGGTGTTCCAAAATGGAGAAATGAAGCGGAGGCTTTTATCTCCTTGATGAGCTAGCTCTTCGCCCGTATTTATTTTCTAAAGCAACTAGAAGAATGTAAAACCAGAAGGGGCAATCAATGTTGGAAAGAAGTGGCTAGCCACCTTACCAAACTGACCGGGCGTGGTCTAGGTATAACTGCTTGAACAATGGCATGTTTTATGCGAGCAGAAGGCAGCGGGGGACTCCTAGGTACCATGATAGCTATTTACTGGCTTATCTGGAATATGTTGGATAGTTGTTAGGAGATGTGTACAAAGATGCAGCTTATTGTGAAGCTAATTGCTGCAGTAAGCATGTAGATACCCAACAGCATAGTGTATCTGTTCTGTGTAGGATGTAGTGTAATATTCTACCTAACGTTTACCTTTTATTTTGCGTCTGTTGCTTCGTGGGAGTTGATACTCGTGAGCCTTGTAATACCACATTATATGGTATATCTATGCATTGTTGGGTGTATGTGCAGTGTTACGTAAGACGTTGTGTTTGTTGTTTTTAGTGGTTAATACTGTTGTGAGTACAGTGATACCCAACAATATGGAAATTATGTATGCGTGGTTCTGTCTAATGTGTACTGTTGGATGTTTTGTCTTGTTCCTTAGTGGGGAGTGCTGTGGTGCCATGGTAAATGTGATGCCAGCTAAATGACATCTCTGCTGTGTTGTGTGAATGTGCACTGAAAATGTTATCAAATGTGTTCTGTTGTACAGTATCATTAAAATAATCAAAGAGTGCAGGATTACATTACATACATATGCAGGTTAGATAGTGGTAATTATGACACACCAAAGCAGTGAAGGAAAACCTGCAACACATTCTTGGAGGATATAGAAAATTATTCTGAGCCCAGATCTGGCATAAGAGTTGCTCTGTTGCCAGGCTAATTTGCCAAATTAATCCAGGTGTAATCTATAGGGAACGTTGCCCATTACATAGTTCCAATTACCAAAAATAATAGGTGGTTTCATGAAAGTAAATTCAGCAAAATGCCATGGGTAGCAGAAGTGGCATCACACGCAATTTGATCTTTATTATCCCTCACACACACACACTCACTCACACAATCACACATACACACACTTTCTCTCACATATAAAAAGACTCACAAGCACGCACACAGCACACTAAAATTATTTTTACTTTTCTCAGCTGCCTGTGGGCGTCATATTCCTACAAATTTCACTCAATTCTTTATTTAACTAATAAAATGTTATCCACTATTAGTGTAATAAAACACTGACATAAAACAAGTGGAGCCCCAATCGAAGTTCATAAGGACGAGCTACCCCTATGTTTCTAGTACTGATTTTGTTACATCCGAGGCCAGGGGTCGCAAAGGCAGTGCCAGGAATCGCAAGGGACAAGGCTAGGGTCACAGCTGCGACCCCTAAATGATGTCCATGTGTGGTTTACCTAAAGGGTGTTCACTATGAAAATGAACGGTTACTGAGAAAATGCCAGTAACTCATTTCTCATTAATGCAGACACTATATTCATTTAATAATGGCCATAAGGGTAATGGCAAACAACTCAGTTTTTCAATATGTTTGCTCATGTTGCCACACACCAGTTGGTCCACTCCAAATCTGAATCAAACGAGAAAAACAGGCAAATCTACTCCCAATGTGAAGAATGACAGGACAGCCCAGGGACACTCCGTTAGTGTTTACATATCAATGGAATATGTAATCACATGTCAGAAGGGTAGGATTGTAGCAGGCACGGGGCGTTTCCCCGGTGGGCCGCCAGGGTGGGGGCCAATTTTGGACCCCTGGGGGCTGTTTTTGTTAGCGGGGCTGGTTTTGCAGCATAGCTGCATTATCGGCCCCCTGTAACAAAAGCTGCTGAAATTGGCCCTGGCAAAAAGCCCCTACTATGCCAAGCTGTTTGCCAGGGCCGGTTTTGGTTCCCAGTCCAGCCGTGCATGACTTGTTTTTGGCGGGGTCTTATGATCTCATGCTTTGGAGATGTCAAGAATTCCTGTCATGCGAGGGGAGGAAAACGGTAACCAGCGAAAACGGACTACATCTCCCAGGATGCTTAGCGGTTGAGAGGTTATGTAAACAGGAGAGCTGTTACATAACTCAAGGAAAACACGCCCTTATGTAAACAGGAGAGCTGTTACATAACTCAAGGAAAACACGCCCTTATGTAAACAGGAGAGCTGTTACATAACTCAAGGAAACACGCCCTTATGTAAACAGGAGAGCTGTTACATAACTCAAGGAAAACACGCCCTATAAAGGGAGGAACCGGGAGGTACAACGCTGTCGGATATTGTGTTTACACCGACGTACCTGCTTAGTGAAGAGCAGTGTTCCGGAGTGGTGCTCCAGTAAGGCAAGAACGGAGGTAGGTCGAGTCGTTACTCCCTGGGCCGTGTCTTGCCCCATCGTCACCTGTGAAGGACCCGGAAGCTCTACCGGATAACCATTGAGCTTCGCTTTTTGACTCGGCTGAGTCAAAGCGCAGTGGCGCTTTTGCTGGTTGGAGTCGTAACTCCCAGCCCGACCAGAGATACAGGGACTGCCAGCTGTAACGCACACCAGGAGGTGTTTGCCGCATTACAGACTCGGAAGTCCACAGGATCGATCGAGCGGCTGCTCTCGGTTCAGTCTTCTTTGCTTGTGATTGGGGTATCGGTGACGCATCACCAGGAGGTGACTCCGCGTCCCGGTGCAGTCTGAGGAAGAGGTTGAGCGGCTGCTCCCTTCAGGTAGAGACCCCGGCTGGGTGTTTCCCTGACTCCTCGATTCTCCCCAACACTCTTCGTGCCCCTCACAGCCTACCGATTGGCATTGTCGGCCATTTCATTTCTGCCCTCTGTTGGCATACGCCGGGATCGGCGTATATGCAGAGGACGGTTAGGACCATCCGTGCTGTGGGCTGGTAACGTACTTAGCCTGGAGGATTCCAGTGACTATAACCTTTGTTTATTCCTTGTATTATTTTTGCCTTCATTAAAATAACTAAACCTTCACAAGTGGTTGCGTTCTCATTATCGTGTCTGTTAAACGATCCTGAGACGTTCAGGGCGTTACAGGAGACCTTCATTCACATTTAACTAAGGGAGCGGTATATCTTGACATAAACTGGGTCATTTTAGAAACCTTAAACATACAAGGCAACAATGCAGAACATATCCTTTTTGAGAAGGAACAACGGTGGGTGTATTGTCTGAAGACATATGACCAAGGATTGAAAAACAATGTATTCTAGCTCTCTATCATGCACTGAACACAATGTATTTTAGAATCAATACACTAAAATCTCAGTTCTAGATGCGGTGTTAAACGGGTACCCACCCTACTGACAGAAAAACAACAAAGTGGGAATATACTGAACTCAAGAAATACTGACTGCAGTATATTGGGGAACTCATATTAAACCAAACTGAGGACCAATAATACACCGGAACCCCTAGTGCCCCTTCCTAACACAACTCCAACCAAAATGCAGATATAACTGATATGGTACTGTACAACACACAAACAACCAAACCCCTCCTGATAATCATAAGGGCTGCTGACAAAAAATAATTGTCATGGAGAATACGAAAATAATTCTTTCAATCTCCACATTGATTAATTATCCCCTTTATTTAATTAAATTTATAAACACTTTCGTTGTACTTTATTTAATTAATTTAAATAAAAAATTGCTTCTCATAATTGATTCTATTTCGAGAGAAAGTCTTTCTCTAAGCCTACTAGATTCATGAAGTCCACAAGCTTAAAAATGCATCCACTTCCTGTCTGCGTCTTCTATTTCCGGGGCACGAAGGACAAGAGCGGATGAGACATCGCAAACAGCGAGTCCGCCCTTCCATCCCAAAAGGAGCAACAGTTGTCTCCTAAAGAAGGTAACCCCTTTAACAGTACTAATTCTTTAGTTACCTGAAATTTAAACCATTTTTTGACAAACACGATCGACCATGGGAATGTCGATCTTGCTTCTAAGGGAAGACGACTGCATGTACTAGTTTTAAGCAATCACTAGCAGCAAAAAACGATTACGCGTTATCAACCATTACCAACTTTTCCTGAGCATCAAAATTAACAATGTCATCTTGACCACATGAACGGTCACCACTCAGCCAATAACTTGCATAAAGTAACCATTACACTTAACCAACCGCTCCCTATCATCCCGATCTTTCCTAAGATATTGAACAAATGTTTTCATTACGTCAATACCCGATTCTGACATTAAGCATCCCGCTAATACACGCCACCCCCATTTGTTAAAATAAGAGAACCTACCAGTCCTTTATCTGGCAATATTTGCCAGATCTAGATCCAACAGCATGATAGCCACAGGAGCTAATAGATAACACCAGTGCATCGCTAAACTTTACAATTAATTCTATCATGCATATGCCATCTCACTTGTCACCATTAAAATTGTGAGTGACAACAATACCCTGCACCATAAGGGCATCGTGATCATTTCACCATAAGTATCCACACACAAGGAGACATATATAGTCATGTCTCTATTTTACCTATAGAGATAAGCATTATCAGCGCAAGATCTCTCACCTATAGTACCCAGCATCACCCAGAGAAAATTAGACTACTTTAACAGCATTGCATTGAGTGTGAACTAATGTAGGAGTAGAAACAATTAAATGTATTTATCTGTTGTTTTGTCTACACTATTTTTAATCTATCTCTCCAAGTTATAGACAAAACGTGCACAAATAACTCACACAAAAAGTTGAGCGACTTTGCTCACTGATGAAGAAGGGTAAGTGACTCACTACCTGCAAGCGCCCTCAAAGGTAGCCAGCTTCACTTTGGTCCTGAAAAAGGCCCACAGACCCGTCAGGGCAACCTAGGGCCGAAACATGTTGACCTACCATGAACTAACACCAGATGCGGTGGATCATTAACACTTCCACCACAGCACCAAACACCCATTTTAATCTTGCCCCTTACTTGGTAAATAAAAGACTTTACAAAGGAATGGAGATAATTTTAATTTCGCTCACATTTTTGTCTGACACTTTTTCCCTCTCTAATCACAACTATGTAAAAATCAGACGGTCTCCTTCCAGTTGGAGTAACACAGATCATTTGGAGAACTGAACACTCAAGTGATAAAAGACCCAATGATGATGCTGTTTACCTAAATAACAGAGCAGAGAATCAATAAATACCGCCCCCTGAGTTAAATGTGAATGAGGGTCTCCAAAACATGAGATCATAAGCCCCTGGCATAAACAGGACATGTGATTCATTCTCCTCTGATTCCAATTCTACATAATGGAAGTTGAATGAGTCTCTGCTTCTCCCTCACTCTACTGATTAAACAAACCGTTTGTTTACATACCATCATGTCCAAAGTCATGGCCATTTTTTGGCAGCACAAAATAAGGGTACAGAGAGGGCTTTTAAAGCAAATTAACTTTATGTGTTGATAATAGTACCAAGCTGAATGGCCAGTGTGAAAGAAACTTCTAGAAAAAGTTGTTGCTATTGTCAGCTGTTTTCAACAGCTGTACAACAAATCATGGAAAAAATACATGGAATGAATATTCAAAGAGCTGGAAAAACATGCCATGAAAAGACAGATCAGTAAGAAATTACTCGTTGACAGGGCTTTATCGGAACATGCTGGTTTAACATATTTGCCAAAACCTAAGCCCAAATTAAAAGGAGAACAGAAAGAATTGAGCTTACTAATGTTACCAATCGAGAGAAGCAAAGGTGCTTATCTACTGCCTCTTTTCACCTCTGAAAATAAGGGAAGAACCTCCCGACATTAGAAAATTTGAATGTTGCCCCTGCATGGAGATGCTGACATATCCACAAGAATAGAGACTATGTGCCACAGAAAGATCTAATAGTGTTGCACTGAAGGTCACTGTGGTGTCCAGTAGGAGTAAGGTCTGGCAAGGATGCCAATGCTACAAAGCCCAATGATTAAAAAATATATTTTGCTTCTAAAGCGAGAAGGAATTAAGCGTAATAATATAGTACTATTTCTTTTGCTTGGTGACCTTGATTGAATATATATAAAGTAGACAGAAAGCTATTTAAGGAAGGCCTGAACATTGTATGAGAACAGGGAACTTTGAAAGATGAAATTTCGAACTATGAGATCCAAGGTCAGTGAATGCTATGGAAAGTCTGAAAGCTCTGGAATTAATGATTCTAAATGAATGATGGGGTGCACACCTGTACTAGCTGCGCTGTGATGCCAAATTACACACAGGCATAAAAAGAAAGATGTTAACCCAGAAGAAACATGGTAGTCTCATTATATATTGCTGAATAGACTTTCACATGTGATCGGAGCTTTTTAGGACTGTCTTTGAAGCACAGTGGTCATCAGACCTTATGTGATCAACAGAAAAACAACTTTCAGAAGAACTTCAGAGCAAGGGGCTCAGTTCACATGGTGCTGCTTGAGTATACTGTTTGACTGGGCAGAATGTGTGTGCTTACACTGGAAAAACAAATGCTTATATTGCACTTATTTGCCTGGTGGGAATGCTAGTGCGCTCAATACAGAAAGACTTGGTTACGCTGGCAAGCAATGATCAAGACTAAAGGCACGATCGGTTTATGATGAAAAGTTATGAAACCGTAGCACTGACACAGTTATTGTGAATAGCTTATGTTAACATGCAGTTTAAGGTTTGATTATTAGTATGGTCTATTAAAGTCTGTGGAGAGGTATTTTCTTACATGGACTGTCACAGGTTGCTGTAGTACAGAAACTATGGTGTTGGTGACCTCCTCTGACAAACCACGGCAACAGAAAATTTGCACTGTGATAATCATTTGGCCCTCTTAAGAGAGGCAGTTTTTCATGTTGCTAACTGCAATTTTGTATTCATTTGAAATATTATGACTATATGCTTCACTGTTGCCTACAGAAAGCTTATGTTTAATACAACAGCACTCAGATGGTTACGGTTTGTTACATGAACTCTCACAGATCACCATAATAGTCAAGGAATTTGATGATGGTCTCCTCCTCAAACAAACCATGAGTTAGAAGATTATCTATGTGATAATACTTGTAAGGCCCTGTGATATGGACGGTGGCGTGACCGGGACAGCTGAGAAGTGTAAGATGGCGCCCGGATGGATACACCTCAACGGGGAGGTTAGCATGCAGAAACGACCGGTGCAGGTGGGATGACGTCCCTGGGAGAGGACGAGGAAGAAAAGAGACGGGAGGAGAGAGACGCGGCAGACGGGGGACCACGAGGAGCAGGAGGAGGAAGGTCCTGCAGAAGGAACAGCAGCGGGAGCTGGAGGACTCTAGAAAGCAGACCGGAGGATGGAAGAAAACTTCGGGAGACCAGAGGACGATGGAACAGCGCCGAAGTGGGAGGATTCCCGAACAAACACCACACGCGTATCCGGCCATCCCCAGAGGAGACAGGACGCCACGATACCTGATGCTACGGTCCTGGAAAACTGTAGCCCCTGGCAAGTGTCATTTATAGAAAGTTGGAGGCGGTTTGCGGGGAAGGGCTTAAAGGGTCTTGGGCACAAGTGACGGAAGGGCACCCGTACTTTCCGAGTTATAACCCCCTCACGAGGTACCTCTTTTGTTATCCCTTATCTCCCCCCCTCACTACCTCTTGGTGACAAGAATGCTGGTGATGGAAGAGCACCTTAGTTAATTAGCGAAGTACAGTTCGAATAGTGATTGTGGTGTTGTTTTCTGTTTGCCTTTTGGGGACGTCACTCCTGGTTGGGAATACTGGAGGACTTCTGGCCTGAGGAAGAAGGCCTTCCACGTGAAGATTGAGTTTCAGGACCTCGTTTTCCCTCGCTTTGTTGGCATTGGTTGCTCCGAGTACAGACTGTTGGACTGTTTACTTGTAATAAAATCTTGAACTATTACCTCACAGGACCACGTGTAGTCTAGTCTTCTCTCTCTATAAAGGCCTTGCATTCTGGCATCCCTGGTAGCTAGAAGGGGAAACCATTACAGGCCCTTTTTAAAGAAAGGTTGTATACTGTTCTGCCAATGGTAATTTTATACATATTTGTAACTTTATTACTGTATGCGTCACGGATGGCAGCTTATGCTCACTTCTGTAGGTCTGTGTTGGTTAAGATGCCACGCCAATGGGGAAGGCTATAGCCATTGTTCTTTAGGAAATGTTATTTAAGATTCCATCAGGTTGATCTGTTGATAATGCAAAGTTATGACAAAGCAAGTAGGCATGACTTACTTATTGTATAAAGTATGTGTAAAAAGCAATAGGTTTTTAGAGGTGGATTGCTTTAAAATTGTTGTTAAAGCCTATAGGAAGGTATTTTATTATTTGGAATATCACAGATCACCATAGTAGGCAAGGGTTTTGGTATTGGGGACCCACGTGAATACACCACGACAAAATAAGATGTGCACAACGATAATCCTTTTCAGGCTATCTTAGGAGATAATTTGTATTGTTTTGGCCACTCTAATTGTTTGCATATCAACAGTTTTATTATGGTACACATGATGACTGTCTTGAGGGAAAACTTATACTCAATTGAGTAGGTTTGATTTAGTTAAATTGACAAGCCTAAACACCCGATTCATTCAGTAGAAAAAGTTATTTCAGATGCCAGTTATCTGATCTTTTACTTTAAAAGGATCGGACAAAAGCGGTAGGTCTGCATTTTTTACTATGAAACACACAAGTTAAAGCCAATAGACTTTTAAGGGCTGAATGTTATTGCGGAGTTAAATCTGCAACATGTATTTTGTTACATGGCATCTTAAAGATTACCATTGTAGGCAAGGGTGTTGGTGTTGATTACCCGCTCCGACAAATCCTATGGGTATAAGATTTGCATTATAATTATATTCATTAGACTCTCTTTTGAAGGACTAGCAGGCTACGTTGTCTGCCAGACTCTGGTCATAAGGAAAATGCTACTTACCAGTATGCATTTGTTGTTGGCATGTAGAGCTGCAGAATATCATAAAGGTTGCATAGATCGCCATCTGCTGTTGGGCTCGGATGCTTTCACCTTGTTGTTGTCTTGGAAGGAGTCTTTTGTAGTCACAAGATAGGTGACTGCTCCCTTGGATGATAGTGCGCATGGGCATCGACTCCATCTTCAGATTGTTTTTCGCCATGATGGGAAATGATGGAGTTTGTAAGAAACAGAAAAGATGTCCATGTGAATGTATCCAAGTAAGATAACACTGAAACAGATACAGGTCCCAGGGAGGCGGGTGGGCGTATGATATTCTGCAGCTCTACATGCCAAGAACAGATGCATACTGGTAAGTAGCATTTTCTGTTCGAGGCATATGAGCTGCAGAATTCATACTGTTGCATAGACTGTACAGCAGTGTCTGCCCTAGCGGTGGTCACCAGTATTTGTTGCAGTGGTTTGGAAAAGTGTCTTAAGAACAGCCTGGCCTATAGAAGCCTGTTGCTTCGCCTGCACGTCCACACAATAGTGTTTGGTGAAGGTGTGTGTAGTAGACCATGTCGCTACTTTACAAATGTCCTCTAGGGGAATGTTCAATAAGAATGCCATGGAAGCCGCTAGTTTGCGTGTTGAATGCGCACTAGGGGGAATTGTTAATGTGCGTTTTGCCTTCTGGTAGCATATTTGAATGCATTTTACTTTCCACCTGGCGATTCCAGCTTTGGAGATGGGATTTCCTTTATGAGGTGGAGAGAAAGCTACAAACAGTTGGTTTGTCTTTCTATAAGGTTTAGTCCTGTCAATGTAATAAAGTAAAGCTCTCTTGACATCAAGTGTGTGAAGAGCTCTCTCTGCTACGGATTCTGGGTTTTGGAAAAACACTGGTAACTCTACAGATTGATTAAGATGGAAAGCAGAGATTGCTTTGGGAAGGAATTTTGGATTTGTTCTAAGAACCACCTTGTTACGATGTATTTGTAAGAACGGTTCTTGTATGGTTAAAGCCTGGATCTCACTCTTCTAAGAGATGTGATTGCGACGAGGAAAGCTACTTTCCATGTAAGGAACTGCAATTCACATTTGTGTAAAGGCTCAAATGGGGCACCCATTAGTCTAGTAAGGACAATGTTTAGGTTCCACACCAGAGAGGGAGGCAGTCTGGGTGGAATTATCCTTTTAAGGACTTCCATAAAGGCTTTAATTGCGGGTACTCTAAACAATGACAAATGTTGTCTGTTTTGCAGGTAGGCAGCGAGGGCAGCCAGATGTAATCTTATGGATGAGTATGCAATATTACATCTTTGTAAATGCAGTAAATAGCAAATGATGTTCTGAATGGAAGCATCTGGCGGGTGAATTTTGTTGTTATTGCAGAAAATGATGAATCGCTTTCATTTGGCTTCAGAGAAAGCTCTAGTAGTAGGGCGTCTGGCTTCTTTGATAATGTTCATGCAGTCCAGTGGGAGGTTAAGGTAACCGAACTCGAGGACTTCAGGAGCCAGATTCAGTTGTGCTGGATCTGGTTGTCTGATCTCTCCATGGTTCAGCGTCAGCAGTTTTGGGGAGAGACACAGCTTTTGGTGTGGAACTACTGAGAGTTCGAGGAGTGTTGTGAGCCACGGTTGCCGCGCCCACGTGGGAGCAACTAGGATCATTTTGAGAGACTGTTGCTTGAGCTTGCATACTACTAGTGGAATGAGTGGAAGTGGCGGAAAAGCGTACGCAAGTCTACCTGACCAGTTCATCCAAAGTGCATTGCCCTTGGACAACGGGTGTGGAAACCTGGCGGCAAAGGTTGGGCATTTTGCGTTTATGTGTGTGGCGAACAGATCTATGTCTGGGTAACCCCACATGTGGAAAAATGGTTGAAGAACTTGAGGATGAAGTTCACACTCATGCAGCTGCTGTGACTGATGACTCAGAAGATCCGCAATCTGATTGTGTAGTCCTGGAAGATGTTCTGCCAGAATATTTATGTTTTGCGGAATGGCCCATCTCCATATGCTTTGCACTAGGTGAGAAAGCTGCAAAGAATGTGTTCCTCCTTGTTTCTGTATGTAGTACATTGCTGTCATATTGTCTGTGCGGATCAGGACAGCTTTGTTGAGGAGATGTGATTGGAATGACTTTAACGCTAGAAATATTGCCAGTAATTCAAGGTGATTGATGTGGAGCACTTTTTGGTGAGTGGTCCATCTGCCCTGAGTTGTGTGGTTTAGGAGATGGGTGATGGGTGAGTGATGCGTCTGTTGTTAGCACTAGCTGTGGAACTGGCTCTAGGAACGGCCGCCCTCTGGAAAGGTTTTGTGTGTTCCACCACTGCAGAGAGCGGTCTGTGCGGCTGTCCACCAACACCAGATCTGTAAGTTGACCTTGAGCCTGATTCCACTGATGTGCTAAGCATTACTGTAAGGGGCGCATCTGGAATCTTGCGTGAAGTACTATGAAAATGTAAGAGGCCATCATTCCTAAGAGCTGCATAAAACTTGCGCTGGAAGGGAGTGTTGGGGTTGAAACTTTGTGATGAGAGTCTGCATACTGGCTATCCTGACTGGATTGGGGTATGCTAGAGCTTTGGACGTGTCTATTGTGGCCCCTAGATACTGAAGTAGGTGGGAGGGCTGTAGGCGTGACTTGGAGTAGTTGATTGTGAACCCCAAGTTGTGTAGCAGCTGAATTGTTTGGTGAGTGTGATGAACACACAGACTGTGCAATTTGGCTTTTATCAGCCAATTGTCCAGGTATGGGAACACACAGATTTGCTGCCTCCGCAAGTGTGCGGCTACTATCGCGAGACACTTGGTGAAGACCCTGGGTGCTGTGATTACTCCGAATGGGAGAACCTTGAACTGATAGTGTTGGCCGTCCACTGTGAACCTTAGATATTTCCTGTGAGCAGGGTGTATGGGAATATGGAAGTAGGCATCCTTGAGATCTAATGAGGCAAGGAAGTCACCTTGTTGGAGCAGTGGAAGGACCTGTTGGAGAGTGATCATGTGAAAATGATCCGACTGTATGTAGAAATTGAGGTCCAGTATGGGCCTGAGAGTACCGTCCTTCTTGGGGATGAAAGAGTACATGGAGTAAACCCCTGTCCCTTGAAGCTCTAGGGGAACTGGTTCTAATGCACGCTTCTGAAACATGGAGAGAACTTCTTGTTTGTGAAGCGTTAGATGTTCAGTGGACATGGGACGCTGTTTGGGTGGTATGTTGGGGGGAGTTGCCGTAAGTTCCAGGCAGTACCCATACTGGATAATTTGTCTTACCCACTTGTCTGTAGTGATGGCATTCCAGACAGGTAGGAACTGTGAGAGTCTCCCTCCGACCGGAGTGGAATGATCTGGAGGTAGTGGAGGGATGTCACTGTTTGTAAGTGGGGGAGGTGCGAGTGTTGTTACCTCGGCCTCTCCCTTTGTTATTATTTCCCCTGTATCCGCCTCTGAAATATCCCTTGTTGCGGGATGTTTGCGTGGGACTTTTATAGGAGGAGGAAGCAGTGTCTGTGCTGATGTTTTCGGATGCACCCCTATAGAAGGAGCGATGAAAGGAGCCTCCTGTAGATGGAGACTGTAATGCTCCCATTCCTTTTGCAGTCTCAGTATCTTTTTTCATTTTTTCTAAGGCTGTGTCTACAGCTGGGCCAAAAAGTTGCTCCTGATTGAAGGGCGGATTCAGGATAGTTGTCTGCACTTCTTGTTTGAACCCTGAAATGCGCAACCATGCGTGCCTCCGTAATAACACACTAGTGTTGATTGATCTAGATACAGTGTCTGCTGCATCGAGGGCACATTTAATGGATGCGTTTGCTATCAACTTGACCTCCTGAATCAAATCATTGGCTTTGGCCTTGTATTGGACAGGCAAATGTTGCATTAGGCCCTCAACCTCGTCATAGTGATCCCTATCGTACCTGGCAAGTAATGCTTGTGCATTAGCTATCCTCCAGTAATTAGCTGCCTGGGAGGCAACTCTTTTGCCTAAAGCGTCTAGTAACTTAGACTCCTTGTCTGGAGGTGGAGCATCACCGGAGGTCTGAGAGTTGGCACGCTTTCTAGCATTGGTCACCACTAGGGAATCTACGGGGAGGTGGCCTTTAATGTAGGTGGGATCCTTAGGGGCGGGTTTATATTTTTTCTCAATCCGAAGATTGAGAATCCTGGTACTGACAGGGTCTTTGAAGATGTCTGGAGCATGTTTGAGGACACCTTTCAGCATGGGTAATGTTTGTACTGTCCTCTGTGACTGTGCAAAAGTGTCTACCAGGAAGTATTCCTCCGTGGGGTCTGAATGCATTTGGACGCCATGATATTGGACAGCCCCATCAATGAGCAGGCTAAACCCAATGTTGTCATCTGGGGGAGATGGCCTTGTTGGGTATGCATCTGTGTCAGGGAAGTCTGGAGGATCTACAGGGTCATTGTAGTCGTCCCATGTGTCCTGTGGTATGGTAGTGTCATTATCAGGATCATTGTAAGGGTCATTATTTCCACCCCCACCCCCAGATTATCATCATCCTGTGGTGGTGGTGAGTGCGGAGGAGGTATGGGAGACTTTGAAGGAGAGGGAGGTTTAGTAGGAAGAACAGGAGAAGAGGGTCTTAATGGTGAAGTTGCGCAGATTTTTTGTCACAGGCACCTGAGGGATATTTGGGGTGTCCAATGTCCTCTTGTTCGGCTGGATTTTGAAAATATGACCTGTTTTAGGGTCCACATGCAATGTTTTTTGCTTCGGATCGATAGGATTCGGTCGAAACAGTTCTTTCTCCTCATCGTCTCCCTTCAGCGCTGGCCTTTTCGATTCCGAACGTGGTTTTGATTTCAGATCTGGAGCCTTTGAAGGGGTTTTTGAGTCCTTCGGTGTCGAGTCTGAATTTGTTTTCAGATCTGAAGGTGGTCGATGTTTCTTAGGATCGGAGGCTTTTTGTTCTTTTAATGCCAGATTGCTCGGTGCCGTGGCCTCTTTGGGGACAGCGGGAGTAGGATGTGTTCCCGCTCTTGGCATCAACGGTGTTTTTGGGGCACTGACGTGCGGCTTGCTCGGTGCCAAGCAGCCGGAAGGCTTGAACTTTGTCTTCAGAGCCGGGCCCGGAGGCGGGGCTTCTGAAGTTTTCTTTCGGTCGCGACTATTGCCTACAGGCGAAGTCTTGACCGGAGCCTTTGATTTGTTGTGTGGGGTTGGGGCATGGGCAGTTGTACTCACTCGTTGACCTGGAGTGATGTGGTCATCGGAGTCGGAGTCATCTGCCTCAGAAACCATGTCGAGATCCTCCGAATCTTCGGCCTCTGGACGTGGGGGCCTTCATCGAAGATGTCTTCGGGCACCGGTGCAGCCTGTTGCGCCATAACGTGTCATCGAGCGATCACAAATTGTTTTCTTGGACTGGAAGGAGGCGCAGGCTTGGCAATCCTTTTCTTCGTGTTCAGGCGAGAGACAGAGGATGCAGACCTTGTGTTGGTCGCTGTGTGGGAACTTAGCTCCACACTGGGGGCATTTTTTTGAATGGAGTCCTTTCCATTAGCAGTAGGCCCGAATGGCGTCGATAGGCCCAGCGGACCGCGTCGACGGCCGGAATCGAGTATTTAGAGTTAGCCTGTCAAGTTTGCGATGGTTTGTGAATCGAAAAGGTTAGGAAAACATGGTACCGAATCGGAGCGCTGAAGTTACATCCGAACCCGATGGCGGAAAAAAACAATCTGAGGATGGAGTTGATGCCCATGCGCACTATCGTCCAAGGGAAGAGTCACCTATCTCGTGACTACAAAATACTTCTTCCAAGACAACAACAAGGTGCAAGCATCCGAGCCCAACACCAGATGGCGATCTATGCAACAGTATGAATTCTGCAGCTCATATGCCTCGAACATAAACATTTAATAAAAATATAAGGTAGGCGTGGCTTGGGCAGGATGGCCGATCGGACGTGATCCGAGTCGGCTCCCGCATCCCCTCGGACTTACCCCGGCTTCGGAGCGGTTCCCGGCTCCCTGGGCAGGACGAACGCCCTTCTAATGTGCTGGTGAGTGACTGGGCACCGGTGGACCGGGGCGATCGCCGATCGGCGGCGGCTGTATGCGCCCGAGACCCGCGACTGCGGCGGAGCTGCGACAGGCAAAACGGCGGCGCCCGCCGACGGCCCGGAGCTTCGCGCCGGGCACGACTGAAGCACTGATGCGCCCGTCCTAGCAGCAAGAGAGGCGGCTGATCCCTGGGGGCCTCTGGATCCGGGGGCCTGGAGGGGCCGTGCACGGTCCGGACGGGAGTCCTCCCGAGGCGGCAGATGTTGAGGAGGCGGGCCCCGAGAACGCGAGGGCCCGGCCGCTGAGGCCTCATGGTGCAGGAAGAGGTGCTGGAGCAGCAGAGGCACGGTGAGAAGCGGGAGTGTGCGCTTTCGAGCTGCCTCATGCGAGAGAGTGCACCGGCCTGGACGGAGGGGGCGGAGTGATCGCTGCTGGGGCACCGTGGAGATCTCTTCAGTCCTGCAGTGCTGGTTGGTGGGGCCTTGACTGAGAGGGCGTCCGGGAGACCCTCGGCTGCGACCAGTTGGCGGCACGCCCTCCCTGTGGGGGGCAGAAGACAGAGCCTGTCGGGAGCATACGAGCACCGGGCGGAGGTGCCTGAGGTGGGCCGTCCCCTCGTTCGTGGAGCCTGGCGAGTCCCGACGGTGACCTTGGAGTGGAGGGCCAGGAGCGGCTGCAGAGTGCTGTCGGGGCGGTCTGGGGCCCCGGGGGCTATTCGGGGGCCCCCTGCTCAGGCGAGTCGCTGGTCGAGCTGGTGGGGGGGCGGCCTTATGCCGGCTAAGAAGGGCCCGGCAAAACGCAACGCCTCCGTAACCGCCTTCTTCGGGCCAGCGGACAGGGAGCCGCCGGGGGCACTGGCGGCGCCGGCGGACGCGATGGCACTGACCAAAGGGGATCTCCTGGCCTCGCTGAGCGACTTCAAGGGGGAGCTGCGGGAGGAGATCGGCCGGGATACCCAACGTTCGATTGACCAGTTGCGGGCGGACTTGCGGGACCAGCTGTCCGGCCTCCGACAAGACGTCGACGCGGTGGGCACACGAGTGGTGGAGTTGGAGGCCCATCATGAGAGCCTGGACGGCAGGTACGCAGATCACTCGCGGCGGATACAGGCCCTCCAGGATCAACTGGCGCAAACTCAGCTCAAGGCGGAGGACCTGGAAAACCGCGCCCGTCGTGATAACATACGAGTGCGCCACTTGGAGGAACGAGCGGAGGGCCCGGACTTGGAGGCCTTCCTGGAGGGCCTCTTCGCGGAGGTGGTGAAGCCGCAGACCCTCAAGATCAAGCTTGACCGGGCACACAGGGTGGGCTTCTTGGCGCCGGGAGACAAGCGCAGGCCAAGAGACATACTTGCTAAATTTCACTCCTACAAAGTCAAGGAGGCGGTACTGGCGGCGGCTCGGAGGTCCTCAGAGGTGTCGTTTCAGGGGTTTACATGTGCGCTATACCAAGACCTATCACCGGCGACGTTGGCAAGGCGCCAGGCCTTTCGGCCTCTGACGACTAAATTGAGAGCGGAGCACATCAGGTATCGTTGGACTTTCCCCTTTGGCATATCGTTTGAATACCAGAATAAACAACGAACTGTGACAGACTTGGCGGCCGGCAGGGCCATGCTGGGTCTTTCCACTCCAGAAGATGAGCGGGTCGAGGGGGGGGGCAGCACCGGCTGGAGGCACCGGGACACAGGCCGGAGAGTGGGCCACGGTGGGACATGCCCCTCCCCGTTGACTCTGCGAGAGACACCGCTTGGAGATTGCCTTATCCAGTGGACGGAGACCTGTGTACTGGCTATGAGCTCTGAAGGCTACGACTAGGGGCGGACCCAGCGTGGCGGATGGCCGGTATCCAAGAAGGAGTGTCGCTGGGTGCGGGTCTACGGGAGGGGGCCTGTTGGGGGGCTCAGGAACTACCGTTGAGGACGTTTTCCTCATTGCTTACTATGCATAGCGTTACATTGCAGCCGGGGTGGGGGGGGGGGGAGCGGGTTGCCATGCCCCACGGGTACTTATCACTTGAATGTTGGGAAGTAATGTGGTGTTTGGGCTATGTTTATCTCTTTTTCATTTTTTCCTTCTTTCTTTCTCTCCTATTCTTTTCTTGACACCGGGGACGGGAGGATGGGCGCCGGGCTGTGCTGATGAGGGTGGCAGGCACTCCAATTCATGATGGCGGTTTCCCTAGGCTCCTGGAATGTACAAGGGCTCAATTCCCCCCAGAAGCGACAGAGGGTGATGAAGTACATAGCTGACCGGCACTTAGATGTAGTGGCATTGCAAGAGACGCATCTACGTAGGGGGGGGAAGAATAGAGGCTGCGACATAGGTCATACCCACTCATGTATAGCTCGTCAACTACCGCCAAACACAGAGGGGTGGTGCTAATGTTTCATAGCAGGGTAAGGTTCCAGCCATTGGAGGTCTGCGCAGACAAGGCGGGGAGGTGGGTGATGGTCAAAGGGGTCCTGCGGGGGCAGACATGCACCTTTATTTCACTCTACGCACCCAACACGGGCCAGGCGGGGTTTCTATCCACTTTTTGTTCGCGACTGGAGCAGTTTGCAGAGGGCTCAGTGGTTCTGATGGGGGATTTCAACTTGGTGTGGTGGGCGGAGCTGGATAGTTCGCACTTGCAGAGGGCGGAGTCGGGTGCCTTTTCAGCGGCTTCGAAACAACGCTTCTCGGATTTGGGCTTATGCGACGCATGGCGCACCTTGCATCCCTCCACAAAGGATTATACCCACTTTTCACATGTCCACCGGTCGTATGCCCGGTTGGACTATATCTTCATTAATCGCTTTCTGACGGGGTCATTACGAGATGCGCAGATCCTTCCGCTCTCCATCTCCGACCACAGTATGGTCACGATGACGCTTCACTGGCCGGGCCCTCGGGACCGCCAGCGGAAATGGTATTTCCCCGCTTCCCTTACCAGGGATATAGTCCTACGCGCATCGCTACGGGAGGCTATAGATGACTACTTTGCCCTCAACAGCGCGGGGGAAACCTTGGAGCAGACGCGGTGGGACGCCTTCAAGGCGGTGCTCAGGGGTAAGTGCATCGCACTCAACTCCGCGCTTAACCGGCAGCGCGCAGCGGAGTGAGAAAGCCTGGAGGAAGAGTTAGTGGCAGCGGAGCAGGCCCATAAGGCCAGGCCTTCTCGCCTTACCTTGCGACCCCTTACGGCGCTGAGGGGCAAACTCAAGTCAATCTACGCCAACAGGGCTGAACTTACCCTCCTGCGGCTACGTCACACCTCATACAGCCAGGGGAACAAGGTGGGGAGACATCTGGCTAGGCAGCTCCGAGTTAAGCGGGATAGGGAATATATCGAGGGGGTGAGGGATGCCGCGGACGTGGTTACTCACTCTGATGCGGGCAAGGCGGATTGCTTCCGCTCCTTCTATAGCAAGCTCTACTCGTCGGACCCCCTGGAGGGCCCAGCACAGGCCGATTACCTGCGGGAGCTACCACTCCCTCAGGTTACCGCGGCTGCCAATGCGGACCTCTGCGCTCCCATCTCCCTAGAGGAGGTTACCAGGGCCATAATGGCGCTTAAACTGAATAAAGCTCCTGGGCCCGATGGCCTTACAGCCCTATTCTATCGTACCTACGCGCCGGACCTAGCCCCGCGCCTGCAATCACTGTTTAATGCTATCGTCGCTCAGGGGAATGTACAAGGGCTCAATTCCCCCCAGAAGCGACAGAGGGTGATGAAGTACATAGCTGACCGGCACTTAGATGTAGTGGCATTGCAAGAGACGCATCTACGTAGGGGGGGAAGAATAGAGGCTGCGACATAGGTCATACCCACTCATGTATAGCTCGTCAACTACCGCCAAACACAGAGGGGTGGTGCTAATGTTTCATAGCAGGGTAAGGTTCCAGCCATTGGAGGTCTGCGCAGACAAGGCGGGGAGGTGGGTGATGGTCAAAGGGGTCCTGCGGGGGCAGACATGCACCTTTATTTCACTCTACGCACCCAACACGGGCCAGGCGGGGTTTCTATCCACTTTTTGTTCGCGACTGGAGCAGTTTGCAGAGGGCTCAGTGGTTCTGATGGGGGATTTCAACTTGGTGTGGTGGGCGGAGCTGGATAGTTCGCACTTGCAGAGGGCGGAGTCGGGTGCCTTTTCAGCGGCTTCGAAACAACGCTTCTCGGATTTGGGCTTATGCGACGCATGGCGCACCTTGCATCCCTCCACAAAGGATTATACCCACTTTTCACATGTCCACCGGTCGTATGCCCGGTTGGACTATATCTTCATTAATCGCTTTCTGACGGGGTCATTACGAGATGCGCAGATCCTTCCGCTCTCCATCTCCGACCACAGTATGGTCACGATGACGCTTCACTGGCCGGGCCCTCGGGACCGCCAGCGGAAATGGTATTTCCCCGCTTCCCTTACCAGGGATATAGTCCTACGCGCATCGCTACGGGAGGCTATAGATGACTACTTTGCCCTCAACAGCGCGGGGGAAACCTTGGAGCAGACGCGGTGGGACGCCTTCAAGGCGGTGCTCAGGGGTAAGTGCATCGCACTCAACTCCGCGCTTAACCGGCAGCGCGCAGCGGAGTGAGAACGCCTGGAGGAAGAGTTAGTGGCAGCGGAGCAGGCCCATAAGGCCAGGCCTTCTCGCCTTACCTTGCGACCCCTTACGGCGCTGAGGGGCAAACTCAAGTCAATCTACGCCAACAGGGCTGAACTTACCCTCCTGCGGCTACGTCACACCTCATACAGCCAGGGGAACAAGGTGGGGAGACATCTGGCTAGGCAGCTCCGAGTTAAGCGGGATAGGGAATATATCGAGGGGGTGAGGGATGCCGCGGACGTGGTTACTCACTCTGATGCGGGCAAGGCGGATTGCTTCCGCTCCTTCTATAGCAAGCTCTACTCGTCGGACCCCCTGGAGGGCCCAGCACAGGCCGATTACCTGCGGGAGCTACCACTCCCTCAGGTTACCGCGGCTGCCAATGCGGACCTCTGCGCTCCCATCTCCCTAGAGGAGGTTACCAGGGCCATAATGGCGCTTAAACTGAATAAAGCTCCTGGGCCCGATGGCCTTACAGCCCTATTCTATCGTACCTACGCGCCGGACCTAGCCCCGCGCCTGCAATCACTGTTTAATGCTATCGTCGCTCAGGGGGCGGTCTCCACATCCATGGCGGAAGCGGTTATTACGGTCATCCCCAAGCCGGGGAAACCCAAGGATCACTGTTCCTCATACCGCCCGATCGCGCTGTTGAACCTAGATGCTAAACTATATTCTTCTATTCTGGCGGCTCAGCTCAACCCACTCATGGCAGCCCTGATCCACCCCGACCAATCTGGTTTCATTCCAGGGAGGCAAACGCACGACAATACACAGCGCATAGTGCATCTCATTGAAAAGGCTTCTAAACGTCACTTGCCGGCCGTCCTGGTCGGTCTGGATGCCGAGAAGGCGTTCGACCGGGTGGATTGGGGCTTTCTTTTTTCCACCATGCGGCGGATGGGCTTTGCAGATGCCTTTATCACAATGGTTCGGGCCAATTATCGAATCCCTACGTCGCGAGTCCAGGTCAACGGGACCAGTTCGGCTCCGTTCGCCCTCTCGAGGGGCACCAGACAGGGATGCCTGCTGTCCCCCCTCCTGTTTGCCCTGAGCATTGAACCTCTGGCGATGGCCGTTCGACTTAATCCACAGATTACGGGTATCCCGTTCGCTGGGGAGGACCATAAGATCTCCCTCTTCGCGGATGATGTGCTTCTGTCCCTCACTCACCCCTCCGTGTCGCTCCCGACGCTCCATACAGAACTGCAGCGCTATGAGCGGGTGGCGGGGTTCAAGATTAATCAGGACAAGTCATACATCCTTAATCTTACGCTTCGGGACGAGGAGTTATCGCGCCTCCGGCAGTGCACACCGTTCCGCTGGGCGGCTACCTCGCTCCAATACTTGGGAGTTCAACTCACCCCCTCAGTCGATGACCTATATAAGGCCAACTTCCCCCCAATCCTTGCACAAATTAAGGCCGAATTAGCACGCTGGAAGCCTCTGTTTATCTCCTGGATGGGGCGTATTCACTCACTTAAAATGACGATATTGCCGAAGTTGCTCCACTTGTTCCAGGCCCTCCCCATCGAGGTCCCTCTCTCCTTTTTCTCGACCATGCGCTACCTCTGCTCCCGCTACATCTGGCAAGGGGGCAGAGCACGTCTGGCATTCTCCTTGTTGCGGAGGCCTCGTTCTGCGGGCGGGGCAGGCCTCCCCGACTTCCACCTCTACTACAAGGCGGCTCAATTGCGCGTTTTGATTGAATGGTCCAAGAGGGAATCGGATAAACATTGGCTGCATATGGACAGGTCGGTGGCGGGTCAGACGATTTGGGATCTGGCGTGGCGCCCGAAACGGGACAGACCGGGAAACGCGTACATCAGCACGCCCACTAGAACAACGTTGCGTGTTTGGGACACACTGGCTTCAGACGGGCGGTGGACCTCTTTCCCTTCCCCCCCACACTCCTATTCACGGGCTGGCGGCCTTTCCGCCGGCGCTCATCAGAGGGCCATTCGCTGCGTGGGAGGAGGGGGGGTGTTTAATGGTTGGACATCTTTTTAAGGGGACCCGGTTGATGACCTTTTCCGAATGTAGGGCTGACTTCAGCCTTCCGCACACCGAACATTATCGCTACCTCCAGCTAAAGCATTGGCTTCAATCACAGGAGCTTCAGGCAGCGGTCCACAGGCCCCAGACAGCCTTTGAAAAATTTGTGCGCACTACCACGACCATGAGGGGGGCAATCTCCTTTCTTTATGGCCACCTTTTGGCCACTGTAGTCTCCCCGTCACCGCGATATAAGGCTAAGTGGGAGGCGGTGCTGCTGCGACCAGTCGAGGACAGGGAGTGGGAGGCGTTGTGGTCGGACATCTCTAAGCACAACCACTCGATAGAATTGCGAGAGGCGCACACGAAGGTAATGGTGGATTGGTACCTGTATCCAGATAAACTGCGGCGTATCTTTCCAGGCACCTCTGATCGCTGTTGGAGGGGTTGCGGATTACTGGGGGACTTTGAGCACATTTGGTAGACGTGTCCTACGATCCGCCCCTTCTGGGAAGAGATCTTGGCGCACATTAAATCTATGTTGGGTTACCCGATCCCCACCTCCATGGCGTCAGCGTTGTTGGGCCTTCGAGATCCCTCCCTGTGCTACCAAACCAGAGCGGATAAGGCCATGTTGTGGCTGTGCTTGGGGGCGGCGAAGGTGGCTATTGCGGCCAACTGGAAGAAGCGGACGGCGACCACGGCCTCGATGTGGCATGCCCGCCTCTGGAGACTCTTGAGCTTAGAGAGAATGACGGATATCTTCAGGGACGACTATGCCGCGTTTGAGCTCAAATGGGGTCCGTTGGTGACTTTTCTTTCTAGCGGCCTGCCGGCGGCGGTTAGTCCGCCTCAGCTTCGGGGCCTGCGGCTGTTCCAATTGTAGTCGGCCGCGGTGGTTTTAGGTGACACCCCCTGCCTGTATGCTCTGTGGTCCCGGGGCTCTTGGGTGGGCCCCTGGTGGGTCTACACTTGGGACGGCCGTCTCCCCTCCCTTGACATAGCGGCGGACCTTCGGGTCCAGCGGCCGAAGTCCCTCCCCTGTCTCCATCTTTCTTCCTTTTCCTTCTCCCTTTCTTTTTTCTCCTTGTTCTTGTTTTTTGGTTTCTTTTCAGAGTTGGGGTGGGGGAGGAGGGTGGGAGGTGAGGGGAGTTGGGGATGTTGGTAAATTGCAGATGCAGCCTTATGCCATTGTGCCAGCGGGATATTTAGGCGCAGCCTTCTTTAGTGCCGGACCGGCACGGGACTGTTAGTGCTTGAGGGACGCTCGTTGAGGGTCTCTGGGGCATTTCGCCCGGGCCTGCTTCCCCTTCTTATTTTAGCTCTTCTGTAACCCTCCTATAGCGACCGCTACGATTGGGGAGGCTTGCTTCTTATGGGGTTGACTACGGGCTGGTACATCGTTGTTTTATTCACTCTTGTTGGTTGGGCCATTCAGCTACGACACTCTTGCCATGGTATGGTTTGTATGTCATTCTTTTGCATGTGGCTAATAAAAACAATTTTGACAAAAAAAAAAAATATAAGGTATACATATTACCTAGTGGCGGCCGCCACTAGGTAGTTATAGTTTGGTCTGCTTTTCCATAAACGGAGCGCTTTTTAGGTCTCGCCTGACCCAGCGCATGCGCTGGTCTGGCGAGACATTTTGTGAGGGCTCCAAAAAGTGCTACCAGGCCAGCCTAGAGCTAGAGTGCACGTGCGCGCACGTCGTGCTTTACCGCGATTACTTTCACTTTCGCGGCCGCTTTGATGTTTGGTCGCGATCGCAATCACTTTCGCTTTGATATTCTCCGTGAGGCTTCAATAGATTGCAGCAGTTAAAACAAGCATTGGCATAGCCAATAGGTCTCGCTTTTGGGACCTTAAAAGTGTTTAGTTATGCAACTGTTGCATGGCTAAACACTTATAAGGTCCCAAAGGCGGGACCTATTGGCTATGCCAATGCTTGTTTTGTTTGCTAATAACTTTGGCCTCGTTTGACGAATGCACACTAAAAAGTTCATCCACCTCTGTTCTTTCCTGGAAATGTTTGCGGTGATCCGTCAAGTAGGGGCTGGGAAAAAAGGGAATTCCTAAAATGCAAAATCCCCATGCAATTTCCATAGACTTCTTTAGACAAGGCTACAACCAAAACCACTGAATGGAATTACACCAAATTCGTCAGGAAGTTAGATATAGGTCAGCACATTGGGTTTTTTGTGATTTGGTCTAAATCCGTTTAGTAGTCTTTGAGAACCCAAGGGTCAAAATAATATAGAAATTTGGATGGTTTGGCTTGCATGAGTCTCCGAGACTCTCAAGGGAGCGGCAGTCAAAAATAGAGCATTCCGATTGGCCCGGGGAACTTAATTATCCTTGGGTCATCTGGCATCTGCAGGAGTCAGATTCCAGTGAGAGCGAGTGCTCGTATTGGCTGCTAGCAACATGAGAAAAATGTTGGTAGCAGCCATTACAGGACTCGGCGACTTAGTCCCCTGTCCTAAAATTGTGAAAGAAAAAAAAAGAAATATGGGAGCAGGGTAGGGATACCCTGACCCCTAGGCCTCATTAGGAGGACCCAGAGGGATCCCATTGGGGCCAAAAAAGAAAAAAGAAAAATGTCGGCCGGGATGCATTTATTTAGTATAAGCCCTGGGGAGCCTACCCATTGGGGTGTATTCAGTAAGGGAGGGGGGAGCTGCATGTCCCACCTCATCGAGCCATTAGAGGCCCCAGGGAGCCCAGCCCCAGGACCTATTTAATTATTTATGTCGATGGGGACCACACAGCTCCCCCATGCTTCAAGAGGCCCCAGGGAGACAACCCCGGAGCCAACATTAATTTTTATAGGGAGGGGGGCTGCACGCCCCCTTCCATAAACCATTAATGGCCTTAGACAGCCCACCCACGTGGCCCACTCAGTAGCTATGTCCCAGGGTGACCACCCCTGGGACATAGCAGTTTCCCTGCCTGCAGTGGTGCGTAAAGGGAAACCTGTGTTTGCTCTCGCTTGGGAGGAGCATTTTTACATCCCTCACCAAGCGGGTGCAAAGACCTCCCAGCGGACGGGAATGTCAAAAATGCTGCCTCCCGCTGAGAGTGGATTTTAGATCTGTTTCCATGTCTGCAGCGATGCAGGCAGGGAAACAGATCTAAATATTCCTCCCGCCCACAGGGAGCAGCATTATTAGCTGCTACCTACGGGCGGGAGCAATGCTGGCTCTAGCTGGTTGCAGGGAGCTGGCTGGGGTTGCGGTGGCTTAGGGCTCCCCCCTCCAGCACCCAACAGCAGTATGGTGGGCGCCCTGGTTGGGTACCAGGGCATCTACCCTTTGTTGAGCAGGACCCCAGGGGATAGTGTCCCCAGGGCTGAAATCGGCACGAGGTGGAGGTCCGCATTTTCCCTTCCTCTTCATAATGCTGCCAGGTCCCGGGACATGTGGTCCACAGGGCCAGAATTCGCCCAAGGATGGGGGCCACGTGTCCCCCCTACCCTTGAACATACTGTTGGGCCCCAGGGGATGGGGTACTCGGGGCTTAAATCGTTCCAGGAAGGGGATAGCGTGGCCCGCTCTCCCTTCATAATGGTGCTGAGTCCAGGGGGATAGAGTCTCCGAGGCCGATATCAGCCTGGGGAGGGGGACTGCATGAACCCCTTACCCTTCAAAATTGTGCCAGGCCTCAGGGGATGGGGACCCTGGGGCTGAAATTGGCCCGAGGAGGGGAGGGGCAACATTCCCCACTCCCAATAAAAATTGTGCCGAACCTCGGGGGATGTGGTCCCTGGGGCCGTGTCCTACCCTTCTCCTACAATTTTCACCAAGCCCTGGGTATGGGGTCCCTGGGGGCCAAAATAAGCTCAGGGAGGCATGGCCACGTGCCCCCTTCCCATAAAAATTGCGTATGGCCCCGGGGGATGTAGTCCTCAGGGTCAAATCATCCAAGGGAGGGGAGTTGTGTGCCCTCCCCTTCAATAAAAAAAACAATGCCCTGAGGTCTAGGGTTCCCAGGGCCAGACCCTATGGTCAACTCACCACTGCAAATGGGTGGGGCTGGGTGTATGGCTAAGTGTTGGGTGCAGGGCCTCGGTTTTTACATATGGTTTACATTAAAAAAAAAACACTGAGAAAAGTTAAAGGTTAAAGTAACGTTATAGTTGGTGTGATAAAAAGATCTGTTTACGTTTTTTTTTTTTTAAATGTACAAATTCATTGAAATAACGTTAGTAAGGTGAATTTGTCAGTGACAACATTAATATTTTTTTTTAAACAAATACAGAAATGCAGCTGCACCCCGCCATACACTGAATATCTCACATACATCACTCATGACATGTTATATGACAAAAATAATGACATCATCGAAGACATCCTACAAGCTTCTTTTGTACACATTGCTCTTTAAATGGGTATACTATTAGATCTATGAAAGTAAGTGAAAAATAGCTCAGAATAATATGGAGCGTCTATACTGCTATCATACATGCAATCCCCATAGGTAAAGCAAGCTATAGTTATTTGTAACATTGACCCCATACCATACACTACATGGGTACCAAGTTAATGTTTACTATAAACCACAGATGAAATGGTAACCTATGCTGCACACAGAGTCAAATTTGAATACAGCGGTTAAGGGAAAACCAAGTTCCTCAAGATACTTAAGTCCTGTTACATAACTAATGCCCTACTACGGACAACTCCGACAGACACTAAACCTACATCGAGAAATAAAGTCGATATGAGTGGAAAAGGGGGTACTGTTAACAGTGTTTACACTATGAAGAGAGTTTACTCTGTACCACATGGTTTGCAGACACAAACTCTCCTGAGAAATACACTAGAATATAAAAAAGTATCTATGATGCACATTGTAGACTCTATGCAAAACTTGTCCAAAAAACAACTATTGACTTAAAATAACCAAGTTATGAAGGTGCTACAGATCAATCTACATGCAGCCTTCAATTGGTGGTAAAACTTTACAGATAGCACATCTAGTGAAGCAAAACAAGCACATGTACAAAGGTTAGTCCCTGGTGCACACAGTCTTCTATGTTACATACAATGTGTCATACTGAGATGACTATGTATAATAGCTTAATGCTGCTTATAATATTTAGTATGTAGTGCATAAAATGTTTGCCCTGTTGGAATTTTTTTTTTGCAGTACCAAAAAACGTGTGGAACGTGCTGTCACTTGCACCCAGAGTTACTCTTCAATACAAAGATTTATAATGTGTTCTATAACTCTACACACCTATGACGCATTTGGAGCACATGTGTTTTGAACACACTCCCATTAGCTGGACACAGTCTGTACAAAATTAGGTAGAAAAGTAATATGGTAGGTACCCGCCACTATGTAAACTATAAAACAAATTAAAACACTCATTAGATGATGTCATCACTGATATCAATAGGGATGTCATCAGTGATGTCATAAATGATGTCATAGGACATGTCATCAGTGAAGTCATATGCGAGGTCATAAGCAGAGCATGGCGGAGGCGCTAGTTACAGTTAGCGCTGCTAACTATAACTGGTGAATTTCTGTGTTTTTTTTGTTCAAAACGTTAATATTCTCAATGACAAATTGACTTAAGTCTAACATTACTTTAAACTTTGTTTCAGTGAAAACACACATATAGAGCAGATTTGGTTCAGCCTTTTGCCACTGATCAGTATGTGAGTCATTTACATTGACCTTCCTCCTTTCATCCATACAGCATGGGGCAATGGTTATGTCTACTTCAGACACCTCCTACATAGGGCTTATCTGACTCCACACAGGCTGAGTTCCATGTTTCCAGACGCAGTGGATAATTGCCCACAATGTCACTCCTCGGAAGCGGGACTAATACATATGCTGTGGAGTTGCCCGGGACTAAGCCACTACTGGGCGTCCATATGTAAGATACTGAAGGATGTAGCCCCGGTGCGAAATAATAACTTGCTGGAGTACTGCCTGCTGGGGTTGGGTCCAAAAGGGAAGAAGGGAAACCCCGTTAACAAATTTGCTAATCTCACCTTAATATTAACTAAGCGTAACATCACCATGAGATGGGAGTCCGCCAAACCGCCATCACTACAGGAATGGCACAGTGAAATGATTAGATGGGGCAGGGCAGAAGGTGCTGAGCTGCAGAGGGAAGAATACAAGGGACTGCGCAAAAGACTCATTTCTATGGAATGGAATGTGTTGTTGGAAAAATGGAATGCTGTCGACATGCAAACATACTGAAATATTACATATACATGCCCTCGAATTTTCTTTTTTTTTTACACAAATCTGAGGATAGTTTGGGCTAAAGTATAACTTTATGGTACAATGATGATTGCTGCTACGGTGTAAAGTCATGGATCTCCATTTTTATGTTGTATTAATATGGGTCAATTGGGTGTGTAGGATTTGGGCTGAGTCTGTGGGGGGGAGGGGGTGGGTATAGGGGCTCATTTAGTTTTTTATAATGGAAGAGACACGGATATCATGGACTGTTATCTTACACAGGTATATAACATTAAAAGGTCAATTGTGCGGGGAGTACATTGAACAACGTCCACGGAGAAGTGCAGAGATCGGACTACTTACACTTGTTATATGTCAACCGCTGATCAGTTATAATCTTGGGGCACTACTTTGACATATGCTTGCACTATTGTTTCTGCCGGGATGCTCCATAATGACATGTAAACCCACCAACTACTGTCTTCTGGTTTATTGTTTGATGTGAAAAATCAATAAAATATGTTTAAAAAAGAAAAAAAAGGAAACGTCTACTTCAGCCACTGGCTCTTCTGCCTTTTGATTCAAGGCATTTTTCTAATCACTTGTGCACATCTGCCTGAATATGAGTGAGCTACCTTGCCAGGGCGGTCGCACTGGTGCTTTAGAGTTCAATTCTTTCCACTTATAGGTCCACTTTCATTTCTTTCCTTCTTAATTTAATTTTTGGAGCATACCACAGCTCTGTACATTGTACTAAAGGGCCGCTTGCTTGCTGCTCATTTCATCTACAGCAGGGGTCTCCAACCTTTTCTGTAGTGAGAGCTACTTCTGCTCATGGAAAGTCATACCGAGCTACTAGCAAATGTTATACCTGTAAAATAGTGACTATACTATGACTACCCAAAGCAAGATTTTCAGTAGTTACCACCCAAGTATACCAAGTGCGGTTACCAGCAGAAATGCTGGGAAAACGTTCTTCAATATTAAATGCCTCCCCTTGACTTATGAAGTAACATTCAAATCTTGACACGCCCAGTGGCACAAAGGACATAAGCACAGCAGTGCGTCTCCCCAGTTCAGCTTGAATTATCATTCACCAGTTTCTGAAAATGCACATTTTTCTATCTAATACTACTTTCCACTGTGGGCAAACAAACTCAATTTTCCAGAAGAAACCCCATTTTTTAAAACTAAAACTGCCTTTAAATTATCAGTTTTCAATTTTTGAGAAATGCACAGTCTCAAAACCTCAGCTTGTTATTATCATCATGTACTCCCATGTACAAATGCCTCATATGGACGGACTACTTTGAATTCCGAGGTATTACAGGAAGACCCGCCTGCAGAGGATATAAAATACCCTCATTGCACCAAGGTCGAAACGTCGACACTCTCCCCCAGTGGGCCTGTACCTGATATCATCCCAGCCTGCCTTTTCACAGATGAATGTTCTCTGTGCATCATCAGAAAATCATTGCAGATAAGTGACGGTGACCCAGAAAAGGAGGAGGAACAACAACAAAGAAGCCTTAAAGGGTGAAACCTTAAAAGTGGTGGAGGTAGAACAAAAAACCCCAAGCTGTATGCGTAGAGATGAGAAAAACATCGGACGAGCTGAGAGGTGTGTGAGTAACACAGAGTGAGGGGGTGGGGCAGTGATATGAAGAGGGAAACAGCAGGTAGGGGAGAGAGCAAGAAAACATGTGCTCCCAGGATGTGCTGAAAGCGAAAGGAGAAAGTAGTTCCTTGAATATAAGCAATACAAAGACACTAGTCATTTAATCAGAAGGAATGTAATAAAGCTATTCTTCAAGGTAGAGTCAAATACAAGACGAGGAAGGAAAGCCATTTGTCAGACTCTAATTAGGAGGCTGTGAGGGCAGGCAGGGGCTACTGGGCCAAACAAGTGGGTTTTGAGGCATTTTAATACGGCTGCCCTAGGGTCCGTCTTACTGTGACTCTCCAAACTGGGTCAAAGACAACTATTTCTGCACTTGACTGTCACTGGTATTGACAGCGAGCAGTCACATGCTTCTCCAGGTGGTTAAAGTTGGGGTACTAGGGCAAATCACTGCTCACTGCTCCCCCCACACCCCAGAAGCACAGTAAGATAAATGTCCAGCCAAGTGCTTTTTTCTTTCAATAAGAGAAGTACTTTATTACACTGAAAACATAGAATTCTACTGCACATACTATAATGCAAGGATACTGATTTACGGGTTTGAGTCTGTATGCCTTTTGCTAGTAGCTCAGCTACACCTCCACCTGTCCCTTGTGAGTCTCCTACTTTTCTGTGGGTTTCCCCCAGGTCCAGAGTATGAGGTACCGCCTGCAGGTGCAGCTTGTGCCCCCCCCACCCAACCTTTTGGTCTTAGCACTTAGTCTCCAAGGCCTAGGCCATTTTAGTGTCTCGCAAAGTTCGTACGAGCAGTGGCAGGCTTCTTTCGGCCCTTCTACAACAGCGGGACCTCACCGGTAGATGGGGGCAGCCAGACACGCAGTGAGGGTTGTGCCAGAAATGGAGGCTTTTGTCGGTGGCGCTCTTGAGGATGGTGGTAGCTCTGTTCAATGCTTGCCATATTCTGGTCCTCCTTTGAGTACTCTGTGCTTCTTCTTGAGTGCGACGAGAACACGTCCAAATAGTTCTTTGGTGGGATGGTTGCTGACACTATAATCGGCATGTAGTGCCTGGTGGCGAAGACCTCAAGTCTTTACAAGTCATCCCAGGGAGACATCGCCGATCACTTGGTCTTCAGGATTGATTCTAGCCCAGCAGCACACTTGGGCAGTGCAGTGGTCACGCAGTCCATTTGTGGAGCACACAGGCCACTGGCAGGCGGTTATCCCAGATTTGTTTGGGCCTGCCACTCAGGCACACAGCTCCAGGTGCTATAGTAGCTACGATGGGGATAACTGACAAATATCATATAGTCCGGTCCGGCAGTACTGCAGTTGCTTCAGTGCAACTGCTTAGCAAATCTCTGTTGGACAAACACTGCACCGGGGTCAATTATGGTAGTCCTTTCTTCGATCAGCTCCACCTGCGGTGTTGGCGCTTCCTTCCCTTGCTCACAAGCGATGTGATAAGTTTGGCTGGCTGTCACTCTTAGCGTCTTGAGGTGATCAGTGCTGCCTTCTTTAATAGGCACCTACTCTGAAATTGAAACAGGGCTTGACTTCACCTCAGAGAGCTACTTTGACGGTACTGGCGAGCTACCAGTAGCTCCCGAGCTACTCGTTGGAGACCCCTGATCTACAGTGTGCCACGTCCTGCCTGTCACTGCCTCTAAACCAGGAGACCATCATGGAATGCCCTTTTCCATGTCTTGCTGGAATGTTAAAACAGTGAAACCCTTTCTACAATATAATTTCAGGATGGCCCTGTGCTGCTCGGTTTAATGTTCGTGTATTGGTAGCATATGCCTGCCCCATTTAGGCGGCAGCATATTTTCTTTCTTCTACTTTTCTTCTGTTAATTTACAATTAATTTACAATTCATTATGTTGTGGAGTTTGTGGAGTGTGTTTAATTGTAGCTGTGTAAGGGAACGCACGCTAGAATGAGTCGGTGGGGGAACTTAAATGATTTTTTGTGAAAGAGATAATATCCTGTAACAAACCCTGAAAAAACATGAATTGTTTTACCATCACGGCAAAGTGGCAAAGGCTGGCTTGGTAAAAGCTATAAAAAAAAGAATGTAACGACGGACATAATTAGTTCCAAAAGAAATTACACTAAAATGATTAAGACAAGCAATATCTAGTAAGAAGCTAAGACGTGGGAGGACTTGCTGGAAGCAGCGTGAGGGAAAGCTACTAGACTGTTTTGGCATTTGGTGACCCATAAGGAAATAGGAGGCATGCTCATCCCGAATGTCATGTGCCTAATGGGGGATGGGTCAAGCACTTCCCAGCTCTATATGCTGAGCCTGAAGCCGAGGTTGATAGTACTGTGATCCTCTACAACACAATGCAAAGAGGATCCGCACTAGTGATCTTCACTATGGAAGAAACCCTCAATGCGCTTCACGCTCAAAGAGTGGGAAAAGCCACGGTATAGAATCCCTGCCGACATGTTTTGTGCAGAACCTCTTATCCAGGGCCCCTACATAAACTTTGTGTCTAATGCGATAGTAGCTGGTGCCCCCATACCCTACTCATGGAAAGGGGCAGAAATTATACCTATATATAACAAGCATTGGCATAGTCAATAGGTCTCGCTTTTGGGACCTTATAAGTGTTTAACCACGCAACAGTTGATGTTGTTGCAGCAAGGATATTGTGCTGCATTACTAAATACTTATAAGGTCCCAAAAGCGAGACCTATTGGCTATGCCAATGCTTGTTTAAGCTTTCTGTTGTTGACAGTGATGTGGTTTCCACGATTTAAAACTTCAAAAATAAAAAAGTTACACTTCAAGCACAGCTATCCCTTTTGCCCCGTGGTTAATCGCCCTATTAAGACAGGTAAACTGGCAGTCATGCTGAGAAACACTGATAATCCTTTCATTTGTAATGGGAGTCTTGGCAATTACCAGCCCCACTAGGCAGTGCAACTAGGATGACCACTTCCCTCCAGATTATTAAGGACACAGTTTATGGTTCTGGATGCTTAAGTCTTGTTATGCTTCAACTGAACTAATTAGACTAAAGAGACGTGTCCGTAATAACCTGCAGTACAGTGATCAACCTAAGCCCACAACACTCAAAGAAGGTGAACTCAAGCATTTGCGGCAGACAATCAATTTACATTCAACGTAGATCAACCGCTTTTTGGAAGGTGCGGAAGATTTGGAACGCGGATGTCACCCATTCCAGTCTGGGGAAAGCGTTTGGAACTTTGGGAGGGTAAAGCAATTCCAGGGAGGGTAAAGCGATTCCAGGGAGGGTAAAGTTATTCCAAGGAGGGTAACAGTCACTCTCTGGATGAGCACAAGATACACCTAAAGCTCTAACATGAACACAGTTAAATGTTTGCAAGCGAGTGACTAGGAAATCGCATTCTGTTGCGCTCTCCTGAATGATGGAGCACACTAATGCTTCAAGCCCAGGCTAAAAAACTAATATTTGCACTAGCTGTTTAGTCTGCACAATGTTTGCAGGCTGCTTTAAATTGGGTCGGGCGGTACCCTAGTCGCCCAGGGAGGGGGCGGGGGTTGTGGTAGTGAGGACGACACATCTAGTGAAGGGGGGGGATTGGGGGTCATCATGACGCACCTTAGGAGTAGAGTTTACAGCTCACCTGTGGAGAAGTGTGTAGTGGGTAGGTCAGCTGGCAGGTACCGTGGCAGGAGAAAGAGTCACCCAACACGGAGTTGAAGTCATCCGAGGAAGAGGGCGAGTCTGCCCTAATCATCGAACAACAGCCTAAAAGTAGGAAAAGTGTTAGAGGAACACATACAGCAGCCATCTTATCCGTCTCTGTGTTTGCTGTTACTGTGTTGATGGTATAGACTTCCGCGTAGACATAGATGGCAGCACTGGCACGCGAAGAGGACTCCAGTATGTGTGAAGGAGGCTACCATGTTTGAATGTACATTTTGTGGCTCATAGAAAAACGTTACACAACAGAAAAGTTGGGAAGCTGAAGAAATTACTAATATTAATTTAAAAAGTAGTGCTTCAATACATTATTATGTTTAAAACATGTTATTAATAATTTTTTTTGCGCAGTTACTTTTGATAATGTGTGTAGGGGTTAATGTAAAAAAGTTAAGCTCTATCTTCAGGAAACTTTATGTGCATGTTCAGAGAATCGCAAAAAGATATTTTCACTTATTAGGGTTTGAATTTGTGACCAACTATATTCGCCAGTCTTATCCAAGGACTTTAAAATACGGGCGTCTACAACCCGAATCAGATGTTGGCATGATATACTCGTCTACTTTGACACTGCCGGTCTATCGCAACACATCAATTAAATTACTTTGTGGTAACGCAAAGCAAACTACGAATGAGTATGCCGCATGTCAGAGGAGGGCTGCGGGGGGGTCCTTCAGACGCAGAAAGTAGATATGAAGCACACCATAAGAGGGTGTCTTCCAATCCGCAGCCTCATTGCAGAGCTAACAGCAAGTGTGAGACTTATGCCAAAGCCTAATTGCAAAGACCATTTTAGGTGAAAGAATGTGAAGGAGGTACACAACTGTCGAAATACTGACAGCACCAAATTAAAGAAAATAAAATTCTGCATTTGAAGGGGAGGAAAGTGGATGTGTGAGAGAGCAAGCACATTGAAGGGACGATAAAAGTATATGCAAAAAGAATGAAAAGACAATGGGAGGATTTGGGAAGATTTTTAAAGAAAATGGCGCAAGTGGTTAACAGCGAGAAACTGAAGTGGTGTGAAGTGGCGAACAGGAGTGACTTAGACACTACAAAGGCCACTATCCTTTCCACAGATCTAGTAACAGAAAATTCACAGAGGGGCACTCAGATACCGATCAGTGCTTAGATTTATATGCGAGAAAGTGGGATACACTTGACAGTAGAAAGGCACTCTAACCAGATAGAAACCATAGAAGTGTCACATTTTTTACTATACAAAAACTACAACGATTGGCGTTGATTATATTTCCTTTAGCGCTCCTACAATACTCTCTCAATCCAATGCACTCCCACAATACAGCGCTCCTACAGCCTTCTCTCAATCCAATACACCAATCTTACCCATTATAGCATGTTAACTAACAAATTAGCGCAGCGTGCCACATAATAAATGTGCTCGACTCAGCCACCTCCAGAACTTGCCTCCAGACGGAGGATCTTAAAAATCCTGTCACTCAGATATTGCTAGCGACTCTACTTCACTTCTAGAACTGACAACATTGAAAGTCAATCGGAAACTTTGTATGAGCCGGAGTGCATGGCAGCAAACGAAAGGAGCAGCCAGCTGTAGCTCATTCTCAGCAGAACGCCTACAATTGGTTACTGAAAGAAAGGGCTACACCCAGGAAATGGTAGCTTGAAATATTATTGAAACGCACCGCCCTATTCCCCCGGAAGCAAACACCCCTGAATGTCCTGAACTATTTCCATAAATTGCAGAATCTCCCTTCTTTGAGAAAACAAAATTACGACGGAATCGTACATCTGGCGTTGTATGGATAGGAAAAAAAACCACTGTGCAGCCGTGAAAGTGACACGGCCGCGGCACCCGCGAAAGTGATCGCGATCACGATCAACGGAGGAAAGACCGATGGCGGCTGCGCACGTGCACGCAAGCTTTAGGCCGCCAAAAGCCTGTGGCAGCACTTTGAAAACCCACCTACTAAATGTCTCGCAGAGCAGCGCATGTGCTGGCTCAGGCAAGACCTAAAAAGGGAGCTAGACAAGATCCAGTTAACTATCTTAATATTGATAATATCCAAAAGATTTATAGCAAACAACTGGTGATAAAGCTTTGAGACTGGATGAGGACTAATAATGCACTGTTGCACTTTCAATCAGGCTTGAAAACCATATAAGCACGGTGGACCAGGCTCTATGGTTCCCGGCCACTAAGTGGAAAACACGACATTGAAAGAGGGTCACTAAATGTTGCATTTTTAGAGCTATGTACAGCATTCAATCTTGTCCCTAGGGAGGACCTTGGGAAAGCTGGGGTTCCAAAGCTGGGCTCCTTCTGATTCAGCAACTATACACAGGAGATTTTGCCAGGGTTAGATGGGGCCTGGGTGGGGAAACAACTAAAGACATCCCTATTAGGCAAGGTGTTCGCCAGGGATGTGCCCTTGCACCCACACTATTCTTGCTATTTATCAATGGGTGTATTGCCTACCTCTTGGACTGCCAGAATGTCTTCCCAAAAATGGCCAGGTTGAAGGTCTAGGGTCTGCTCTTAGCAGATGACACTCTTCTCCTTTCTAAAACCCTGCAGGGTCTAAACTCTCTCTAGGGGAAGTTTAGTCTATTCTGCAAGGACCAAGGCCTTGAAATAAACAATAGCAAAATAAAATGTATGGTTTGCAGCCATTGGAAGAAAATCAGGGGGAGGATAGTCCTTAAAGGATGATGGCCTCGAAAGGGTCCACAAACTCGACTATCTTGGTGTGAGACTTAACAATTCTCATAATTGGACAGCCCAGATTGAAAAAAATACATTGACCCTTACAGAGCTGTATCTGTAGTAAGATTTGCCAACAGGGCAGATGCATATCCAATTTCTCCCGCTCTAGAGATATACAAGGCCCGAGCGAGTGGGGCAGTTCTATATGGGGCTGAATTGTGGGGCTGCTGTAACCTTAACCAGCTTGATAGAACTGACAATGCCTTTATCAAATCCTTGCTGAGGCTACCGAAAAATCCCCCCACTATCACCACTGAGCTTCGATCTAAAACTCTGACAAACCTGAGACACAGCCTCATTAAAACCCATGTTATATTGGATAAGGATCTGGACGACAGAAGATCTGGCCCCATATAAAGACCACCAACAGGAGATAGTGGCCAATCGCTCGGCTTCCATGATTCCCTTGGTCGCCCATGTAAATACCTGGTTGGCCAGCCTGGGGCTCACTGAATATTGGAAAAACCCCACCTCTATACCAAAAGGTGCCTGAGAAACAGTCAAATTATCCTACTTGAATACTGTTATTTGTAATAGAATATCTACTGTATTCGTTGGTAGTTTGACAGACATATACTCGTCCAATAAATATGCACCAAAATTTGAGGAATTTATGGATTATGTGACTGCGCCTCACACCAGATCCCTGTTTATTAAGTGTAGACTAGAGACCTTGCCAACTGCATCGCTCACTCCCTCATGGAGCAAAAACAATGGTATTCCAAACAACCTTTGTCCTATGGGTTGTCAATCTGTGAAAAATGAACACGTCTTATTTTTTTGCCATGCATATGCAAACCAGAGTGCTTGCTGGATTGTGCCTCTTTGTCGACTCCTCGAGATTGATAAACCTCCCATAGCCCTGAAGATCTGTAAATCAGACAGCAGTTGTACCATTGTATATTCAGTCTCGATTTTTTACACACAGTTTGGCATTTAAGAGCCATGGTTGGGTCAAACATCTCATCTCATGGGCAAACTTAAATGACCTAATGTTTTACAGATGTTAGAGACCAATTATTACATGCACTTGCACTTTATGTTTACCCTCATCAGATAGAGCTTAAGCACCCCAGATACAATGAGCACTGCTAGATACCGCGGTCAGCATAGCGGACCCTCTTAGAGCTTATTTTTAGGTTCTTTATGAGGTTTTTGCCCCTCGGGATATTGTAATAGCACGGAGCTACTCTAAAGTGTTCTATTGTACGCAGATGCATTGTGAGTTTAGCTGATCTTAAATTACTTGTTTAAAATGATTTGTGTTTTTATCTTGGGTCAATGTCTCAGAGTGGAGGTACTTTTGTGGGTAGGCAGATGTATCATGGTTTTTTTCCATTTTAATTTATCTGTACTGCAATGAACTGCATGATTTTTATTCACCATATAATGTACAATTCACTAAGACTTTGTTACGGTGTGCTTTTATGGTTCCTTGAACCGACAAAGTTATTTGATGAGTCGGTGGTGGATAAATGCATGCATGAGTGCAAGGATGAGTGACACAGTGCATGCATGATGACTTATTGAGTACTTAAACCCATAAATGACTGAAAAGGAACTTTCATTTATAAGCCAGAGCTACTGGCATTGCCAATGCCTGTTTTACTATCTACCTAAGTTGTGAATGCACTTAGCAACCATATACACTCTACACAAAGACAAATCCATAAGGTCCATCATGATCTATTTATTAAGCATGATCATTGCTCCTTTAATGCGTAAAACATTTCCGGCATGAATAGTCTATGTGGTGGAATGCAGAAAATGAAATGCAGAAAATGAAATGCGGAAAATGAAATTGTTAGATTGGCGCAATCTGCAGGGTCATCTGCAAATATTTTGCCTTCACTCCCCTGTTGTCTGAATCCGTTTTGTTGGCTTTTAGAACTCTTCAGACTTTAACACTGATAATCAGTATTACAGTGCTTCTGCTCACTCCTTACAATGTGATAAGATTGGCTTACACCCAATTTGCATATTTAATTTACTTTTAAGCCCCTACCTAAGGTGGCACTTACTGGGCCAAGGGCCCATAAGTCAGATGATACCAGTGGGTCTGCAGCACTGATTGTACCCTCCCACTTAAGAAAGTCATTAACCATGCCTCTGGCCTACCATTGCAGCCTCTGTTTGCAGTTTCAAACTGCCATTTCAATCTGGCAAAATAAACCTTTTGCCAAGTCTAAACCTCCCTTTTTAATACCTATAAGTCACCCCCAGGGTAGGCCCTGGACAACACAGAGGGCAGGGTACATGCAGTGCATTTAAAACATTGGATATGTTCTTTTTAGGTTTCACATGCGCTGGTAGAGAAAAACTCTTAAATTCATTGTTCACAACTGCAAGGCCTACCTCAGGCCTGCTATTGCAGCCTGTGTGTGCAATTTTAAACAGATATTTCGATCTGACAAATTAAACCTTTTGTCAAGTCTAAACCAGCTTATTAATACATATAAGTCACCCCCAGGGAAGGCCCTGGACAGCCCAGAGAGCGGGGTGCACGCAGTGCATTTAAAAAGTTAGATATGTACTTTTTAAGTTTTACATGTGCTGGTAGTGAAAAACTCATTCATTTTTCACTACTGCAAGGCCTACCTCTCCCATAGGATAGTATTGGAGTTAGTTATTACATTTAATAAGATGTAATTTCCAAATGGGAGCAGGTAAACAATTCATGTTTGCTGTCGTTGAAAAATGTACTGAAAAATCCTAACTTCAGGCAGGCACAACTGGGTATAAATATTGGACCCTAGACTTCTGAACCTGTGGATACTCTGATAGGAAGAAAGGCTGCTGTGGTTATGAAAGGACGACCACTCTGCTAGACCACTGCACTGCTGTGCTGACCTACTGCCCTCCTGTCTGGGTGAAAATGACTGGCCCTGCATCTGCTGAACCTAGGACACCAAAGTGACTCAAGGGCTAGTTGGCTGGCCTCCTGACTTGAGCCTCAGGGACAAAAGGCTCCAACAACCTCGACCCCCAGTACCTAGACTCTGCCATCTGTGAGTTTGCCCTGCAAAGTGGTGCCACCCCCAGTCTAGGGCCGTTGGAAGTGGGCATAAGGTGTTCTGCCACCCTCACTGGATCAAGTGGAACCAATGCATCTCATATGGTGTGCAGAGCAACCCAGAGCAGACCCAAAGCATTGCTGCTGCTGCGAGGATCAGCACCTCCACAAGGACTCACGTTGCAGTTGTCGCCCCATCGGAACTGCCATTGCGCAATGTGTTCTCAGTGCAGGACCTCTCATCCCTTGCTGGCACCAACCTCAATGATGACCCCAGACTCTGCATTACAGCTCCTCAAAACCAATGCATCGCCCGTTGCGCAACGCATCCTTAACCCTGCACTTTGCATCACAATCCCTCATCAACGGGATCCTCGCCGACGATGCAGGACATCACACCGCAGCCTCGTCTCATCTCAGAACCAATGCATTACTTCAGCTGTGCGATGCAACCATGATTTAAGGTACTTTATTCAGCAGGCTTTGTTTTTTAATCAGCCTGCGCTAAATTGTGGTCAGCCTGAGCGCGTGATTTTGGCCTAATCTGGCGCAACCAGTTTATGCTTTGTGGCACTATTGTTAGTGAAATCTTTAAAATGTATATCTCCGGTTCTTCTGATTGGATTTTTCTCATTTTGGTCTTGTGTTATTTGTTAAAAATTACTCTAGTTTTTTACTTTGCTGTGGGATCCTTTTGTGGTGTGTTTTCACTGTCTTAATGTTTGAAACTTGCAGAAGTACTTTATGCATTGCCTCCAAGTTAACCCTGACTGCTCCATGCAAAGCTACCAGAGAGTTAAGCACAGGTTAATTTAGGGATAGCGTGGGCTTTCCCTGACAAGGATTGTGGTTGCTGCTTGACCAGGGTTCACACCCCAGTCAACCAACAGCCCAAACTCTAACAGAAATCTAATCTGATCTAGTCTCCTGGCACATCCTCTAGAAATCATTTGAAACATGCATGAGGTCCACAAAAATACTTTGGACACCAACTGACACTGAATGGAGAGACTAATCTAAAGTGATACTTTGCTCTACTGGAGTGGTCAGCTAGTTCTAAGCCATCAGCACGCCATATTTCCACTCCTTGGATTTGGTATGGCAGTCTAATGTGTTCTTGGGGACGTTATGAAGGCCTGCTTCCACTGAACCAACTGGACTGACACATTTGCTAACAAAATGTTACAACAAAAAAGCTAAGGCCTGGATGCATTATATTGTAATAGCATGGTGGTAATTGGAACCATACCTGCCAATAAACTGGAATTCTCAACAGTCTGCTCAACACACAATCCAATGCAAATATGTAGAGAGACAGCTGAATTACCTCTTCTTGTAGGGATTATCAAAGACAGCTGCTAATAATCTGCGTCAAGAGATAGCTTGAAATTGGGCTACAATGCTTTAATTTTAAAGCCGACTGTGTTGATCTGAGAAAGCGAGCAGTCCTTCTTGAGGAATCATCTTGGGGGGGGGGGGGCTGGGGGGATCTGAGTGTCTTGTGAATTTTATCAGATACTTTATTTGATGACTGGATTTATTGCGGCTTCTTTTGGAATGTGTGTAATGTTGTACAAGGTTCACTTTTCGTGCAAGTTGTACTGGTTCAAGCAAGTTAGAGACATTAAGTGAAAACGATTAATGTAATTGCAGGGGGTTTAAGAATTGGCATAATTCAACACAAATGCACAAGCCCACACTCCGGAAATTAATGAGACTACTGTACTATTCCAAAGAGGTGATGTTAAGTGAGTCATGCTTGCGACCAAAGCAGACCTTAAAGTGAACCAAGGATTAGCTCAATACATTTTTTTTAAATTTGAAACACTGTGGAAAGCAGGATTGATTTAGTTAAGATTTTTAGTAATTTCAGTGACAACTCGCGTAAAATATTCCAACTCTGCCGCTCAGTGCAGACATGCAATGCATGCAGAACAGGATGAGTTGTGAAAGAGTTATAAAACATGCACAGTGTGCTTGAAAGTGTATTACGCAGGTGGCATGAGGGAGATATGACTGCACAGGAAGAGGTGGGCACTTACAGTTGTTCTAGAGAGGCAAGTCCCTTAAATGCTTGCCTGTCAATTGATTGGATTTCATTCTTGTACAAATAGCTGAAACAAAACAATTAGCATTATTAGTGCACACACAGGATCACAATTAGGGTAACAAGGCATTACTTTGACAGATAAAGGACATTTTTAGGCCACTTGACAACATACCATGAACACAAACAATGGGCACAAACAACTTATTTTTGTGAAAGTGACAAACTGGTTACATTTCAGTTCGACATTAAATAATGCTTCTTTTGCGTCTGGATGCCTGTAAACAATAACCTACTCTGCATCGGAAGTCTGCTCCAGGGCAGGATCCCCCATTTAATAAATAATGGCAAGAGGAAAAAGCGACTTCAAGTAAATAAGATAAAAATACTAAACATACTCTATTCTTGCAAATTCTTCTGGGACCATTTGTTTAAACAAACTGTTTTAAGATAAAAAACAAAGTTCCAAGAATAGTGATCAAAAGGTTCTCCAATTGTCTGGTTAGTTGCGAAGAAACATTATTTTTACAGTACTAAATGTTAGAATAGGAAACCTGAAGCTACCACAATGCAAACCCAACTGTGTCAGTATTATTTCGCGTTTTTTTTGTTTTGTTTTTTAAATGAAGCTCAAAATATTTTCAACTTACCATCTAAAAGCAGAAATATAAATGAATAAGCTATATAAAAACATTAACCGGAGTTGCACGGAGACGAGTGGGGAGGTTGGAGCTTGAAGTGTGGTAAATTCGAGGCAAAATGTTAGCAGCAACTAAGGAATTTTCAATCCTGCACAAGGCAAATGCAAAATACAACAGAAAAGGTGCTAAATCACAAATGGGTAGGTTGAAGACTCTCGCTAAAAGTAACTCGTACATAAGTAAATAATGTCAGTCTCAGTGACCGATTAAACGGTAGAAGGCAAAGACCTGTATGCACCTTAAGTGTTACAGTAACACAATATGATGAGTAAAAAGAACATGGGAAAATAAACGAAGTTACAACTGCCAGCTTGCAGAAGCAACTTTTTTGCCTTTTTTCGAAGAATTGGTGGGGATAGCTAGGGGGGAGATTGTTCTCACAGGAGATGTTATCAAGGTGTAGAGCCCACACAGGGATAGAGAGGGAGGAGACAGGACACATGCGGGTTCTTCTTGAAGCGACTAAAAAACACCCTGGGACACCTTAGTCTCAGAGAACCCGGGTGATAAAACCACAAGACTACATTCGGGTACACCTTCTGTTCCCATGTCCATAGGATGCACTCCCGTATATATTGTATACTACCGAGTACATCTCTATTGGTTCTGCTCTGCTTGCTGGAGATACAACCCATTGAGATCTCAGATCGGATGTTATGGCAGACCTAGACGTGGGACAGCAGAAACCTTCCCGAAACTGGCGGCTCCATCCCACATTCAGGGACCCAGTAACCCAAGAAGAAATTGGCTCCCACATGGATGAATACTTAACCCTCAATGATGAGGAGGAGCCTCCCTCCTCCCCATTTGGATCCTGGGACGCTATCAAAGCAGTTATTAGGAGACACTTCATGGTGACAGCCACAGACCATGCTAGGCTCCACAAACCAGAGGTTAAGAAACTGGAGACTGAGATTCAGAATCTAGAAGGAGAAACACTCCTCCCGCTACACTACCCACGCCCATTATTAGAGCTAGGGGCCAACTAGGCTTGCACTTCATGAACAAAGCAAAGCTCTACTCCATTTAAAAAAAACTGTTCATACGTTTGCAGGGACCAGGTAGGGACCCATTTAGCACGTAGGCTACAGGGGTAGGCTGAAAATGTATCAGAAATTGTCACCAATAAAGGCACTCGTCAATTACACGACACAGGGAAATTAGGGAAATTTTGCTGTTTCTATGAGAACCCTTATAAAATTGTTCCCTCCTACCTTGAACTCAGAGAAGCTTTTCTAGACCAGATGGGACTCTCGAAGCTCACTGATATCAAGAGAGACACACTGGAGAAGTCAATCACACCTGAAGAGGTTAAACTGGGCATCAAATCCCTAGACTCAAATAAAACACCAAGGCCAGATCGCTTTCTAGTCCAATTTTATGAAATATACCAGACTAAAACCTATTCCATAACTCCAAAAATTGTTTAATCACTGTGTGGAACCTGGAGCAGTTAAGCAGACTATGAGTGAGGTCGTGATAAAGGTAATTCCAAAACCCAGCAAAGACCCTACCAGATGGGCATCCTACCGCCTCATCACCCTTCTGAATATAGATGCAAAGCTTTTCACAAAGCTTTTAACTACATGCCTGAATGAAGTCCTAACCACTTTGATACACCCAGATGAAAGTGGGTTTATTAGATGGTGGCAAACACACAATAAGATTAGAGCAACTATCCATTTGATAGAGAGGTCAGACTGAAAAAAATACTGCACACCATCGGTCATTGAATGATGAACAGGCCTTTCAGAGAGTGGAATGGGCCTCTTTGAACCTAACCCTCCACAAGACTGGCTTTGGCTACAAGTTCATGAAGATGATCTTTGCAAACAAAGAGTAGCTGACGGGCAAGGTCGCCCCAAACAAACCATACTTACACTTCTTCCCACTCACCAGAGGGATGTGACCAGGCTGCCCCCAATAGCTCCTTCTATTTGCCCTCTTCATTGATCCACTGGCCTGCCTGACTCGACAACCCCAAGATGTGACCGGGATCAGGTTAATCCACAAGGGAATTTGAAATATCGATGGCATCCTTCTGACGCTGGGTTACCAGTGCACCTCGATACCAGTGGTGGTTTGGTTTGTGTATTGCAAGCCTTTGAAAGCGCTTTCGGCTACAAGAACAACCTCGGAAGTTCTGAAATACTTAACTTCACACTGGAAAAGAAGAAACAGGCAGATCTACTGTCACGACTCCTCTTGCAATGGGCTAGATCCTCCCTGAAATACATAGGGGATTCAGGTAATGTGAGGAATCAGAGACTTATTCACTGCTAACTACCACCCTCTGATGACAGTTCTTTCAAAAGACCTGCCCTCCTGGCAGAAGCGGATGCTTTACTGGCTGGGTAGGATTCATGCAGTTAAAATGAATATCCTCCCCTGCCTTTTATATCCGTTTCAAGAAATCACTATATGGTTCGATTCCGCGTATCTGAACATCGTCCAACACGGACTCTTGGCATTTATCTGGAAGGACAAAGCTTGCAGACTCCCACAGAGACGGATAACACAACCTTGAGACTCTGGAGGGCTTGGGGCCTGAGAATACCTCACTATTATGCAGCAGCTCAATCCATATTATGGTGGAGTGGTCCATGCTAGAATCAGAGAAGACTTGGCGGGGAATAGATCACACAGTAGTACAGAGACCACTCTGGGACTTAATGTGGCTCAGCAGACCACCCAATGCCTAAATCAGCACCCCAGGGGACACAACTCAAGTCATAGGATCAGTACATCAAATGGATTGGACATGTCGTGTACCTGACTCCTTATATACCTATCCACTACAATCCTGACTTCACAGCCATACTGAAGGAAGGGTTTTCCACAATTGGTGGGGGGGACGGGATGTACAATAATCTCAGACATGTATGATAATAGCGTCTGAAGTCCTTTCTGCAATGCAAAGATCTGTTGGCGCTCTCAGAGAATGACAGGCTCCATTTTGTCCAGATCCGCCATTCGGTGACATACTACTCCATCAGGGCTGAAGCAACTGGAGGCAATACTCCTCTGAAATTACTGATCTCTAAGTGCACAGGCACTCAGGGACAACATCTGCACTATGTAAGCTGCCCATCAAACAAGAGAAGCCCCAATACTGGAAACAAAACAAAGGGTAGGAACAATCCTTAGGCTTACAATGCACCACTAGGACATGGGACAAATTAAGCAAGGACATACATTTCTCCTCCACCTCTACACTCGGGAGGGAAACATACTACTAGGTCTGGCATGGATGTCACTACACAGATTACACTGCATGTACCACATCGCTTCCCAGAGATGCTGGAGGGCCTGTCTGGGGATCTGGCCTGTCTGGGATGCGGTCTTCAAGTTTCTGCAAGAAGTACTGACTTATCCACTTCCCTTCACACTGGAGGTGATGCTCCTAGGCCTTAGGCTGGCACCTTTTAAAGCAAAGACATATCATGGATGGTACACGGCCTTCAATGTCTGGTTGCTGCAAAATGTACAATTCAAAGTGGCCAAGGTTCACGCATCCATCCAGTGGGTTCACAGATTATGAACAGTATTACTATAAAACGTCTGACCAGTAACACAAGCGACACCCATCTACTGGCCGAGTTCAAGTGGAGGTCCCTCTACGAGAAACTTAGTGGAGGGCCGAGAAGCACGGACTGCCCGCCGTGAAGGAGAGCCAGGGCTTATTTCACACTATGGGGGTTAAGAGTACATTACATATTCAGAAACACTGAGGAAACGGCCTGTTAGAGGGCGAATGTGAAGTAACTGACTGATTTTGAAGGGTGACACGGGGGGAGGTTCCTCCGCAAGTTGTGGAATGTAGAGTAAGGGGAGGCTGAAAGAATGGTAGGAAGACTCGACGATGTTTATTTTTGTACTGCTATGATTAGTGAGAGGTTATGGAGATCTCTATAACCACAATTTGCCGATTGCCAGCGATGGAACGCACCCTTTGTAAAGGGATCAACATGCTGTTGTCTTCTTTTGGCTAAAGAGATTTATACAAAAAATATATATGCTGGATATAAACCAAATCAGGAGCAAGTGAGTGAAATGCAGGCCTCCACTTTTAATTAAAAATGATACAGTGGAGAGTGGGACACAGGAAAAAATAAATCCAAGAATTCTATAGACAAATAGATGAAAAAAGTTAAAACAGATGTTCCTTATATATGAAAAGATCTTAATAAAAACATTTGGCAGGATTTGATGTGTGTGGGGAGTTTATTTAAGCAAATGGGGACAGCGATGGTAAAACATCTACTGTAGCATCAAGTAAAGTTTAAGGTGAGCATAATTGAGAAGGTGGAAGTAGGCAGACCTAAGGAGCCTGTGTGACATGTTAGTGTAGAAATGCTGGCAGGTGTACGCTAGGCATAGCATTTTAAATGATGTTATCATCAAGCCTACACAAAGGAATCACACCAGTGATCTGCTTGGCTCTACAATCTTTTGTTCTCTCTTATTACAAATAAGTATACGCTTATGGCATCTCTCTGCAATAAATCATTATTTAGCTATGTCTGGCCTATGAGAAAGTTTTAGGTGTCTCACCAAACTCCCCACCCCCCACCCCCCAAAAAAAACATAAATAACACACATATAGAGTGGCTTTTGGTTACCCACTTCATCCATTAGTTTAATTGTCACTCGCATAATGCTTAAGCCCATTGCAGTATGCAGCATGAGAAGTGGGTCAGTCCCTTTACCCATTAGATCCCTTCAATTTGAGTGACTGTACAATTTCCAGTGCACATTGTTCACACACCCCTAACAATTGCTCCTTTCTCTTCAACGACAAAGCTGGTTTCAAGTGTGCATTTTATTTTATTTGTATTATCTCTAAAAACGGGCCGTAGCTATTTATTCTCTCTGTGCTTTGGCTGCCCAGTTAGATGCGATTAATTTTCAATAACTTTCTTAACTCTGGTGTTGCGAAGTGACATTGCAATTACCTGTAATTTGAGCGCTTGGGTAGGTGAGGATTTTCACACAAAAATAATAAAGTGGGAGGCACGCCTAAATGGTTGCTATTAAAAAAAAAAAGAGAATTGTCAAACAACCACATTAGCGAAAGTGTTTGGTTTTTTTATTCAAGATTGTCATTGCAAGCATATAGTGTCCGAGTGTAGGTGGCAGCATATATTCTTTTTTACTTTTTGCACCATACGCTTGCAATAGAAAATTTAAATATTTTAGCCTATGCACCCGACTACCAAGGCTGGACCGATGGGCTTGACCAATGCTTGTACCTATTCTTGCAATTTCCACTTGTGATAGTGATGTACAGTTTAACAGTGGTCCTTTGATGTGCGTTCTTCCAGATGAATGTTGTTTGCATACAGCACCACTTTTCTTCAACTCTGTGAACGCCCCAAGCATTGTGTGTTCCAAGCTAAGTACTTGCAGTAAAATACCCTCTGCTTTAGAACGTAGCACACTGGTGTGTTGTCAATATGGAGCAATACACTTCAGCAAACATATTTAGAAAGATTAGAGAGCTATCAATGCAACCACAAGCACAGAATAACATATATGAAGGTTTTTTTCGTCTGGAATCCATTAACCCAGCACTGGGATTCCTGCCATTTCTTCCCCTAGTCCTGTGAAAAAAACGTCCTTTCAAATGGCATCTTGGTTAAGGCATTTTTAGCTCTCACTCCCTTCCTCAGATTACAGCAGTTCCACCAGCATACACATTCTGCCGCTTTCTGCCTCACAACCAGCAGAGCTTCTAAATCTCACTGTGAATGGTTTATTTATTTTTATTTTTGAAGTAAATTCATCTTAAAACGGGAGAACTCAGAATCTCCTGGGCATACAGCTCCTACCTCCGAGTTTTAAAAAACATGCTGCAACTAGGTTTTAGGGCTGCCTGCCAGAACGGAGAACCCATATGATGGCTGTGGCTAGTCCAAACTGCCACTTATTCAAAAAAGAAAGTGCAGTCTACATAAAAGTTTTAGTGGTAACGAAAAGACGCAATGACAATTATTGGTGTGGCTACCCAGTGGAAAAGGAGATATAAAAAATAATTCCTAGTGTTTTGACCTTTTCCTCATTTTCAATGTCGGTTTCACCAACTTTATATGAGTAATACTGTTCTCTATTTATCCACAGCCATACATCGCTCCCTATTAATAGAAACTAATGATTAGGCCACTTTTTGAGATAAAGGTGCAAATGTGGGGGGGAAACTGCTTCTGCATTCTCTAAAAATTGGTTAGCGCAAGAACTAACAGAAGTCGCCTCCTATCCCGTGTTTACTGCTAAAGGCTTTGTGTTATGCAACACAGACATTGCCAATCTCACTCTATCAATGGTCTGCGGATAGCAGCGGTCCCCATCCCCTGGCATAGTTCAAGATGCAGACCGCTGTGTGTGTCCCAGCCCGTGCTCGACACTCTATACAAGCTACTGTTGAGACACTGTACATTCGTCCACCTCTAGGGGTGATAAACACCACAGTTTCTAACCCTTTCTTTGAATTTTCTTTTCAGCTCTTGCCACTTTCCAACCCATCATGGCAGCACAATTTTGTGCATGTTGCTTCCTACTTTCACTTTCACCTGCTTCCAATTTTACTCTATAAAAGATGCTTAAGCTGCTGGAGTAACGGAGGGGCTAGGTCTTCCTCCTGGTTACTTGCTCTTTGAAATCCTGTTCCCAGAATCCTGTGCCATCTCCTAAAATTCTGCTCTGGCTCTATCTGCTCCGGTTTGGGTTTTAGGAGTACCAAGTTTCTCAACAATTTTATCTTTTGGATATCCTGTATGCCTGGAAGTTATTATGCCACATTTTTTCCTTCTAATTAGTGGCTCATTTAGGAGACCCTTGTTGCTGCCATGTCATATTTCTGGGTTTTAAGTAATACTGTCTAAAGGAAAGAGCTGCCCTTAATTCTGGCTGCCTTGATATGAGAAGGTGTTACTGGCACGTCCAACTACTAACACTATAGAGTTTCAGTGGCAGTGTTCCAAAGCTCAAGAATAAACCTATAGAGCATTCAATTTCCATCATTAAGGCGGAAGGGGGAGGATAAGGGATTCCACCCACATCTCCTTAAGTGGTGGCCTTGGGTGAAATACATAAACAGACTAGAAAGCAGACTCTAGCAAAGTGGCACTGGTTATACTATGCCCCCGACTGATGAAGAGCCAAGCTTCCACGAACCATTCTAGCTCCGACAGACTACTGAAGGCAGGATAAATTCATGACACTCCAAAGAGCTTCCATTTATTTGCATCAAACTCAACTCTTAGGAGTGGTGTCCAAGAGTTTGGTAGGTGTTTTCAAGCCTTCGAGAAACTTTTAGCAGCGGAACTGACATTTAGTGAACTATGTGCAGAGAACACAATGATATCAATGAAAAAGGTTCAATATCAACTTATCAGTAGATTCTGCTAACTCACTACTTACTTCTTAGTGCTTGGTTGAGAGGCACACTTTGAGGTCAAGTTCAAACAACCCAGTGTCTCTTCCAGTGGAGAACAAAATATTGAGTGATGTCTGACCTCGGCCCCCTTCCTGACCTCTTGAGCACAGAGATTTTAAATTGATTGTTTGGACTCCTACAAAAGAAGAGCACTTTCTATATTCCCGCGGCTACATATAAAACCATCCATGCGTAGGTTGTAAAATCAGTATTATGGCACTGACTTCAGTGCCCTGCATCTTAATTCAGCTGAGCCCTTAAAGCCATCTCTCACTCTGTATGAAACCCATTGATATGCAGGTCACAAAGAATGCTTTTCTAGATGCACTTTAAGAATTATTACATGTAGGTTTCTTTCAAAGTTTAACCCGCAATGTATCAACTCTTCTTTTAGGTTTAGGTGTACTTTCAAGCTGTCATCCAATCATCAGCAGCAATGTGCACTCGTAACTTAAATGCCACAGACATGAGAAAGTCAAAAGTATATTATGTTGGGTCCTCATTTTCCACAGAAAAATAGTGAAGCTTCGGCCTATTTTACTGGACCAAACTCCCACGTATGTATTACTTCAATGATTTTTACAGCTCCAAACTGTTAATGTTCACAAAACAGGCAGAAATCAAGCAGCCATATGGGAGTCACAAAAATGTCAACACCTTAAACCCCTAATTTGGGTGATCTTTAAACAGATGATTTGGGGGAAATCATCTTGTGATTTTGCAGTAAAGGCTAGATTGCTCTTTGCAATCAGTACAGCTAGCTCTTCTTTGAGCAAAGTAATACACTTTAATTTTAACCCCCTTTCGAATGGTAGAGTGCTGTAAGAAAGGAGTGTCAAATTATACTTGCAGCATGGTTGTTCTAGTGGCAGTGCCCCATGTTGAATTATGTTTTAGGTGACGGCTACTCCTCCAGGAGTACTAACCTATCCACATTCTTCACCTGCTCTCCAACAGTATCTGCCAATTATAGACAAGGACCACAGGCAATTAAGTTTGCATTATTAAACTTCTTAACAGCATTCAAAAGAAAAAAAAAGACTAATTGTTGAGGGACTAAATCACAAACCTGCTTTTAAAAGTCAGAGGGTCAGAAATGTATTCATCTGAGACTCCCCACAACGATCCATATAAGTTTCAGACTTACTGGACATTCGCAAAAGTCCACAAAACGTTTGCATAGACATCTCTTCATACTTTATATTTCCATGCACTCCTCTGAAGGATTACTTTTCCTTATACGGACTGGAGATAAGTCCTATATAATGGCCTGTGTTCGACCTCATGGTCACAGGTTCAAATCCCGGAGGGTCCACTCAGCCTTTCATCCATCTGAGGTCGATTAAATGAGTACCATTGAGTTGGATAACAAACATTTGTTATTCAGCACCAAGATCAGGGGTGGCCGGTAAGTTTTGGAGGGAGGAGGGCGGAAGGGACACACACACACACGCACTCAACACTCACAACCATGCATTCACACAAGCGCGCGCGCGCACACACACACAAACACATTCATTCACAACACTCTTTCCCAAACATTCATACATGCATGCATGCACTCACCAAACAATTTAAAAACAAAACAAAACACACTTACCTGCATCCAGCTCTGCGCTGCCGCGGCTGTTATTGAAGGCTTGGGACTACTACCTTCCCTCATTGGCTGAAATAAGGTCAGCCAATGAGGGAAGGCAGCAGTCCCAACGTCATCACAGAGTGGGATGGGGTCAGTGAGACTACTGACCCCATCCCACTCTGATGAAGTGTCACTGATTGAAACTCGACCCTGGGCGCTTAAGGGATTAAAACTGAACCGCCCATGTGCAAGGCAATCAGTGACGCTACCCCTCGTCACTGAGGGGAGGGTCTCCGGAACCTTTGCTCAGCTGAGAACATCACGCCCACAGGAACTGTGCCTTTCTCAGTCCAGCAAAGTTCAGTTCAGGCAGCCAGGAGCCAGCGCTAAATGCGCATGCCTGGCTCCTGGCTGCTTGAACTGAAAGTGAACAGTGTCTGTCAGGCTGATCTTTGTTCAGCCTGACAGACACTGTTCCTAGGGGGCAAAAGGTGGAGGGGCGTGGCCCCTCCGCCCAAATGGACCGGCCGCGCCGGACCAAGATACCTATGGGTGAACATGTGCTTTACAAATACACGTTATGCTACAAGAAAATTTGAGAGAAATCTGCTTTTGCACCTGAAACGTTTCTCTCCTCCCGGAAAATATTCTTCTGTCTAAAGAAATGCCTTTCCTCTACAGCCACATGAAATATACGGTGTTTAGGGAACTTCTTCTATGCCATTTTACACATTTGTCTTGGGAGCATATTCATATATATCAATGATAAACATTAAAGCATGTGAATACCCTGCACTTTATATTTGTGTTTATGCCTTCCCTATAGCACTCTCCCCTGCCATATATACCTGTGAACATTCATTTTCCCTACCCTAAGGCCAGGATGTATTAGGTGCAAGCATTGGGCATGGACGCATTCCACTTCAGCCACTGGATTCCTTTAATGTGAGTGACTGCATTTTGCCTGTGCCCATCATTCACAGCTACTGCAAAAGTAGTCCCCTTAAGTACAAGACATTGGTGGTCCAATATATCTTTGTTTTAAAGATCTTTTATTTTTTTAGTATTTTTTTCTTTTTGGTGAGAGCATGCAGCTTTCCAGACACTGCTACCGGAACCTCGCTGCGAATGCAGTGCATCACATCTCGTGAAGGTAGGGCAAACAGCAGCAATCTTTGAAATGGTCCAATAAGAATGGCTGTGAATACACACAAATGCTTACACGAGTGGCTATCATTATATGGTTCTTAGTAAAGTATAACAAAAACAATTCAAAGGCGGCTGCCCATGCTTCCCCAGACAAGTGCATGAAGAAAGGCCACCTCAGAATGATTTTTGTTATAGTTTACCAAAAATCATTCAAAAGAAATAAGCACTGATAAAGCTAATAGATCAATATTGCCAATACAGGTTTACATTTCACTCATTGTTCTTCAATATATAATTCATAATATGTTTTTCTTTATTGGAATTTTCAATTACTTGCCTTTTTATAGGTATCTTTCTTTTGTGTGTTTATACTGCTGGCTGTTACATATTGTCATCACTATAATCATGGGTATCCTGCTGTCATTAGAAAATCCTTATTATGCCAGAGTGCTTCGTTCTCAAATATACCTTATAAGTTTGGACTAGAACACGTCTCTTATCACACATGTTTCTGCAACATTTGCAACATTTACTTCATAATTTCACAATACGCTTGTTATTTTAATTTTAGGTGTGTCCGAGTCCAAGGAACTATGTGCGATGTGTAATTTAAAACAGAAAAACAAAATATTTAATTTACTTACAGATATTTTAGATTTTCAAGGTCTTCAAAAGCACCAGCAGGTATCCTTTTGATCTGATTGTTGTTTAGAAGCCTGTAAACAAACACCAAAACAATTAATTTCTCTATTTTGATTTACCAACTTTATATTATTCTCTATAAAATTTTCTTCTTGATGACTACCTATTTGGCCTAACAGAGCTTAATTTGTAAAGTAAAGAGTGCCGGTGGCCAATACTCTGCTCAGACGACTGTTGTTGGCGTTATTAAATGTCATTGGCCAAATACCAGCTCTTCTCAGTCTTCAATCCACCTCATGCCTCTTTGATCCACTATCAGACACCCCCCATTTCCATCTCACTCTTGCTGGTTCCAGCATTTACCCTTTGTGACAGATTTTCCGTCTTTCTCTTCATTCTTCTTTTCCCTTTATGTGTTTTTACTTCTCATGCGCTCAGGAAATGTTCAATGAGGAAAAATAAGTGCTGGTCCCCAAAAAGGAGTGACAGTGGCCCTCACCAGCAACCACCAGCTCAAATTAAGCACCACCTACCACAGTGTCACTTCTTTTAGGATCATTGTCAACAGTGAACTAATGGTTTATACAGATATTCAATATTCAAATCACAGTTTGCGAATATAAACCAAAACAACTCTTCAATTCAACTTCTATTATTGACAACTGCATGGCCTTGATGGGCCAAAGAAAAAATGAACAACAGAACATACAATAGTTTGGCTTTTAAAGGGTCAATATTGCAAAAACCACCATAACACAAAAGAAGAGGTGGAGGTACGCCACCACACACCCTCCACAATCATCAAGGCAAATACATTAAAGTGCAATGGCCAACAGTATAATGCCACTTTTGGCCCCTACCAAGTAATGAGAATGGTTCTAAAAGAAACCACTTGGGATCACAAGGGGAAATATTGTGATCCTACAGTGCCAATTAGATTGGACGAGGAGGCCTCACCCACTAGTTGTGGCATGCTTTTCATCAGTGACTTCATCCTACCCTGGTAAGATGGTACTACCAGGGAAGCCTTAACCTCATTTAGAGGGCCCTCCTGATAAAAGCTAACTGGACAAGAATAGATCTAGATAACCTAAAAATACCTTAAGGTAAAACCATCGTAATACCTTTAATAGTGGGCACCAGCAAGGGGGTGGTATGTAGGTACAATGACACATCCATCTGTGTTAAGCCAACATACAGTGCAGAGTTGTCAGAGCAAGAATCCTACATTCACAACCCATATAATCATGCTTTCCACAACTCTAGGGAACTAGAGCTTCCTGGTCTGGGTGGAGATGGTATCCTCTATAGTCACACATTCATCAAGAGGTATATCAGCAGAAAACCTAATTTGTCCCAGTCACCCAGGGGCTCATACAAAAAACAAACCTGCTAGCCATACAGAATGGAGGAGTGTGTCATCCAGAACCAGCCACACTCAATCTAGCAGTAGGCTACTGAATACACAGAGGACACATTCATCTGCCCCCAGGACAATGGAAATCCTGACGAAAGCCAGAAAAACCAGCTCTAGGAAGTGCTATACAGCCAAATGGACTAGATACATACACTGGTGTAGGAAGCAACAGAAACTAGAGATAAGGACAAAGGCGACACAGTGCCAACATACCTCACGCAGCTACAGGACAGCGGTCTGACCTACGCATTGCTAGGTCTCTTCACACTACCAGCAATGAAAATATTCCTGGATGAACCAAAGAGAGATGCACCACTTAGGGCAGCACCAACACCAATGTGGAACCTAAAGACTGTATTCAAACGATTGATGACTGAACCACTTGAGCCAATGCACAAGATGGAGTTGAAGTGTTTAACCCTAAAGACAGCGTTTCTAATAGGGATCATGTCTCTCTGCAGAGCCAGCGAAGTACAAGCGCTCACGATCCAGGAACCGTGCCTCTAAATCCACAAGAATGTCCTATGAACAAGCCCACACTTCTTACCAAAAGTAGTATCACAATTCCAGGTCATCCAAAGCATCCATCTACCGGCCTTTCTCAGGACCCTAAGTCACAGACCGAAAGGACACGGTACACTTTGGATGTGAACAGCACTCATGTACTACCTACAAGAGACAAAAGAAATTCACAAGGGAAACCAACTATTCATAACCATTGCCAAGGCAAACAAGGTACAATGGTATCTAAACAATCACACGTTGGAAAGTTGAAACTATCCATACACGCTACACAAAAGCGGGATAAGCCTTACTCTCACACCCCAATGCACATTCAACCAGGAAATTTAAATCCTAGCAAACGTACCCATTGGCGACATCTGTTCGGCCACAACCTAGTCATCCCCACAACTTCAGAAAACACTACTGTGTAGAAATAGGGATGCACAAGTGGTACAGAAACCATTACAACACCTATTTCCCAACTCATATATATCTCAATCCATCCGTCCCAAGCAAACAAACACCTCTAGATAGTCAGACGTACAGCGTGTGAATCCAAAAAAGGATTCACGCTGCAAAATGAAATTTTTACCTACCAGTAGTAGACGTTTTGAAGCCTGAAGAGATTTCTTGATTCACATGCACCCCAACTGCCTCCCCAGAAATGGGGATATAAGCGAACAGGTGAGGGAAGCAACACTTCAAGAGTGAAGGTTGATGTAAGAAATTGAAATCCTTGTCAGCGTGAAGTCACAACCAAACATGAAATTAACCTGTGCTCAACCATCTTGTAGCTTAGCACAGAGCAGTCAGCTTAACTAAAAGGCACTGTGTAAAGTATTTATGCAGTACTTAAAACAGTAATAAAAGTGAAAACACAACAAAAAGAAAAATTCCAAACCAGTTAGAAAACTAAATAAATAAATCAAGATGAAAATGACAAAAATCTAATCAGTAGAATCAGAGACGAGCACGTTTAAAGATTTCAGTGAAAATAGCACCAAAAAGCAGAAAGCACCATCTGTGGTTATCTGGTCGACCTGGACTGGGACAAAGTGACAAGTTCAGGCCGAATGCAATGGAGTGTGGGTCAGCTACAGGGACTCAGTTGGGGCAGCTGAACAAGAGTACCTTAAATCCAGGTTACGAAAAGATACAGAGTCCCGTTTCAAGAATGCATTGCACAGCAGAGGCAATGGGATGTTCAGGTGAGGAGATGCATCGCACAGCAGCCATGTCAAGGAGCAGCGCTGGGTGAGGTGATGTCTGTCCATGGAGATGCATTGGCTCCGATGGGTGATGCAAAGTTCTTGCATCAGGGAAGTACGCACAGAAGATGCAATGCATCAGATCAAAGGGTGATGCATCCATTAGCAAAGGCAATGAGCTGGTTCTGCTGAAGATGAGCCGCGTTGGAGATGCATCTGTTCTGCTGGATCCACAGATGGCCTTGCAAAGCACCTTACGCTCCACGGCCAAGGGTCCAGGAATGTGGTGGCACCACTTGGGAGGGCATGATTCACAAATGGGCAGGTGCTGGGTTTAAAGCTGTTGATACCGTGCTATGTGCCTGAGGCTTATGATCAGGAGGCCAGCCAACTATCCCTTAGAGTCCCTCTGTGGTCCTTGGTATAGAGATGCAGGCCCAGTCCATCTCATCCAGACAGGAGGGCAGCAGGGCAGTACAGAACGGCAGCATTCCTTAGAAGCAGCAGTCTAGAAGAGTGGCAGTTCTTTCAGTAGGACAGCAGTCCATCTTCCAAGCAGAGTCCACAAGTCCAAAGGTGTACCTAAGAGTTAGGTCTAAGGGTCCAACATTTATGCGTGGTGCCCACTTTGAAGTGGAGGAAGCCTCTAGAGGTTTCCACCCTCCAGAAGTGTCAGGCATTCCCCTCCTCCATGTCCTGGACCCAGCTTGTCTTGGGTCATAAAAGACCAGTGACAAACTCTTTGTGAGGGTGCTCAGGTAGAGCCTTTGATATTTGCAAGTGTGGTAGGTGACAGCTCCCTCCCCTAATTAACTCAGAGGTGCCCATCCTGCCAACACCGGTTTTCTTTTTGTCTCACTGTCTGGAAGCAATAAACAAAGACCTGGCCATGTGACCCAGGACTAGGCTGCAGATGCCAAATGGTTATGACAAAAAAAACTTTCTAAATGCCATTTTCAGAATTCTGATAAATAAATCCAACTGTAACATGAGAGAGGGCTTTTAATTATGATTCTTTAGACACCAAACTCGACCTGTCGACCTGCTCCCAATGTTCAAGTTACTTACCTTCAGTAACGATGAATCTGGTAGAGACGATTCTAGCCGCAGATTCCTTAACGTAGAATTATCCCCAGGCGTGAGACTGAACCCGGAAAACCTTCTTGCCCGGCATCTCTGCGCGCCGGGGGGCTGTACCACGTGACTCCGCCCGACATCCTCAGCGAGGTCACATAAGCCCCACCCTGGCGCGCTGACGTCAGTTTGCTTCGTAGAACGGTTCCACGCCACAACGCGGAGCCATCACAACAAAACTGAGGAGAGCATGGGAACAGTGTGCGAATAAACCAGAGAAACAAAATATAGGAAATTAAAAGGTGAGAAAACATCACCAGGTGGCACCAAGGCACCAGAAGGCGACAACAGCAGACCAGAGCAGGAAAAGAGCAGAGCACCACTCTGAGGAACAATTGCGCGCAAGCCAAGGCGAGAGCACCAGGTGGCAGTAAAGTACCAGAAGGTCAGAGCAGCAAAGCCAGAGCAAGAAAAGCGCAAGCACCACTCCATTGAACCCCCTCGCAAGCCAAGGCGAGAGCCACCCTAGAGGCACAAGCATGTGAAAGCACCATGACCGAAAGAGAGAGAGGGACTACAACCACCACCACAAGGGAAAGGGCCACAAGCCCGGAACAGGGGAGCAACAGCAATCCACCCTCAAAATACACTGCCAAGGATGGCCACACCTCCTGAAAGGAGTAGGAGGACAGAGGATAGGTAAACCACCCGCAGACGACAGTGCCAAGGAGGGCCATAACCCCTGAAAGGAGTAGGGCAAAGGACAGGTAAAAGAACCTCCAACGAAGAAGACCAGGTGGGGATCAGAAACTCTAACAGCATGGGGAAAGAGCAAAAGAAGGCTCACACGCCAGAGAAAAACCATCCGGAGAGATGACTGACCGAAAGAAAACAAAGAGGACACCCACAGAAGACAAGCCACCCAGAGGGAGGCGACTGCAGAAACCCAAGCAGAGGGTCCTCGCAGAACGGGGAGGAGGGCGGATCGTGAAGGAATCTGCAGCTAGAATCGTCTCCAATAGATACATCGTTACTGAAGGTAAGTAACTTGTACATCTGATAGAGACTACTAGCCGCAGATTCCTTAACGTAGAATAGATACCCTAGCCATACCCAGAAGGGAGGAGGGCCTGCGAGAGAGCCTCCCCACCCGGAGAGACACTGGGCCAAGAAGGGAAAGGCCAGGAGGACCCAAAGGCACATGAACCACACAGAACACACAATTGGGGCGACGTGCTACAAGGCCCCAAGAAAACAACGGAAGAATACCTCCCAAAACACAGACCGACTCACAGGTCACTGAGGAGGAGGTGGAAGAAGTGGAGGAGGAGGAGGACGAAGCCCCGCAAGAAACCTCTGAATGGCAGAGTCCGCAGGGGCGTGGAACAAAAGAGTGCCATCAAAAGGAAGGTCCACCAACCGTTCCCTCACGTTTTCCGGGAACACACTATCCCGTAGCCAGGCATGTCGACGAAGGGCCACCGAAGAAGCCTTGGTACGACCAAGCACGTCCGAAACGTCCAGAGCCGAGCGAAGAATAAAGGCTGCCAGCTCCCGGCCATCCAACACATGGTGCCGGAGATCAACACAGGCACCCTCCGGAGAAGCGGCAGACATAAGCAAGCAAGAAGTGGCCTTTGCCAAGACACAAAGAGTGTTAAGGGCCCGCAAAGCCGCGCTGGTGGAGGCGAAGATATTGCGCCCCCAGGAATCTAACCAGCGGTCATCCCGTGACGGGGTAGACAACACCGGCGGTAGGGAGGGAAAGGCAGTCTGTAAAAGAGTACTCCTGATAGAGGGGTGAAGGGAAAGACATACCGGGTCATGCGGCGCAGGACGGTGGCGGTGCAGAAGTGGCTGGGGCACCGGGTCCCCCGTGGCGGGCCGCCCCCACGCCCCCAAAAGAGACATGTGGAGCGAAGCCTCAAAGGGAAGAAGCAGCTCTCAACCCCCATAACCCTGATGGAGGACCTCCAGAAGTTGATCCGTGGGGAAATGGGCAGCTGGATCGCCCATGCGCAAGATCCCTGCCGCCATGGAAACAGCCCGAGACAAGGCAGCACCGGCCTCCGTAGGGCCCCGTGGCGGGGAAAGCAGTTCCTCGGTGGGCGACGGCTGCAAGCTAAGGCGGCCGTCCCCCAGGCCAAATGGAGGAAAGAAAGGCCAAGACCGAAATGGAGGAAGGGGGACCGAGGAATGGGGAACATGAGGCCCTTCCGGGCGAAGACTGCAGGCGTGGTGACAGCGATGAGCCGTCCTTGGAAGACGCCGGGGAAAACTCCACGACGCGGCGGCCCATCTCCGGAGAAGATGAAACCAACAACCACCAAACCTCTGGAGAAGAGGGGGCGTCCGAAGATGACTCAATGACCCGACGCCGGCCCAGCGCTGTATAGTCCGCGACCGGTGTCAGGTCAACGTCAACCGGCCAGTAAAGGGGACGCCGGAACGGCTTCCGCCACAACGCGCGGCGCAGGAGACCGGAGCCGGGGCGGCTAAGGAACGGCACAGAAAAGGTGTCGACTTGACCTCCGACGTGGCAGCCGCCTGCGTGGAGGGAGAAGGGGGGCCCGGGGACACGCCAGACCCTTAGCCGGCCCCTGAGGTGCCGCCAGGGTCAGCATCCGCCGGCGCCTGAGCGGCGTCACCTCGGCCTCGGACAAGGCCGCCGCCTGCCAAGAGGACCGAGGGGGACTCGAGGACACGCCCTAAGTCCCGGCAACCTCCCGTGACACCACAAGGACCCCCATGGGGGTTTGCGGCGAGGCAACAGTGCCTGGGTCCAAAGGAGGGAACCCCGAAGGGCTGCACCCCGACGACCCCACATCCTCCGAACCTGGATCCGAACCAGTCGGCGCCAGGGCTGGAGCCGCCGGCGACGCCGCAAAAGTCCCCGCATGCAGAAAGGGATCCGCAGATGTCCCAGGAAGAGAAGGAGGAGGAGGAAGAGCCAAAGAGGCCTGCAAGGCCGCCGGATAGGCCTCCATCTGTGCTCTGGTCACCCCGCGCCGGGGAACGGCGGATAGGATGGCAACGCACGGGCCGCACCAACCGCAGAGAACCCACGCCCCCAACAGGCCGGGGACCGGGCCTCGAGGACAAACTGCGACACTTACCAACAGGTGAGCGATGCCCTTGCGGCCTGGAAGAAGGACGATGTCGGAGACGGAGGCGGCGGTTCTTGAAGCTGTCTGCGGGGGACGGACGTGGCGACGACGCCGACCTGGACATGCGTGCCGAAAGGAGCTTCATCCGGTGCTCTTGCCAGGACGTCGGCTTCATTTGCTGACACGCCTCACAATCCATGGAGTCGTGGTTCTCCCCCAAACACCACATGCAGATGGGGTGATGATCCGTCGCCAACATCTGGTGCGCGCAAGACAAGTATGTCTTGAAGCCCGAAGGCATTCGCACACTGTTTCCAAGATTAACGCTGAAGAGCGGAAAAAGAAGGCCTGAAACAGGCCAGGAACACGATCAGAGTCCATGTTGCACGAAGAAAAGAAGAAAACTGACATCAGCGCGCCGGGGTGGGGCTTATGTGACCTCGCTGACGTCACGCCCGCGGAGGACGTCGGGGCGAAGTCACGTGGTACAGCCCCCCGGCACGCAGAGATGCTGGGAAAGAAAGTTTTCCGGGTCTAGTCTCACACCTGGGGATAATTCTACGTTAAGGAATCTGCGGCTAGTAGTCTCTATCAGATTGGAAGTTACAGCTTATTAAATGCAATAAAGTGACTTAATGGTTACCCTATTGGAAAGGTAGGCCTTTGTAGTAGTGAAAAACGAGTTTCTGAGTTTTTCACTACTACAACTTATAAAACTTAAAAGTACATATCTTACTTTTTAAATACACTGCACCCTCCCCTCTAGGCTGTTCAAGACCTACCCTAGCGGAGACTTATATGTAATAAAAAGGAAGGTTTAAGCCTGGATAACAGTTTATTTTTGCAGGTTGAAAGGGCAGTTTAAAATTGCCTACACAGGGAGCAATGGCCGTCCTGATATATGTTTAAAGGGATACTTAAAGGGGGTGGCACAATCAGTGCTGCAGGCCCACTAGTATCATTAAATTTACAGGCCCTGAGCACACGTAGGACTACTTACTGAGGACTTTTAAGTAAATAAAATAGGTCAATTGGATGTTAGCCAATTCTACCGTGTTGTAAGGAGAGGGCACAAGCACTTTGACGCTGGTTAGCAGTGATAATGTAAAAAGAACAATTGATGGACAGAATGCAGAACAATGTCATGCATTCACCCCAGTACAGACTAAATCCATAGGGGCTTATTTATGAGCCCTTGCGTCTGTTTTGCGCCGTCGGTGCGTCACTTCGTGACGCACCAGCGGCGTAAAAAATGGGCCTTGTTGCACCATATTTACATCTAGGTAGATACGTCACTTTGTAAACCCCTGTGCCACATTATACCTGGGTTCCGATGCAAGAAAGGGTCGTAGAAGTGATGCAGTGAAATCTATAAGGTTTCACCGCGCCGCTTCTAGGATGCAAATGTGTCAATATCTTACGCCTGCCTCATGGCAGGCGTAAGACTGACGCAGGCACATTTCACATGGGACTTGCCCATGTGTAATGACCCATCGCTGGAGTTGCGTCACTTTTTTGACACACTCCTGCAATGCGTCATGTTTGCGCCTACAGATACGTCAGAAATACGGACGTATCTGTAACTCCTTGCGACATGATGCGTCATACTGTAAATATGACACATCAATGTTGTCGCAAGGAGGGCGAATGAAAAGTGACGCGTCACTGTTTTCTCGCCCATCATTTTTTTGCTCACCATGCCATTCCAGTTTGAACCCAGCCACAGGAAAATCAGTCATGACCCCACGCCCAATGTGAACAGTTCAGCCCGAGGCCAGGTCCTCTCTGGACTGGAAAAAAGCATCCTAGGACCGGTTTCAGGGTTTCGCCCCTCATCAGCCAGGATAGATTTGACTCCAGTCGCATGGAGAGCACAGGGCCCACGTCTGGGCATACCCGTCCCACTCAGGGTGACAAATACAAAAAGAACAATTGATGGACAGAATGCAGAACAATGTCATACATTCACCCCAGTACAGAGATCTGGGCCTAAATCCATCGTCCCAGGATGCTTTTTTGCTCACCATGCCAATCAGTTTTGAACCCAGCAATATGCAAATTAGTCTTGCGCCCTTAGTTGGCAGGGTATGCCCAGATGTGGGTCTCTTGCTCACTTTGCCACTGAATTCAAGCTAGCCTGGCTGATGAGGGGTATTACCCCGAAACCGGTCCCAGGATGCTTGTTTCCGGTCCAGGAAAGACCTGGCTTAGCAGTTCGGTCTGGACTGTTCCCATGAGGCACAGGGTCAGGACTGATTTGCATATAGCTGGGTCTGAACTAGGGTGGTGAAGTGAGCTAAAGAATGATGATGGATTCAACCCAGATCTTTGACTGGAGGTGAGTGTCTGAAAGGTTTCAGAGCTCCATTCATCATCTCCTTGTGTTGGCAGTGATAATGTGTCAAGAAACCTAAAGACTATGCCTTACAGAATACGTTAGATGTGGTGCCTGCGCGGTATTTTAGTGAGGTAGAGAGTTTACAGAGACAGCTGATCTGGGGTGGAAGATCGCGGATTGCTCTCGCTAAATTGACCCTCCCGTGGTATGACGGGGGCATAGCTCTCCCGGACATCCGGAGGTACTACTGGGCATCCCAGCTGGTGGCGGTGAATCATGGGACGTACGGCCCGGCTGTGAATCCTGCCTACGAGATGGATAAACTACTGTTGCCAGGCGGAGATTACAATAGAGCGCTTTATTCCACATCTGGCGGTGTCAAGTTGACGGGTCCCACGAACTCTGCTGTACGTGCCTGGCACTGTGCCACTGCCGCTACTGGCTGGAAGGGCCGTCTGTCTCGCGCGACTCCACTATATGCTTCAGATAGGCTGGGCGGCCTGTGGAGGACGAAGGGTTTTGAGAAATGGGATAGGATTGGCATTTCTCGGGTGAGTGATCTTTGGTCGAGGGGTGCTTTTAAGACGCTTGAAGAGCTTACGGTGGAGTACCAGCTGCATGACAGGGAATTCTTTCGTTATGCGCAGATTCGCCATGCATTGCGCTCGGCTTTCCCGACTCCGGGGGCTATCCCTGAATCCTCTCCGTTGGAGGACCGCATACTCGATGGTTATCTCCCTGATAGTACCATCTCCCTGATTTATAAAAAATTGATTAACACTCGTGCGGACCTCCTCACGCATCTGAGAGAGGTCTGGATCGCCGATGGTCTGGAACTAGATGACGAGGATTGGACCGCCGCTATAGCTTCACCGAGGGAGGTGGCCATACCGGCTCGCCTTCGATTTGTACAGTTGAAGATACTACACAGTGTCTATGTTACTGACCCTCGATTGCTCCATATGGGGTATTCCGTTGATGGTTTGTGTAGGCGCGGCTGTGGTCTTCTTGGTACTTTTCTTCACATTCTCTGGGAGTGCCCGATGGTGGCGTGTTTCTGGGCTGCGGTGCATGCAGTAATGGAGGAGGTGACGGGGGTGGCGTTGTATCCCGAGGCTCGGCGATGTGTGTTGAATGTATGGGAGCCGACTGATTGCAGGGTGGAACAAGAGCGCTGGGTTACTCTGGGCAACATGATTGCCAAGAGGGACATTGCACAGTTGTGGGGCTCCCATAGGCCGCCCACGGTGTCAAAATGGAAGGAAAATATGGACTGGTGTATGTTCAGAGAGAAGACGGTGTATGTGGCTAGAGGCAAACCTAAGGCATGGAGCAGGATGTGGGGCCCGTGGAACTCCTATCGCGGGGACATCTGCACCCCCCCTTGGAGGTCACCTTAGACATACCATTGTCCCCCTAGCTGCGATGTTCCTGGTTCTTACTGAACTATACGAATGGTAGTTGGCCTTCTTCCTGCCCCCCCCCCCGATTTCCTCGACGTGAGTTGGGGTATAGTATATTGCGGCACTGTTACTGTCCCCCGCCTGCGAGGGCACATGCTTGCGATAGCGGAATCTTTGCCTTGTTTTTGTTTTATTTTGTTTATTTTGTTTTAACAAACAGAAAACAAAACCTTCTTATTGATCTGATGGGTATTGGGGACGTTCGTACCCTGTTCATGTATGACCTGCCCATGTCTTAATTATTGAACTTGATATGTAATTTGTGTCATTGGTAATCTTTTTTACAATAGCGGCTGGCCCTGTGGTTGTAGGCCCATGTTTGTACATATTTCTTGTGTTAAATAAAGGTTTAAAAAAAAAAAAAAAAAAAAGAAACCTAAAGACAGCAAAAACAAAGTCAGCAAAATAGGAAGCTTGAAGGCAAAACGTTAGAGGGGATTCACAACAAGGATGCCAGGTCTATCAGTTGGCTAGCCCTCATTTAAAATAGATGGGTCCTACAAATTGTTAAGCATACCTATGCCCTACCCTTTCTTTTTACCCTGGCAAATCTTCCCAACACATCAGAGTGAATTTCAGAGGAGCACCTGTCTATTCTGTTACAAGACGTGTGAGAGTTACCGAGTGTTACTCTTCAAAAGTGCTATTAAGAGGGTTCTAGACTCGAAAAGAGGAGAAAGTTCAAACTCCCACTTTTTTCTTGTGCTGAAGAAAAAAGGGGTTCTCTCACCTATTTTTGACTTGTGAATGTGTTCCTGCAGAAGGACACATTCAACATGCTTCAGTTGGCCCAGTTCCTGACTTTTCTGGACTCTGGGAACTGGATAGTTTCCCTGGACTTGCAAGATGCATATTTTCATCCACCTGTCCTGCAGTCTCAAAGATGTTTCCTGTGGTTTATCGTAGGCCAGGCGCATCTCCAGTTGGTTGTGCTCCCCTTCAGCCTCACCAGCGCTCCTTGGATGTTCATGAAAGTGATGGTGGTCACGGTCCACCTACCTGTTTTGCTAACCTCAACAACTTTAGATGAAGGGCTTGCTACAGTCAGTCGTAGATCATCTCCAAATGATAGCCAGCCTCTTGGCACCACTAACATTCATGATCAACAAGCTGAAATTGAGAATGATTCCTTCACAAAGACTTACATTAATTCAAGCTCATATGAATACAGTGCGTTCAAGGCCTTAACTCCATTGCCACAAGTCCTGGACATTAGCGCTATGATCCTGATGATTCAGCTTTGGTCTCAGATCTCGGTGAGAGCAGCTCTGAGGTGGCTTGGAAACATAGCCTCCTGCATCCTCCTTGTTAATTTACACCACTTAGCTCATACGGGCTCACCAGGGGAATCTGAAGATCAAGGAAATCAATCGGATGCCAGATTTAGGAAGAGACAGTTCACGATCTGCAATGGTAGCTGCTCAAACACAACCGGTTCAGCAGCAGGCCTCTCTCTCTCTTTCCTACCGAGAGCTGACAGTAGTGACAAGCATGTCAGTGCTGAGTTTGGGTATGTGTCCTGTGTTGCTTTGATTTGCTTGATTTGTCCTCTGGATATCTCTAGTCACTCTAAATACCATGCCTGTCTGGCCCACTGCGGGGCAGTAAGTACGAGTGTCGTCTCTGGCAGTCTGGCCTTATCCAGAACGCTTGAGATTAGGGGAATCTGTGGAAAAGCGAAGGTAAATCTCCCTGATCAATCTATCGATGGGGCATTCCTTTTGGGTTGGTAAAGTAGAAACCTGGACACAAAGTTTTGGCATTATGCATTTTCTGGGGTTGCAAATAAGTCTATGCTTGGTGTTCCTCACCGTCTGAACACGCTGTCCAATACTTCCTGCTTTATTTCCCAGTCATGGGAGATGTTTTCCTGCCTGCTCAGTCTGTCTGCTTCCGTATTCTACTTCCTGGAAAGGTGTATTTTTTTTTTTACCAGGGTTGTGTTCCGTGGATCGCCCAATTCCATATCTCTTGAGCTAGTTTCAACAGTGGGAACGACTTGGCTCCCCCTTGCTCATGCCCATCAATTTTACGAGAGTCCTCACTGTAAGAGACTGTGCCAGAGAGTTTACTCTGCTACTGCAGACATCCTTTTGTGGGTATGCATATGCTGTCGTGGAGTCCAGCATTGCCCCCAGGAATATCTTCACCTGCTCCCGGAGTGGTGATGATTTTTTACGGTTTATAGTAAACTAGAGGCTTTAAAGTGTGTTGATGACTGTTTGCATACCTCAATGGCATTTTTGTTTCAAGTTTGCTTTTACTAGTCAGTTGTTGGATATGGGTAGACGTGTATACCCGGCCTTCTCAGGTGTCTGCCACCACCACTAGACATTTTGTGAACACCCTTAGTGAGGACTTCATACCAAAAGGTAGATCTCTGAACTGGTAGTGTACTTTGTCTATGACAAATCTGAGGTATTTCTTGTGCCTCTGGTTTATAGGTATGTGTAGGCAGGCATCCTTTAGATCTAGTGTGGCCATGTAACCTCTCATCCTTAGGAGTGGGATCACCTCTTGTAGCATAATCTTTTTTGATGTGTTGCATGTGTATGAACATGTTCAGGTATCGGAGGTCCCAGGATTGTTCTCAATGTCAAGTCTTGTATTGGTACTAGGAAGTACACAGAGTAGATTCTGCCGCCTGTTTCCCTAAGAGGGACTCTCTCTTTAATGCTTGCTTTTTGATGAGTTCCAGGACAGCTTCTCCAAACTGTTAGGTTCCTGTTCCCTTAATGTTATTGTATTTGGGGGAACATAGGGCATTGGTCTGGTGAGTTCTATGAAGTAACTGTGTCCTAATATGTTTAGGATCCAATTGTCTGAGGCGATTGTCCTCCATTCTTGGAGGAATCCTCCTATGCTTCCTCCCATTAGTGTTATGCGTGGGATTGCTTGCTATCCCCTTGTGGTTTGCTCTTACTTTAGCTTTCCGCAAAAGAAGTGCCTCGCCGGGTGTTGCCACTGTTGTTGAACAGGTTAATATGCGGCTTGCTGGTTGAATCCCTACTGCTGGTGTTTTTCGGCTGGTGAGAACCCAGCCCCACCTCCAGGTTTTCTGTTGGAGGGTCTCACCTCCTGAAGGACCCCCTGAACTGTAAGGCTCCCGGCCATAGCTGTTTCATTGTCCTTCTTTAGCTACTGGAGTGTTTCGTCCATGGCAGTCCCATCACATCTTCTCCAATGAAGGGTATGTTTAGGACAGATGCCTGCACCTCAGCCTTGAAACTGGAGACCCTGAGTCATGCATGTCTCATGAATGAATGAATGAATGAATGAATGAAAGAAACATGACTTCTAGAGTGCATGGCTGTTAAGAGGAGTGTCCCGGTGCAAAATACAAATTAGATGGCCGTAAATTTCTACACTTAATTCTGAGAAAAAAGCCAAGTTTTAGCTTCTTTAGGTCTCGCCTGAGCCAGCGCATGCACTGCATTGCAAGGCTTCTAGCAAGGACTTTCAGCTTACACATCTTTTCCTCATGTTTTTTTTTTCCGGCCACGCATTTGATTGCCTTTTTGCGTTAAGGCTTTCACAAAAGAAAGCACGCAAATGGCCAAAGGCTCGGGTATGTCTCGCCTTCTCTTTAAATGTTCCCTCCCATGGCCTATGGATCTCGGAAGCAAGCAGGGGCGCACAGGCTGCCAGCTGGCTGCCAGCTGCATTCCTGGTGTCTCAGGTTACACGTGCAGCGCCGCATTTTTGCTTGTTAGTACTTTGTAATTCAGGCGAGCCTCGTAATACTTTACTCAGTGCAAGGATCTGTGCTTTAGTCTAGTATAGGTTCTTCGGATTGTGGAAGAGGGGGTGAGGGCTCAACAAGAAACACTTAAAGTCCACTTGAGGATGTATGAGGCAAGCGTTACTTACTTCACAAACTCCCACCCAGGGGTCCCTTCTTCTGCTGCGCCCGAGTGGCCGTTCTTTGGACAATAGAAATGCCTAACAATAACTATTCCGGTCTTAAGTGAAGTATGCCTTTCTACCCCTTTCCTTTTCAGCCCGGACGCCACTGCCAAGTCATTTGTAAAACAGAGTGCGTCGGTGCCCAAAGCTTTGCTCAGAAGTCCCTGATTCAGTGTCATTGCGCCCAGTACCAAGCTGCGTATCCTGGAGTCCACCCTATGCCTCGCTAATACATTACCTGGGCATCCCTGCTCCCTTTACTCAGTCATGCAGGCTACTGCTTTCTCCTTTATTGATGGGGATTTCTTTCGGAGGTCTGCTTCGTTTGTTTTTCCCTCTTGCTCGCGCTCAATGTCTAATGAGGAAAATAAGTTCCGGACTGGTCCCCAGAAAATTAGTGCAGGTAGCCCCCAACTGCAATCACAGTTGTGAGAAGTTGGCCCGGTATATGCTGTTCACTAGTTAAAGTGGACACCTTGCACCAGTACAATTCGACTCTTATGGTAGTAGGTTTAAGACAACCTTTAGAGAAAGCTATCCTTTTGTTCGCTGTGGAGAGCAGCCTTCAGGCTAAGTCTTTAGAGGAATGTAAAGCAGATTGTTTCACCTTATAATCTCTTGAATTACTAAATGAAAGGACACCACACAGGTATATATGTTAAAAATATATGTATTTATTACTAAACAACTCTCTACTAATCTCTTTATGAGATTAGAAGGCAGGAACATATGCACAATCAACGTTTCACAATAAGTAAGCACAAATATGGCTGGGGCCCAAGGGGCGTACCAGACCATATACTAAAAAAGAGACTTAAGAACAACGACTTGCAAAGGGACAAGGCCTAGGGCCTTCAGAAGCGCTGGGGCCTCCCGAAACCACCCAAGGCAGGTAAGTAAAGGACCCACGGGAGACGCATGCAGTGTGAGAACACAGCCGCGAATCCCTATTGACTACAATGGAGCAAGTCGCGATTGGAAATTAAGAGTTTAAGGATACTTCGGGAGAGTCTACAAGCAAGTCACTTACAGGGTAAGTAGTTCTAGAGCCAACACCCACAGGAGCACCGTAGTGCTGGAGTTTCCTCACCCAGGGAAGCTGGGTGCATAGGTGTCTTTTGGTGTCGGGTCGCGGCGTCGTTTTCAATGGGAGCCAAAGAAGACTTGCTGCTTGTGAAGACAGGAGAAGTGTCCGGTGTAATCCAAGGCTGGATTCAGAAGAAGGAAGACCTGAAAGCAGAGGGGACAATGTTCAAAGTCACTTGGCAGTGACCCGCGGCAAGGAAGATGGATGCCAACAGTCGTCGGGTGATTTCAGGTGATCCATGGATGTCTTGACTCTTCAGCCACGAGGTCCAGGAGGCGTCGACGACGACCAGGAGCTGTATTCGGCGTGTCCCACAAAGTCTGCCGCTTACTGCAGTGTCGGTGACCAGATTGGAGCCAACAAGCCTTGGTAACAGCAAGTCTCGTGGAAAGGACAAAAAGTCAGCGGTGCAGACCAGCAAGGTCTGAGGGACTCACCCAGCGAGGGTAAGTCAGGGCAGGCCTGGAGCAACCAGGGGAGCCCTTTGGAACTGTAGAAAAGTCTTCAGAGGACCCACAAGCCAACCATCAAGGGATCGCGAAGTCGCCTCGGGAAGATTCACTCAACAGGGGCACATGGTCACTCGAGACGGGGTAGGCCTCTGATCTTCGGAGGGATTCCTGCTGGAGGCTTGGACCACACGTGGTCCAATGCACAAGTTCGTAGAACGTCGTGAAGGGGTTGCACTCGAAAATAGTGCACGGTACCCAGGGATTGCGGTTCCTAGTCACTCGTGGGGTCCACTTGCATCGCTGGGGACTCACGATGGCCTTGGAGAAGTCAGGAAATACTCTTCCTGGGCTGCAGGGACTTTGGGCTCCGGCGGGAGCGATGGAGTTTGCAACCGTTGTTTGTAGTTTTTGGTGCCTGCCAAGCAGGGGATTTACAAAAAATAATGGGGTGACCCGGTGTCCCTCAGAACCTGGGTATACGTATTATATAGATACAATGGTTCTGTCGGGAAATTTTCAATTGCTTTAGAGTGTTCACAGTATATATTCATTGATATGTGTTACATGTAATGTATATATACTGTGAACACTCTAAAGCAATTGAAAATTTCCCGACAGAACCATTGTATCTATATAATGTCAAGCAGGGGAGTCACTCCTCAACTCTAGGGGAGATTCTTCCATCATCCAGAGGTAGTGGAACGTCGAAGGCCCAGGATTCGTCTTTAGAGCGTCGTTCAGGGTATCTAGTTTGCAATGGCAAGGGTTCCCTAACTTATACTGAAAGGAAGGGAGGGACTAGCTCTATGACCCCACCTATGGGAGGGTCAAGGGAGTGGGTGGCTACACCCACTTCCTTTTGTCCAGTTTCACGCCAGAGCAGGGGCAGGTAGCCCCTGAGCCGGTTTGAACTGGTGTATGCACAGAGGAGCCTACTGCTCCCCAGTGCAGGACTTCAAAGCACTCTAGGAGTGCACCCACCCAGCCCCAATACACTAAACCCTGGTCACACCTCCCTGTGACAGGATACCTATTGTTGGGCCTCCTCCACTGCGAGTTTCGGTCATCAGCAGGAGGGCAGCCCAGTGTCTGTGACTGGTGGCATCCATTTTGTGATGCCAGGGCTCTTCAGGATTCTACCGCGTTTCCACAGTAGCTACATGTCTATCCCTCTAGAAGGGTGGGATCATACTCCCACACCAGTTACTGGTGTGGGGGTATGATTCCAAAGTGTTTGACATGTTTTGATGCAGCCATTCCAAAGTTATCATTTACCGCGAGGTTATAATGCACTTAAAGTATATGGTTTGACCGCATTCACAAACAGCCCCGGAGAATGGACTCTGAGAGCTGCAGAGGGGCCCTGCCCATACAGAGGCACCCCCTCACATGGAAACCAAGCACCCTGCCCTCAGGATTGATAGGGCCTGCCTTAGGGGTGACTGATAGGTTTATATGTGTGTGCAGGGAGAGATATAGTGAACCTACATCTCAGTGAGGAGTGCTAGCACCACTGTCAGGAAGTCCCTGCCTGCCACGAGCCGGCTGGCCACGAGCCGAGTGACTTTAATTCGTGTTCATTTCCGCCCCGCACACAGGACGGCCACGACCCCTTTAAGGGGGAACAGACATTCCGGGAGGAGGTGTCCCCGCCTCTGACGTCACTACCCGTCAGCCAATCAGACGTCTTGGGGAAGTTCTTAGAGCCCTGCCCGGAAGAACTCAGAGCGACGCCGAGAGGAGAGGAGAAGCCGTCCCGAAGGCACACCGAAGTCTTCGCTGCCCAGCCGGAGGATCTGAAGGAGGACGTGTCTTCGGCGGAGGAACAGGGAGGAAGCCCAGCTGTCACGTCGTTCCAGAACGAGAGCAAGCCAGGAGGCCAACGGGACCACTCTCCGCCCCGCCACACTTCAGGAGAAGTGTGGCACCACAAGGTACGAGCCAAGTTAGGAGGGCTCCTGTTCACACGGGGAGGGACCCGATAGGGGTGGGTGACGGGAGGGATCCCAACCCGAGTGGCTGACGTATCTATCACACCCAGTGCACCCCTCCACGAGAGTGTTACAATTACCGGTGAAAGGTTCCCTGGTGATCCCGTCACTTCCCCTACTCCTCTTTTCCCCTTATAAAGTCCCGGGTTGGGACTAACCTCCGCTATATTTCTTTCTCTTCCTTTGAGAGTCATCGAGGGAACCCCTTACTTCCGGAGGCATCCCTGGTTGACAAGGCGAAGCACCGGACCAGACCACACAAAAGATCTGCGAGGTCCCGGAGACAGACCACTCCTTCGGTGCTCGTGTATTCCTCGTTTATGAACTGGAACTTTGGAACTTGGTCAATAACAATAAACCTCTTCTCTTTTGCGACTACTGACTCGGGGTCCTTCTCTTACAAGGGTTAGGCCTCTCCCCTCTCCCTCGCCTTCTCACAACCACCTCACCCAGGCTGCAGTAGCAGGCCTGTGGTGTCAGATTTAGTCTGGTTCCCAGGGGTGGCATAATACATGCTTCAGCCCCTAGTAGGCCTGTAAAGTACCTATGCCCTTGGTACCTAAGGTACCATATACTAGGGACTCATAAGGCACCACAGTATCCAATCACTAGTGCACCTAATATGCACTCCATGTTGTTTAGAGAGAACAGAGAAGCTGGGGCCCTGATTAGCAGGGTCCCAGCCAGACTATAGCCAGAAACCAGTGTAAACATCAGAAAAAAAGTGGGGGCAACATAAGAGGCAGATTATACACTCCTACAACAGTCTACAAACAAAATATGCACCTATCACCTTACAATCAATGCGGGTCACCCTCCCAAATGTTCGCCTTGCTTACCTATCAGTTGCAATAATAGATAGGTACATAATCTCTTCTTTCGCGTGCACGGACGTGCTTCACAAGTATTAGCAGTTTAAAGAGGTCGTGGCCAGTATGTTACTTCAAACCATGCTGGGCAGTTTCATTCTAGAAGATTCCAGTTTCCAGTTGATTTTCACTATCGCGAGCGGCGCTTACCCGTGGTTTGCGTTCGCTAGCTGGGGGGAGGCAGTACACCTGCCTTTCCCAGGGTTGCAGTTGTGTACTAGCTGCACGTGAAGGAGTCGGGGACTGGGGCTCGCCTGCACATTTCAAGTCTCTTCCAATCTCTTCCAGATCCCAAGAATGTTTTGCACTCCTTGGTTTTTACTAGATGCACTTGGAGATGGGAAACACGTATCCATATCTGACAGGGTGTTGATAATGTAACCCCACTAACCCCCTCACCTAGTTCCACATGGTTTGGGCCTAATGTGTGCATGAGACAGGCTTTCTCCAGCCACTTGCCAGCTCTGCTGAGTGGATGAACCAGGACCTGCCACTTTCTGATAAGAGCTGGTGGGTGGTCTGTCCAATTAACCAGGCGTGTGTAACCACTGCTGCAAAGATAATAACACCGGAATAACAAGGCGCAGGGTGAGGGGTGGGCGTGCAGTAACTGCTCGCAGTGAGAGAGCATCACTCAAGTGCTAGGAGCTGCTGACATTTCCTTCTTTTGCGCAAAAAATACAATGTTTTATAGATAGCTTTATGTTAATGGGTTGGCCACTTTAGAAGACTTCCCGTTCTGGTGGATGATGTAGGGCGGGGGAAATTCTTAATTATAAATGATCACCCTGAAGAATTCGAATATTTTTCAGTGTAAAAGAAAAACAAGCATTGGCATAGCCAATAGGTCTCGCTTTTGGGACCTTAAACGTGTTTAGCCATGCAACAGTTGATGTTGTTGCACCAAGGATATTGTGCTGCATAACTACTTATAATGTCCCAAAAGCGAGACCTATTGGCTATGCCAATACTTGTATTTAATTGCTATTCAGAGTTAATTTGATGGAGATCCAAATGGAGCTTATTCCATGCCAAGAAGCCAAGATAAGAGAAAGAGTGACCGCCTGTTTTCGAGTGACAGACCCTTGGTACATGAGCTAATCCTCTGTTGGAAGATCGCAATTTCCTATTAGGGCAATTTGAGTGTATCCTAGCTGACAAATATCTAGTGCCAGTTAGAAGCAGTGCTTTAAAAGTCAAAATAAGAGTTTTGAACAAGATGACTTTGTTCACTGGGAGTCAGTGCAAGGCATGAAGGTGTTAGGAAATGTGGGCCTTCACCAGGAGCTTGAGTGTTAGGTGAGCAGCAGAAGTTTGTATTATATATAAATGCAATTACAATTACCTGCAGCTTATTTACTATGTACTGCGGAAGTCCCGAATAAAGTCCATTTGCATAATCCAGCCTATTCATAATAAGGGCTAAAAACACCGGAAGGGCGAGAAAATGTAAAAACATTTTAGCAATACATAGAAGGTCAAAACATGTTCCTACCACATGTTCCTGAGGGCGGTGTCCATGCACATCTGCCTGCTGGCAGGGTCTGCTGTGTCCAGAGCTGATTTGAGACTGGAGTTGATGATGTTCTTGCCCTCTTGGATGACTGCCTCTGTCTCTTTCTGAACTCCTCCGGAAGGTTCTGCATGAGACTTTTCATTTCCTCCCATTGTTGGTGGCAGTACCTATTGGGAAGGTCACTGGAGTTCAAAATCCTCCTCCGTGTCCCCACTACCCTTTCCATTTTTCTACACACCAGCTCCAGTCTTTTGCTCTCTTTCTCTCGTGATGGCCCCGTTGATGTGGGGGCATTAATCCTCTACCTTGCTGTTGACACTATGATGGAGTCTGCTGGTATGTTACTCTTGATGTATTGGGGGTCTTGACTGGAGTGTTTGTATATCTTTACCACTCGAGGGGTGACTGCCCGGGTGGTGACAAGTTCTTTAAAGGTTTCCTTACTCTGATCTGGTATGCTGGGAAGCATGGGCAGATCCAGAATTGCCTTCTGTGATGGCATCAGCGTTTCCAGGAGGAAGCATGTTTCCACCCTCTCTTCCTCGAGCTGGACTCTTCATGTGTCTGCCACCCTCTGGATTAGTCCATTGTATATGGATAGGTCATTCGGGGGCAAGGGCTATGAGGGATAGTTGTCAACACCCTTCTTGGATGATTTAGTGTCAAGATCTTCCCATCTGTGGTTGAACTGGCCTTGTAACTCCACCTTGATGGGCTCGTCCTCCTCATAGTGACATAGCGAAATCGGGCCCAGGATGCTTGTTTCTGGTCGAGGGAAGACCTGGCTTCGCAGTTCGGGCTGGACTGTTCCAATGAGGCATAGGGTCAAGACTGATTTGCATATAGCTGGGTCTGAACTGGGGTGGGGAAGTGAGCTAAAGAACGATGATGGATTCAACCCAGATCTGTGACTGGGGGTGAGTGTCTGAAAAGTTTCAGCGCTCCATCCATCATCACCTTGCGTTTGCTTAGTTTGCCCTAATTTGGCAGGGTATGCCCAGACGTGGGTCCCTTGCTCACGTTGCCACTGGATTCAAGCTAGCCTTGCTGATGAGGGCTGTTAGCCCAAAACCGGTCCCAGGATACCTGTTCCCGGTCCAGGGAAGACATGGCTTGGCAGTTTGGGCTGGACTGTTCCCATGAGGCACATCATCAAGACTGACCTGCATGTAGCTGTGTCTGAACCGGGGTAGCGAAGTGATCTAAAGAACAATGATAGATTCGAACCCAGATCTGTGACTGAGGGCGAGTGTCTGAAAAGTTTCAGCGCTCCATCCATCATCTCCTTGTGTTTGCGTTGTCAAATTAATGTTGGCATAAGAATGACAGCCATTACCTAAAGAAATGTAGATTTGAGCAGAAGGGGGTAATTTCTCTCTTGCGGAAAAGATGTAACTATTTCAAAAGGCTTGTGAAAGTACATTCACGACCCACACAGACTAATGGTTTAGGGAAGGGGATAGGATAGGATGGAAAACTAGCAACGGAGGCCTGAATAGACCTTTGGTTGAATGGAGCTGGTAGGCCTTCCTGTATAGAGGAAACATTAAAAAAGGCATGGGTGGGTTTGGGTGACCCCTCCACATCATAGTCCCTTTCTGGTGTCTTTATTCATTAAAAGGGGATTTTCCTCAGTGGGCCCTCGTGATGGCCAGTCTCACTGACGGGAATTCAACATAGGCCTATCCAGAAATATACAAGGGCAGGGCTCCACAACTTATCAAAGCCAAGTAGAGGACTTGAATTCCAAAACAAAGTATTAATTAACTTTAATTCTGTAAAACAATATGGTATTACAATCCTTGCATTTACTTGCTTTGCATTTTTTCCGGAAACAGTACTAATATCTTGTGTATTTTGATATAATATCATTTTGAAGAAGGCTACTAGGTAATCTAATCCTAAATATTATTTTTCCCTCCAAAGATGACCCTTTTCTTAGTAGTATGGCTCAGCTCTGGCTGTTTAGGGCTCCAAGCTAACATCTATGTACGACATGCAAGTTAGAAAAATAACTATATACAAAGCAAGAGGGCAAAGATGATGAAAAGGAAAATGCTACTTACCAGTATGCATCTGTTCTTGGCATGTAGAGCTGCAGAATTGTACACTATGCATAGATAGCCATCTGGTGTTGTGCTCGGATGCTTGCACTTTGTTGTTTTGGAAGAGTCTTTTGTAATCATGAGATAGGTGACTCCTCCTAGGACGATAGTGCGCATGGGCATCGACTCCATCCTCAGATTGTTTTTCGCCATGTTGGGAAATGATGGAGTCAGTAAGAAGTAAGAGATGTCCATGTGAATGTATCTAATTAAGATAATACTGGAAAAAGATACAGGTTCCGGGGAGGCGGGTGGGCGTGTACAACTCTGCAGCTCTACATGCCAAGAACAGATGCATACTGGTAAGTAGCATATTCCATTCGAGGCATATGCGCTGCAGATTGTACACTATGCATAGAGCGTACAGCAGTGTCTCCCCTAGCGGTGGTCTCCTGTATCTGTTGCAGTAGTTTGAAAAAGTATTTTAAGAACAGCTTGGCCTACAGAAGCTTGCTGCTGAGCCTGCACGTCAACACAATAATGTTTGGTGAAGGTGTGTGGTGTAGACCATGTTTCTGCTTTACAGATGTCATCCAAGGGAATGTTCCCTAAGAATGCCATGGAAGCCCTTAGTTTGCGTGTTGAATGCGCTCTAGGGGGAATTGTTAATGTGCGTTTAGCGTTTTGGTAGCATATTTGAATGCATGTTACTATCCACCTTGCGATCCCAGCTTTGGAGATGGGGTTTACCGTTATGAGGTGGTGAGAAGGCTGCAAACAGTTGTTTTGTCTTTCTAAAGGACTTAGTCCTGTCAATGTAATAAAGTAGGGCTCTTTTGACATCTAGTGTGTGAAGAGTTCTCTCTGCTACAGAGTCTGGGTTTTGGAAAAACACTGGTAACAACTGATTGGTTAAGATGAAAAGCAGAGATTACTTTGGGAAGGAATTTGGATTTGTTCTAAGAACCACTTTGTTATGATGTATTTGTAAAAATGGTTCCTGTATGGTTAAAGCCTGGATCTCACTTACCCTTCTGAGTGAGGTAAATGCGACAAGGAAAGCTACTTTCCATGTGAGGAACTGCAGTACACATTTATTTAGAGGTTCAAATGGGGGACCCATGAGCCTGGTAAGAACAATGTTTAAATTCCACACCGGAGAGGGTGGCAGTCTGCGGGGAATTATCCTTTTAAGGCCCTCCATAAAGGTTTTAATTGCAGGTACTCTAAATAGTGATAAGTGTTGTCTGTTTTGTAAATAAGCGGCAAATGCCGCTAGATGTAATCGTATGGATGAATATGCTAGATTACACCTTTGTAAGTGTAGCAAATAGCAAATGATGTCCTGTATTGAAGCATCCAGCGAATCAATTTTATTGTTATTGCAGTAGATGAGAAATCTTTTCCATTTTGCTGCATACCAAGTTCTAGTAGTAGGGAGTCTGGCTTGTTTAATGATGTTCATACAGTCCGGCGGAAGGGTAAGATAACCGAACTCTAGGACTTCAGGAGCCAGATCGCTAGATTCAGTTGACCTGGATTGGGATGCCTTATCTCTCCATGGTTCTACATTAGCAATGCTGGGGAGAGGTATAGTTTTTGGTGTGGAACTACTGAAAGTTGCAGTAGTGTTGTGAACCACGGTTGACATGCCCATGTGGGAGCTACCAGGATCATCCTGAGAGACTGTTGTCTGAGCTTGCGTACTACTAGGGGAATCAGTGGGAGTGTCTGAAAAGCGTACGCAAATCTGCCTGACTAGTTTATCCATATCGCATTGCCTTTGGACAACGGGTGTGGAAATCTGGCGGCGAAGGTTAAGCATTTTGCATTTCCGTGTGTGGCGAACAGATCTATGTCTGGTTGACCCCACATTTGGAAAAATGGTTGAAGAATCTGGGGATGAAGTTCCCATTCGTGTATCTGCTGTGTCTGTCGACTTAGCAGATCCGCAATCTGATTGTGAACTCCTGGAAGATGTTCTGCCAGAAGGTATATGTTTTGTGGAATGGCCCACATCCATATGCTTTGTGCCAGCTGAGACAGCTGCAAAGAATGTGTGCCTCCTTGTTTTTGTATGTCATACATGGCTGTCATATTGTCCGTTCGGACTAGGACAGTTTTGTGATGTAGATGTACTTGGAATGATTTTAATGTTAGAAATATTGCCAGTAATTCTAGGTGATTGATGTGGAGAACTTTCTGTTGAGTGGTCCACTTGCCTCTAATTGTGTGGTTTAGGAGATGGGCTACCCAGAAAGTGAGTGATGCGTCTGCTGTTAGCACTATCTGTGGAACCGGCTCTAGGAACGACCGCCCTTTGGAAAGGTTTCATGTCTTACACAACAGTGCAGAGCGATGTGTGCAGCTATCCACCAACACCAGATCTGTAAGTTGTCCTTGAGCCAGGTTCCACTGACGTGCTCGGCATTTCTGTAAGGGGCGCATCTGAAGTCTTGCATGAGGTACGATAAAAATGCAAGAGGCCATCATTCCTATGAGTTGCATGAATACCCTTGCTGGGAGGGAATGCTGTGGCTGAAATTTGGTGATTAGAGTTTGCATACTGGTTATCCTGGCTGGATTGGGATATGCCAGAGCTCTGGAGATGTCTAATGTGGCCCCTAAATACTGATGTATGTGGGAGGGCTGAAGATTTGACTTGGTGTAGTTTACTGTGAATCCCAAGTCGTGTAGCAGCTGGATGGTTTGAGGAGTGTGATGAACCCATTGGGTGAATGACTTGGCTTTTATCAGCCAGTCGTCGAGATATGGAAAGACATGGATTTGTTGTCTTCTCAAGTGTGCTGCTACTATTGCAAGGCACTTTGTGAACACCCTGGGTACGGTGGTCACCCCGAACCACGGTTGTCCGTCCACTATGAACCTTCCCGTGAGCAGGGTGAATGGGAATGTGGAAGTAGGCGTCCTTGAGATCTAGTGTGGCAAGGAAGTCGCCTTGTTGAAATAGTGGGAGGACCTGTTGAAGAGTGACCATATGAAAATAATCTGACTGAATGTAGAGATTGAGGGGTCTGAGGTCAAGTATTGGCCTTAGGGTGCCATCCTTTTTGGGGATTAGGAAATACAGCGAGTAAACCCCTGTTCCTTGATGCTGCAAGGGAACTAGTTCTATTGCCTGCTTTTGAAGCAGTGAGAGAACCTCTTGTTTTAAGAGTGTGAGATGTTCCGTGGACATTGGACGCTGTTTGGGTGGTATGGTGGGTGGGGTTGCTGTAAGTTCCAGGCAGTAACCATACTGGATAATTTTTCTTACCCACTTGTCTGTAGTGATGGAATTCCAGACATGTAGGAACTGTGATAGTCCCCCTCCGACCGGAGTGGAATGGTCTGGAGGGAGTGGAGGGAAGTCACTGCTTATTAGTGGGGGAGGCGCGAGTGTTGTTGTTACCTTGGCCTCTCCCTTTGTTGTTATTTCCCCTGTATCCGCCTCTAAAATTTCCTCTATTGGGGGATGTTTGTGTAGTGGTTTTGTAGGAAGAGGAGGCGGCGTCTGTTCCAATGTTTTTGGATGCTCCTCTATAGAAGGAGCGACGAAAGGAACCACGTGTGGATGGAGACTGTAATGCCCCCAGGGCCGGACTGACTACCGGGCGTTTTGGAATTCTGCTGAGCAGGGGGCTGATTACACTGCGGTGGGGGCTGATTTCGTTCATGGAGACCTGCGTGTACTTCGAAATAACTAAAGCAAAACGAATTTCGTTCAGTACACGCAGGTTCCCATCAACGAAATCAGCCCCCAGCTCAGCAGCATTCCAAAACGCCCGGAAGTCAGTCCGGCCCTGAATGCCCCCATGGATTTAGCAGTCTCCGTGTCCTTTTTTATTTTCTCTAGAGTGGTGTGTACAGCTGGTCCAAAAAGTTGTTCCTGATTGAACGGCTGATTGAGGATAGTTGTTTGTACCTCCTGTTTGAAGCCTGAGATGCGTAACCAGGCATGTCGTCTGAGTAACACACTAGTGTTAATGGACCTAGGGGGTGTGTCAACTGCATAAAGGGCTCACTTGATTGATGCGTTGGTTATTAATTTGCCCTCCTGAATTAAATCATTTGCCTGGGTTTTATATTGATCAGTTAAATGTTGTACTAGGGTTGCTAGTTGGTCATAGTGAGCCCTATCGTACCTAGCAAGTAATGCTTGTGTGTTGGCTATGCGCCAGTGATTTGCTGCTTGGGCAGCAACTCTCTTGCCAGAGGCATATAACAACTTAGATTTTTTATCCGGAGGTGGTGCATCACCGGAGGTTTGAGAGTTAGCACGTTTCCTAGCATTAGTTACCACTAGTGAGTCTAAGGGTAGTTGCCCCTTGATGTAGGCAGGATCATCGGGAGCGGGTTTATATTTTTTGTCAATCCTGGGATTGAGAATTCTAGCTCTCACAGGGTCCTTGAATATGTTGGGGGCATGTTTAATGACCCCCTTTAGCATTGGGAGGGTTTGGACAGTCTTCTGTGACTGTTGGAAGGTGTCTAGAAGAAAGTCTTCGTCTGCAGGGTCAGAATGCATCTGAACACCATGGTAGAGAGCAGCTCTATTTACAAGCTGACCAAAGCCAATATTGTCATCTGGGGGGATGGCTTTGTTGGATATGGCTGGGGATCAGGGAGGTCTGGGGGATCTATTGGGTTATCATAATCGTCCCAATCATCCTGTGATACGTCCGTGTCGTCATCAGGGTCAGTGAAAGGGTCATTGTTGCCTCCCCCACCCCCCTAAATCATCATCATCGTTTGGTGGTGGTGAGTGTGGTGGAAGTCTTGGAGGATGTGGAGGAGAGACAGGCTTAGGAGGAAGAACAGGAGAAGAGGGTTGTTTAGGTGAAGTGGCACAGTGTTTTTTCTTCACAGGCACTGCAGGAGTGTCTGGTGTGTCTGGTGTGTCCAGCTTCCTCTTCTTGTGTGGAATAGCAGCCACATGTCCTGTTTTGGGGTCTATATGGAGAGTTTTCTGTTTCGGATCGAAAGGATCCGGTTGAAAAAGTTCTTCCTCTCGGTAACCGCTTTCAGCGCAGACTTCTTCGGGTCAGAGCAGAGTTTGGATTTCTGCTCCGAGGCCTTGGGAGGTGGTTTGGGGTCCTTTGGCTTGGCTATGGAGATGGAAATCTTTTTCGGTTCCGAATGCTTTGGTTTCGGATCCGATGTCTTTTCTTTCGGCGTCGAGGTGGTCGGTGCCGACTTCTTTTTTGGAGTAGGTTGCTCCCCCGTCTTCGGTGCCGAAGGCGCCTGCGGGACACTGAGATGCGGTTTGCTCAGACCCCGAGCTACCGGAAGGCTTGTCCCTTATCGTCGGAGCCGGGCCCGGGGGCGGGGCTTCTGAAGCTCGTTTTCGGTCGCGACTGGGGCCAGCAGGCGAAGTCTTGACCACGGCCTTCTTTTTTTCAGGTGGAGTTGGGGTAGGGGCAATTGTACTAACTTGTTGACCAGGAGTGATATGGTCGTCTGAGTCTAAATCGTCTGCTCCAGGACATCGGGGCCTTCATCGTAGATGTCCCTGGTGCCGGAGCTGCTCGCTGCGCCATGATGTGTCATTGGGCCCGGCGATCACGGATTGTCTTTTTTGATCGAAAAGAGGCGCAGGCCTGACAATTGTTTTCATTGTGCTCGGGCTAGAGACGAAGGGTACAGACCTTGTGGTGGTCACTGTGTGAGAAATCCACTCCACACTGGGGGCATTTTTCAAATGGAGTCCTTTCCATGAGCTGTAGGCCCGAACGGCGTCGATAGGCCCAGCGACCCGCGTCGACGACTGGAATCGAGTAGTTGAGATGCGCGTTGAAGATCACGCAATCGAAAACAATACCGTCGGAGTTGTAGATAATTTGCACGTCGAAAAGGTTAGGAGAATATGGTGCCGAACCGGAGCGCAGAAGTTACATCCGAACCCAATGGCGGAAAAAAAACAATCTGAGGATGGAGTCGATGCCCATGCGCACTATCGTCCAAGGGAGGAGTCACCTATATCGTGACTATAAAAGACTCTTCCAAGACAACAACAAAGTGCAAGCATCCGAGCCCAACACCAGATGGCGATCTATGCACAGTGTAAAATCTGCAGCTCATATGCCTCGAACATTATGTTGCGGTCCTTCTTGGTTCCAGGTAGATATGCAATGGCCATATGATGCAAATGAAAAGTTTTTGTAAAACCATAAGTGATTGGTACAGTTAAGCCTAAAACATTCATAAATAATAAACACTTTGGAACAACTTATAAAAACTTTAAAAGAAGAAAACTGGTATAAAATCAGTAAGGTATAGAACAATCCTACGTCTTTTTGTTCAATTAATTTCAATATATTACATAGGTTCTTCTGCTAGCTCGAAGTGGTCCAGTCTTTTCTCGCTAACCCATAAACACAAATGTCTTTTTTTTCTTTCCGCAATCACCTAGAGACTATGAGCAGGTCCTTCAGGGTTTTTGCTTATTTGCATTTCCAATGTTCTCCTCAATAATGGAAAGTTTAACTGACGTTATTTCAAGTATAGTTTTATCTGAACCCAACTAACTTTGATTTGAAACTAGTTAGTGGTTAAACCTTTTCTAAAGAAAATATTTTAAATCCATCATAACCAGCCAACTTCCAACCAGTTTGAATTACCTTTCTCTCACTATGCTGCTGGACAAACTAGGTTTTTGGCAGATTCATATATTTTTTTAAGGCAATCATCTTCAGAACCAATATGCCATGTCAAGCGGACATGTTGTTGGTGTCAGTCCTCTGACGTTGTTAGCAGCCTATTACACCAGGTGTATGGTTGGTCGGATTCTCAGAGACTATTTTGGGATAAACAGAATTGTTTTTTAACATATCTAGACCAGGTGCTAGCTCTGCCTTCCAACTTGCAAGTGACATGTAGTTGTTTGGTGATCCCTAGTTCTCGTCTTAATCCCACATCATCTTTAAAATCTGCTTCTTTAGGTTGCCGTTTTTGATTCTTTCTGCCCACTTCTACAGACGAAAGGCCGTATTTGCTTAGACTCACAAGCTACCGCATCAGTGCTTACTTAGGACTTGCTTTCATCATTCAAGGCAGGATTACTTCTAACCGACTTCAGTTTAGTGATGTAAAGGCACAGGTCGTTTTTTGTGGGACATACAGGGTTCTATTTTGCCCTATCTCCATGTGCCCAGCTATTGTTGGAATTTCTTATTGATGCTCTGTTTTGCCAGTGAAATGCAGCCTTGTGTCTTTGTGTATTCCACCTTTGCGGGCAGACGACTTACTCAAAGTTTTCCCATTCTTATCAAGTACAATCATAATATGAGCAACGCAACAAGTCAGTTTGGTGATGCAGGATTATTTGATGAGGTATACTACAATCTTGCAATTTTTTACAGTATGCTTAGCAATTTTCCAGGTTACACAGCCCATTGGCTGAAAATTTCAAAAACTGATTCAATCTATAGCCTTTTCCACTGTCTATAATGCAACCCATCAAAGATGTTCATCTTGTGACAGAGCTTCTCTATATGCTCCAGCAACGGTGATAAGATTTTACGTTACGAATGTAACCACCACTAAAGAGACACGAAGAGCGAAGGTTCATTTAGAAATGACAGCCCCCTTTAGATATTGCATTACATCTGCCGTCTAATGCCAAGTATCTCTCATATCGGAACTGTTAGTGCTCTACTGTTAGCACTTCGGTTTAAAGGTACAAGTGTCTAATGTACACACACCAGTGCACTGCAAGTGGTTAATTTTCGCTTAAATAATCTTTTTTGTTTTAGCACAAATAAACAATGCGACTGATGTAATTATTCTTTACTTATTCTCTCTGTTAGATGTATTTGAAGACAGCAGCAAGAAAGAATTTAATTATAAAATATATATATATATATACACACAAAAGATTAAAACAAATTACTCACAGTGTGTTGAGATTCTTGAGTCGTCTAAATGCTCCAGGTTGTATGTCTTTAATTCTATTAAATCGCAAATCCCTGTGGAGAAAAAAGCCTTCATTAGAATGTGCACTTTAACCAACTGTCATTAGGTTTAGAATACCCACAAAAATGTACTGCTTCTGAAAAATGTGTAACAACATTTCAGAAAGGCTATGAAGGCTGAGGGTGTGGAATGCGTCATTGTTTGTTGGGCACATTTAATTCAATAGCGCCTCCTGCAAGACTGCTGGCAATCAAGAGTGGGCTTTTTCTCATCAAAGAGCTCAAGGGTAGGGGTCGGGTTAGCATGGAGGAGGGTGGTAGCAGGATGGAGGTGGTTGAATTGGGCCTGTAAATTCCCCAAACGCAAGACGTTGAACCTAAGAACATAACAGGCTGTAATTTGCTGCGTTGAGTGGAGTGAAGTGGGCCTTGGCCCATGGTGACCCAGAAGCAAGGCCCACTGCACTTTAGGTTCTGGCAGTTATCTGGATTAAATGAGCTGCCTTGTGGCCATAACCAGCACAAGATCATCAGTGCACTACGTGGGTTTATAATCCACAGGAGCTTTCAGGGAGTGGTGAGCCTGCATCTCATGCGAATGGCATGCACCATCCGTAGCTATGTGTGACTACATTTCAGACATCGCACAGGCTACGGGGTTAAAAGAGGTATTTCTTGTTTAGTCTTTGCCTTAAGGTAATGTTCTATTGGTTCTCTAATTTTGGGCCTATTACAATTAAGCTACCGGCCCTTGTAACTCCAAATATATTGCGCTCTTATTTTGCAGTTCAACCGTAAAGCTAAATCAGATTTTGCTCAACCCAAATGGTGACCACGTGATTTCAATGAATGGCTCCTATCCCAGTGGTGCCCGATCCCACTGAAGATCTTGACATGCCAACCAAAATTCAAGATAGAGGCCCATAAGCCATTAGTATCTGGTGGTGGTATACTTTGCTTGCTTGTCCAGCACCAAAAGAGCTCCTGCATTAACTTTTAACTCAAAACCAGTTTGGCCCAAACTGACTGCCCATCCCTGGTAAAATTATTAAAGGGGCATTGAGGCTCTCGAATGTAAGTGTTAGGCTGTACATTTTTGGGTTACTACTGTTTGGACTGTTTCTGCATATTCTGAACCATGTCGGCTCAAACACACTGAGTTTCCCAGCAGTGGCCTGTGAGAAAATAGGGCAAAGGGCAAACATATCACAGCCAACCTGAAACATTGTAGTATACAAACGAGCAAAGCTGTCCCATTAACACGCTCTACAAGCACAGTCCATAGTGAAAAAAATAGAAAAACTAAAGCTTTCACAAAGAGAGCTGAGGACATCTGAATACTTACCATTGGTTAACATTGTCCTAGGGACACCTGATTTGTTTCATAGTGCCTTATCACGCAAATGCTATAATTGGGTTTATGGATTATATCTAGGTTCTGGTTAATGCTTCGAATGTTTGGTTTTTGATGTGCTTCCTAATTTTGACTTACAACAAACAAATGATGGACGGAATGCTGACAATGCAGACATTCTCCCCCAGTCAAGAGATCTGGGTTAAATCCATCATTCTTTTGCCCACTACGCCACCCCAGTTCAGACATGGCCATATGCAAATCAGTCTTGACCCTCTGCCTCATGGGAACAGTCCAGCCTGAACTACCAAGCCATGTCTTCCCTGGACCGGAACCAAGCATCCTAGGACCGGTTTCTGGCTATCAGCCGTCATCAGCCAGGATAGCTTGACTCCAGTGGCGTAGTGAGCACGGGACCCACGTCTGGGCATACCCATCCCACTTAGGGCGAAAAGCGTTACCACAAACAAATGATGGACGGAATGCTGACAATGCAGACATTCTCCCCCAGTCAAGAGATCTGGGTTAAATCCATCGTTCTTTTGCCCACTACGCCACCCCAGTTCAGACATGGCCATATGCAAATCAGAATGCCAGAAACCGGTCCTAGGAAGCTTGTTTCCGGTCCAGGGAAGGTAGGCTTGGCAGTTCAGGCTGGACTGTTCCCATGAGGCACAGGGTCAGACTGATTTGCATATGGCCATGCCTGAACTGGGGTGGCAGAGTGGGCTAAAGAACGGTGATGGATCAAACCCGGATCTGTTGACTGGGTGTGAGTGTTTGATTGGTTCTGATGCTCCGTCCATCACCACCCCCTTTTGTACCACTTTGTTCGCCATAAGTTGGCAGGGTATGCTCAGACGTGAGTCCCTTGCTCACTTTGCCACTGGATTCAAGCAAGCCTGGCTGAAGACGGCTGAAATGCCAGAAACCGGTCCTAGGAAGCTTGTTTCCGGTCCAGGGAAAGTAGGCTTGTCAGTTCGGGCTGGACTGTTCCCATGAGGCACAGGGTCAGACTGATTTGCATATGGCCATGCCTGAACTGGGGTGGCAGAGTGGGCTGAATAACGGTGATGGATCAAACCCGGATCTGTTGACTGGGTGTGAGTGTTTGATTGGTTCTGATGCTCCGTCCATCACCACCCCCTTTTGTACCGCTTTGTTCGCCATAAGTTGGCAGGGTATGCTCAGACGTGAGTCCCTTGCTCACTTTGCCACTGGATTCAAGCAAGCCTGGCTGAAGACGGCTGAAATGCCAGAAACCGGTCCTAGGAAGCTTGTTTCCGGTCCAGGGAAAGTAGGCTTGGCAGTTCGGGCTGGACTGTTCCCATGAGGCACAGGGTCAGACTGATTTGCATATGGCCATGCCTGAACTGGGGTGGCAGAGTGGGCTGAATAACGGTGATGGATCAAACCCGGATCTGTTGACTGGGTGTGAGTGTTTGATTGGTTCTGATGCTCCGTCCATCACCACCCCCTTTTGTACCGCTTCCTAATTTTGACTGTCATATTTTGGTTCATGTAATTACTACTAATTATGTTCCAATTTTGTACCTCTGATTGGACCCTGAGGTCATAAAGCATAATTGTGTCAGCGTTACCATATGTTTACCTGACAGTCAGAAACCAGTGGGTAAATTGTGTACTGAAGTCGAGGATGTTATGACTCACAAGATTTCAACCTCTGTAATTTCAGTGTGTTACATATGTACTTCTCTCTACTATCCTGTGTCTTCCTTCTTATTCCAGAAAGGCTGCTAGCATTGCTTTAGCAACGCACAGCACAAGTGGGATTGAAAACAGCCAGTCAGGGTACTGTTTTAAATACAGGCAGGAATGAGACTATCTCAAATACGTCTATGCTTTATAAGTTCTCAACTGTAACCCACATTGCATTTTGTGTCTTTATTCACTAGCTGCGTAGTCTTTTGTTAAATGTGTTGCAGTCAGTCTAGTGCTTTACTAACCTTTCCATTTTAGTCATGTCATATTTTCAACACTTGTTATCGCTGTAACCATACTAATAAAAAATTACTCCGAAAACAAAGATATTTCTGTGATTACTCTGAAATTTACTTGTGAACCGCAAGGAGTAATTTATCTATTTTTTATTTTGATGTTTTATCTTGCAATAACTTTAAGGTGTCAAATCTACCCATGAACAAAACTTTGTGAATCAGGTGCGTAGTAGTCATAGTGAATCACTTCAAGAGAATCTAGACTCTAGAGCATATTCCGAATGCAGATAGAAAAGAGAGTGCAGAATATGGTCATTTGGAGCTATAGTGAAATACTGATACAAAATAATAATCAGTAGCAGAATTGTTGAAAAGAAAAGTCATGATACACACAAATAAGTTAGTATGTTTTGTGTACAGCATAAACTTGCATGCATTTTTACTTGACTCCTATAAATATGCTATTTTGTATATACGAAACAAGTGCATATTCATGTCTCAATGTATAATCATTGTCGTAAATATACATTATGTTCTATCACTGCCCGTCTCTACACACAGCACACATGTAGGAATAGCCACTCCTCACTCTCTAAATGGTGAGTAGCTTGGATGTTTTGTTTTCTTTTCTTTTCTTCACAAGAACGATGAGTTGGTAGCAAGGAAAGCTGACTGGAGCCAGTAAAGTTAACACTCCTTGTGACTTGGTAGCTGCCTTGCTCAAGGGAGACCTGCCTTAAGTGCTGGAGAGCTTAACTACATACAGCCTGCAGAGCTGAGAGTAGCAAGAGCCCTTAACATGGGGCTCGATATTTGAATAGAGAGAGCTGTTGAGGGGGATTCTGAACGAATGAGAGGCCTCAAGGTCACAAACAACAGCACCTCTATAAGATTTCAGAGGAAAAAGGGTCTGCCAGCCATAATATCTGAAGTGGTAGTACCTTAGAAGATCCTGATTCCTTGGCAGTACAGCTGAAGTCCTCCTCACCACTGGCCCTTGCTGTTTGGAGGGCCAACCTGCATTACGTCTCACTCGCCAATTTCACTCTCTTGCATCCCTTTCCCCTGCTGAACCATAGTTCCAGAAGCTCAATACAGTTTACCAGATAACAAAACCGAAAACAATCTACAGTCACTCTCCTTTAATCTCATCAAGGCTTCATCAATGATGTAAAAGCCTGTGGGCCAGCATAATCACATGAAGACCCATGTCTTCATGACTAGCTCTGCAGCCAATCCAACCAGAACAGCAAACAACTCATTGAATATAGGTATTTTCCCAAAGGAACTCTAAATGCCTTACATAAAACCATCCCTAAACCAAACAGGTTATGATCCTAGAGATCCTTTCAACCGCTGTCCAACAGCAGACTGTTTTTAGTCAAGAAGATAGAACGTTCAAAACATCTGCCTCAAAACATATACCTACATTCATATAAAATAACTTGCTTTCAGACTTCCAAAACAGATTTAAGTATGGCTGAGGCACAGAAGCAGAAATGATTTCAAGATGGGATGATTTTAAAACAACAGTGAATTAAAACTGGAATACCGTCACACCTATAACTTGAACTCTCCCTTGCCTTTGATGCTAGTCACCAACCCAAGCTTTGATAGAGACTTGACAACATCAGAGTACAGGGTGCATAAATGAAGCAGATTGCATCTTTTTTATCAGACAGATCATTATCTCACTCCTCCCTTCATGTCAGCTCCATTAATTCAAAACAAATGTAGCAAAGATCTTTACCCCCTCTTTAGCATTTACTGTACCTCTATATTGCACCAAATCTGCTCCTTCAATTTCAATTGTTGCTGTTATGCAGATAAACAAATCTTAGTTAGTATGAACACTCATCTGACTTTGACTCATGCTCAATTGGACAATATATCAAAGTCAAAAAATGGATGCTATCTAGCCACAGCAAAATAAACATGTCATAAATCAAAATAACCATATGCAGTAAATAGATCAAACATCTACTATAAACAATATGGCCTCAGCAAGTAGGACCACCACCAAAAAACTGAGCCTAAGTGAGGACTATAGGGATAAATACGGACTCAAGCCTGTCACTTATAATAAAATTGTGTTTGTCTAAAAGGTTTAAACTGCAGTTTGGCACTTCTTTCCCTAATATTGGCTAGAATGACATCCCTGCCCACATTGCCCCAATTGCTTGTCCTGTCCTACTGACTGAAGAGTTAGCCCTCCCACGATAGTAGGGTCTAGTTGTGCTCTTGGAGCTGGAAATCACCACACATCATTTATCGCACATACATAACGTTAATTTTCAGTCTGCAACAAGTTAACACCAACCATTGGGTGTAAGTCTGAAGTATACAATAAGAAAAACATGTCTCTAGGCGAAGTGGAAGTGCAGCTTCCTTGTACGGTTAAAGCAAATGCTGCAGATATCATCGAATGAATGAACAAAACAGTCTGGGAGACCAGTAAGTGCATGCCTCAACCAGGCTCGCTGCCAGTCTACCCTGTGCCTGGGGAGTGTGTCTGCAACTGTCAGCTGAGCGCTTCAGCTTGGGAATGCCCCTTTGAATGCCTTCAAATTCTGTCTTCAACCAGGCTGCAGCAGCAGGCAGCAGTTGTGGGCTAAGGTGGACAGTGGCTGGTATGTGTACAGCTCTCCTCAGTCAGCTGTATCTGGCTGGATGGTGCTGTACTGCACTTTGCCTGGCTGCACAGGCATGCAGGGGAGCAGGAGTAGGGAGAGGGGAAAGGATTATGTGATTGCTCTCCAACCAGCCAATAGTAACTATAACTCTAGTACCCTCGCTGAGTCCTCCAACTATCTGCCTACTATCAGGAGAGCTCAGGGGTCGCTCGCGTCACACGGCTGCACCACTACTTGTTTGGGTGGGAACAGTAGCAGCACAGATGAGCGATAACAATCTGATCATGCCTGTTACGAGCCTCCAGGATCAAAGAATGGAGTTGGACCTTTGTGCCTCGCCCTGTGCCGGCGCCAGATGATCCAGCAGTCTGCCACATGTGGCTCACAGAGGCCAGGCAGGGCTGTCCGAGAGAGTAGAATTTGTTTTTACTGCAGCAGCATGGTGGCTGAAACAATGTATCCCTCCACTTCTGGTCACCATGGCAATAAGTCTCCCAGACCGGCTGACAGGCTAAATTGTCAGGCAGGCAGATCAGAGTGAAGTGAACAGATACACAGCCGTGCAAAGGGCAGGCTTTGGAGGACCTCGTGATGCCTAATGGGTGTCAGGGACTTCTATATGTGTGACTATTGCATTTTAGTCACTGATGCGGCCACCTACACTAAAATGTGTTGGTCTAACCCCTTATATGTGGTACTTGGAAATGCGGGGATGTGATATGAGCTGAGAAGAAACAAAGCATTGGACATTGAATATAAATAATGTATGGGATATTCGGGAGTAGCCGGACACAAACAATTACAGAGGAGTGCTGTTCTGTGGAAGGATTTGTGTTTTCTTGCACGAGTAACAAGAGATGTTTTCCATAGACCAGCCCATTTCTATTTACTGGTTTGTTAACCATCTCTCCCCAAAAAGTTGTACATAAATTAAGAACAGCATATACAAATGTCAGCTGCTGGTGGTAACAATAAGACATGAGGAAATAAATCAGGGTAAGTGATATAAATAAGGAGTCCAGAACATAAAGTTTAAAGACATGTTAATATACAGCACAATGTAAACCGTTTCCTAAATTTACAGGGCATTCTTACATACAGTTACCATGAAAGGCCCTCTAATTGGGTTGCATCCCTGCACAGAACCAACAACCGTGCCCACACAATAATAAATTAGGATTAAAAAATCTGTGTGACTTCGTATCAGCTGCTTACATTTAATAGATGCAGCAATAACAATATGTTTGCATATATGTGCATCATGGTACTTTAGAAAAAAATAACTTTACAGGCGTAAGATTCTGTAACAGCTATATTAAACAGATATAATAACTGGGTAAACTGCAGCATCAATCTGAAATTTGTGTGGCTGAATTGTAGGGTAAGCAAGGGAGTGAAATCCTGAATGTGTTTGCAAATGACAATATTGAACCTCTAGGTGATTTTTATCAAGATTCCCTTTTCTGGTCTAGAATGTGTGAAGTGACTGTACCTCACTAACATGAAGACTGAAAGAGCCTGTGAGGAGGGAGGATCTATGTGTAGGACTATACACCAAGAACAAAAGTGGTGATTCTCCCACCTCCTAAAATGGGAAAGAACTAGTGGCGACTGGTATTTGAGGAAAGTTGGTAGGCGGATCGTGGTGAGGGGGAATGAAAAAAAAAATACCCACTTACCTGTCAGCCACTGCAGCCCCTCTGTCGCTACTGCCTCCTTCTCTGGGTCCTCTTCCCCGCTTCCAGGGCAGAAAAAAGGATGCACCAGACTCCCAGCCTCCCGATAGCCAATCACAATACTGCATTGTGATTGGTCTGATCACAGTGGATCGGCGCTAAGCCTGAGAATGAGAGGCTGGACATGTTCTTCATGTAGGCTGTAATGCAGATTGCATGGATAACATGCAAAGTGCGCATGAATGTTTGCCGGCCCAAGAGGGCCAGCCAAACATTAATGTGCACTTTAGGGAGTGCAAACCTCTCCTCTAGAGCGGTTATTTTATTTTACCTTTAATGACACTGCTTAAAAGCAGTGGGGCGACGCTCCTCCACCTTAGCGGAGGAGCAGCTACTGGAAAGAACAGAACATGAGTGAATAGTTGAGCTGTGAACAAAAGTCATCCTGTACTCTTGGTGCTAGTAGACTCCCACATCCCGGAATGTGCTTGTTTCCCCACGGCTTGAATTCCTTGGTGCGCAAGTGCTTGGGCTCTTTCGTGAGCTAATGAGAGCTCCCCAAATGTGGGGTCCAGATCTTATGCTAGCTTAAGACCAGCTAACAGGAAATGTTTGAATGCACAAACCACTGCTTGAGCCAGTGGGTGAAAGCATAAGTAAGAGGGGAGAGGCCACAGACAATGTGATCTTTACCTCCGTCCACACCACCTGGTGGATGAATGCATGGATTAAAATAAGTCTTCAGGGAAGTGAACTCCGAATCCCCTTATAGGTGAACAACTGTGGGAGAAGTCTCAGAGTTAGCACCACTTTTTGGGCCCTCCGGACATCAGAAGGATAGATTAACTGTTACTTCAATTGCTGAGGCATGCCACTGATCAAAAGAAAGGGTTGTGGAGAAGTGCACCAACAAATGGAGAATTCCGGTGGTCTCTAAAGCACATCCTCAGTGGGACACAGGGCACTTCGAGGGTTACCACCCCTTCATGCCTCTCCTTCCAGAAATTTCCCTCATTACAGAAACACAGCTTTCCAAGACTAGTGATCCACAGGACCACGGCTCTGACATTGTCCTTCCTGGTCAGCCAGCAGATGAAGGGAAAGAGGCCTCTTCAGCACCATATGTACCTTATGTCTTTCAGGGGTAACTGTGACTGGCAGCATCCTGCCAAATTCTCGGGGCTCGTGTCATGTTTATCCAAATAAAATAGTACACCACATTTGGGTACCGCAGCAAAGGTGAGGAAGTTCCCCCTTTCAAAGAAAGAAAGGGTGATTCTGGAAAGTCTCAGCTCATCCCAAATCCCAATTTGGGACAGACAGTCAGTCCTCTTTTCCCACATCCAAGTCAATCACTTCCAAGGGTCTAGATTAGCTGCACATGCGTCCTTTGTGCAGGAAAGGTTTGAGGATTTTCAGTGCTCAAAAAAAAAAATGAAGGATTTTGTAAACGGCTTCCAATACATACAATAACAAGCACTGCCAAAGCTAATAGGTTCCCCTATGCAAGACCTACTAGCATTGTCAATGTTTTTCAGAGATGTTGCACAGCATAACTGACTGCTGTGCAACTTGGCTCAAAGCAAATAAAACCAAAGCACTATGGTGCAGCCAGCGTTGGCTGAGTCAGAGCACTTCTTTTTAGCTAACTTCAAGATGTTAACAGCATCCTGCGCTGCAACATCTTTAAAAATCATTAACAAAGCAAAATAGCTCTGCAGGAGTTATTTGGCTTTGTTAATGTTTTTAAAGGTGGTGCACAGCAATGCAAGCTTCTGTGAAACATCACTCTATAATAAAAATTCTTTAAAAAAAAAAAAAAGAAACATCACTCAAAGTAAATAAAAACAAAGCACTATGGTGCAGCTAAAGTTGACCACGTCATAGCTTTTTTTATGTTTACTTTAAATCATGTTGCAACATCTGTAAAAAATTATAAAACAACAAACACAAATAGCTCAGTGCAAGTTATTTGGCTTTGTTATTGGTTTTTAAAGAAAATGTGGCATTACGGTCAGAACTGCCACCTGTGGAACCAGGTTTGAGACTTGTTGTTGCCTCAACATCCGGTTATCCTGGGGAAATGACTGAAACTTCCCACGCCTAAAAATCAAAAAATGAATGCGTCTTTGTGTAAAGTAAATAGTGTTTATGTAAAGTGCTCCTTCGGGGCTAGTTCGCACTCTAAACCCGCAAAAAAAGCAACAAGGGGGAGGAGGGTGGTAACCAAAGGCAGCAGGGTGAGTGGGTTAAAGAAAACAATGACGGTGCCTAAAAGTAATTGTTTTTTAAAAAGAGCATCTTAAATAGTCAGTGACCAGTGAAGGACACTGGCCACAGGAAGCAGTACTTGGTCCATGCTCTATGACAGGGACAAAGACAGAAGCCCAGCCCAGGAGGCAGCTGGAGGAGAGAAGGAGGCACCAGCCAATAGTAAGCAAGGAAACGAGTCATGTGGGAGGCAACTAATGGTAAATAAAGGTAAGTAATGGCCAGGTTCTAAGCCCCTTTTAAGTAAAACAAATAAAAATGAATAGCTTTCACTGACAGCCATGCATGCTGTAGGCGAAACTTAAAAACTACACTTTCTGGTATTTTTTTTTTAATTAGTGGCACTACCTGGTGGCATCCTAAAGCTGCCACCTAACCTTTGAAGCACTGGCCCTGCCTCCATGAAGACATTATATATATATATATATATATTCTGGCCATGGAATAACCCTGCAGGTGGCCGAGCTTCACATCCACAAAAAAGACCCAGAATACAGGAATGGCATACTCTGCGGCACCAGTAGGCCCCCTTCAAAACTCCTCACAGAAAAGAAAGTGCAGGGATCCAGTCTTTTTGGTTGGATTGCTCCACTTGCTTTCTCAAATCCGGGCCTCCACAACACGATCAGACGACGTAGCCAAGTGAGTTTATTAAGGCCTCTCTTTTTCTATAAGTTGTCACCGTGACTAGAATTTAAGAGAGATGGCATGTTGCCAATGAAACTATATTTGTGTTGAGCTGAAATGTGGTAAGGTAAAACTTAATTAGGTGTATGTTTCAAGTTCTATACATTTTTCAGTGGTAGAACAGAATGAAATTTGATTATTAATAATCTGAGTACTTCATTTTACCAGGTAACAAGATAAAATCTCTAATTAATTACAAAAGAAGGATTTATTTTACATTCTGCCAATCTAGGTGTATAACAACTACGGTAAAAAAAAAATTGGAACCAACGTCAGGAAGTGAAATCGAAGAATGACAGATGGGGAGGCCTCAAATGGCACGAATGCCTGTCATACTAAGGAATGGTTATGTTGGATTTATATGCCTCAGTGAAAAATGTTAATGCTCTCGAAGTATTCAGAACACATCCAAATGCCAAATCCGCTCGCAAACAATTTGAGGAACTGCTGGTCATTTCTCTCTTTAGGGCTAAGGAATAATCTCTTTTTAGCAAGACGGGGCATGCTACTGAGATACTTGCTTTGTGAAGGAGCCGAGCAGTAACAGCTGAGCCTTTTAGTCTTATTTTGAAGGTTCCTTGAGGCTACGAATTAAAATATCTCAGTCTTCGAGTGCCCACAGCATGCACAGTAAAGTAGTGATAATATCAACAAATTTGAAAGACTTGAAATATTGCAGAATGTGTTTCTAAAATATGATAATGGTAATTGTTAGACACCTTGTTGGCTTCAAAGCCCTCCTAGAAGATTTAGCAGTTTCCTAGCAGGCTTGCTAGAGCAAACATCTGCAACTACAGTAGTTCATCATTGTAAATGATTTCCATAATTTACACTGGGCAATCCTGGACACATATTTACCTAACAGAGCCCCTTGTTATAATCAGTACCAATCGCAAGACTTTTAAAATGGTCTTGCCGTTGCAATAAGTGGTCGCTGTATGACCCACCTGGTATGACATGGAGAGAGCAGCAGCCTTTGTCAAACACATGTTTCTCTTCTTCCTCTTAGCAATATAATTATTTACAATAAGACCTTTCATCTTCCATAGTTACCTTCAACTCTCCTAAGGAAATGCTAGAAAAAAAGAACTGAAGTCTTCCTTTTCTGTCTATCAAAAGGCTAATTGCTTGAGGAAGAACTATGCCCAGATGAAGCCGTTCGACCCTCAACTGGATCAGGGGTACAAATGCTCAGAATATTATCTACCTTCTTCTTCTTTAATAGATTAAGTGGGGTAATACCCAGATGATGACACTCAGAAGGTGGAACTCATAACAATGGGCTTGGAAAGCCAATTCACAGATGGGGTGTGGCATAAAAGCCAATCCAATCTAATAATCACAGGATTTTCTTGTGGTTTCCAAAGGTTACACATATAGGCTTTGCTTGGACATTTAAGGGACAGCACCCAAAATCCACTTGAGTAGGCAAACTAAGATGAAAGTGTAGAAGTGGCAATAACACTGGCAAAGTCTCATCCAAGATGTTCTGTGGATGGTTTGACAGTTTCCACAAGACAAAGGAATAATATGTCCTTGCCTGATCACAGTAAAAGAAAGCTCTGTGCGATGTCTGCAGCCTCGTTCTTCGATGGATAGTCTTTCTCTGGGGGTTCCAGTTTCCATAGGTTCTTCGGGTGAACAGGCAGGAAAATCAGGCTGATTACAGTGGATCAGAGTGATCTCAGAGGGTGCTCTTTTTTGACTCGCACTAGTTTATTTTCTGCTCTTCTTTTATTGAGTCTGTGCTCCATATGTGAAATTAGATAAGGATGCAGGACTGGGCACATGTGCTAATTCATCCCTACTTTTTCTCGATTACCGCTTCTGAGAAATCACATCTAGGTACTTTCAACCCAAATGGTCTCTGTGGCTATTTGCTTGAACTGGGTAATATATTTAAGGGCAGCCATAGTGTCTACCTGGAGATCACAAAGTGCTTCTTCTGCATAAGACTCTCTACAGGGGCATACATTTTGAAACATTGCCAAGAAGTTAGCATAACCATCCAAACAGGGATCATTAGAGATCGTTATGGGTGTAGCCTAGAATAAGGCTGAGCGCATTAGGCAACATATAACGTAACCCACCCGATAACTATCTGAGTGGAACAATATTGGACAAAAGGTACACTCAACTGAAAGGATATCCTTTAGGATAAGAAGAATCTGAATCTGATTTGCTGCTGCAAGGTAGACAACAAACCTGAGAGTAGTAAATCCTCAGAGTCAAAGGGACCAGAAACATTTTGGCATTGCAACCTGTCAAGAGCTGAATGTTTGGCCAGTCCATCTCATTCTTACAAGCTCTAAGGAAAAGGTGACCCTTCTTGCAGCCATACAGACTGTCCTGGGTGAAACATGGGTTACAAAGCGGAGGCACTCTGGGAAGCAGTGCCTGACAGCACTGAGAAAAAAGCCCAAAGCACCAAAATTCACCAAGGTGCAAGCTCCTAATTGTAGGGAAGTTCTTGTAATGGTAAGGTTTTCGGTGTAAGTAAGGACTGGAGCAGTGGTGAAGCTGGCAGGGCTAGAGCAGAACTGAAATGGGCAGGACTGGAGAGGATTGATGATTGGGTGTAGCAGTGAGATCAAATGAGACAATTTCACAGGTTACACATAAGGGCACCCAGAATTTACATGAGTAGAATAACTAAGAATACATAGTGTAGTAGGAGCAGTAACATGGACACAGTCTCAACCAAAGTGTTCTGTGGATGCTTTGAGAGGTCTTGCAAGACATTAAGGAATAATATAGGAACAGAATCCCACAGTATTAGCATGCCTTAGGAGTCACAACACATTGGTACTCTGATCACAGGCTCTTTGTATACTGTTAGTACGGGAACCACCTGCTAAAAGTAGCTGGTCTCAGAAAAGAACATACTGAACATGTGTTGATGTTTGGTGGCCATCTTGAAGCGGACAGGGGAACCCGCATATTACAAACGTTTAGGGTATCCACCAGTTTTAATATTTAATCTCACACTCACTCTGTGAAATAAAAAGATCTCCGCTAAAGTGACCCTTGGGGGGACCCGTAGGGCATTGCGGCACCGGCCTAATGAGGAGCACTATCCAATGATGAAGCATGACATCCCTTGGGATGTTTGAGGGCAACAACAGACGTACCTTTTGACTGTCTCTTGTTGAGTAGCATAGTACCTGAACACCCACGTTTTATTTCTTTCTTTTCTCGACAGACACTAATTTAACAGTAACCCCACTTTTTTTGACATCTTGAAGCGGAGTCTGTGTTTGGTGGCAATCTTGTAACAGGATCTCACTAAAGGAGAGGTGAAGTATAGCTTTCCTCTATGAATCTCAGCATAAGGATTAGATGCGGATAAAAAGCCTACGCTTCAGAGGGTAAGAACCCCAGAGGTAAAGGTGGATGGGATCTCAAAGTATGCACAGCTGAAGGGAATAAGTATTAACCAAGAAGTAGATGTAGTGAATGATTAAGCGTTATTGGATTCTGTAAGAGATTTTTAATATGAAGTAGTTGCTTATGGGAGTTTAGGTAAAAGGGCAACAGGTGCACAGCCAAAGCAGATCGCCCAAAAAGTATTAATGTTAAAACAGGGGAGATATGATAGCTCCAGATTTAGGGATCAAACGAGAGAATTTACAAGCAAGAAGCTTGCACTTAACTGGAGTAAATGTAAGGGACTGAATGGGGGTCTAGGAATTAGGGATCGTTTTTGAAGCCTGGGAATAAAGCAGAGAGGACTGCATGTTGATATTTGAGATATTGTTTTCCTTACTCTTGGTGGTTGTTCTTCACCCTTCCCCTTCATGCACCCTCCTAATTCTGGCAGTGAGGGCATGGTGTTTCAGCACAGTTCAGGCTCCTGGGAAACTAAATATTAAAATGCTTTAATTCAAGGAGAGGACATGATGATCGGGTTGCTAGATATGGTAAAGTAGCACCTTAATGTGATTGTACTATGGTTCCTTACTGCGATTGTTCTGTTGTACATAGAGCATCTCTCAAGACTGTAAATACACAGATTTGAAAATGAAATAACTTAAACCACAATTATAGAGCTGAATTCTTAAAGGCTGTGCCTGCACCCACACACTATACAAGGATATACTAAGTACAGTTCTGACTTACTATAGTTCAAATTAGGACTGGGTTAGTGAAAGTACATTCTTTAAGGTGCAGTGGTTCAAACTAATTACTATTATGAGACAACATTTGAGGCATCATCCTTGTAATAGATATTTGAATGTTTGCAACAGCATGTTGCTATTTCTCGACAAACTCATGTGGTTAATTCAGCTAATATATATTCCAAATTTACCAGGGAACATTTTGTCATGCCGATATTTTGAAGTCATACTTCTACGAGTAAAGGAGTGCCTTGATGGCCAAAACATTAAGCAAATTACATTTTCTTTTCCAACTTCGCATAACAAATCTGAGGGCAGAGTACTGTAGAGGAAACATAATTTACAATCTAATAAAGTGTGAGCGAAAGGAGGAAGGTGAAATGGTGGGGGATGAGCACAGCTGAGGAACACCATGGTTAAAAGTCTCCACAAACTAATACTAAAGTAACAATATATTACCCATCAGTGAAATTGGTAGATGTAACACATTTTCTATTCATTTAGGCCTTTGATGCAACACATGCTAAGATGTTAAAGAAAAAAACACAGTGCAAGATTTGAGAAAAATGAGCACGAAGTAGACGACCATGTCCGTCCCCTCGGGTATAACCTACTCATATGTTAAGTGACCTCTGGGGCAAGAACTGCTTATGCAGCACTTTGTGCTTTAATTATCTCCAGAAGAATATTAGCCCTGCAAACACTTGTAAATCCTCATATGGGAAATGGAATCTTTAAACCATGATTCAGGCTGTTGGAATGCAGACAACTGAAACTACGCCACAATCTAAATACAGCATACACATAGCCAAAAAAACAACTACTCACATGCATTAAGCCATACATCTTTGTAGAGGGTTATATGCACGTTTTACGCTTCAGAATGCGAGTTATAAAGAACTAATATGGCGAAGTGTAATGTTTCAGACGGTAACGTAAATGAATACAGCTGAGAAGCAAGTCAAATATTTTTGAAAGTATATCTAAAACAAAAGAAACGAATATCTGGCTTAAAAGGCTTTGAAGAATAGCCAAAGGCTTGGAAGCTGCACGGTGTGACTAGGTTTGCCGCACACCCAGGTCTTCACTTGTAAAGTTGAAGTATGTTTGTTCACGTATGACCAGAAATGTAGTTTAATAGAGAAAAGGTGAAACATATGAGATATCAGAAATATACTTTAAAGGTAAAGATTTTTTTTCCACAATCTCAAAGCAACGGAAATTAGAACAAACACAAGTATTATCAAGAAAATGAGGTGGTCCCAGCATAACAGTCTTTGATAACAAACAGGTTCATATTTTGATCAATAATAAAAAGTGAAACAAGATCCTAGATTGCACCTGGATTTAAATGCGAATTGCACAAGGTCACCCAAAAAGTTCCACTCACAACGAAATAACTCCTATGAATACTCTAGGAATTAAATTCTTAAAAGCTAAATGTTAAAGAACTCATGATATTGGTAACCAGCTGACTTCAATAAATGTCTATTTCCTACAAGAATCTAAAGAGCTTGTTAGGGTCCCAAGACACATTTACTGCAAACCTATTCGAGATCATTAGATTTAAACCAATTAACAAGAGGAGCACAATACCTCTGCTGCAGGCCCACCAGTGCTTCAAAAAGCATCCTACCTAACTTTTCTGGTGCTCCGGATTTATACTAGAACCACATTTTTGAGATTAGAGAGAAATGTTGGCCCAATCAGGGCCCAAGTACTGTTTAGTAAACATCAGAATGCCCAGCCAGCAAAATTACAATGATGTTTTTAAGTGATAGTTACCGAAAGGCAGAGGCATTAGAAGAGTGCTTGCGCCACAAATGTGAATATGAATCAAAAATAATTCAAAAGTGCAAATACTTTGCAAAAAACGTATTAATAAAAGGTATTCAGAGAAAACGATGAAGAGGATACGAGAGCATAGTTTAGCAATAGAAACTTGTAGTACCAAAAATTGCTAATGAAGATTTTAGTGACCTGAGTAGCAATCTCTCTATGCCTAAACAACCCAATTGAAGCCCTCACTAATGCGCATACGAGGAGCTTCACAAAAAAAACTATTGTGCAAGAAAGGGTTTAGAATTCTTTGTAAAATCACAATAAATCATGCTCCAAAGTAATATTGGAAAAAATACCATACTAATGGCCTCCACTGACTATTTTTAGAAGTCTATGGTCGATATAATAATTTAAGAGCCCATACTGAGTGTGTCCTTAACAAGATACTTGTATGTTTTCTATGCTTCTTCAAAATTATTACTTAAGTTACAACCCAGAATGCAAATAAAGATGATGCAAATATTTATTTTAAACATTCCAGAAATAATTAATATGAATGCTCTCTCGCCTCATGTTAAAATATACAAGAAAAAAATTCTATATCTAAAGACATGATCCTATATTATGGGATGGAGGATGTCTACCTCTTTCTATGTAAATATTTCTATGAACGTATTTTTCAAATGTCAATTACTGTAGTGTGACACGTATTAAATATTTTCATTTAAATATATACTTGATCCCTCTCCACCTGTTAAATTAAAATATTTGAGCACATTCAATGTACGACTCTTTCGTTTCATTATTTTGTAATGGTTAACTATGTCTATGAAAGGTTTCCCTATGTGTCATATGCATGACATTGCCAGCTGTGGAACAAGGAAGGACAACACTATGAGAGAAATAAATGTCTGATGATTCAATGTGCTTTTGAAGTGTGAAATAGTTCTTTGAGCATTGAAAAGCAAGCACTCCATGGGAGGGTGATTGATGCACCAAATAGCCAATAGACTGAGGTGAGAGAAAAATACTCCTCTGGATGAAGCCAACGTCCACTCTAAGTATATTTTACTGGACTCGTAACATAAAAAAATGTAGATAGCTGTGCTGTCAAGCTACACCTAGAAAAAACCAATGACCAGTCAGGATAATTCTCTGCTAAAATGAGAAGGGTAAATATCACCAATTTACAAGGCAGTGTAAGGGGGGTGCAGCAGAATGTTGCATACAGTAAGTACCATTTCGAATAAAAACCTATGACACACAGACCCTAAACCTGCACGCAAGAGTAACCATGTGATGGATCAAGGTTGCATGCTTTCATTGCTCAAAACAGTGGTGGAAGAGGGTACACTAGAGCAGTGCTTCTTAACCTGTGGTCTCAAAGCCTACTCAGAGAGTTTGCAACTGCATAGAAAATAAATAATATTAACAGATTAAGAACGTTTCTATAAATAAAGAACCAACATGTATAATTGATTTTTTTAAATGTAAATCAGAAGGAATTTGAGATTTGCAAAGTAAGTTGTATTCTCAGATTTATTTGTGAGAGCAGAGCAAGTGCGTCAGAAAGAACGATTTGGGAAAGCTCCAAATGTTAGTATAACATTTTTTATTTTATTTTTATATTTGTTTTTGAATTAAATAAAATGTTTAATCATTTCGGTATTTAATGAATGCTTGTTTCTGTACTTTGTGTGTATTGTTTTGTAGTTCAAATCATAGAAAATGCTTAGGAAGGGGGTCCCCGGCTTTCAGTAATGACTCTTTGGGAGTCCCTGGAATCTAATAATGGTTCAGCTGGGATTCCCTGGTTCCAGTAATGATTAAGTGGGGGTCCATAGAAGTCAAAAGTTTAAGAACTATTACTATTGCACTAGAGCAATGAGCATACCATCACTAAAATAAATAGAGTTCCCTGAACCCATGGACACAAATAGCAGCCTGGTTCCACCTTTCACAAAATAGCAACGGAGGTAGGCGCACACACAAAGGACAACCAGGGGAAAGCACCATAAAATTACTAAATATAAGCTATGGGCCAAGTGACTAATGCAAGTGACATGAAAAGAGCACAAAGTGCACCATAGCCCCAGCAGCCGATAAAGTAATAATTCATATTCTCTCCACATAGTTGGCATGAGATCATTTCTAAAAATCAACAAAAAAGAGCGGCTTAAGCTGGTCAAAGTAAGACCAGCAAATGTCACGTTTTGCAAAGCAGAACTATAACACAAATTGAATAGAGACACAAACCTACTCTAATGGTGTGAAGTTAAATCTATGACAAACATGTAATTTGAACATCAAGAATAAACACTTATCAGACCCTAAACACCATCAAAACAGGTATCTCAAACAGCTAACAGCATATGGATTAGTATAGTAGCTTAGAAGCCCTTAATGTATGGTATATGCATTAGCCAGACCCAATGGATGAATGTCTGCATCGATTGTTTCATCGAGGCATGGGGGACTGTGTCACAGTAGCAGAACAGATGGGTAATTTAGCCAGCAAACATCCCAACTCCCTTGAGTGCTACAAGTCGTGGACTATTTGCTTCACTCACATTTCCCATCATCTGGTAGTAGAGAATAAAACATACTTTCAGAATTAATCATCTATTGCAAATCTTTAGGAGTGTTTTGGCTTTATGACTGTACCCGAGTCGTGCAGTAAACCCAGAGAATCATGAGGAAATAAATTGCCCCAATATGTGTTCACTCGTAACAGACCAAATCAACCATTCATAAACGGGCAAGTGACTTTGTAATTATTAACAATAATACCATCTTATAAGAAGAATTGCAAACTGATTTGACAAAAAGCATTCACCAATCTAAAACTATTCCTCAGTTATTTTCCCATTAAAGGGGAAAACATAAGTGTACCTCAGATATTATCTAAAATTGTTTCTCTACATTTATGTAAACAAATTATGTCAATTGGATATCCTTTTTTAAAGACAGAACACAGACAGGGAACACATGTATTGAGTTCCCAAGGGTTAAGATGTAAGCCACCATTCAAGGCATGCGAGTCACGGTTATAATTCATATTCTCCCTTTCCTTCAGAAGATTATTACATGATGACTTAATTTTCCCCATTTCACTCATCTCCTAGGTCAGAAGTACTTCTCTAAACAACCAGCTAATGTGATGCCTCCTGTTTAGATAGGTGTCTTTCAAGCCTTTCCGGGCACTCTCGTCAAACCATCTCTTTCTTTTCAACAGCCAAAATATTCCTGAGAAATAAGTTTTATGCTAATGCCACAAATACGAGACAGTGTATACATTTAAATACTCCCAGATGAGTATCCTGCAAGTGAAACACCCTAACATGTAAAAGAAACAGTTCATTTAACCAAGGCAGTAGCCGGGAAAACAAAATACTCCTCACTTTTGTATGGTCCTAAATAACAGAGCAAAGTGAGGGATCCTGGTCTGCTTTGAGTTTGGTCAAAACTGCCTTTACCTGTATTGACATCTTTTTATTTTCTTTGTCATCTTTTTTCCTTATCTTCTTCTTTTCTCCTCTCCTCCTTTTTATCGATCTTTCTTTTCTATTTTGTATTTCTTTTCTCCCTTTTCCTCTTTCTATCTGAGCCTCCTTTCATTTTGTGTTTCGTTTCTGTCTGTTCTTCTATATATTCCGGTTTAATTTTGTTCCGAATTTACTTATTACCATACTTTCATCCTTTCGGTTCCTTTCTTTCCTTTTTTCATCCTCTTGCCCTTCCTTCTCCCCTTTCTTACATCCTTTGTTCTATGCCTTCCTTCCATTTATTCTTTCTTGTCTGTCTTTCCATCTTTCTTTCCTTATTTGCATTATATTCTCCTTCCTTTTCTTCCTCATTCCACTTGCCTTGCACTTCTCTTTGCTTGACAATTTTAATAATTTTTCTCTCTTGTCAGTTTTTTGCTGCTTGAGCAGCCTTTGACCTCATCCACAGCTGTTCCATGGTGATTATTCTTGCAGTGGGTATTACTTTCTGCTTCTGTCTTGTGATGACCTGCGAGTCAAAGTTCAAAGTTAGGAAAGGCCATAAAACACTTTTACCTGTCCACGTAGCACCTCTGCTTAAGCAGATATAACCGGTGCTTCACAGCGCCTTCGCATTCACCCATTTAAGCATGCTTGTGTCTTAATGCAAAAGAATGTCCCAAAGTCCTGTAAAATACACAATGTCCCTGAGATTCCTATCAGATGTGGTGCAATTGAAAAGCACAAACCCCAATGGGTTTCTGTTTTCTGGTAGTGTCTGCTCCCTTAAATGGACTACTAAAACGAGAGTTTCCTGAGGAGATGACGGCAAACTGGAGACTAGCATGTTTAATGCACGGGCAAAATACCATTATTTTATCATTCAGGTAAAAGATCAACCGTTATAAAATATTTCAAATGTAATGCTCAATAGGCAAGAGAAATAAAATACCCAAAGCTTACTTACTGAACAGTTTCAGCATCATTTATCAACACACACATTTTAAGACTACAACTCCACCACATTTTCGTTGCACTGAACATTTATTGTGCAAGATTGTTTGGACACTACAGGCATTCAACTTTGTGTCACGGAAAATGAATGCATGTTCACAGCGATGCACTGTCAAAGAATTGTGACATTTTTAACAGTCACCATCATATCTCGCATGGCACTAACATTTTGTATTAGAAGCTACACCTCAATTTCTTTTTATCAAACAAGTACAGATAGAGCAATCGTGCCGAAAGCTGAAGGTTTTGTCTCCCTATCCAAACTGCTGACACCCTTCCAGTCAGAAGAGACACCTACGGTTAGCTTCCCTTTCGGTTTACAACTTAACATTCAGCCATTCCCTTCCCTCACCTCACAGTCCTCACAAGTAATTTTCAGCCTGCCATTAACTTTTCAAAAACAAGGCATAACATAAAACTAAAGACATTACTGAACTGTCGCGAATACTTAATACACTTGACACCACCCCTAGGTTCATATATTCCACTATAACGAGCCTCGCATGCAACCAATCCCTCCCCTATGCACAAAGTGTTGGCTGTGCGCAGTTCAATATGGTGGTAGGCACAAAGTCTGGCTATCAGACATGGTCTGGACCCTAAATCCCCTATGGCTAAGCCCAACTTAAACCCAGCATTTGTCCAATCACAGTAGAAGTTGATCACATGGTCTGGCCAGGCCTCACATCCAGTCTCCTCTGTTGTGGCTAAACCCCATGCACACGGGCGTCAGCCGTGCACAGTAGAGGGTTTCTCTAGGGACAGGTTTGCAGCCAGGCTCTGTGCCTCACCTCCAATGCAGCTAACTCTTACTGCGCATACCCTTCAGCCCTGTGCAATGTGGATTTACTGCAAGGTACAGACTCTGGGCTGTCCCATGCCTAGCATCATGTGGGCGAAGCCCCACTAGGAACAGCACTGGACCATGCGCAGGGGTAGGTGGCTCAAACTCCAAAACACAAGCCCTGCTGCAAGCAGCTTGACTGTGCACAGCTCCCGTTAACCACATGGCCCTGGCCTGTGGCCAGCCACTGCATCCAATCTCCCACGTAGAAGTATGAGTATTTTTCTAAGCCCCCTTATATACCTACCTTGTTGTTTATTTTCAGTACAGACTTCGGTGCCTGGTTTTCTGTAATGGCAAGAGGAGGCAAGGATTTGGCATTTGATGAAGGGAAATCATGATTCGTCATCGAATAATATTTCTTTATTTTTTTAAATTATTATTCCCCACAGTATTAGAGGATCTGGATCAGTGAATAATCGGAAGATACACACACAAACGTTCCTGTCTGATTAACCCTACGAATCCTTCCCAATCCCTTTGTAACCCAAATCTCTCAAAAACTATTGAATGATTTTCCACCTCACAAGAAAGGAACTAGCCTCAATAAAGTTCTAATTTTATGTAAAGTTTGTTGCAATTCCACTCAGCAGTTTTTTTTTTTTTTTTTTTTTTTAATCAATCCCTCTTCTATCCCTTCCCCTCCTCCCACCCCCAGCCATTTCGAGTCCCCTTGGAGAGATCGACTTGAAACGTTATGTGCAAATACCTAGGTAAAAAAACTATTTTTACTAAAATGTTTGAGCAGATTCGTTATGCATGGCTAAAATGATTAGCAAATCATAAAAGCTCACTTTTTATTGGAAAGTGAGCTTTAACCATAAACTACACAGTCAGTATCATCTACTGTGAAATACATATCTAGTTTCTGCAATCTTAGACAAGGATCCTTAAAGTACAGTACAGAAACTGGACTAAACCTGCTAGTACACATTTATTGTTGTTGGTTTACTACTTTGCATTTACTGTTTAAAAGAGTATCACTGTGAGAGCACAAGTAGCTCATTCATAGTATGCTGTATGATATCACCATCAAGATCGATTCCAAATGTTCCTGAATGAGTGCTTTGTATGATATTAGTGAATGGAATAAACGCATGCTGAAGTGAAGCACTTCATTGGGAGCACTGTAAAGGTGGTCTGAAAGACACATCACACATATTTAATTGCTCAATTACTCTAATGGTTCAGTAGTAGATTAATGTAGGGGAGTTATATAAGAGTCATTGAAAAGGTGATGCAATGGAAGTGCATCATACCACTAACTTCATGTTAGCGGCTTAGTTCATGTGATCAAGGCTTCAAAACTTTACAACATGGCAGAAGTTTAGTACATTGCTGCTGTGTACATCTTATGTGGCTGTAACATTTTACCACTTTCTCATTCTAGAATCCAGTTTATGGTCTTCTCAGTTCTCTGTTTCAGCGAGTTGCAGCTGAGAAACAGTATTCAGCAGTTTAGTAATGGGTAAAGTAGCTAATTTCTCCTATGTTCTTCATCAATGCCCTACTTTGTAATCCTTTCACTTGATTACACATTTTAGTAGAGAAAAGGACAGGTCACACTCATGTAACATTGGAGAAACATTTCTAGAGACAGGTATAGAGATCAAGTGGCCCAGAAGGGTTTCAGATAAAGTATTATACATTGCAGAAATCTATCATTGCATCCGGCTTCTTCACAGGAGGTATTATCAAAGATTAAACAGTCATAACACCGGCCTGTGTCCAAAAGACAAAACAAGCATTGGCATAGCCAATAGGTCTCGCCTTTGGCACCTTATAAGTGTTTAGTTAACCAGCACAATATCCTTGGTGCAACAACATCACCTGTTGCATAGCTAAACACTTATAAGGTCCCAAAGGCGAGACCTATTGGCTATGCCAATGCTTGTTTTAATTGTTTTCGGAGACCATTAAGAAGGAAGGGAAATGTCAAAGGGGAAGGAGGGAATGGGAAGGGAAGGGAAGGGAAGGGAAAGGGAATGAGGATTAGGAAGGTGAAGGGAGTGGGAAGGGAAGGCAGGGGTGGAGTGAGGTGGAGGAGATGGGAAAGGACAGGAAGGTGTTAACACAAAGGGAGGGATGGGATGGGATGGGATGGGATGGAAAGAGAAGGGAAGGGAAGAAGGGGAGGTGGAGGGAGAGGGCAAACGGAAGGGAAGAGATGGATGGAAAGGGGAGGGGGGGGGAAGAGGAGGGAGGGGGAAGGAAAGGGAAAAGTGAAGAGGAGGAGAAAGGAAGGGTGGGGAAAGGAAAGGGTGACAGGAGTGAGGATAGAAGAGTTAGGGAAAACAACTAATGGAAGGAAAGGGAAATGGAAAGGGGGAGAAGGGGACAGAAGTGGAGAGATATGAACTTGAGGAAGAGAGGGAAAAGTGGATAAGGAAAAGCATGGAAAGAAAGGCGTAGGACATAGAATAGAAGGAATGAAGGAAAGGGAAGAGTAGGGTGGTACATCTGAGTGGAAAGGAAGGGAAGAAGGGGAGATGAAAGTGGAAGGAAAAAGGAAAGATAAAGGGAAGGGAAGATAAGATAAGGAATGGAAAAGAAGGGGACAGAAAGGGAGAATAGGGGAAGGAAAGAGAACGGAAGGAAAGAAGGGACGGGAAGGAGGGGAAGGGAAGGTTTAGTGGAAAGAAAGGTGAAGGGAAGGGAGGGGTAAAGGGGAGGGAAGGGTAAAGGAAAGGGGGAGGTGGAGGTAAGGGGAGAGAAAGGGAAGGAAAAGGTCAAGGAAAGGTCAAGGGAAAGGAGAAAGGAAGGATAAGGGATAGAGAAGAGAAGGACATGGAAGAGAGAGATGGGGAAGGAAGGAAAGCGAAAAGGAGGAGGTGAGTGGAAGAGAATTGAAGGAACAAGATGGAAGGAGAGGGGAGAGCAAGTGATGGAAAACAGTGAAGGGGAAGGGAAGAGGGAAAACCAAAGGGGAAAAGGGTGTGACGGAGAGTTAAGGGGGAGAGGGCAGGGAAGGGGACAGGAATGGAAGATGGGAAGTAAAGGCAAGTGTGGGGTGGGGTTGGGAGTAGTTGAGAGAAGAGGGGATGGAAAGGGAAGGGAACGGACAGAAAGGGAGAGAAAGGGAGGGTAAGGGAAGGTGGAAAGGTGAAGGAAGGGTAGGGAAGGGAAGAAGGGGAGGAGGGAGAGGGGAAGGGGATGGTGACGGGGAATGGGTAGGAGATGGGGAAGGGGGATGGGAGAAGAATAGGATGGGGAAGGGTGAAGGATGGGTAAGAGAAAAATGTGAGGGATAGGGAAGGAGGAAAGGGAAGGTCGAAGGGAAAAGAAGGATAAAGGAAGGGAAGGGAAGAAGAGGAGGGGAAAGGAAGAGGGTGAAGGGAAAGTGGAGGGAGGGAGGGAGAGGGGACGGTGAAGGGGAATGGGGAGAGGACGGGGAAGGAGAAGGGAAAGAGGGAGGCTGAAGGATGGGGAATGGAAGGAAAATGTGAAGGAAAGGGAATAGAATGAAAATGTAAGGGAAAAGGAAGGAAATGGGAAGGTAAGGGAAAGGAAAGGAAGGGAGGGAAGGGAACAGAATGAAGGGGTGCTTAGGGGAGCGGAGGGAAAGGGAAGCGGTGGGGTATGAAGGAACAGGAAAGGTAGGAGGATAGGGAGTGGGAGGGTGGGGAGGGGAACAGAAGGGAGGGAAAGGGGAGGAAGGGAAAAGTAAATGAAGGAAGGGTAGGGGTTGGAAGGGCAGGAGCAGAGGGAAGGGAGAGGGGAAGTGGAGTGTGGGGGTGGTGAAGAGAACGGGATTAAGAAGGCAAGGGAATGGGAAAGGGAAGGAAAGGGTGAGGTGATGGTGATGGGTAAGGAATGGTGATGGAAAGAGATGGGAAGGGAAGGGGAAGTGAGGGTGAGGGGGAAAAAGCGGGAATGGAAAGGAGAAAGGAAGGGTGAAGGGTCGGCGAGAGAAGGGAAGGGTGAGGGAAGAGAAGGGAGAGAAAGAAAAGAAGGGTGGCAAAGGAAGGCAGGGGTGGGGAAGGGTGGTGGGAGAGGAGAGGAGATGGAAAGAGATGGGAAGGGAAGGAGGATGGTGAGGAGGAAGGGAAGGTGAACGGCACGGGTAAAGAGAGGAAGGTGTGAAAGAACGGTAAAGGATAGAAGTAGGGGAGAAAGTAATGGTTGGGAAGAAAAGGGAGAAGAGATAAGAATGTAAGGAAGAGAAGGACAAAACGTAAGAGAATAGAAAGCAAGAGAGAAAGGGATAGATAAGAGGGAAAAGAAGGGCAGGGGGGGCAGTGAATAGGAAGGGCGCAGGGAAGTTGATCTGAAGAAAAAGGAAGGGAATTGGAGTTTCAAGACAGTTTCAAGTTAGTTTTCAGTTCGGTTTGATGTCGGGTTTTAGTTCACTTTTCGTTTGGTTTATTTACTCACCTTGTGACCTTAAACCCATTCTTTCCCTTCCTTTTTGATAGGCCCCCTGCAACTTCGTACCACTGGCTTAGCTAGCACTTTGGCCCCCGTGATTGGGGATGGGGGTGGGGAGGACGGGAGCTTGCCGCCCCAAAATTCGTACACTTGCTGGCCTCAGCTCCAGTCGCCAGCAGTGGTCCTCCCTGTCTGGTGTCCATGCATGCACTGCTGCAGCTGCCTGGTTACCAGCCTTCTATACCAAGGAAACGTCACAATGGAGACTTTCAACATGTCATCCATCACACGTCATCGGTTTACGGGTGATTCCATACGTTTCTGTTTAATGAGGGGGCAGGCAAGACACGATTTAATTAAATTTCCTAAAAACAAACTATTTAATCACAAAATGATCCTTCGATGAAACTAAGACGATCCCATCCTACCCGACTTTCTTTCCCATCAGTGGCCTCTCCTTTTCCCTCTCTGCTATGGCGGAAGCCTTCCCTCTGCACGTACCCTGGACCCCGTGACATCACATTGGAAGGCCTGTCATACCATAAATGTTCCATTCGCGGGTTTTTACTTATGGTGCTGCTGGGAAAGAACAGAGCTTTTATATTAGTTTAAAACGTATAGTTTTCTCGGTTTTCGTTTTAAATACGTGGGGGCTTATTTACAAGCCCCTTGCGTCGGTGGTACATCACTTATTCCAATTTTAAAGTGGCGCCCTAGCGGGGCAGGGGCTTGTAAATAAGCTACCTTCAACACGAGGCAGATTGGCGCGTGCACTAGGCGCGCGGCACAACCACTGTTGGGCTAATAGACCTTATTTGGCCCCTTCTGAGCTGCCGTGGGCTGGGGCTGCAGGCCTGGAGGCCTACCTCATCGAAGTGTTCCGCTTTCTTCTCCGGATAACAGTGCTGTTTTGCACAAAGATTAGGGGGGACTGTTAAAGATGGTCGCAGATAGGGAAATGTAATGGACTGGCCCCGTAATGAGCCGATTGATTCCGGGGAGATCAAAGGGGAGCAATTGAAACCAGGAGATGGCCTAGAGAAAATATGAAGTAAGGTGAGAAAAGTAAGCAAAGCGAGACATGCGAACAAAAGAAAGGGAAACTGAAGAGAGTTGAGCACTAATGGGGGGACAACTCTGAGGGACAACCCGGAGAGAATGGAAAGCGCTGCGGTGAATACAAAGAAAGAAACACAAAGATTGGTGGAACATACACAATAGGATGGGTGCCGAGAGACGGGTGTACACAGTGAGAGGGAGCGCGGTAGAGGGAGTTCAGTGATACCAGCATGGGGGGGTGGGGTGAGGCAATGCAGAGGGAAGCAGTTAAAAGGTTACTGGGGGAGATGTGGACTAATAGACACAGACAGGGACATAGAAAAAGCGCACAAACAGAACAAGACAAAGGATAAAGGGTGGAGTGGGGGAGAGCATCGTCTCGCAGAAAAGGCAACGCATTGGGTGGAAATAGTTAAGGCATGCACCGGCCAAGAAAAAAAGGGAGAGAGAGAGCGGGAGAGACGGAGAGAAAGAGAAAGAAAGAACGCGATAGGAGAGAGCGAGCGAGAGCGAGAGAGAGCCCGGGAGTGAGACACAAATCCAAGTTCTACTTGTAGTTTGCGTCAGTACTGTCCTGGGAGCGCGCGTGAGAGAGAAGGGGGGGGGGGGGGGGAGCAGGAGGTGAGCCAGGGAGTGGTGCGCGCGCAGGCTGCTCTTTTTGGAAGCAGATACTCGTGCTTGTGGCGTGCCCCTGCGCGTTCCCGCAAGGTGGATGCCGCCACAAGCCACTATAAATCTAACCCCTTCTGCCTTCCTTGTGGGGTCCCTCAGGGGTCCTCACTGAGCCCCACGCTTTTCAATATCTATATGATATCGCTGGCGGGCCTTATAAAATCCTATGGTTTTCAGCTAACCTCTTATGCGGATGACACTCAAATAGTGTTATCATTGAAGGACGATGAGGAAAAAGAAACGTAAGTGCGCTTTCATGACTGTATGAGATAGCTGGATGGATGGCTACAAACTGCTTAAAATTATATTCCTCCAAAAACTAGATTATTGTCTTTGGAAATAATCCCCATGTCTGGACACCTGACTGTTGGCCAGTAGACCTGCGCAACTGCCCCTCCCCTTCGCTGAAAGCTAAGAACTTGGGAGTAACTGTTGACTGCAGATTGATATTCTGTGATAATATAAGCACCGTGGTATCCGCCTGTTTCCTGTTGTTACGAATTTTAAGGAAAATTAAACCCTACCTTTCAGAAGGAAATTTCAGGACGGTGGTTACGGTGCTGGTTATGTCAAGATTGGATTACTGTAATGGCATCCTTTTGAATGCCCGTAAACATCTTATCAACAGGTTGCAGATGGCTCAAAATGCGGCTGCTATCAGGTATCCCTAAATTTGTCTCGGTGAGAAAAGAATTAACTAGGTTACATTGGCTTCCAGTGAAGCATAGGGTATGCTTTAAGACCCTATGTACAGTTTTTAAGGCCCTCAATTGGGATAGGTCCACAACACTTGAAGGACAAGCTCAAGTGGTACGTTCCCAGTAGGACCCTTCGGTCTTCTGGAGCGAAAAGGTCCTGACGCCCTCTGTTAAAAAGGCCTGCTGGGGTGGCAGGAGCTTTATTGCATGTGCATCTAAGGCCTGGAATGATTTGCCATTCCACCTGAGAAATGCCTCTAGTCTTCTTTTTAGGAAGGGTCTGAAGACCTGGCTATTTACCCAATGACCTCCTCCCTCTTTCAGCTAGGCAGTACATAGCGCCAGGACACCCCAGGGTAACCGCTGCGCTCTACAAATGTTATTAACATAACATAAACAAGCACGAGTATGTGCTTCGAAAAAGAGCAGAACGACGGCTAAAGGTCCTCCTATGTAGTGCATGCGCGCTGTGTAGGCAAGACCTTAAAAGGAATGCCAGTGGCAAGACAACATAAATATATTGCAGTAAGCAAAAGAGGAAAGAGAGGAATATGGAGGCAATCGAGGAAAGCGACTACAAATTGTGAAGAAAGATACCAAAGTACTAAATATCTCTTTCATCCTCTTGCTGGATTTCAGCAGATCTGATGGGGAAGGCGGTCTCCTCTCGTGAAAAAATCCAAATCTGTGCTCATGGAAAGTATCATTTACTAAATCATTACCCTTGTGCGAGCTGTAAGTGAAATGATAGAAAAACATTTAGCCAACTGACTCTCTGATACTTGGAAACGTGGGCAATTCAGACTATTCCCATGTAGAGTTTTGGCCTGATAATAGCACTGAACACATTTTGGAAACTGTGCAGCATAACAGGAGGATGACTGAAGACACTGATGCGCCAGCAGGGTTGATTTTTAGATCTCGACACTGCAGACTGTGCCACCTTGATAGAGACTAAAGCAAATGGCCAGCAAGGGGATCATTCACACAACATAATACTGTTATTAAATTTGTGTGCGTTTAGAGATCTATAATGTCCTTAACAAAATTCACAAATATGAGATATACAGGGAAAAGCCAGCAGATGCTGGATTAAGCCACGTATTTACAACAAGCATTGGCAAAGCCAACAGGTTTTGCAAATGTAAGAGCCATTTGCTTTGCCAATATGTTTTAGCCATGTTGTACACCAGCATGGCTGCTGTTCAGCTTGGCTAAAAGTTAGTGGGGTAAAGGAGAGCGGCCTAGAGGGTCATAAAATGATGTAGAGTGGAGTGGCATATAGTAGAGTGGTGTAGAGTGTTGTGGAGGGAGTAGACTGTCGTACAGTGGAAGGGTGTAGAGTGGAGCAAAGCTGAGTGGAGCAGAGAGTTGTAGAGTGGAGTGGCATACTGTGCCGTAGGGTGGTGTAGAACAGAGTGGAGTGCCGTAGAGGGTTTTGTGTAGAGTGGACTAGAGTGTTGTTAAGTAGAGTGACATAGAATGAGTAGATTGTTATAGAGTGGAGTAGTGTGGGAGAGTGGGTTGGTATAGAATGAAGTATAGTGTTGTACAGACGAGTGGAGTGGCTTAGATGGGAGAGGGGAGTAGTGTGTCATAAAATAGAGTAGAGTAAAGTGGCATGGAAGGAGTTGCTTAGAGCGTCGTAGAGTGGAGTATTGTCAGAGCGTTGTGAAAAGGCATAGAGTGGTATAAAGTTAAATGGAGTGCAGCGACAGAGTGTAGTTTTGTAGAGTGGTTTAGAGTAGAGTGGCTTAGAGTGCAGTGGAATAAAGTACAGCGGTGCAGAGTAGATTGGCAGAGTGCAGCGGCGTAGTGCATTGGTTTTGAGCAAAGTGGTGTAGACTCTTGTGATGTAGAGTTGAGTGGTGTAAAAAAGGGTGGTGCAGAATAGATTGTACTGGCATAGAGTTTAATGGTGTTGGGTGGAACGGACTGGCTTAGAGTGCAGTGGCGTGTGGTAGATTGTTTCAGAGTAGAGTGACGTGACGTACAATGCAGTAATGCGGGGTAGAGTGCAGAGGGGTAGAGTAGTGTAGAGTGCAGTGGCACTGAGTAGAGCAGTGCAAAATAGATTTGAGTGGTGTAGAGTGGAGTGATGTAGAGTGTAGTGGCATAGTTTGCACTGGGATAGAGTGCAGTAAAGTGGCTTAAAGAGGAGTGGCCCAGAGTAGAGTGCAGTGGTGCAGGGTAGAGTGGTGTGGGATGGAGTGGAATGGAATGGTGGGGAGTAGAGAGAAGTGGAGTGGCAAGGAGTGGAGTGGCAAGGAGTGGAGTGGCAAAGAGTGGAGCAGCGCGGCAAGGAGTGGGGCAGCGCGGCAAGGAGTGGGGCAGCGCGGCAAGGAGTGGGGCAGCGCGGCAAGGAGTGGGGCAGCGCGGCAAGGAGTGGGGCAGCGCGGCAAGGAGTGGGGCAGCGCGGCAAGGAGTGGGGCAGCGCGGCAAGGAGTGGGGCAGCGCGGCAAGGAGTGGGGCAGCGCGGCAAGGAGTGGGGCAGCGCGACACGGAGTGGGGCAGCGCGACACGGAGTGGGGCAGCGCGGCACGGAGTGGGGCAGCGCGGCACGGAGTGGGGCAGCGCGGCACGGAGTGGGGCAGCGCGGCACGGAGTGGGGCAGCGCGGCACGGAGTGGGGAAGCGCGGCACGGAGTGGGGAAGCGCGGCACGGAGTGGGGCAGCGCGGCAAGGAGTGGGGCAGCGCGGCAAGGAGTGGGGCAGCGCGGCAAGGAGTGGGGCAGCGCGGCAAGGAGTGGGGCAGCGCGGCAAGGAGTGGGGCAGCGCGGCAAGGAGTGGGGCAGCGCGGCAAGGAGTGGTGCAGCGCGGCAAGGAGTGGGGCAGCGTGCCAAGGAGTGGGGCAGCGCGGCAAGGAGTGGGCCAGCGTGCCAAGGAGTGGAGCAGCGTGCCAAGGAGTGGAGCAGCATGCCAAGGAGTGGAGCAGCGTGCCAAGGAGTGGAGCAGCGCCAAGGAGTGGAGCAGCATGCCAAGGAGTGGAGCGGCGAGGAGTGGAGTGGTGCAGGGTAGAGTGGAGTGGTGCAGGGTAGAGTGGAGTGGTGCAGGGTAGAGTGGAATGGTGTAGCACAGAGTGGAGTGGTGCAGAAAACAGTGGAGTGGAGTGGGGAGAGTGGAGTGCAGTGGCATGGAGTGCATTGGCGTAGATTGGAGTGGTGCAGGGTAGAGTGCAGTGGTGTTGAGTGGCATAGAGTAAAGTGGTGCAAGGTATAGTGCAGTCCTTCAGAGTAGAGAGACGTGGCCTAGACTGGAGTGGTGTAGAGTGCAGTGGCGAAGAGTGCAGTGATGCATAGTAGAGTGAGGTAGAGTGCACTGGCACAGAAAGCAGTGGTGCACCGTAGAATGTACCGGCATAGAGTGCATTGGCGGTAGAATGCATTGGCAGTGGTGTGTAGTGTTGCAGAGAAGATTACAGTGGCGTACAGTGGACTGGCATAGAGTGCATTGGTGTAGAACACAGTGGCATAGAGTGCATTGCTGCAGAGTAGAGTGGCACATTGTGCATTGTTGCAGGTTAGAGTGGAATAGAGTAGAGTAGTGTAGAGTGGAGTGACATAGCGTGCACTGGCATAGAGTACAGTGGTTTAGTGTAGAGAGGAGTGGTGCACAGTAGAGTGCAGAGGCATGGAGCAGAGTGGAGTACGGTGAAGTGGAGTATGCATGGTGTGGTAGTGTACTGCTGTTACAGACAACACATCTTCAATTGAGATGACCATTAGATTTGCACAGATGTACAGTTTTACTGATGAAAGGATACAGCGCACAAACGTTAATGTGTGGAAATGTGATCACCTACGGTATTGATTTGTTTTGAACGTATTAAAATATTTCTTTACAACACACTTCAGAACTATCAAAAAATGTGCTTCATTTGTGCTTTCCTAATTCTGATATCTTATGAGATATCTGCACTGTTCATTTACAGACATTTAAATTTTATTGTGTGCTAAAAAAAAAACATACAAAAGAACATACAGCCTTCCGACCAGCACACCATCAGTAGGCAGCATGATTGCCATATAAATCCTCTCAGTTTGAAGTCCGAGGAAGAAAAGTAAATACCAAGCTCCCTAGAAGACAGAGCATGACCTTTGACGTCTGTCTTTGACTGCTCAGCAAACCTGACAAGATGAGAACAAGAATGAAAGGCCTGTTTACAGAAATCCAATACTGGTGTAAGAATACAGTAAATAAAGTTTGAGCAAGAGAAGGGACAAACTCAAGATGGACAGCCTAAAACAAATAAAGCCACCAAACAGAAAACACGCAAATGTGGGTTTCAAAACACAAAGATAATGGCAAGCAATTGGGGGGGGGGGGAATGCATTCCCAAGGAACTTTCCAAATGTGCCCAAGATGTTGTTAGCAAAGCAGACAGCTTCGCTCTCCGGTAGGCATCGACCTTAAAATGGGTCCTGAACAGACAACGCCTGCACTAGAGTGCAGACATTGTCTGCTTAAGGCCTTTTTTCTTCTCTAGTGCAGACGTTCTCTATCCAGGGCACTTTTTTAGGTCTCGGCTAGCGAAGGCTGCGCTTGTGCAGTCTTGCTCGCGAGATTTAATGTTTTTCAGAAGTGGGGCTTGAACCCGCCCCTCTTCTCCCCTCTTCTCCATTGGCTGGCCTCTTAAATGCTGGTCAGCCATTGGAGAAGAGCTTTGTCTCGCCAAACAAGCCCCGTCTTTTTCGGATTCGGGGGGGCGTGTTTTTTCGCTTCTTTCTCATTTTTTACTCCCTGCCCCTTTTACGCGTGATGCGCGTGGTGGGCGTGTTTGTTTTATTTTTTTTTACCCTCAGAAGGTTCGGCCATTTTGTGCGCGGTCGGAACGGAGCGGGACATGGGGTCGCCTCTTCCTTGCTCCAAGGCTGATCTCGGCGTTTCCTGGCGCTCGAGGACGCGCGGCAGATAAGTAACCGGACTCTGTCTTTTCCTTCTTATTTAGAGAAGAAAAATACAGTGTCCGCTTCTGCTCTTCCGTTTCAGCTGCCCCCCCAACTCTTTCCCCTCCTGCTCACCCCTCTCCAGCAGTGTTTTGTACAGCGCCTTCGATGCACACAGGGCCGGCTTTAGTGCCTGTGGCGCCCTGTGCAACAATGCTTCAGCTGCCCCCCTCCCTCTCTTTCTGTCTAGCAGTTCTTCTCTTACTGAAAACCTTGACTTCAAGATGGGGTTCTCACTCTCTTTCCTCTACTTTCTTTTATTTGCTCCCCTGTGAAATGGATCCAAAAAAGAAAATCATTTTTGCTGGAAATGTCGTATTGGGTGGCGTAAGGCTGGGTGGCGCCCTACGAAGACTGCCAACGTGATCCGCGGTTCGCTGGTATGGGGCATTGTTCCATCGGTAAACATAGGTAGGTTTTACGCATGCGCAGAGCGCCAGCGATTGTGGCTCCAGGTTCTTCCGAATACGTCCTTCTCGACGCCCAGCACGGGCGGAGATACTGTCATGACGTAGGGTCATGCCGCATGGCTCGCGCCTGTCCAAGTTCACCTCCTGCTCCAGTCCAATCCACAGTAGAGTCCCGGGTCTCCGAGGGGCGGAGGCTGCTCATTGTCAGGAACCGGCTGGGGCAGCAGTGGATACCGCACCAGCAGGCAGGTGAGTGCGGGGCTTCTGTCAGGAAGGAGCCTGATGGGTGCCGGTGTGTCTAGGGTGCACTTGTGTCCTCTGTGGGCTCCCCACGGAGGGTCCTGAAGAGGTAGCCTGAAACCCCGGATACCTCTCGGCTCACCCCCAGCCTAGTGAACTTCTTTACCTGGGCTGAGGGCCCCTGCCTTGATCACCTGGGGGAGGCACCGGATCAAGAAGGCTGGGGTTTGTTTGGACTGACCCCGGGAATAGACTGATCCCAGGGGGCTAGCAAAGACAACAGGCCGGCTGCTTATCCACGGCCCTGCCCTTTCAGCGACTCCAGAGAGGGACTTCACCCAGCTGGCCTGTCTTATCAAGTGACTCTCAGAGATGGGCCATGAACTACACCTGCCTGGCCCTCCCAGGTAAGTGACTCTCACAGAGGGACTTCACCCTGCTGGGCCTCCTTATCAAGTGACTCCCAGAGACGTACTTCACCTAGTTGGGCCTTCCAAGTAAGTGACTCGCACAGAGGGGCTTCACCTACCTGGGCTTTTGTTTTCTTGTCTTTGTTTTCCCTGGGCTTGTAACTAGTGCACCAATCCTGGAGGTACTGCAAAGTGTGGATTGGAAAACAAAATGTGTACTGCGGCTCTGCGTCCAGGGATGTGCTCTTTTTACCATACTGCTAACGTTTTGTAAGGATATCAGCAATGGACATTGAAATGGGACCATTCAAGGCCCCTTTCAGGCAAAAGCACTCACTGATTTCTGAATAGTGAGTGTAAAAGCGTTAAGGTAACAACGTTGTTCCTGCTTGCATTTCACATGGTTCACGGGCGGCAGAGAAGTAACAGGACTCTGTCTTTTCCTTCTTACTTAGAGAAGAAAAATACAGTGTCCGCTTCTGCTCTGCCGCTACAGCTGCCCCCCCCCCCCCTACTTTCATTCTTCCCTCTCTTTCTGTCTAGCAGTTCTTCTCTTACTGAAAACCTTGACTTCAAGATGGGGTTCTCACTCTCTTTCCTCTACTTTTTTATTTGCTCCCCTGTGAAATGGATCCAAAAAAGAAAATCATTTTTGCTGGAAATGTCGTAATTTGATTCTAAGGTGCAGCATCTGGAATAAAAGGTTAAAAATATGAAAAATAACTAAACAAAGTAAGACAGTGGTAGCAAACTGGACAGATTGATTTTATTCACACCCAAACACATTAGCGCCACTTTTACAGAGTTTGCCAGTGAAGCGCTAAATTATTTTCCTTGTCTTTGTTTTCCCGGGGCTTGCAACTAGTGCACCAATCCTGGAGGTACTGCAAAGTGTGGATTGGAAAAAAAAATGTGTACTACGGTTCTGCTTCCAGGGATGTGGTCTTTTTACCATACTGCTAACGTTTTGTAAGGATATCTGGAATGGACATTGAAATGGGACCATTCAAGGCCCCTTTCACGCAAAAGCACTCACTGATTTCTGAATAGTGAGTGTAAAAGCGTTAAGGTAACAATGTTGTTCCTGCTTGCATTTCACATGGTTTGCTAAATTTTGCATTCCCCTATGAGTGTTTGCTTTTTCCAGGAGGATGTTTCTTTTTTCTGTAGGACGCATATTGCTCTGTCTATTGCGTCATTTAAATTGAGCCTCATTCAGGTGTTTATAGCCGGCAGCAATTGGGTTGTAGTTGAAGGCAGTGTGAGTTTTTCTCAGTGGGACAGTATGGTGTTCAGAGGGGGAAACGATGTGGCACTATGGCCAGAGCTGCTGAATTTGGAACTGGAGAAGCAGGTTCAGCCGTAATAACCAGTCCACCAGACGACTCTCCTGAGAGAGCACAATCCCATGCTAGACCTTAGAAGGCTGCGCAAGACCTTAGAAGCCCTGGTGTCTTAGCACCAGCAGGTGGACCCTAGCACTGGCACGTCTGGGTTAACCTTCAAGGTTTGTCCACCACAATCCATACTGAAGTTCACCTCCAGTCTTGCTAGCAGGCCTATGAAGCAGCACAGTCAAGAACAACAGTGACTCTGTCACTGAGGTCACAGGACCCTTGAGCAGGGCCAGCTCTAGGGCAGTGCAACCGGTATGACCGGGCGCTGACTTTGGCTGGAGACATTATGTTTGCAAGTAAATGAATGTTTTAAAAGCGCTTGCTGCCTCCTTCCTGGCCTCCAGCAATTTTCGGCAACAATAAAAATGTCATGATGACTCTGGTGTTTAATGTTCTTCCTAGAGAGAGATCGGAGTTTTGTCTAGTGAAAGTTTTGACCTTTCATGTTTTGACATGAAAGGTAGCACATAGGGTTAATGTGCCTGCAGCAAAGAACATGTACCATGCAGATCACAAAGTGCACATAATGTAAATAGGTCAGTGGGCTACTGCGTGTGTGTGTGTGTGTGTAGGTGGCTCTGTGGGTGGCTCTATTTGTGTGTGGGTTGCTCTATGTGAGTGGCTCTGTGGGTGGCTCTGTGTGTGTGGGTGGCTTTGTGTGTGTGGCTCTATGTGTGGGTGCACATGCAATAGATCTCGCATTTGAGAGTGATTAAAGCTATTGACATTGTAAATAACAATGCCGTTTCTTTAAATGTTTTTAAAAACAAAAACAAACAAAAATAATGTCATGAGCAATGCCAATAGCTCAAACTTTAACAATGCCGAGACCATTGCATTGTAAATTCTTGTTGTAAAAAAGTGGCATAGCTCAGCATCTGCTGGCTTTTCACTGTACATCTCTTCGCTCTGAAATTTGTTCACTCAAAGTGTCCTCAAATACACACTTTAAAATGGAACTTTGAGGGATTCTAATCTAGATCCAGCTTAATATCTACCTGTAGCCAATAAGTGACTTTATACGCCCACAGGGCATAATTTACCACCAAACTGTGGACAAACCTCTTACGACTGACTGACATTTTCAAAAATTGCCCAAAACAAATACAAATCCGGATGACTCAAAGCAATCTAACCCACTAATGACACCACCACCTGAACACTTTCCTACTGCGAAATTGGTCGTCCTCACTCTACTCAAAATGGATGCTAGCATAAAAATAATGATAAAATCTCCTACTATCATCTGAGATTACCAAACCACATTAAAACGCTGCATACCAAAAGAAGATCGAATTACAAGCAGTGGTCTTATCAAGCCTCGACTATGGAAAATCACTTCCCACAGTTCTCCCAATGATATGCCCAGTAATCGTCAAGCCCATAGTATATTCTATTGCAAGATTGATGTATGACACAAAGAAATAGACTTACAAAATAATGAATGTAAGTAAAACAGTTAAATTGGTAAGTAGGGGGGTCTCAATGTGACTTCAAATCAGCCAGCTCTATTTACAAAGCACTAACATGAAACACATCTAAAAAAGAGTACCTCTCAGTGGTAGGAGACTACTCTGTAGCATAACTACTTCGTGCTTAGAGGCCACTCACTCTATAACTTAGTTATGTGACTTCCCTGGAAATAGGATTTGTAACACAATTTGTACAGCTTATATTCAAGTAACCTCCATCTCATTAAAAAAATGTCTAAAAAATATCTACTAATGAATCATTTACATATTATAGGCCTACTTCTACGCCTAATCTACTAACAAATCAGCCAGCATACTATATAAGGTTCCTACACATCCCTCTCCATTGAATATCATTCCTGCTATCATGCATGCATTCTTTCCCTTTCCCCAAACCGATAGGACTTTCTTCTGTGCCAGGCTTTAGATATGGGCAGAGACATACCATAAAGAGAAATGCCAATGTTTCTTCTATGATACGATATGTCTAACCTAGTTTAGTCCAATTATACCTAACTTCATTTAATGCCACTCATTTTGTTAAAGCATTATTATACACTCTGGTAAATTATGGTAACATATAAGTGTCTCATCCATCTAACTTTTGTCTTCAGAGTGCTTTAGCTGAATGCCAGGTTATGGCTCGTCTTGTGTTCCATGGTAACCCAAAAATAAAGCACAGACAGAATCCAGATAGACCAGCTGAAATCTACCCAACGTCTGCATGTCACCACTCATCATCCCAGGATATCTGCAGCACAACTCACCGGCTGTCTCGCCAACTTCTTTCATCTCTGGGCCACCTGAGGCATACATTCACAGTCCTCTGGTGCCCACTTACTGAGAGGACTCTGCACGGCAACCCTTGGCCAATCGGTCCTTTTTGTCCGGCTCAGACACTGGCACCAGGACTCCATGGCACCTGAAGCACTGGTGATGTGTTCTTCAGGCTACAATAACCCTTTACTTGCCAAGCCATACATCTCCTCCATAGCCACAGTGCCATGCAGAAGAGGAGTGGATAACCTCTTTCACGATTCTACAAGGGTCAAAAACCCAGGGGCCTCAAGGCTCCCAAACAGGCAGCAGCTAAATCCAAATTGCTTACTGCTTCTTTTTCTATAACATGCATGAAGCATACAATTAATGAGATTAAGATATTTAGTGGGCCTAAAGCATATGTTGACTTATAGTCTATCTGTATGTTCAGTGCCCTGCCAGTACTCCTAATCAAGCTCATCTGGATAGGTCATCTGCTTTGCTAATACGTATAACTGTCACCATTGAGCTGCCGGCCATCTCACTCTTTACTCTTTGTTACGTCAACGGGGAGACAGTGATGTTAACACATAGATAGTCTCCTGCTTTCCCATAATATTGAACTTTTCACAAAAAAGTGTGACACACACACAGACATATATTACATGTTTAGACGATTCTATTACTTTAAGTGCTGTGGTATAAAAAGCCTAATTTCACAGGGAACAGCGAAATAGACTAGACCTCACGGTTCATTGAAAAATAGGGATTTCATCATCATCATAATGCTAGCCTACAAACCACTCTGCGAAGATTTACCACTATCTAGGCTACACATATGCACTTTGGAGGACAAAATTATGTGGCAAGGTTGTCTAAATTATGCAGCAAACAGTTCAAATTGCATTTTTGTCACAAACCGATACTGTGTCATCCTGAATTAACATGTCATGCTTACATTTAATGAAAATAGTGTACTAATTTATAATTTATTCCATAAAATCCTTTACCACAAATAATGGAGATAATTATCCATTTACTGAAAGGTGCAATATATAAGCGTGAATTCAAAGCCCAGGCTCACTTTAGGATCAAATTGTGCGAGCCTATAACGTGATTTTCCTCGATGCACCTTGAAGTATTTCAGTTCAGGCTATTCAAGATGAAAAAAACACACAAGAAAACAGTTTAAAAGATAATAATCTTGCTTCACATATAAAAACAAAATTGGATATTTATACAGTGCACATAGCAAACTACTTACATCTGTTGGTTCATGTAACGAGGCAGCAGTTGCTAGGACATTTCTGCTGGGAAATGGTTACCAGTTTTTTTTAATTTACGTTTAAAACAATCTCTTTTAATATATGCCAGTGCAGTGATACTCTTAAGAACTAAAGTGAAACACAAGCGTTAAAGATGGAACTAGGAAAGCGCAAAATTTGAGTAATTTGCTTGTGCATTATTACGTGAAAATGATGCATAATGATCCGCAATTATACAAAATGCAAGCTCGCCATTTAGCGCTATATGTTTTTTTTTTTTTTAGCTGGGAATGATTTCATTTTGGATGCAAAGATGCATTTTGCACTAAAAGATTGTTCCAAAAATATAACAGTCACTCATACTATGATCTTAAATACGAGCAGTATAATTAGGTGATGGTGCGTAATGGCAAGAATGCGAGAATTTTGCGTAAAAAGTGTAACACGACATTCCCAAAATCATGCGATTTACGCCAGCATAATTTATATTTCGCCCTGTCCTAGATAAAACCTATTTTGAATAAGGGTATCTCATATTTTTACATGAGGATTGTTGCATCAAGCCAAAACATTTGTTGGCTCAGCTCCAGGTTTGGCTCTGAGAGCCCACTCAGACCAGCTTGGCTCTCCCTATGAATTTGCTGGCTTGCCCAACTCACTCCAAATGTTACTCACTTTTCCAAAAGTAAACGAGGGTGGGAGCAGCATCACAAAGAGATGGCAACGATGGCAAATAAGGGTATTTTGCAAAGTGTGGGTGAGCATAACGTTCATAATGCATATGCTAAGCAGTTGTCAGTGACTGCTTCATCCAGGAATAGAATTGTCGCAAAACAACATAAGAAAAAGCATTAAAACGATAAAAGTATAGTTGGATATGTCAATAAATACTGTCTGCCAACACGAGTAAGGAGAACTGTGGTGTTCCAACACGTATTCCAAGTGCAACTTCCTGGAGGGCATATCCTAACCAAGTTTTGGCTTTCCTCTCTCGTTCTGATGTCGTTCTTAAACAAGGAAATTATCTAGACAAAATAGTTTTGCTCATTTCCCCAGCTGCTCACACAGTAATTATTCGGGAAAACACGTATTTCAATTAATGTCAGGTAAAACAAAATGTCAAATCGTTGAATACACCGTGAAACAGAAATCTTCTTTTGTCACCGTTACTGTTCTATTGTTCTCCACAGCCATTGAGGAAAACGTCTCCATCAACAAAACTCCAAAAACAGCACAGCCCCCCTTTAATGCATCATTAATCCTCTGCCTCGGGGCAGTGTTCCATCAACATGGATTGTGGGAGGAGGGGAGAGTGCAAGGCTGCCGAGCCACACAGGAATGCGCTCACTGAACAGTATAATGTAAACACCAGGCTTGCATGTGTCTCCCGAGATAAATGCATGAATGCACTCGGGGCAAGAGTGGGAACGCAGTTGCAGATGATGTACAAAGCATGTTCTTGAAACTGGTATGAATCAGCACACAAGCCCACAAGAAGAGCACACGCAATGTGCGTGCAGTGGACAAAAACGAGAACTCCCCATGCGCATTCCTGTACTTCAGGAAACATGCCAGTCTTAATCAGGATTCGGTTTGTTTTGTCCCTGGGTAATCAACAGTTTTGTTCTAAATTGCCTTTGCTCTGGTTATTGGACGGCGGATAGGGAACATTTACCGGTGTCCTTAGCTCACCCTCCTGTCTGAAAGGCAGCAAAACCCTTGTGACATATACATAGCGCATCATTTCGAGAAGTAAAAAAATGGCAATACTTGGTATATGAACACAATGACGCAATGCCAGGATAACTTTACCCTTTGACATTAATGCAACGCCATGCAGAAATGGGGAAGGTTAGTCACAAGTATTGTAAACATGCAAGAGCAGACTCGGTGTAATTGAGGTTACTGATAATACTATCAATATCACCTTAAGTTTTCCAGCAACCTTTTTTTCTGTTTTAAAACTGTGATGTTTGTTACCCAATTGCAATAATGTCCTTTATATGCACACCACAGTGGACCATGTCACTTGTATGAATAATTTACCCAGCATTACACTTGGTTTATAGCAAAGCTCCAGGTTTCTTGAGAGCCAAAATTCTACTTGGGCAGGCAAGTGCGCCATCTGCAAGCACAGATGTCGGATCCAGATTCACAGACTCAAGAATACATACAAGTACAACATGACTTAAGTTCAAATGTCTAGAGTTAAGTTTTCCAATAGGGGGCAGAATGTGGTCAGTTACTATTAGGTGGGAAACCACAAGATCATAAATTGTGGGTATTCACTCATTTTGTCAACTTCTAATGCCCAATCTGTTCAATTGTTAATATAGGAAAAATGGTGAGTTGTATGCGCATGTTTGGGTGACAAATCCTAAAACATACTCATATTGTGGGAGTGGGGGAAGGGTTAGGGAATGAGATGTCACCACCTAGAAAAATATTTTTCAGGTGAATAAAAATGTGTGCAAGCTTATTCCTGCAGCACACTGTACAAGCACTACCTGTGATAGTATGAATGTATGTATGTGCTGGCGTTTGTAGAACTCAAACTTGGCTGGACAGCAGCACCCCAAGAAGATACAATTATAGAGGAAAGGTCAAGGGCAGACTATCGAGTCATGGATAATGCTCCCTGAAGAGTTATAGCTTCCAGATTGTTCTCTGAATTTTATCAGAGTTGGTGCTAATCTGCTATCAGTAGGGATGATGATCTAAATTCTTGGTTCCATTCTGTTTTTTCCCTTCTTACAATGTTTTGTCTTCAGTCTAGCAATATCCAGACTACTGGTCTGATGCTGTTACCCAGATGTGACTCGTGTTTATCATGTAATCTGCAGCATAGCTTAGATTAATCATGGGCGATGGGAGTAGGCATAGAAAACGGTGATTTGCATTAATGTCCATGCATAATCCTAGTGAACTTTCTTCAAACATGTAGAAATGCATGCAAATTTTAAGGAAAGGAATATTTTTCAGATTAAGAAGAATGAGGCACATAGTAGTCTCGATAAATATCCCTTAAATTGAACATTGCAGCATTAGCCTTACATAGCCTTTCCAAAGGCAAAGTTGTAAGTGCTACAACTGAGTCACTGATTTGCTTTGTGGCAGTGTTGAAACATCACAAATTTGGTATACAACTCGATTAGAAGCAATGCATGCTTTCTGCAGTCGTCAAGGGGGACTTAATCACACGATTATACTTTCACGGTCCTTTATTAGAAAGTTAATTGAGAAAATACATTCCATATCAATGCCAATTCCACATGTAATGACAGTCAACAAAGACAATAGTCTAGTTATCATTATATTTATTTGCTGGAGGCCAAGACGAATTGTGCTACAGAACATGACCATACTTCCGTCACAGAATAGGATATGCATCGACCATTAAAATAGTTAAAAGTGTTTTAGAAAGGTACATTTTTTGAAGAAGTGTTCGATGGAGGACTTGGACAAGGACAACCAAAATGGATATCTTATGCTTTTCGGGCATTGCTTTCTTAATCATTGATATGCCAAATCCTTTTGGAGAAACATTAAATAGACAACTGTTGTGGAAAATTTAAATACTGGGAATGACATCTATTGCACTGCAAGTGTCATGGTTTTGGAATGACATTTAGCTTTTAGACAAAATCAGTTTTTAGACCTTGCCTACTAGACAGCTTTCAGCTCTCTCTGGAAAAAGTCAATTGTGGAATACAGTGATTTAAATGGGATAAGGATTGGAAGGGTGGGTCTCTGAAAGGGGCCTGGCCAAAGTAATTGAGGGTGTGGTTTATGGCATGCAAATTACAATCCTGTGCTTTAAACAGCATGCTGCCAGACCAGCATTTTGGTGATCCTTTGTAAGTTTTCTGCTATTGCATCCAGATATAGCACAGTAGAACATGCATATGCCTAAAACAAGCCAGAAATATTGGCTTTGTGAGTGCTTGTTAGCAGTTTGAAATCCCTATGTATGCATTGGAGAGAGGAAGTATGTAATCTGAACACTGTAACGGCCCACTTAAACTGCCTTCAGCCTGAGCTCTAGAACTCTCAATCGTGCCCCATTATGAACACCCATCTACAACTAGAACTCACTCAAACACCTAAATGAGAATCCTCTCGCATGCACCAAAGAAGCATTGGAAAAGCCTTAAGTTCAGCCAGGCCCGGACTGGCCTTAGCGGGCACCGGGCAATCCCCCGGTGCGCCGCATGGGTGGGGGCCGGTTTTGGCCCCTTGGGGCCGTATTTGTTACAGGGCCGTTTTTGCAGAATACCTGCAAAATCGGCCCTGTAACAAAATCGGCCGAAAACCGGCCCTGGCAAAGCGCTCGGTGGCACCCCCAAGCCCCGGGGGGGGGCGGCCGAGCACTTTGCCAGGGCCGGTTTTGGTTCTCAGTCCGGCCCTGAGTTCAGCCTTTTAGAACCGAGATCACTTGGATTTGCCACTACTTAGTAAAATCCATTCCAAACATAATACAAAATGGCACTAAAGCAAAGAGATGTTACAAACGTTAACAAACTCAAAGCCTTTATTTACTTAAAATATATAATATATACACAGTAACAATGCTAAAAACCACTGGCTAAGCCAATAAGTCCCAAATGCGAGACCTAATGGCTTTACCAATGCTTGTTCACATGTTCAATGGCAACGCTATGCAAACTAAAAAGCAAAACATAACAGTGTCACGTATAGTATGCGCTTAGGTCTAGTTATTTCCCAATTAAGTCAGTCAGTCTATGGTCAGCAGATTGGGAAAGGCATTCCACAGACATCTAAACAAAACAAATCATAAAATCTGTACAAAGATTTAGATGATCAGTCCAGTAACTGATGGACTTCAACGCAACTTCAAAGGCGTTTGAAATGCCACCCATAGAGAAAAGGAAAACAAGGAGTTTGCCACAGTTTATTTAAATAAAATAGAAATGAAAATGCCACAGAAACATGAAGAACAGGTCATTCCCACCCACGATTTGGACATAGAATACTTAATTTCTGTTGTACTATTAATATGGGACGTTTTAATACTCACACTCCACTCCTTAATAGCAGTAGTCTAGCTAAGTATATGATTTAATATCGCCAGGCCCCGACCCTTCACTTTTACACCTTCTAACAGTAAACGACCGTAGAAAAGTGTACCACTGTCCTTCTGCATACATTCATAGTACAGCTAGATCACAGAAGAGCAAACCGAGGTCCAAGGACAATTTTGGAGAACACGTATTCAAGTGTTTATTCTGTTCCTAAATGGAGAAAACACCACGTAGATTCTCTCAATCTTCACAAAAATAACGCCAGGCATTGGCCAAAGCAGTCTGTGTGGCTACTTTAGTGCATCCACTCCGAGCCTTAATGCAAACGAGCCCGTACAACTGGTGTACACACATACACACACTTACAATCTTACTCACATCAGCTGCCACAAACTCCAAGAGATGTAAAGCAACATGTGCCCAAAAACCCAAAAGGCCTCAATGCCACAGTACAACAAAAGTACAGGAAACTTTTCCACGTAGCTCCAGCCCACTGTAGACTATTACTGAACCGTGCTGAGTTATGGGGCAGGCTCCTGCATCACTACCTAACAGGGACACTACTAAGCAACGCGGGATGAAAGGACTAACTACTACATCATAATAGGAATAAAGATTGATTCTCCTCAGGCCTCTTAATTCCACTACCAGACATTTCCTGTCCCTGTATCTCACTCTTGCAGTATCATGCTTTCTCCCTTTGTGACAGTTTTCTCGTCTTTCTCTTCCTCTGTCTTTGCTCCCGTAAATATATGATGCGCAAAAATAAACACCTGTTCCCCCCAAAAAAACTAAGTGATGATGATGGCCCATACTGACAACCACACATTTCAATTCAGCACTGGCTCTAATCTAACATACCAGACACAAAAAATCAAAACTATAAAGGACTTTATGAATGCATCACTGTCAACTGGCTAAATAATCATTCAAGTACGGACTCAGCCTCACTGAACAGCCTTTTTATACAGAAGGCTTTAGAAGTCTGCAGATTATATAGCCAGCTCCATCACTAGTGAGCTCATGTTTACAGATATTGGTCTCCTTTGATAAGCCAGTGATCATGGTGTTCGATACGTTTTACTTTGAAAGTGCATGTTGTAATATGGCCCTCTCTGAAGGAGCACCACAAACATTTTGTCTTACTCCTCTTTTTCTAACCTTCTTTTTGTTGGCTTTATGACTCTGGGCTCTTTACCACTGCTGACCAGTGCTAAAGTGCAAGTGCTCTCTCCTCTAAACATGGTATAATTTGTTTACACCTCTTTGGCATATTTGACCAGGTTTGCAGGGGATTGTGGGTAGGAAAACGTTAGGGGACCCACGTAAGCCATACCTCGCTGGACTCCCCCGGGTGTCTAGTTTCCAGAAATGTGTGGGTTTGGTAGGTTTCCCTAGATGGTCGCCAAGCCCAGGGCCAAAAACTCATGGGACCCCCCCTTTCAAAACCAGGTTGGTTTGTGATGGGTACTTTTGATGTCGCCTCAATAGGTTTTGGGCCCTTGACTGTCACGGGTCCTTGACCCACCCATGCAAGTGAGGTACCATTTTCCTCGGAAGACTTTGGGGAACGCGGGGTGAGTGGAAATTTGTGGATCCACGCAGATTCCAGAACTTTCCACCACAAAAATGTGAGGAAAATTGTTTTTGTTGGACAATTCGTTAGGTTTGCAAGGGAATCTGGGTAACAGAACCTGGTGAGAGGCAGTCAAGTCACCCCAGCCTGTATTCCCCTGGGTATCTAGTTTTCAAAAATGTATAGATTTGCTATGTTTCCCTAGGTACTGGCAGAGCTAGGGTTAAAAAACTACAGCTAGGCACTTTGCCATAAAAGGGTCATTTTTCACTGTGAAATTGTGGTGTGTCCACGTTGCGTTTTGCGCCATTTGCTGTCGCGGGCACTAGGCCTACCCACACAAGTGAGGTACCGTTTCTCTCAGAAGACTTTAGGGAACGCGGGGTGGGTGGAAATTTGTGGATCCTTGCAGATTCCAAAACTTTCCACCACAGAAATGTGAGGAATTTCTTTTTTTTTTTTTTACAATTTTTTAGGTTTGCAAGGGATTCTGGGGAACAGAACCTGGTGTGAGCCAGTCAAGTCACCCCAGCCTGGATTCCCCTGGGTGTCTAGTTTTCCAAAATGTATGGGTTTGCTAGGTTTCCCTGGGTGCCAGCAAAGCTAGGGTTCAAAAACTACAGCTAGGCACTTTGCAAAAAAAAGGGCAATTTTTCATTGTAAAAATGTGTTGTGTTCACGTTGTGTTGTGAGACGTTTCCTGTCGTGGGCACTAAACCTACCCACACAAGTGAGGTACCATTTTTATCGGGAGACTTATGGTAATTCAGATTTGTAAAGCAACTGTTATTACCTATTGACTTTTGATGCATTTCTGCCTTCCAAATGAAAGACAATGTGTAAAAAAGAAGTAATTTTGAAACAGGATCGATAATTCTCATGCTAGTATGAGTATTTCCAATTTCGGAATGTGAAAATATCTACGGTTTCTAAACTCTATATTTTGTTCCCATTTCAGAAATACATCGGTGTCTTTCATACCGATTTTGACATGTACAAATTTTCTCAGAATAATTGCTATGTACCCAGTACATAATGAAAAACCATTGCAAGTCGCTGCTCAGTTTTTGGCTCTGGGTTCGTCGGGTTCTTGGTGAACCTACAAGTCCTATATATCCCCACAACCAGGAAGGTCCAGCGGATGGAACGGTATATTGCTTTCAAAGAGGTGTCATAATTAGAAGAAGTTACATGTGAAAACGTTGACACAAAAGGCTGTTTTTTTCAACTAATTTTCAATTCTTCCTATATTTAACTGTTAGTTTCTATAAATAAACCTTGAAGGATCTACACAAATGACCCCTTGCTGAATTTAGAATTTTGTCTACTTTTCCAAAATGTATAGCTTTCCTGGATCCATTATTGCTTTCATACCCATTTCTACCATTAACTGAAAGGAGATTGAAAGCACAAAAAATAGCAAAAATAGGCACAGTTCCAGACAAATGCCTAAACGGTGTAAAAAATGTTGGTTTTCTGACAAAAGTCTGCCTGTTCCTGAAAGCTGAAAGATGGTGATTTCAGCACCACAACCCCTTTTTTGATACCATTTGCAGGGAAAAAAACAGACACTTTCATCTGTAGCCCTTTTTTTCGAATTTCCCCCCCAAAAATACAACATTTAGCTGTATTTTGGCTAATTTCTGAGTTCACTCCAGGGGAATCCACAAACCCTGGGTACCTTTAGAATTCCCATGATGTTGGAAAAAAAGGACCCAAATTTGGCGTGGATACCTTATGTGGTCAAAAAGTTACAGGGGCCTAAGCACGAACTACCCCAAATAGCCAAATAAAGGCTTAGAACAGGGGGGGGGAAAGGCCTAGCAGCGAAGGGGTTAAAACTGCTTGACAAGCTTGAAACTCCCCTTAATGTACACATAGGTCACCCCTAAAGTAGGCTCTAGGTAGCCCTATGGGCAGGGTGCTATGTACATGAAAGGTAGGACATGTACTGGTATGTTTTGCATGCCCTGGTGGTGACAAGCAGTCTATTTCATGTTTTACTACTGTGAGGACTACCCCTCCCATAGGTGAGCATTGGGAACTCTTTAATATACTTTTCAGCTGTAATTCCTGATCAAAGAGGAGAAGCTTTTTCATGTGTGATATGCTTGGAATGATAATGATAAATTCTCCTTACTGGTGAAGTTGAATTTATCCGTACTATTTTAGAGATGCCATTTTTAGAATGTAGACATTTCTCTGAACTTACTGCTCTTTGTGCCTGACAACCTGTCAACAATACATGTCTGGGTTAGGTGACAGCTACACTTTGTGCATTCTCAATAGATAGCCACAAACACAGGAAAGTGTGGCTCATCAGCAATTTGAGCACTCCTCTGACTTCATCTGCATTTGGATGGGTCTTCCTGAGAAGAGTGGAATGTGAGGGACTGACACACTTCAAAAGTTAGTGTCCTGTACACACACAGAGCACAGATTTCCCCCCCCCCTCCCCAGGGTTAGCCCGGCAGAAAGGACTGTGTTGAAAGGGATCCTTGTGCACTTCAGAGAGTTCTTTTTAAGTCACCCCTACATCGAAGGCACTTTTGGGTACAAGTACTGGATCTCTGACCCCATCTAATCAGACACTTTTGCCAGACATCACTGGCTCTACATCTGCACATTAGCAGAGGGACTGCTGTGCTGCTAGGAGGGACTGACACTTTACTAACTGCTCTGCTGTGTTAGACTACTACTTGCTGAGCTGCAGGAGGGATTGCCACTTTGCTTCCTGCCTTGCTGTGCAAGCCTGCTACTTCTGCATTGTGACTTTAAGTGTTCTCCAAGGGCTTGTTGACTTGCCCTCTGTTGCCCGAAGTCTCAAGGTCATCAAAGACTTCCTCTTTCTGTTTTTGTTACTACCACTGCAAAAGCCGCTCAGAGAGAACCAGGTCATCGCCAGAGCCCCGCTCTGCACTTAAAACAGAACTCCGTGTGTTGGAGACAAGCACTTTAACCTCCAACAGAGAGGTGCACCGTGCGCCACCAAAAGACCTGCATTTCTTGCCGACCTACAGCGGATTAGTGACCTGAGGATCCCCATCCTCGAAATCGTCATTACAGGCAGTCCACCTGCAATGCACCGCCCCAGACAGTGAAAGGTACAGTGATTGTAAGGACCAGTGTGGTGGTCCCTAGAGCTGCACCGCACATTCAAAGGCGGTGGAATTTGACATTACGCGGCTGCGATGGACCAGGTGAGGACTCTTATACCGGTGACTCTTGGGCCCTGAGTTTACTCCCTTTCAACTCCGTAAACTTATCAACAAGACTCTTTGGAGCACGGCTTCCTGTTTCAACGTCTGAACATTTCATTTTTCAGTCCCTGCCAGGGATTGTCATACTTCTACCAAAGACATTACTATCCTGAACCTAAAAGAAGCGCATGTGCACATCTTGAAAAGGATACCTGTGATTTTTTTTATCAGTTTGATCTTCTTTTATTAATACAGAAAGCTATTTTTCTAAACTTGTGTGGAGTCTTTTTGTGGTGCATCCATTATGTTACTGTTTGTGTGTTGCAAAAATACTTGACACATTGCCTCTTTAGATAAGCCTGCCTGCTCTGCACCAAGCTACCAGAGGGTTAGCACAGGTTATCTCATTTGTCCACTAGCTTACCCTAAGTAGAGTGGTGGGTTCTTGCCTGGCTTGGGTGTATACATTAGCCAACCAGAAATCCCATTTCTAACCGTATACAACACAGATTTCCAACTTTTGGAAGGCCAACCCTGAGCTGGTGCAGAGAAATTGACCATTACTTTTAGGCTGGGCTTTAAGTGGGCCGGGTCCTGCAGGTTCTCAGCACCAGCAGTTCTAAAAAGCAGGTGCTGAGATAGGTCCCTATCAGGCTCTCCACTATTGTTCTCACCCGTGGGGTGAAAAAAAGGATAATCTTAACTCTGCAGTAGTATCACCCTTCACTACTTTTGAGGAATCTTCTTAAAGAAACTCAATATAGTTCTTTCACAGTCTCATCATTTCATAACGGAAGCATTTTCAATATTATATAAAACAACGCCATAGTTGTTGCTTATTTATCTTGTGCAACTAACAGCCATTGACAAAGCCAATAGCCCTGGCTTGTTGTAGGTGTAATGTTACTTGTTGTATTATATACCTGGATGCAGTCACTGATTCAGCAGAATACCAGTCGAGCGGCACACTATGCTAAGCACAGATATTTAGCGTACACGTTTTCAAGCTACACCCTTAACTGCATCAGCCATACCCCGCCATTTGTTTTCATCCCACTTAAAGCCCTGCTTTTAGGACACTGTCACCATGGAACCTGGGGTATGAAGATTCATCTGGAATTCTCGCAGCTATTTGTTGGTTCCTCTGTGCAGTTGAAGGACATTCATGCCTGTTGACTAATTGTGTCCAGGCAACAGCCATGGAGGTGTGTTGCTTTCGATTTCCCACGTAGGAGCCTCATCTAAGCCACTGAATGTCCACAAACAATACATGTACATACATGCAAACAGTTTAAGTAGCATCGTTGACATAGTCAGAGGTCATTCTAAAAGTCTGAGGTGAAATAGGTGAAATAGACCCTCCTGAACCTATCTGGGACAACCCTGATCCACGATGAGGGAAGGAGTTTTGAATTAATAACACTGTTCTAGAGATTTAAAGATGTAGCTGGAATATGTATATTGTCCTATAATGAATGATAAAAAAGGTTTAAGAAAATAAATGCTGCACCCCTAAAAGCGTTTATTCTGGGGCTTGATGTATTTTAAGACGTTCCCTCTGGCGTCCTGTTTCCGTCCTATAGAAAGTATAATAAAGAAACCGCCAACAAAATATGCTGGTGCCAGCTTTTAAGCTTAACCTGTCGAGGCTAATACTGTCCGATGCGGTTTACCGTCTCAGACTTAAACTAAAAAAGAAACGTATTGTTCAATAAAAAGATTATGAAGAATATCCTAGACAAACAAAGAGGTTGGCATGTTTGCCCAACGGCGGACAAATTAGTGTGCCGACATTCCTAGCAGTGCAACATTAATCTTCAGACAGTACTGCCTTTAACCCAATGTGAAACCTCGGATATGGGCATGGAAGAGGAGACAGATTGGAGCAGATTGTTAGGCACGTTTGAAAATGGAATCTTTTGTGCAGAGTCTGGTAACTGGCAGACTCGGGCATTGTAAGATGGACACCCGGGCCTACTTGGGTAACACTTCAGTAGTTTGTTTCCATGGTCTGCAAGGAAATACAATTGACTATTCATCCTTCCTCATGTGGAAAGTTGTCCTAGCAAACGAGAAAGCCGAGATCTACTTATTATATCATTACCTAATTTTGAATAAATTTAACAGGGCGCAGCTGGTACATAGATCTAGAACGTCAAGGGATTGGTCCACTTTCTGCTCTGTAGCAGTGAACATGCAGCCACTTTTTTTTAAACTGACTAGGCTTTTGTCCCAGCTATAAGAAATCAGAGCAAATAAAAATGTAACTGGTGGTTAGGTTGCATTTCCTTAAAGAGCAAGATAGATAGTTCTAAGCTGTTTCTGTTTCATACAAACTTTAGCTGGAGCGTTAATAATTTTAAGTATTTAAAACTCCAGTCGGAGGTCACTTACCTGTTAAACTGAGGTGGCTCTAATCAGTCACGACACATGCTTGCAATGCCTATTTAGCATAATCGAAGCATTGCTTTTAGACCGGATAAAGGCAAAGCACCTGTTAAAAAACAAGCATTGGCATAGCCAATAGGTCTCGCTTTTGGCACCTTAATAAGTATTTAGTTATGCAGTACAATATCCTTGGTGCAACAACATCAACTGTTGCATGGCTAAACACTTATAAGGTCCCAAAAGCGAGACCTATTGGCTATGCCAATGCTTGTTTTCTATGAGATTGTGGCGACCCATGAGTATTGAGTAGATTAGACAACAAATATGAATGAGTGGAGGGAATTATCACAGAAGTTGAGGACAATAGTCTGTTCTGCGCGTGACACTGAATACACCCATATCTACTTGTGGAAGGCCGTCACCGTTTCCAGAAAAATCCAAGAGTGGATTTGCAGACTTTTCAATGCGGGTCAAACATTGATTCACTCTCGACGCCAGTGTTTGCCCTGCAGTGAATGCCTTATTTTATTCTTTTGAATGGAGGTGTCCCCAGTGCCCTCCCCACCCTGACCACTGACATTTCACCATCTCAAACTGCAGCGCTGTTTAATTAGGCACTGTGATGCAGGTGGTGGAATGTCAGTAGGCTTGAAAAATGAAGGGCACCGGGGATCGAACCGTGAACCCCATGGTTCGGAGTCAGGCCGCGCCACACCTCTTCCCTCAAGAAGATGAGGAGATAGAATAGCAAGTCTATACTTCACTATGTATGCTTACCTTAAAGGTATAACAAAAATCTATATTTTCGAGTTGAGATATGTGGAGGTTGATCTTTCTGTGGACAATAATTTGACATATGACTGTATGAACACATGTTCATGCATAAAGTGTGTACATGAATCTTTGGTGGATGTTTCATTTTTCAATGTATCTGGTTCAGTAGAAATAATCTGCCAGTGCAGTCATTCAGCGGTGTAAAACATAGCACTCAATCATGATGCGTGGATCTTCTGATGGTATATCTTCTAATGTTCTGATACACTTGGAATATTCACTCAGAACTTTGGAGATTATGGTCTCAATTCACAAAGAGCCTCCGCAGTCATGGCAGAGGCTCTGCAGTCGTCGTGATGGGATCTCCACAGTTGTGGTGGGATATTGCCCTGCAGTTTCTCATTGCTGAGATCCTGCCAAAGTTACAGCGATACCGCTTCGACTGCCAAGCCTCCGCCACGACTATGGAGGCTTTTTGTGAATCGGACCTGCAGGTGCATGATCTCTAAAAACCAGACAGTGGCATAATGCAAAATGATGGGGTCCCCCAGACGAATAAGTGAGTGGGCCCCTGATACTCCCGTATTTCATAGATTTTCATAGTCTTGAGACTGAATGGTGACCACAATAAACAGCGAGCATGCTCTCTGTGAATCATAGACATTCTGTATACATTTTATCTTAGAATTATGTTTCTGAGGAATCCACATTTTCTCAGAACGGTGAGATGTCGTGGGCATGCAGATGACTATGAAAACACACTTAACATGTTCTCTGAGAGTAGTGCATATGTGGGAAACAAAAAGGCAAAAAATGAACAGACTCAAGGAATCTCAGAAAACCTACTTAACACAAAATTGTTGAGTAAAAGTTGCATAACGTTTATCTAGCACTCAAAGACGAGCAAACCTATGTTTAAAAATGTTGTGTCCTCACAGTACAATTATTGCTACAGAAGAGGCCTTGTTGTCCCTTAAGTAACACAGAACATGCCACCAGCGATCGATCATCTTGGTCCTTTCACAGGGGGGTTACCCTCAATTATGTTGGAATGTTCTCAACGAAAATAAAGCAATATCCCCCACGTCTGTCAAATTAAAGAGAGTATGCTATCAAAACAGATTCACCTGAATTATACATCATGAACTATGCGCTGAGCCATTTGAGGGCTTATGCACAGATTTCATCCCCAGTGATGAATCCCAGGTTCTGCAAGGAAGGCAGATGAGGGTCCCTTTGAACAGAACCAGACCTGAATGTGCACGAGAATAATGCCTCTTTCAGGATCGCCAACAAGCATGAAGGGGCTCCCAAACTTTCTTCAGAAGCCAGGAAGATGCTGGCAAACAGGGAGGCACAAATGTGGGGCTACCATTATCTCACGCACTATGAATAAAGAGCATAGGCGCACAGTTAAGCAGGGTGGACCAGTGCTTCCAATCTGCCAACCAATTAAATAGTCGGGGCACTTTACTAGACTCTCGGTGGGACACTGGTCTATTTCAATTCATTATTTACATAATAGGCCCCAAAGTTTCAAGGACAATCACGTCATCACTTGTGATCAATAAGATATATAGGTCAAATTACATCCTGCTCGGGCAACTCAGAACCCACTTAACATATTTTTGCATCCTCCGTATTTGTTACGCGATTTCTCAGAATATACAGCTAATATCAACAAGGAAGCACTTAGTAGTAAGTCCAGAGGACAATCCGCCAATAAAATTACCATCTAGGTGAGGCTTTGGTCTTGTGCTTCTTCTTGAGCCAGAGTTCTTTGAGTTGTTGGTAAGAAAACTTAATGGGGAAACTGTATCATGGAAATACACACTTTCACATGCAACTTGTAAAGTAGTCCAAATAAAAAATCCACGCAGTTTAACGTACATCCGTTTTAAAGACAACAATCGTGTAAAAGTGTGTGATTCAGAGTAAAACACAATCTCCCTGTGAGTAAAAATGCAAGTATGTGTAACACTTAATGCAATTGTAAATTTGTAAAATGTGATGCCATTGTGCAATTCAAATATGTAAAATGCCTAATTGATATTTGTGAGCTGGCATCAATTAATTTACAGAGCTAGATTTATACTTTTAAAATACCAATACATAACATGTTCATAAGACATATCCGTGCATGTTCTTCTCAGGGATTGATTGTCATTCTGTTGGCTCTTTCAGAAAGCACCGTGACCTCACAACCGACTGTTATAATTATAATACAGCCGCAATTACATTTTCTTGATATAGGCGATACTGATGTTACAACTAGACTGTAGTAAATAAATTATATATGGTATTTTAATATTGCAAGCTTCCACAAGAGTTTGCAACAAAGCCTAGGGTGAATGCTGTCACGTGGCGTAACGTAAAATGACGTCCCCCTCACCCTCAAGCAGAATGTGATGAAGTGCCCCTGGATCTCCCATATTCATTGATTTTGGACTGAATGGGGGTCGCTGGAGGGTTGAGGCCCCCTGATTGGTTGACCCCCACCCAATTGCCCCAGCAGGGCCTGCATGAGCCTGCATTACGCCCCTGAATGATGATTTAATTGCAACCTCAAACAATTGTGGCAGCTCTGAAGCTAGACGGATAGAAACGACATCCGTGGTACTTCGCTGTTTAAGTATTTCAGATGTCGTAGTTTGTGAAAGCAAAATAATTGAAAGGTATTCTTGTTTGTCTGCAGAGTGAAACTCGGACAATGAAATAACCAGACAAGCCCGGCAGAGCGTGGCGCGCGCGCTTGGTGGGGGAGCGCATTCCAGGCGGGGGAGCGGACCCTTTGAAGTGCAATGCCAAACGGATTGCATGGCGGCACGATGCGCGTGATTGTGTGCGTGCTCACCATGCAATCCGCTTTTCGGAGCACTTTTAAATGCCCCTTACTATAGTCTCGCTTTGCGATCGCTTACGCGATAGCAAGGCGAGACCTGATGAGCTATAGTGATTAAAGAACATGTGTTTATCATTATCTCATGATTACGTGAAATGTGTGCATGAGTTTTTTCTTCGCAGCTAATAGAAAGCCCAAATAAGTATTCATAATGGAATCGGTCTCGCTTTTGGGACCTTATTTAGCTATGCAGCACATTAGCCTGGGTGCTGAAACAGCTACTGTTCTTTAACATGGAGGGAAAGTAAGCACCTAACTGCGCGACACGCCAGGCATAGGAACACATGGAGAGAAATATTGCCGTTCAGTGGGAAATGGTATAGTCCAAGCTCTCTTTTTAATATAAAATCAGGGCCTTCTGTGGTCATATCACTGAAAATACAAGATTTGAAAAAAAATATTATTGTCTACAGGTGCTCGTGGAAGACAATTTCTATGGACAGGGATCTAGAGAATGCTAAAGTGATTCTGGTATTTTACTGACCTCTGCTTTTCGCTTTCTATCAAGAAAGTTAAATAGAGGCAGTTGCCAGAAAAATTAAAAAATATAAAGTCCCTCAGCAGAAAGCAATTCTGGTATTTTACTGATCTCTGCTGGTCATTGTATATCAAGACAGTTAAATAGAAGCAGTTGAACAGAAAAAAAGTCCCTTAGTGGAAGCAGACGTGTCCTAGGACTGATATCCAGAGCCCAAAAAGTACACACACAAAAATGTATATGATAAGTATATACATACCATTCTGAAATGCCTGAAAAGATTTATCTGGATGCTCCCCTGCTCCACTCAAAGGACCGTAGTCCAGGCGCTTGTGACTTCAAGACTGGACTACAGTAACATCCTCTACTTGGAGGAAAACAAGGAAGTGATACGAAGACTACAGGTGGTACAGAATTCTGCTGCCAGATTACTTTGTCAGATCCCTAAAACTGCTTCCATCTCTGGCTCTTTGCAAGATCTGCATTGGCTCAAGGTCGCAAACCGCGTTAAATTTAAAGCCTTGAGCTACATGTTTAAGATCAAGTCTGGCACCGCCCCTAAATATCTGCAAGACTTAGTCCATCCTTACCGACCTCCACGTCTGTTACGCTCCAATACTCAGGGGAAATTCTTGGTTCCTAGGGTTAAACTCTCACAGATGGGTGGTCTCTCATTTGCCTGTCTCGGTCCAACCTTATGGAACTCTCCCCCCATATCGCTCCGGAATGAAACAATATATGTGAACTTCCGTAAATGACCCTTTACTGGTCAGACCCTGGAGGATGGGGTCCCTAGGGCCAATATTGGTACAGGGAGGGGGGGCTGTGTGCCCCCCAACTCACTGATAATGAGGCCATGGACCAGCAAATGGGCCCGAGGTTAATTGGCCTGGAGGGGGCATGTTGTCTGGGGGTATGGTCCCAGGGCCAATATTGGCCTGGGGAGAGGGGGTGCACACCCCTCCCGTTCTAAACAGGGCCAGGCCCCAAGTGATGGGGTCCACAGGGTAAAAATCAGCCTGGGGAGGAAGGGAGGCAGTATGCCCCACTCCCCCGCGTTGGCTGCATGCGTGGGTTGGCTAGGAAATTGAGATTTGGAAGTGCCACCGCATTCTGAGTTTTTGCGCACACAAGGCCAAATACAGCCCATTTGTACGGGAAATAGCCCAATCTGGTAACACTGATTGGCACAGCCTCTCTTACCTGTACTGTGTGGTTGGTTTTGTTGCCACTGCCCCCATTTCTCCAGCCCTCCATGGTCCATCGTGCCGACACTGCCCCTCCTACCTGCCCAGCGTGGTCAACTTGTTGCCTCTGCACCCTCTTCCATGAGGGGGTCTTATTCCCAAAGAAATAATGGCTAGTGCTCTAAACAACTAAAATAAGGACATATTTTCTGAGTTCTCAAATTGCAGCAAAGCACTTTAAGCATTTGTTATGTTTTTTTCCAGTTGATCACTTGATTATATGATACGCTTCAGGGAGAGGATGTGGCGCTACAGTCAGAGCTGCAGATTTTGCAACTGAGGAAGCAGATTTGAGTTTCAGAGTCAGCTTGACATCCTGTGATTCTCGGTGTACCACTTAATCTCCCCATGCCTAAAACCAAAATAAATGTGTCCTTATGTAATGCAACTAATGCTCATGTCAAACACTCCAATACCTTTGGTTCAAGTATGCACTATATAAAACTGCAAACAAAAGAATTAAGTGTTTTGGACCCTTCTGTCTTGTGCTATACTTGGGCTACATTTGGGCGAGATTTGTGCTATATTTTGCTCTGATGTCTATCTTGGGAGACGTATTTGTTATGAAGCTTCCTAATTTCCTTATTTACTACAGTATCCTCAGAAGAAAATGCTTTCAGTTTTCTACTTTGATTTCATCAAAAGCCTTTCAGACGTGCCACATGTGGCATAAATTCAGAATGTTAGCACTCTAGTTGCCTATTAGAACACTAGTAAAGCGGTTGATCACTAGTGAGTTAACCAGAATCCTCTTGCTGGTGTTGAAAGTGCATTTTTCAGTGCATGTCAGAATTTTTTTATGAAATAGAAGAGGAAGATATTTCAGAATTTACTTAAAATGTGTCCTAACTTTTATTTTTACAGAACGAACCATCATTCTCATGATAAACTGAACCCACTCATTTTGTTCCTTTCTAAATTAAATGTTTTAAGTTTTACCAGTTTGATTCAATCAACATGGCTTCAGGTGTTCCATACTATTTGTCATAAGTAACATTGTTCGTTTTCTAGTTGTTCTTTAGAACACTCTGAGATGCTGCAGTAGAACTCAAGGGAATCAACTGACAGGATGCTCCTGTTGGAAGAACATGATTTACTCAGAATGCTAGACTTCATTTCCATATGACTGAGAAAGATAGTATGAATTTACAGTAAATATGCTCTTATGTTAGCTTTTGGAGCAATTTCATTAACCTCTATGGGAAAGTCATGAATTTTCTCTCAAGCGTGATTCATGAAATCCCAGCAGAAGGCGCTTTCACAGGGCAAAATCACCTTAGAACATACCACAGTTTCTAAAATTAGTATGGTACCATCAACAAACGATTTATGTGTTAATTAATATCAGTTATCACCCTTTATACGTTCTAATTTTTGTGACCCTCAATACCTGCCATTCACTACATTGCATTTCAATGGGGTGCTATCATGTATTTTGACCCCAAGATGGCTGCCATCACTTCCTTGTTGCAGTGTTGGCAGCCAATCAAATTTCAGTAAGTTTTCAGTAGGCTATTGGGCTCCCACATATCTATATTTTTAAAACTTAAATATCTTTGAAACTGCTGAATGAATTTACACCAAATCATAAAAAGCTGTCTTTCTGGACCAACATCTAGTGTTCTGCTAAAATATGGTGTACTTCTGTTCAGCGGTTAGGGCTGTAGTCGTGTTCAAAAATGCAAAATCTACATAGACATAACATGGGGAAAACATGCTTTGGGACCTCCCCTTTTTTCTCAGCCCCCGCTTGATGGATCACCCAGAAACGTTCAACACAGCAGCTGAATCAACAAGCATTGGCATAGCCAATAGGTCTCACCTTTGGGACCTTATAAGTGTTTAGCCATGCAACAGTTGATGTTGTTGCACCAAGGATATTGTGCTGGATAACTAAACAATTATAAGGTCCCAAAGGCGAGACGTACTTTGAATATATCTATGAGAAAGTCAAGAGCAGCTTATTGTAAGAAAGGCAACTTTGTTACATTTCTCAGCAGCAGATAAAAGCTATAAAAACATGAAGGATCATCCGACTAAATCAGATTTGTGTAATGCTACATGCAAGTCTTCGCGCTCTACGCTTCTCATCCTAACGCTTTCTTGTAAGTGTTATGAGGAACTTATGTCATGCTGTTCGTTTGGTTGAAAATTAGATGACGAAATGCTGAGCCGCCTTGCCTGTTTAGCATTTAATCTAGCGGTAAGTCAAAGAGCAGCATTTTAACTAGACCGCTAGTATCTGCTAAACAGTTTGAGCTTTGCGCTTGACCCTGATGAATTTAATCATCACCACAAGTGAACACATTCAGAGTGCAAGAATATAAATCACAGCCACTCTTGATGTGTCAAAGTAAGGATACTTGTTGTAGGAGGGTAGGTGACCCCACAGACACGGGCCGTGGTGCCAGTGGTTATATAAGTGGGCAGTGAGAGCCACAGTTAGCAGCGGTTTCCTACGAAAAATAATTATGCAGGCGGTTTTTTGACCAACTCAATACTTATCGGAACTCTTATACGGTCAAGGCTGCATTCCACCATGTGATTAGCGTTACAGTCACCAGTGGCAGCTGGTGATCTTTGAAATTGGCGGGAAATGAATAAACTATGTCCATGCTTGATAGGTCCGCTCGCGCCCTAAGCAGCAGTACAGACGATCAAAGTCTACCCTGCAAGTGGGAATGTGTGGATTGTTAACAAGCTATATATAATATCAGCTTCTTGCTCAATGGGTGCGAAGGCGGTCGGTGTAAAACATCCTTTGCAGTTGGCAGTCTTCAATTGACAACTTCAAGGTTGAGATTTGAGAGTGACATTATGCCATCAATTTGAGGTTTAGCTTTAAACTCAGTATTTTGCGTATGATCACACTTTACAGGCACCTTTACGGAGTAAGAAACCTAATTTAAAGGGGAGGAGCCTAGCACGCATCCAAGATGGTCGCGTGAGCACAGGGCTCCCCGGACCCTCGCTGCTCCTCGGAACTTATCCTGACTCTATCCTGACTTGGTTGACGGATTCTGGAAGATGAACGTTGGCTGAACCCTAAACTCTTTTCAGAAACCAAATCGGACCTGGGAGACCTGATCTATGGTGGTTTGAACTTTTGAGGCCCAACTGATGGCTGTGCCCGGTGCGAAGGTGAACTGTGGAGCCGGGGCATAGTTGAACAACAACGGCATCGGGGCTGTGCCGGCGGCTGTCTCATCACTTTCGGTTTCACTTTTGAATCTCTGAGTGGCTGGACAGTGGAGTTGCTTTGTGCGGCTGGGTTTTTACTCGGCCTTCGCTTCGTGCCTTTGCCTCCGCCTGAACCCAGTGTGCCCATTGACTTTGATCCTCTCGCACCGCCACATTGCGGTCCCTGGTACGGCTCGTGTCGGCTTCGCCCGTGCCACTTTGACGCTTGCTCGGTGGTCCCCTTCGGCGAGCGTGGTTCCACATGGGAGGCAGAGGGGATCCCGAAAGGCGTAAGACCAAGACATCCCTACGTGGGGGACCGGTCCAGACCAACAACATGGACCGCTACACTCAGGGTAAAGGGTCCCCTGGGACGGCCAGTGTTCTCCCGGACGACGCTGGGGGTGTTCCGTCCGCCCCTCCGGATTTGTCCCTGCAGGACATCATGGGTGCCATTAATGGCATCAAGGAGACCATCGCTCAGCAGTACGAGGCCTTGGCCCGTAAAATCGACACGGTGGCCATTGATGTTACGCTAATTCGGGCGGATCTCTCTAAGACCAATGAGAGGGTCCAATCGCTGGATTTGCGGACGTCCACCCTTGGTACGGATGTGTCGGACCTGCAGACTGCTCTCGGCGACCTCAAGTCGACCAACGACCTGATGGCCCGGCGGCTGGAGGACTTCGAGGGACGGGCTCGACGCAATAACATCCGCGTCATAGGTGTTCCGGAGACCTCCGACAATCGCCCGGTGGATCTTATGGTTGAGGAACTCATCCTCAAACAGCTTGCCCCCGCTGGCCTGAGTAAGTTCTTTGCCGTGGAGCGGGCCCATCGAGTCCCAGGCGGTCGGCCGCGACCGGGAGCTCCCCCGAGGCCTATTGTCGCAAAACTTTTTCACTACAGAGACCGAGATGCGATTCTGCAGGCCTCACGGGTACATGGCCCGGTCCGATATGAGAACTCATCCGTTAACTTTTTCCCGGACTTCACCCAACTGGTCCAGAAACAGCGGATGGGTTTCCAGGGGGTGAAGCGCCGTCTCCGGGACCTGGGTCTTAAATACTCGATGCTTTTTCCTGCTAAGCTCCGAGTGGAATACGAAGACCGGGCTACCTTTTTTGACTGTCCTGCGACTGTGAGTGACTGGCTGGATTCTCTGCCGGACCGGGGTGACCGGCCTGGGCCTTCTGGTGGTGCCGAGGGTGGCGGGCCTCCTTCGGAGTGACTTTTGGTCCTTGACTTTGACATTTTGTTTTGTTCGGCTGGGTTCTACTTCTTTTGTACATTTTGTTTAATTATGATCGATGTTGGGGGCGGGCAGGGACGGGTCCCTTTCCTCCTCCGGGGTCTTTTCGTAGAATGGGGTTTGTAGGGCGACAGGCACACTGCAAGTTGGGGTGGTTTTCGGGACCGCAGGGGTGAAGGGTGGGGGGAGTTGAATTTGGGGAGGGGTTGGTGGGTGGGAGGGGTTGTTTGGATTTGTGTTTTTTGTTTTCAAGGCGAGGTATTGGCTCTGTTTCAGTTTCAGGTGTCGCGCTATTTGCTGTGGGACCTTTGATCTATTGGAGGGGATGGGGGGGACGGGTTGAGACTGATGTCTTGGAACGTCAACGGATTGGGGGATCGTATCAAACGGGGTGTTGTGCTGCAGTATTTGCGTCGTTTGACTCCTGATGTGGTATTCTTACAGGAGACGCATCTGGTTGGTAATGTTTGTCATGCCATGAACAGGGGGGGATACCGACTCGTGGCCCATTCCGGTTTCACCACTGGCTCTAGAGGGGTGGGTATTCTCCTACGATCTTCACTTCCGCTAGAGATCACCAGGGTTGTCCTAGACGATAGAGGGCACTATGTGGCTCTGATTGGGAGGTGGGAGGGACAGTCCCTTTCCTTGGATTCGGTTTATGTTCCCCCGGGCCTCCAGAACTCCACTTTCTCAGACTTGGGTCGTATGCTGCTTGAGCTTCCTGACAGTCTTTTGCTTATGGGTGGGGATTTTAATTCGGTTGTTTCGGGTGATTTGGATCGCCACCCGCCCAGAGCCCTCCCTGCTGCCCAGGCGTGGCTCGGCGGACTCTTGGATACCTTCGGTCTGGTGGATTGTTGGAGGTTAATGCATCCGACACAGTGTCAGTACACATTTCACTCTGGGGCCCATGGGAGTCTCTCCAGATTGGATTATTTTCTTATGCCCGCGGCCCAGACTGCCCGGATTCGAGAGGTCAAGCACTTGGCCCGGGGTATCTCTGATCATTCCCCACTGTGGTTGCTTTTCGACACCGGGATGCGGTCCGCTGGGCTGATCGCCCCTATTAACCCTTGGTACTTGCGAGACCCCAAGATTCGTGATAGCCTTGTTAAGTCGATTGATCAGTATTTTCTCGAGAATGAGGGGTCGGTGTTGTCCTCAGTGTCCCTGTGGGAAGCCTTCAAAACAGTGCTCCGCGGGCATGCCCTATCCCAGATAGTGGAGGCTAAGAGGGTTAAGAATGAGGCGGTGGTGAAGCTGGAGACTGAAATATCGGGGCTGGAGGCGGCTTTGGAGACGGGTGTCACTCAGGATGGGCTTCATGCCCTCAGCTTGAAGCAGTTTGAATAGAAGTCTCTTGTCACTGACGCTGCCAAGAGCATGTATAGGGAGCAACAGGGTAGGTTGTATGATGCCGGGGACAAGGCGAGTAAACTGATTGCTTGGTTGGATAAGGAGAGAGTGAATCGTGTGGTCCCGGAGCTTCGGGTTTCGGATGGAGTGTGTGTGACTGACCCTGGTGAGATTGTGGAGTGTTTTGCTGACCACCTCCGGGCGGTGTACTCCCCGGTGTCTGATAGAGATGAGGATGACTCTCGTCTCTTGCTGCGGGATATTGCCTTGCCCGGCCTATCCGTCGAGGACCGTGAGCAGATGGATGCCTCCCTGTCTGTCGCCGAGATTGCTACCGCGATTCGTTCCCTTCGCTCGGCAAAGGCTATGGGCCCCAACGGACTGCCGATTGAACTGTATAAACTACGCCCGGATAAAATCGCGCCCTTCCTCCGTCGTATGTTTCTGGAGTCGCTCGAGCGGGGTTCCCTTCCCGACGACCAGCGTCTGGCTACTATAGTTGTTATTCCCAAGGACGGTAAGCCACGAGACAGCTGTGCCTCATATAGGCCTATCTCCCTACTAAATGCCGAACCGAAAATCCTTGCCAAGGTTCTCCCTAATCGCTTGCTGGGAGTTATCTGTGATTTGATACATCCGGATCAATGCGGCTTTATCCCTCATCGTAATACCGCTCTCAACTTGCGACGTCTACATGGCGTCCTCGCTAGGGCGGAGTACTTCTCTGAACCGGCCATATTGGTTTCCTTAGACGCCACGATGGCCTATGATACCATCGAGTGGCCATTCCTTTGGGCCGTATTGGCGAAGTTTGGCTTTGGGGAGGGATTTATTGGTTGGGTGAAGCTCCTCTATGCTGGTCCAATGGCTCAGGTGGTTGTCAATGGGCGGGTTTCTCGGCCCTTCGCGCTCGGGAGGGGTACTAGGCAGGGGTGCCCGTTGTCCCCTCTGCTCTTTGCTCTCGCCTTGGAACCGCTCGCTGCCTGGCTCCGCTGGGAGCCCTCGATCAGAGGGATCCGGTGGGCCCCGGGCTTCGAGGATCGGGTCTCGTTGTACGCGGATGATATTCTTCTGTACCTCACCTCGCCGCGGAAGTCGCTCAATGTGCTTTTTGATGTCCTTACTTCCTTCGGGAGAAATTCGGGTTTGATAATTAACTGGTTCAAATCTTGCGTGTATCCTATCTCCGGTGGCCTTCCTCTCTTGCCGCCTCGGCTTCCGATCCAAACATCTCAATCCGGCTTTAAATACTTGGGGGTATACGTTTCGTTGGATCCGGCGGTCCGCTATGAGCAGAATCTCCTGTCTCCCCTCCGGCGTTTGAGGGTGGTCACGGCTCGGTGGTGTAAGTTGCCCTTGTCTCCACTTGGTCGCGCAGCACTGTTTAAAATGATGTCCCTTCCCAGATTTCTTTACGCTCTCCAGAACTCCTTCGATATCATTCCGGCGACCTACTTTAGGGAAGTGGAGAGTTTGCAGAGGAAACTGGTTTGGGACGGTCGTGCGCGTATCGCTTTGGCAAAGCTGACTCTTCCCTGGTATGACGGGGGCATCGCGCTTCCTGACATTAGAAGGTACTATTGGGCCTCCCAGCTGTCTGCCATTAACCATGCTACGTACGCTCCTGGCTCAAACCCGGCATATGAGATGGATAAATTCCTGCTTCCCGGCGGTAACTATAACAGAGCGCTTTACTCTCGATCTGCCGGAAGGACCCTCACGGGCCCTACTAGGATTGCGGTACGTGTGTGGAAGGCGGCGAATGTAGCTGTGGGCTGGAGTGAGCGGTTAACGTGTGCTACTCCTCTATTCGCCTCTGAGCGCTTGGGAAGCCTCTGGACAACGAAAGGCTTTGAGCACTGGGATACGATCGGCATTAGCAGAGTGGGGGACCTATGGGTTAAAGGCGCGGTTAAATCCTTCGCGGCGCTTCAGAGCGAGTACGAGCTTAGTGAAAGGGAGTTCTTCCGCTATTGTCCAGGTTCGGCACGCCCTACTCTCGGTCTTTGGGGAGGGGACCACGGTCCCTGTTTCTTCGCCTCTCGAGGACCGTATACTCGACGGACACGTCCCCGACAGTACTATCTCCGTGATTTATAAAAAACTAATAAATAATCGGGCTGATCTCTTGGTGCGTCTTCGGGAGGCATGGACGGGAGAGGAGTTGGACGACGAGGACTGGCAGTCTGCGCTGTCATCCCCTAAGGAGGTTGCCATCCCGGCCCGTCTCCGTCTGGTCCAGCTTAAGATTCTCCATCGTGTCTATGTGACGGGTCCCCGTTTGGTCTCGATGGGGTTTTCGGACGACGGGCTCTGTAAGCGTGGCTGCGGGCTCAGTGCCACCTTTCTCCACATCCTCTGGGAGTGCCGCGAGGTGGCGGAATATTGGCGCCAGGTGCATGATGTTATGAAACGAGTCACTGCGGTCGCTCTGCTGCCGGAGGTGCGCCGATGTGTTCTGAATGTGTGGGAGCCCAATGACTATAATGCGGCCCAGGCTCGGTGGGCGGCCTTTGGGAACATGATCGCAAAGAGAGATATTGCGCAGCTTTGGGGTTCCCAACGGCCTCCCACCGTGTCCGTATGGAAGGAGAACATGGACTGGTGCATGTTCAGGGAGAAGACGGTGTATGTGGCTCGTGGTAAACCGGGGGCGTGGGGTAGAATCTGGGGTCAGTGGAATGTGTATCGAGGGACTATCTGTTCTCCCCCCCTGGTGGATACGTCTGAGGTTGCCTTGTCCCCCTGATCCTTGAGGGTTCCTTGCTTACTCTGTTCATCTGAGTATAGATTTGGTTTTCCCGTGGCCCCCCCTCCCTCTCAGACCCCCCTTTTATTGACCACCCTAGGGTGGTCCTATGTGGAGTTCCTCTGCTATGGTTAGACGCCCTTTCAATGTTTTTCGCCTTGCTTTTTGTTTTTCTTTACTTTGGTTGATAGTTATGTAAAAAGGGTGTATCCTGACTTCCTTTATGTGCAGCTTGATCTCCTGTCATTTAGCGGAGCCCCTGCGGGCCAGTCATTGTTTTTGAACTGCTTGATCATTTCTGCATACTAGCGGCCGGCCCAGGAGGTTGTAGGCCCGTGCTTGTACCCTTTTTCTCTGCACAATAAAATTTTTATAAAATATAAAAAAAAAAAAGAAACCTAATTTAAGTAGGGTCTTCAGAGAGAGGGGTCATGCAATGATAGTAATTTGTTTACTCCTGCACTTCATAGATATTGTTTTTATTTTTGTTTTTGTTTTATTAACTCGACTGTGTTTTAATTCACCTTGTTATTAAGTTGCATGGCTTCCAGAAATAAAGAAATGCAAGGAATATCCCAAGACAAATCAGCTTGGAGTTCTAATCACAAAAAATCATTATAGCGTAACAATACCATCTGCTGCTGTGAAGAAGGATTGCAACGAGATCAAGTTTTTTTCTCCTGGTACAATCTAGGCGTTATTCCACTCGGGGCAGGGTGGCAACGCATCGGTAGTGCAACATCTACATGAAGTGGCAGAGCCGCAGAGGACGTTAATGTGAGTGATTAAATAATGTAGTTTTTACACACCGTGGGGCTTAAGCAGTTGCAGTGGAGCTCCTTTCAAAATAAATGGAGTGTACTCTCGCCTTCTATTTTTCAGTAAACAAATGAATCAGTAAAGCCCCCTTAAGTCAACAAGTATTCTTCGAGGAAATCACGTAGGCACTTACTGCATAACCAACGCCGATTACAAATAAACACATGCATTACATGGAGTTTGTGAGATAGAACATCAGTCTGCAGTCGGGGGAAAGTTACGAGGGAAAAGAAGTGTACAATACCTCGAAACTGCAGAGCTGCTTTGCAGTCAGGGCTTGGTGGGATGAATAAACTCGGGGGTCTCTCTATGGGGCATGGCTTCAAACACCTAAGCTAACAAGCATTAGCCGCGTGCGAGCAAGCGGCCGCGAGATGCGATATGTGGGGGGGAGGGTGGAGAAGCAAAAGAAAACAAGCCCGGGAGTTGTGTGCGCGCGCATGCGCAAAGAAAAAAAAAATGCGCAATTGGTCCGCGCGAAAGGAGGTGAGGCAGGGGCGCTGAAGCTGGCGGCTACGCGCATGCACGAACACAAGCGCTAGGCCGTGTGGCAGCACTTTTAAAAGCCCTAACTAAATGTCTCGCAGAGCAGCGCATGCGCTGGCTCAGGCGAGACCTAAAAAGGGGACTTATTGTGAAGATTTGTCAAACGGCGCTAAAGTTATTGGCAAAACAAAAAACGCTTTTCCTATGAGACTTTGGTCCAACTACCCCCTGCAAGTAAATTAAACAAACAAAAACAAACGAACAAAAACAAACACACACAAACAAACAAAAACAAACAAACACACACACACAAACACACAGTGTTAGTATGCGTTTATACTAATTCTGCAGTTATGCATTAACCAATGCATCATGGCCCTCTGGAGCGCCACCTACCAGGCGCAGGTCATACAATGTCCCGGGGTGTGCATCCGCGGGACATTTATGTTTGCTATTACAGGGCGGGAGCATTGTTTCCACCCTGTGATAGTAAATTCTTGTTTGACTCGTTGAAGCGAGAGGAGGAAAACCTCGTATTGCTTCAATAAAGCGGATCCGGATGGTAAAAATGGAGGAAAAAAAAATGAAGCGGGTCTCACCCGTTCATTTAAATGAGCCCACTGGTGGGTAATGTTCCGGGGCAAATCCTATTATTATATTGTGGGGTCTCTGCAGCACTGGGGACCTTAATCTCACAAGTAAATTAGGCACGGGAGGGTTCAGAGACGTTTCACAGGCTACGGGATCGACACCTCCCCGGGTATTGTTTACGAATTGTTCGGGGGGCTTCGAGGCCAACTCAAAAAAGTGGATGGGCAACCTCAGGGGCTTCACTTAAATATGCAGGGTGGGCCTCGCCAGACCTTGTAGCCTCGGTGGCCCTACGCAGTGCCTTATTGGTTCTGTAATCACACGGGCAGTACTCATGGTGTTATAAAGTGATACACCCATAGAACCCTTGCCGCTGTAGAATTACCAGGCTTCATTTATATAATAGTCTGTTGGTTTATATTTGGTAGGTGCACCGCAAAATTACAAATGTTTTCCCTCATAACCTCCTATCAACAGCCGATTTTCACAATAAACTACAGACAAGTGTTGTCAGAAAAAGAAGACCCATACACTCATTTATTGGTAAAATAATAACTTTTATTAAAACAACGCAAATAAATGGAAACGTAACTTTATTCGAACAAACAACAGTAAAACGTGAAAGAAGTGGGTGGGACTCCTTCAGAAGCAGCGTACAAAACCTGCAAGAGAAAAAAGAAACATAAGTATGTGTGCCATGTCCAAGAGAAAAAGAAAGGTAGTCAGAATGAAAGGAAGAAAGTGAGAATGGGACAGAGAGCGAGTGGGTGGAAGGGAGAAGGGGAGGGAGAGTCAAAAGAACAGAGGGAGGAGGAGACAGAGCGTCGGCCTACTGCACCCCGCCCTCACTTTTCACCTCCCGTCACCCGTGTGTCTGGGATGCTGGGGTCCAGGAGAAACACTGCGGTTCAGCAAGTCTTTAAAATGAAACAGAGATATGAATGAGGCCAGTGATTATATTATTATCTATGGCAACATCGCTTGTCTGCACCTGTGAACCCAGGCTGCTGCACCCCAGCCCCTTCCCCCGCACTGTGCTCAAATGCAGATCCTGCGCACCGAGGCTTCACTGCTCACCTGCCACAACCGGTGTGTTCAACAACGTGCCGGTGCGAGCTCAGACTCCGGGGTGCCTCTCAGGGTGGCACAGCAGGTCTCCGGTCTGGGACGGTGTCTTGATACCATGATGGAAGGCATCAGAAAGGCCAGAGCATCAGCACTGGTTGAGCACCTGCTGCGTGCTTTTTCGTGCAACTAACTCAGTGTCTGAAAAGGGAGAAATAATATAATGGTGGCATTAAGGCAAATGAAGTTTTATTTCAAGCTTAAGAGAGAACACCAGTTGAGTGCATCCTTCCTTCTTGAAGTACGATCTACCAACTGTTAGCTATAATCGTGGTTCAAAGAGGAGTTTGAGTGCACAAGAATGAACAAGGGTAAATAATATGTTATGCCAACGTTCACATACAAAGGAACAGAGCGCATGCTAGAAGCATAATGTGTGCGTGCAATGCAGTGGCGCGTGCATGTACACTTAGTAGTCCGCTCACTACAGTGCCCCAAAAGTCACTGCCATGTGTCTGTAGGGCAGCGCTGCCCGCTGGCTCAGGTCTACAGTATGGTCCAGCAGGTCCTTAAAATGAGACAGATGTGACTGAATGAGGTCAGAGATCACATCATTACGGACGGCAACATCCCTTGTTTGCACCTGCGCACCCAGGCTGATGCACCCCACCCATCCCGCTGCAGCGTGCTCCATTGCAGCCCCTTTGCACCCAGGCCCCACTGCTCACCTGCTGTCATTGGTGTGTGTCCAAACACGACAGCCAGCAGGGTTCACAATTCAGATGTAGTTTTGGTTGCCAGGATGATGTACACCTCATGGATACCTTTTTTTTTATTGCGCATTGTGATATGCGAGGTGGATGCGGCCATATCACCTGAAGCAATGTGGAAGAACTGGGACATATGGCGTCGTCGTTATCCTATTTATACATACGCAAAGTGGGCTGGGCTTGGGTACGCCAGACCACAGTACGGGTATGAATAATTATTCCGGGGACCTGGGCGTTGTTCAGTTCCTGCCTGGCCAGGAAGTGTACTTATGTATGTGTCCCTGTTGCAGTTTTGACGTCGCACAATCCGCAATTTACATTAATGTAGCATGTACCGGGAGGGCGGCAACTATCGCTAATGATTTGCTTGTCGAAAACATTGAATGTACATCATCACATGTCGTTTTCAAGCTTGTGGATATGCGCAGACAACCATGTCAATGGTGTGCGGTATTATTGAAAGTGCTGCTATCGCGAAGCGCACACATGTGAATGTGCTCGGATGGAGGGAGGATCACCAGTGAGGCTACGTCATACACAGTGATAACGCTCATTACAGTCAAGCAATGCATGTCAAATGTGAATCTGAAAGTCTCACATATGACACACTACTATACTGGTAAAGCCCGACAACAGAGCATACTGCAACACAAATCTACACATTACTCTTTACTGTTTGTCACATGTGATCTAGGATGTGCACTCTGCCCGTGGCTGATGATACCCCTTCGAGCCACCAATACCCAAGCCGAAAGGCAGCACAGTAATGCGCGCACGCACACACACACACACCAGGGGCATCTTGTAACACACATTTGTTTTTTGATGTAACGTTTCAGATGCATGGCTATCACATGTGGAAGGATACTGTACAGAGCATGATTATTGATCAAGATGATGGTTGCATATTGTGTGTAGTGTCAGATATGTGTAAATAGCAAACATTTTTCAAAGAAGCTCTGTAAGCAGAAGAGGTGTCTCTCATCAAACGGTGTAGAGGGAATGACTAAAATGGGTGGGGTCCTCCAACTGTTACAATTGGAAATGTTATGAACCAATCAAAAGCTTTTTTTAAGTTCACATGGTAATTGTACA